>NC_060139.1:422279253-422904253 GCF_021461385.2 Schistocerca piceifrons | reverse complement strand
TAACATATGCAAATTTCTGTTTTTAGATTAGACTGAAGGTGGTCAAATCGATAGAAACCGGTAACTAATTAAGCAAATACTTCGATTAGTGACTGTTACGACATTTCACAAGAAAGGTAGTCAATATTTACTGGAACTGTATAGGTCTAGAATTTCGAAAGAAATAGGAAACGCTGTACATTAAATACATAGAAATTTTCTCAAAGTTAAGAGACAGCAATATAATGCTAGTCAGCTGACGTCTAAAGAAGTCAGTAACTTTAATCACGCTTAGTGTTAGCCCTATTTCTTAAAAAGGGTTTTCCAATATTTCTTGCAAATTTAACGTAGTTATAGTTCAGTCTTCACACAATATGACAGAAACAATGGTTTTACGGAAAAAATTGAAGCTGCAGCTTGTCTCGGATAACAAAGGTATTTGGTTGTTTTTTTATACCTTTCATTTCTAATTTAGACCGAGGGCACTGCAGATGTAAACACAAAGTAAAATGAACTGACAAAGTGTTTCAAAATTAATTTTGTCGAATAAGTTTACTGTCAGTCAATGAACGAAAGCTGTTACCACATACATGTGATCATTGTAAATCGTCGGTTTTTAATCAGTGTGGAGTTGTCGCTAATACGATACACGAGATTTAGTGTTAACTCTATAGTGGCGCAGCTGCTCGCTCCACGTCTTAATTGAGCTGTCACCTGCAGGCTACGCCCAGGGAGCGCGGAAGTCTGCCCTTAATGCTGACAGGGGGGCCCACCTCGACTGCGTCAGACCGGCTCTGAGTGCATACAGCAGGACTTCCCTACCACACTAGTGACGCAGCGGCACCGAAAGTTAGACAGGTGATCTGTATAGCACAGCTCGAAAGTTGATATTCACGAAGGAAAAGAGGGGCATGTGGCAGAAAGTAACAAAGGTATCTGATTTATAGACTTTTGCTTTAGCGATGTAACATGCCATTTGTTAAAGAATTCGGTAATACACCGACGGAAAAAATCGCAACACCAAGAAGGATTTGCGTGACATAAAAGAAAGTTGGTAGACATGTTTCTACATATGAAAGACGATGTCTGTTCAAATTTCTTGCCAGCCGCGTAACAGTGGCGTTGCAATCCACTGCGAGGACGCAAATCAGGTTTACTTTAACTAAACGTTGCGACGGTCGCGAGCGTTATTTATGTTTGAAATTGGACGTGGTGAGCTGACGTTAGTCAAGAATGCCTTTAAGGCGACAAAGACGTCGTTAACAGCGCTTCACAGAGTTTGAACTATGTCGTGTAATAGGGCTACGAGAAGCTGCATGTCCCTTCTGCGATATTTCAGAACGACGTAGCACAAATGCAGCTACTGTACATGACTGCTGTCCAGCGGTGGTCGCGGGAATGCACGGTCGCAATAAGACCGGTCTCCAGGTGACCACGTGGCACTACCGATAGAGAAGAGTGTTTTCTGATATGCCTCTGCCGCATCGTGCTGCATCTGCAGCAGCGATCTGAGCACCAATTGTCATCACATTGACACAACGAACTGTTAGAAATCGGTTACTTCAACTACACCTCCAAGCCAGACGCCCTATTGCGTGTTTTCCACCTACCCCAAGTCACCGTCATATTGGACTTCAGGGGTGTCGAACCCCCCCGCCCCCCCCCCCCCCCCCCCCCCGAGCTCATTGCAGTACTGGGTGGAATTCTGTTGGGTTTTCTGATGAAAATTGGTTCTGCCTCGATGGCAGTGATGGCCATGTGTTGGTTAGAAAGAGGCCAGTTGAGGGCCCGCAACCAACGTGGCCGCGTGATAGACGCAGTGGACCGACATCTGGAATTATGGTCCGGGGGTGTGACAGGAGGAGGACTCTCTTGATTACCCCACGAACCCTGACTGTGCAGGTCAGTCCATTACAGGGATGTTATTGTCTTGTAACCTCTTCACAACAGGCCGTGCATTATGAACAGGTGCTCGATCGTGTTGAAAGATACAATCGCCATCCCCGAATTGTTCTTCATCAGTGGGAAGCAAGAAGGTGCTTAAAACATCAATGCAGGCCTATGCTGAGATAGTGCCACACAAAACGACAAGGGGTGCAAGCCACCTCCATGAAATATACGGCCACACCACAACACCGCCGCCTTCGAATTTTATTGTTCGCTCTACTCACGCTGGTAGATGACGTTCACCGGGCATTCACCGTACTCACACCCTGGCATCGGATCGCCACACTGGGTACCGTGCTTCGCCGCTCCACACAGCGTTTTTCAACTGTTCAATCGTATAATGTTTACACTCCTTACACTAATTGAAGCGTCGTTTGGCATTTACCGGCGTGATGTGTGGCTTGTGAGCAGCCGCTCGACCATGAATTCCAAGTTTCCCCACATTCCGTCTAACTGTCTTAGTGTCTGTAGTGGATCCTGTTGCAATTTAGAATTCCAGTGTGGTTGTCTGGGTAGATGTCTGCTTATTACACATTACGACCCTCTTCAAACTGTCGGTGCTGTACGTGTCCATTCAAGTTTCCACTTCACTATCGCATTGGAAACAGTGGAACTAGGGATGTTTAGGTGTTTGTAAATCTCGCGTACAGATGTATAACACAAGTGACACCCAATCACTTCACCGCGTTCGAAGTCCGTGAGTTCCACGGAGCGTCCCATTCTCCTCTCTCATGATGTCCCATTACTATTGTGGTCGCTGATATGGAGTACCTGGCATTAGGTGGCAGCACAATGCACCTAATATGAACGACGTATAATTTTGTGGGTGTCAGGATACTTATGATCACATAGTGTAATTATTAGAGATGGAAAGATTAGTGTTATAATATTTGCCAATCTCAGGACTCAGAGCATGCAACGATTGTCGATTCATCTTTATTTTCCTTCAAGTTTTTGTTTTCACCAGTAGCTCCAAATCGACTATGCTGCAGTGCTACATCTATTTGTTGTAGGAGCAATTTCTTTCCAAGTCCACTTTTAAATGGTCTGGTTCTTCCTTCGGTAATGTAGAATTCAAATTCTTCAGTCTCACATCAGTTATAGGCACGATTAGAACATGTATTTTTGTTGGATATTTTTGTGGGCAATACTTTTCTGCGGACATTACGATCTGCAGTTTCGTCATTTCTTTTGACTGTCATTACATAAGAAACTGAAGTCTGAACTTTTTTTAGTGAAATTTATGTTGCAATAAATGCTATTCAAAGGAAAAACTGTTTCTAGCCAAGATTATTTGCTTAATATTAATTTTTGACGATGGGTCCGACAGCTGAAATTGTCATCTCCTGTTCTTCAAGATATTTTTGGTTATAAATAGTGTTCCATTATGAGTTTATTCATGTCGTCATTATGGTGGAGAATATATAGCACATCATACATACATTTAGGTGACAAAGCTCATGGGATACCTCCTAAAACTGGGTCGGATTTTATTTAGCCCACAGAAGGGCAAAAATTCGACGTGGCTTGGACTCATCGTCGTTGGAGGTTCACAAAGTGACTTCTAGATTACCTCCCTTTACACTTCGATGAGATTCATGTCGGACGAAATCGCGAACTTCTGTGGACCGGTGCCAGCGCACGTTGTTCGAGAACACGGAGTCAATGAAAGGCTGAAAATGGTCTCCAGATAGCCGAAAATAACCATTTCCAGCCAAAGATTGGTTCGGTTTGATCTATCTAAACACAGCTTACACCATTGTGAAGCCACCACCAGATTGCACACTGTCTTGTTGACAACATGGGTCCAAGACTTCGTGGGATCTGTGACACACCCGAACCCTACCATCAACTCTTACCAATTGAAATTGGGACTCATTTGACCAGGCCACATTTTCCCGTTGGCTAAGGTCCATTCAATATCGTCAATAGCCCAGGACAGGCGCTGCATGCGATGTCGTGTTGTTAGGAGAAGCACTAGTGTCGGTCGTCTGCTGCCGTAGCCCATTAACGCCAAATTTTGCCTCACTGTCCTAACGAAGACGTTCGCCTTAGTCCCACTTTGATTTCACCAGTTATGTCACGCAGTGTTGCCTGTCTCTTAGCACTGACAACTCTACGCAAACGCTACGGCTCTCCGCCGTTAAACGTAGAAAGTCGGCCACAGAGCTGTCAGTGGTGAGGTGTAACGTCTGATATTTGGTATTGTCGAGGCAGTCTTGACACTTTGGATCTCGGACTACTCAATTCTCTAACGATTTCAGAAATGGAATATCCCAAGCGTCTAGCTTCCACTGCCATTCCGCGTTCAAAGTCTTTTAATTCCCGTCGTGCGGCGATATTCACGTTGGAAACCTTTTCGTATGAATCATCTTGAACCGTGAATTTACAATCGAAATCTTTTCTTAAGAATTTAGTTTATTTACTAGCGATTCATGAAGAACATTAACACATCTAAGCGTGGAAGTAGTTGCCAGGCAGTAACTGATGAAAATGAAATTAACTTTAACAAATGGGAAATTTATTCACAAAAGCCTTTTCAAAAACAGATTTAAAATTTACAAGCAGAAAAGCACCCTCGAAATATCAAGTTACAATTTTATTTAGAGGCAGAAAGAACAATACTGTCAGTATGAGCCTTCCGGCTGAGAAGATTGCCGCTCCCTTTCAACACGGCCGAAGTCACGACCGCCCACAGCAACCTCTGCAACACACCAGATTACTTTAAACTAAAACTTTTAACAACTCACATAAACACATTAACTATACACCCCGTAAAGCCGGCCGAAGTGGCCGTGCGGTTAAAGGCGCTGCAATCTGGAACCGCAAGACCGCTACGGTCGCAGGTTCGAATCCTGCCTCGGGCATGGATGTTTGTGATGTCCTTAGGTTAGTTAGGTATAACTAGTTCTAAGTTCTAGGGGACTAATGACCTCAGCAGTTGAGTCCCATAGTGCTCAGAGCCATTTGAACCATTTTATACACCCCGTAAGAGGCATGGAAATGGTACAAACACTTACACTAAGAAATTATTTGCCACTGAAAGTGCAATTTGTTTTTAAAAGGACTCTTACGGTGGAAGGGTGGCTACTTTATAAAAATGATTATTTAAATAAAACCCATTAAATTCAGACTTACATAAAATGTACAACATGCTCTACATTACACATATACCGCTTCGCAGGACGATAGGTAAGATAAAAACATATTTCAGGAATTCGGCCTTTACACCTTAATTCTATAAATTCGTTAACACCGATTCCCACAAACATGACAGAGGCAGCTTTTAACGTACTGCAGTCCGACCGACAGACAGATAGACAGACAGACACTAACTGCCTAACAAATGCAGACGGGAGACAGACGAGCAAGCTGAGGACGAGGGACTGACCAAGAAAAGAAGTAGAATTGAACAAGAAATGAAACAACATATCAGGAATCACTTAACTTCTAATAAATTGCGATGTCTGAAGAAGACGCAGCAGCCCCTCCCCCCCCCCCCCCAAAAAAAAAAAAACGCTCTCCCGAACCGTCCGCTGCCAGCCGCTTCAACGAACGCAGGAAGGTGCGCCGATCTCCCGTCTCACGGCGTCGCAGCTCGCGCCGGCCAGACCGATGTCGTGAGTTGGCTCCAGTTGCTCTCGTGTCGGCCGCGCGAAGCCACTACCCCTCGCTATACGACGCGGCCCACTGGCCTGACGTGGCTCCCTCACATGCGCCGACCCTCAAGACGGACAAGTCATCTTGTGTCTCAGTGGGCGACAGACCAACCGATCGACCCGACCGCCAACGCCCACTGCCTGAACAAACTCGAGCAGACTGGCGGCCTAACACATACCAGCACTCCGGACGACAGACAGAAACTGGCTGCCCCACACTGACCCGGCTGACCAACTGACCGGACTCGCCGAGACTGACAGACTGACCCCCTTGCCGAGCTCATAAAAAAAAAGGCTCTGAGCACTATGCGACTTAACATCTGAGGTCATCAGTCGCCTAGAACTTAGAACCAATTAAACCTAACTAACCTAAGGACATCACACAAATCCATTCCCGAGGCAGGATTCGAACCTGCGACCGTAGCGATCGCTCGGTTCCAGACGGTAGCTGCTAGAACTGCAAGGCCACTCCGACCGGCGCCGAGCTCATGGCGCCTCTTACATGCACGTGAACAGGCAACTTTTCCCCTTTCTCAACAGAGGGAGACACCAAAGCTACGATTGCCACAGCGGCGCCACCGCCAGAAACGGAAGGCGACTGCTTTACACTACGCGCTGCGGCGCGCTCGTCAAAGCAGCAAATTTTATCACGGCTCAAATCTGAGTACAAATGATTGCTGCGCAAATGCGCCGCCCTTTTACATCTTGTTTACGCGATACTACTGCCATCTTTCTATGTGCATACCACTATCCCAACTTTTCTCACCTCAGTGTAGGTTTCTCAAAAGTAAACCAATATGGAGACATGCGTGGAAAAACAGGCTTACCCTCAAATGTTAAAGCTTAGAGATAAGCCTTGCCACGGTTCGGACGGCTTCCCCCGTCGAAGGTTCGAGTTCTCCCTCCTGGCTGTGTGTGTTGTCCTTAGCGTAAGTTAGTTTAAGTTCGATTAAGTAGCGTGTAAGTCTAGGGACCGATGACCTCAGCAGTTTGGTCCCATGGGAACTTACCACAAATTCCCGAATTTCCTTAAAGATAATTGTCTGCATCTGTTGCTGGGTACGGCAACTATCAAAACTGACATTGGTATCGCCCCTACATATCCTTTATCTGAAATTTTTCACATTTTATGGTAAGCCCGTTTTTCCGCGCATGTATTCATATACTGATACTGGGCAATGTCACACACGTAGGCTTGTTATTTCTTATAGCGAACAATATGTAGTAAAAATGCACATGTGTACAAACGATATGTTTACGTAACCACACTTTTCCAGCAAACGTGGCGGGACTAACACGTGCATGGAGACTAAGAGATCTTGAAATCGAACCCTGGTCGGACCACAATGTTTTGCGTCTACCTTAATCTAGTCGCCAGCATCAACACGAGGGGTCCGCAGCTCGTGGTCGTGCGGTAGTGTTCTCGCTTCCCCGTCCGGGTTCCCGGGTTCGATTCCCGGCGGGGTCAGGGATTTTCTCTGCCTCGTGATGACTGGATGTTGTGTGATGTTCTTAGGTTAGTTAGGTTTAAGTAGTTCTAGGGGGCTGATGACCATAGATTTTGTCCCATAGTGCTCAGACCAATATTTGAACAACACGAGGTGTGGCTTCCACATTAAATCCTAGGCTCCCATTCCCCGATTGGTTAACTGGGGTAGATTAGGGACACACAAGTCAGTCAAGTGGCCTCCAATGGAAAGGCTTCCACACGGCCATTGAGCTACTCTAAATTAATGTCATTATTGCAGCGTGTACATTCCCAGAACAAATTTTCACTATGTAGCTGAGAGTATACAGATCTGATAATTCCTGTCAGACTGAAACTGTTTGATGAACTGGTACAACAACGCTAAAACTCAGTCTTTCGCGGGCGATAGGTCTACCCTGAGTTCTCCACTCATAGCCTTACCTCCGCTAGTACCCTATCTTCTACATACCAAACTTCACAGTTCTCCTGCATACGGGGTGGTGCTAGCATTCTCGGATGAAAGGATATTGCAGGGGACATGACTTTGTCACCGCCAAGGGATTGTCATCTTTTTAATTTTCTCTCTGGAGCAGAATTGTGCTGATCTTAAGCTTCTTCGCAAGTTAGAACCACTTGCTGGAACTGGATTCGAACCCGGAACATTTGCCCACGAAAGGCATACCTGGCCTGGCACGCAGTTTTAATGTGCCTGGGAAGTTCCCATGTGTACATTATTTTCTAGCATGATTTGCATTCAACTACCATGCTTCTAATGTCAGCAAGTATCCACGATATACAGGGTGATTCCGTGATGATGGTACAAACTTTCAAGGGTGATGTAGAAGGGTAAATGTATCAGACTGAGGTAAGGGAACGACAGAGTCGAAAATTATAAGTGGAAATCATTCTGATATCTCTGACAGTAAATGCATGTGGCGGTAGTGATGTTTCTGAGAATGTAAGGTAGGCAACTTTCGGAGATGGTAGTATGGACCAAAACAAGAAAAAAATGTGCGGTAAACATGGGTCCTAAATCACTTACCTTAAGAGCTAGGATCATGTGTACTGAACAAATGCCGTAACTGTTAATCCTTTCCGGGTTGATGATGTGTTCCACTAAAGCGATATGCAGTTTAGGGGGTTGAGTTTCTATATCTCATGTTTGTGCTGGCATGTAGCTACGTAGCTGTTAACGCTTTCGTGGTTGATGGGATAGGCTACATGTGCACAATACATCAATATGCAATTTTGAGAGTTTGGATGTCTATATCTCGTGACGGTCTAGCTCTGGCATGTAGCTAGGTGCTTTAAGGAATTGAAGAAAAATGCTATGGCCTATGAGGTAGATATATAAAAGGCTGTAAGAGATCACATGTGGCGGTGTATGTTTACATGGTGCCTGTTTCACGAAAATCAAATCAAATCACCTTCTTCTCCATTCCAAGAATGTTTGAAGCAACTAACTGTGTTTCCCTTCCCACCAAAACTTTGTTTAGAAACGTTATTACGCACCTCAGTAATTCAGTTGGTTTGTGCATAATTTATGCGCAGTGGGACGTATATGCCCCATAAAACTTCATAGAATGTAGGAAACATTGCCGTTTGGCCATCTTCATATGTTACGTTGAAAACTCGTATGTGATATGTTTTTCATTGCTGGGAGAATAAATGTGTTTCTTTACCGATTTGTTATACTTTTTCCACAATAATATTGGCATCTTGATCAAATCATTCTAAAGTGGAAAATGTAGTTCTGGAAATCCTAGTTTCACATGAAAACATGGATCGAGTTAGTTTCGTGGGGTACATGCGTCTCACTTCACCAATTTTGAAAATCGATCATCTTAATTTCTTATTTTTCTTAGCGAAAATGTATTATTTATCGCAATGGAAGACACTTACCGACATATAATTTTTCAAACACAGCGCAAAATAAATTGTTTTAGATTTAGTTTTAGAGTCCACGTTTACTTGACCTTTTTTTGTTTGTTTTTGTTTCTTTGGGTCCATACTACCACCTCTGAAAGTTGCCTACTCTAAACTCTTAGCAACAACAGTAACGGTTCATGTACTCCAATGTCAGATGGATCACAACGATTTTGGCATATATTTTCTATTACAATGCAGTCAGTTTTGTATAATGTTGTGTTTAAGGTATACGCCCCAAAAATTCGTTCTATGGGGTATTTTTGGTGCAAGGAAAGAAATGAAACGTTTTGCTGGTGCTCGGTTCTGCGTTGTTTGGACCGGACTGGCTTCTGCCAGTGACGCAGCGTAGCGCAGGCCGTGCGGCTGACTGACGTTTCATTAGTACGTCACGAGTACGGAGCCACCTGCTGCCTGCACGCCAACTCCCAGACGACTTTATCCGCTGCAGAATGAATAAGCCTTTCAGAGCACGACGCAGTCTTGCGTGACTGGTTGTTGTAGTAAATGTCTGTACTAAAACACAAAGGAGGGAACGTTAGGATTTAACGTTATGTCGACACCGACGTGATTAAAGACGGACCTCAAGCTCGTATTGGCGAAGGAAATAGGTCAAGTCCTTTTCATTAGTAGCACTATGCATCTGCCAGTGTGAAGACTTTTGTTGTACACTAATGAAGAACTCAGTCCTCGAGCGATGATTTTCTTTCATACTAATACTAAAATTACTTTTTTCTTCGAGTCTGGAGTATAGTGTCTGCGAGAGTTTTGGGTTAAATGACTGACACCTAACAAACGATCTAGTCGATACCAAAGCTGTTTAGTGACGTTGAGACAGGTTCCTTCAGTAGACGAGAATAACAGTGCAAATTTTTGCTCTTAGAATACCAGCATTAATGTGCTTAAACAGAAAAATAATTAAATTTTAGATTCCTCTTGTTGTGCTGGAAGTATACAGTTTGCTAAAATATTTAATGAAGCACTGACGTTTATTCTTCTATCAGCTAAAAATAATGGTACGAGCCCAAACGTGCAGAAGCAGAGCCAGACCGACATGCTGCCTCCACTTAATTTCAAAGGAAGATGGAGATTTAACGACCCACCAACACCGAGACACTGTATTTCACTGTCGTCATAACACCTTCTACAAAAATGATATTTTCGTCTAGATGGATTATAGACGTCCATGGACCGTCACACGATCCCTCGGATACACTCCTCAGATTTGTTTGTTCTGGCTGACAGCATGACCTTGAATAGTCTTACAGCATACTCAGCTAGGTGGCTCAATTGGTCAAGACTTTGAACAACCATTCGCGAAGAGAAATGTTCAAATTCCCGTCCGGCTGTCCAGTTATAGTTTTCAATGATTTTCCTAAGCCTAATATAATAAATGCTGAGATGGTTACTTAGACAAGGACACGTCCTATTTTCTTCCCCACTCCAATACAGTTCAGGACTATACTCCATCTATAATGACCACATCGTCAACGGAAAGCTTAATCCTAACCCGTCCCCTTCCTTTCCTTCTTATGGCCCATCATCCGTGATCACTATACTCAAAGAAAGTGCTCAGTAACAGCTGACAGGACTGCCTGAGCTCTTCGAACAGCTGATCTCTTAATCATACTAGAGAACTGTTTAGGCTTCATGCTTCTCTGAAGTCTATACACCAAGCAGTAACATTTGCAGTAACGCATCGCTGAATACTGACACCCGGCAAACTTCATTGATTTCCAGATGTATTTCACGCTTCACTCTCAGTTCATTCTTTCAGGAAAACATTATTTTTCCTGTTACGCCAAAGGGTCTCCATGTATTTCCATTTTGATACATTATTTGAAGTGCCGCGCGGGATTAGCCGCGCGGTCTGAGGGTCAGCAGTCATGGACTATGCGGCTGATCCCGGCGGAGGTTCGAGTCCTCCCTCGAGCATGGGTGTGTGTGTTTGTCCTTAGGATAATTTAGGGTAAGTGGTGCGTAAGCGTAGGGACTGATGACCTTAGCAGTTAAGTCCCATAAGATTTAACACACATTTTAACATTTTTGAACATTATTTGAAGTTCCCTACAGACCGGGGCCACCAGAGAACTGTAACACATAAATTCATTACAAAAACCAGGTGATTTCAAGAAAAGAAGGGCCACCAGAAACCTACTGCTCCCTGAATTGTGGTGGGCGTGGCTTCGTCACGATACGATTAGTAAATAACACCAATTTTGTTTACTTATTTTAGAGTTTTCATTATAATTTACAAATTAATATCTCACTCTTCTACTCACACAAATTCAGTACATAAATTTGGACGTATCTGCATGACTGAGAGTCTATGTGTAGAAAATGATATCGAGATTGTCTCTAATCCTCATAACACTGAAAAGTATTAATTTGTAACAGACTGGTCGTTTTTCATACTATTTGAATGTCACATTAAGACTTGGCACTAATATGTTATATCACTGTCCATTGTCATTTCCGAACAAAACATTATGTAACCTCTTAAGCTGCGAAAAAGCTTTACTTGTTTTAGCATATAAAGTAAAATATGCGTCTAGAATACGACAATTTATTGACGTAACCTGAATCCAAAACTGACGTTTGACCCACATGTTATGTTGGTTATCATAGAGCACAGCATCAGAATTTAAGTAAGGAGCGGCAGCCATGTTTAACCACTGTTGCATGAGGTGACGACGTTCGACCGCGGAAGTGGCATGATCATTCCAAGTGGGCAGAAGCTGTTATAACACATCTTTCGATAAAAACACAAAGGTGAATTCTTGTACCTGATTGCGTATTCCCTAAGAAACATGTTAATAACACTAATGTTAACTGACCTTCGTGCTTACAGACTGCTGTATAACAACTATAATATTATTTCAGTTAAAATATTTGTGAAATCGTGGTAACTACATTGGGTGGACAGTAAAGAAGTATGATTTGTGCGTATATTATAAAAACACAGAGGATTTTTGAAAATTAAAAACTGTGAAATCTTGACGTTGTACTGATTTTTGTTTTACGAACGTGTAATCACACTATCGTTATCTATGAAACAAGCGACATCAGAATGTTTCCGTCTTCCATCTCTGGCAGCAGATGTAAGTGCTTCCTTTGTAACGTTTTACGAATAATAAAATGTGTTTCATTTTAGAAAATGATCAATCATCCAATTGTTATGCTTTCATTATATGATACTAGTAATTTCTCGCGACTTGGTTGCTTGTGATAAGCCCTCTATCGTTATTTATTTTATTTTTTGAAAGCTGAACCCACATCTTAATTCAAACTCCGATTAACATTTTACGAAATAAGTTCCTTTGTAAGAACAGTAGCTACGTACACAGATATTCATTATCTTGCACGCCATTAACCAAAACGACCATTTTGGCCTGAATTAAATTTGCATTTAAATTAAAAATATCCAGTGAACTAAACTTTATTCAAATTGAAAATAGTCAATTGAAAATGAAAAGAAATGTATCTTCCATTTTTTGACGCTTGTGAAGTGAATTCTATTGTTTGAGACTTAAATATACATGAACAGGAAAAATAATTAGCTTATTCGGAAGGGAACAACTTCGCGTGGCGACCATTCATTACGATTTAAAGTTAACTTTGTTGAGTTTCATATATTTACAGATTTTGTTGACAAGTTACTGCAAATTGATTCTTCTTTTTCACATTCACATGCGCATATAATAAGAAGATCTTATGTGGTGAAACGAAGTAAGTAAACGACAGTAAGTAATAAAACGGAAGAAGAAAAGAATTTACACTCCTGGAAATGGAAAAAAGAACACATTGACACCGGTGTGTCAGACCCACCATACTTGCTCCGGACACTGCGAGAGGGCTGTACAAGCAATGATCACACGCACGGCACAGCGGACACACCAGGAACCGCGGTGTTGGCCGTCGAATGGCGCTAGCTGCGCAGCATTTGTGCACCGCCGCCGTCAGTGTTAGCCAGTTTGCCGTGGCATACGGAGCTCCATCGCAGTCTTTAACACTGGTAGCATGCCGCGACAGCGTGGACTTGAACCGTATGTGCAGTTGACGGACTTTGAGCGAGGGCGTATAGTGGGCATGCGGGAGGCCGGGTGGACGTACCGCCGAATTGCTCAACACGTGGGGCGTGAGGTCTCCACAGTACATCGATGTTGTCGCCAGTGGTCGGCGGAAGGTGCACGTGCCCGTCGACCTGGGACCGGACCGCAGCGACGCACGGATGCACGCCAAGACCGTAGGATCCTACGCAGTGCCGTAGGGGACCGCACCGCCACTTCCCAGCAAATTAGGTACACTGTTGCTCCTGGGGTATCGGCGAGGACCATTCGCAACCGTCTCCATGAAGCTGGGCTACGGTCCCGCACACCGTTAGGCCGTCTTCCGCTCACGCCCCAACATCGTGCAGCCCGCCTCCAGTGGTGTCGCGACAGGCGTGAATGGAGGGACGAATGGAGACGTGTCGTCTTCAGCGATGAGAGTCGCTTCTGCCGTGGTGCCAATGATGGTCGTATGCGTGTTTGGCGCCGTGCAGGTGAGCGCCACAATCAGGACTCCATACGACTGAGGCACACAGGGCCAACACCCGGCATCATGGTGTGGGGAGCGATCTCCTACACTGGCCGTACACCACTGGTGATCGTCGAGGGGACACTGAATAGTGCACGGTACATCCAAACCGTCATCGAACCCATCGTTCTACCATTCCTAGACCGGCAAGGGAACTTGCTGTTCCAACAGGACAATGCACATCCGCATGTATCCCATGCCACCCAACGTGCTCTAGACGGTGTAAGGCCACTACCCTGGCCAGCAAGATCTCCGGATCTGTCCCCCATTGAGCATGTTTGGGACTGGATGAAGCGTCGTCTCACGCGGTCTGCACGTCCAGCACGAACGCTGGTCCAACTGAGGCGCCAGGTGGAAATGGCACGGCAAGCCGTTCCACAGGACTACATCCAGCATCTCTACGATCGTCTCCATGGGAGAACAGCACCCTGCATTGCTGCGAAAGGTGGATATACACTGTACTAGTGCCGACATTGTGCATGCTCTGTTGCCTGTGTCTATGTGCCTGTGGTTCTGTCAGTGTGATCATGTGATGTATCTGACCCCAGGAATGTGTCAATAAAGTTTCCCCTTCCTGGGACAATGAATTCACGGTGTTCTTATTTCAATTTCCAGGAGTGTATAAAATTCCCAAGATAAAATATGCCAATAGAAATATTTTTTCAATGAACTAAAACACACAGCCACACATAGGGTAACGATACCTGCCTATGCGTGTGAGGAAGATAGAGATTGTAATACAACTATCAAATAATTAAGGAGGTGAATGGCATGTGCTACTCTTAGATAAAAGGGTTGTCAAGCAGAGGAATTCGTGGCCGTCAACTTCAGACCAGTCAAAAGGCTCATATGATAAAAAAAGCATGTGATAAAATCTTCACAGTCAGGCAGATACTTCATGCCCCATAGTTTATCCCAGATACATTTTTACAACTTGATAATTATTTACATTACTCATGAGATTAGAGTCAGTAAGATGGCTAACTTGGTGTGTAGCATGAGGAATATGGAATAGCACTATTATCTTGTTTCTGCAGATTGATAGTTTCTTGGAACTTCACACTCTTAGCCGGTATTGCTTGAATATTGCTGTTTGAAACCGATACACAAAATCTATTAAATCAATTTCAGTTATCCGTGTTATGATAAAGGTAGGTAATATTATATGTATGGAGTCAGTAGAAAACAGTGATCATGAAGTCCGCCGCATTTGTTAAGTAGTCAGTGCGTCTGTCTCTCACGCTACGGACCCAGATTTGATTACCGGTCAGGTAGGAGATTTTCTGTGCAAGTGGACTGGATGTGGTGTTGTCCTCATCATCATTTCGTCATCATTGACACGCAAGTCAACTGAAAAGACTTGCAACTAGGTGGCCGAACGTCCACAGGTGGGGTCTCACGACCATCAATACTCAGTGGTCATCAATCATATACCAGTGGCAGCGACTTCGTTGGTCCAGCAATTGGTGATATAGAACCTTTAGCTAGCGAAAAGGATCTGCATGCCTGTGGAGTTTATTGAGAGTCAAAGCAATGATGTATACAAATATCGATTTCTTATAAACGAACACGGACACTTTTCAATCGAAGCAGGACGGTTTTCAGTCCAAATCAGACGCTGTTCAGTCCACATAGGATGCTCTTAAGATGCAAATTTCGGGATTAAAGTGTGCTTACAGAGGCATTCCTGATGCTATAAAGAGCATAACAGATGGTGTATGTTCGATCGAAACAGTCCAGTCTAAAAGCACCGGTCAGTAGCTAACAGAAAGTGTAAATAACTTAGCAACCGAAGATGAGGTAAACTGAAAACAACAATTTGATGTACAGAATCAGAACGTTACTTATGAAATTGCAAGACGAGTATCTGAGACAGACACACAGATCAATGAACATCTTGACACCGAATTAAAGTTGGTATACAACAGTCTAGTATTGGAGCATCATCGGAACGATATGCTTCAGTGTAGTTAATCAGACTGAGCTGTATCGAATTAAAATCACACTAAGTAAGGACCTTCTTAAGTTGCGTAAAAATGTAGCTGTACAAGTTTTTGATATAGGTAGGGAGTTGCCCACTGTTCAAGATATCGTTCGTGAAACACTGCCCTTTGGTACTAGTGCAGATATCTGTTACCTAACCATATACTCGTAACATACGGGCTGCAAGCAGCACGTATACTGTCATCTGCTCTTTTACAAGAAAATTTACTGAAGTACAGACAGTTCCAAGTTTTTCGCCTGATAAAAAGAGCACGCACCAGCCATTTTTACAAAATCGGTTAAAGGAGTTTTCGCTAAGGCACTGAGTTGCAAAAAATTATAGTTCAGTATAGGGTTTATCCAGAGTGAAGAAGCAGAAACTGTCAAGTGTTGACAGGTATGAGAACAATGTGAGGAGGCTTTCTTGTCGAAGTTCTGGTCTACTTGTGTGAAGGAAAGATTCAAGGAAGAAGTTTTTAATCCACAGCCCTTTCACAGCTGAGAGGTTCTTTCACGTTAATCCTTCGAAAAATATTTGAACAAAACACAGTAGGGGATGAAACGATGTCACATTGATTAGTGTTGCGAATTAGTATCTGTTCCTCAAACAAACTTAGACCGTTTTATGCCTACATTGGACTGATCTGATACATGAACATTCCAAAATGAAGAATGTTGATAGTAGTGGCCAGTTCACTCTGCTGTGCAGTCGTGTTAACAGGAGAACATACGATTTCTGGAACAGCTGTGTAGAGCCGCCGTAATGGTCCCCTTCGAGCTTAAATAAGAGAAGACGAATAGTAGGTTAAGTCCAGATACTTTCGTAATAGGGGGAAATAATGGCATAAGAACAATAATCACATTAAATAGAATCCAAATTTAAGAACCCATGGTCAGTCAAATGTAGATGATACGTATGAAGGGAATGATCAGCTGCAAAATTGCACTGCTGAAACAATCACAAACAAACCGTTTTTATGATTAAGGTGGCAGAATTCGGCTGTCCCATTTTGCCAAACGTAGAAAACTAAAGGCGACCTGATTATGCCCTCCAATGTGACCTGCAGCATAGGGGGAGGGTAAGAATACTAGTTCTGTTCACCTGTTGTGATATAATGAACGAGCAAATATTAGAGGTGAATTATGTTCTGATTTCAGCATGTGTTATGAACAACATGAAAATATAGAGCAGACTATTTTTAGGCTGTAATGGGAAATGTACCGACTATGATTGTACTAGATACAGGAGCTACTGCCAGTGCAATGTCCACCGTCCTATTCAACAGAATTAATGGGATTACAAAAGTGTCTACCCTGCCAGTTGAGAACTGCTAGTTTGTCGTTGCAGACGCTAATAGTTTGTGCAGTGTTAAAGTGCAAACGCAAGAACTTGTAATTCTAAAAAGTGGAGCCATTACATGCATGTTTTTAACTGTGGAAGGTTTAATTGTAAATTACTTTCTTGGTATTCAATTTTTATAAGGGAGATGGTGCCTTTTTATTGACTGAAAGACAATTACTGTAGATTTATTGAAAACAGAATCCAAACTTGGTAAATAATGTCAAGGTGTAAAGTTCAAATTTGTGATAACAAAAGTGCTGCATATCATGAGTCAGCAATCGTTTTACATGGACATGAACTCTACTGAAGACCATATTCGTGACAAGGTGTCAAAGTATCTCAATTCACAGCAACAAGCCGAATAGTTCAATTTGTTACTAAACTACTCGTATGTAGGTATATTTTCCTAAATACCAGGCATCATTTAAGGCTATGGGTAGCATATGGACGTAATTAGTGACAAAAACCTATTGCCATACGTCTTGCCCCATCCCGTGAGTCAAGCGAGTAGTTGTTACCAGATAAATACGTAAAATTATTGTAAGATTATCAAGCCATCGTTATCACGTTATTAGCCGTGACTAAACCTGGTTTAAGGTTTGATCTTTGCTTGGCGGTAGAGAGATTAGCCAAATTATCGTCTTGAACTTTGATGAACAAATACAAAAGTTTCATGATATAAGAGTTTTGACAAGCTACGATCTGAAAGTCCGGTATATGCAGGCCATTTTAATAAAGGAATTTCGCAAATATACTGTATTTATTTTTGCAGGTAGAAGTTAACTGGTTTCATTTTATGCACTTTGGCTTAAATGTCAGATTACTGCACTAGACACTGTGCTGGGACCTGACCTCTTAGATAAGCTGACAGTGTACGTCGATTATTTACTCATCGCAGTTTCCACTTGGGAGTAACACCTTACTTTGAAAGAAAGATTACTACAGAAATTTTTGGAGGCTGGAATTACTACATATTTGGAGGCTGGAATTACTACGTATCTTCAAAAATCAAAATTGGTAAGGATAAAATTAAATTTCTAGGGCATGTTGTTTCTCCTACAAGAATACTACCAAATGGTGACAAAGTCACTGAAATAAAAGTTTTCCTCCATTCAAAACGAAGAAACCACTTAAACCATTTCTCAGCTAAGCCGCGTTTTTTAGGTATTTTGTACTTAATCAGTTATTGAATTGTCCTGCACTCCTGAATTTATGGAGAAAAAAAATCGTAATGGATTTGGTTAAAAGATTGTCAGGTGGTTTTTAATTGTACTAAGCAAGCTCTAGTGAATTCTCAGCTATGTGCCTTCGAATTTCTGTCTTGCAACACATGCTTCCTACTGTAGCTTGGGAGCTGGCTTATTCTAAATCAATGATGATGGGGGGGGGGGGGAGGACATAATATTTACGTCATACGATTTCCTATCCGTATTCTCTTTGTCTGGGAAAAGACATATGTACTCTCTCAATGAATTAGGATCTTTAGGAGTCGTCAATTCTATTATTACTTTTATGGCAATCATGTCAAAATCTTCTGTGGTCATCAGGTTTTGATTTTCTGTTAAGTTGCAAAGTCTTACACGCCCATGTAGATTGCTGGTATGTACATTTACTACAATATCTTTGAAGTAATCCGTGTTGGTTGAGAAAGTAATGTGGTGACTGGTTTCTTATCCTGCCTTTCTAAAGGGTTTTCAGAATTTTCGGAATTAGTTGAGTAAACCCCAACCTACTGAATCTTGCTTATGAAGGATAACACAGGCAATGTTACGTAGACGTGTGTAGGACTATGGAAACTCGACAGGCTGCTGACCATACGTGGAAAAGGGTTCAACAGCTACTATATAGAATCCCAACGATAATCTGTTACAACGCTATAAAATCTATTTGAGAGACTTAATGCACAATATGATTTCATTGAAGCGAACTCTCGATGCAGTGATGAAGCAGAAATATTTGTCGCAATGTTGACGCTACTGCGGTAGCAGTGCACCGCCAGCGCAGAAGCTAACTCCACCTGCGACAGCACTAAGTAGTTATCATCCTGTCATAAACCATCTACCATCCCGAGCATTGATAAAGTAATCCAGAAGTATATATTTGATCACGTCCCTATTTTAATAAGCTGATTACCTTGCCACAGACAGACTCTAATAAGAATGTTTGTTTTACAAAGCTACATTATAACGATAAATAGTGTTGTTCAGTTGAATTATTCCCTTACCATGGACATTATAAAATCAATAACAATAGCGAAGTAACTAAAATGTTGTGTGACTAGAGCCTCCCGTTGGGTAGCCCGTTCGCCGGGTGCAACTCTTTCGATTTGACACCACTTCGGTGACTTGTGCATCGATGGGGATGAAATTGTGATGGTTAGTAGAACCCAACATCCAGTCCCTGAGCGGAGAAAATCTCCGAACCAGCCGGAGATCAAACCTGGGCCCTTAGGATTGACATGCTGTCGCGCTGACCACTTTTTTTTCTTTTTATTTTGCTCGGTAATGTTCGTTGCGTTTGGTCTGGGCGGACATCATAGGACATGTGTTCAAGTTGATCGTTGATTCCTTTACTCACTTTCTTTTATTACAGAGGGTCAGCGCCTCTCTAACCGAGCACGCTGAGCTACGTGCCGGCAAACCACTAAGCTAACGGGGGTGGACAGCGAAGTCCAGCAGAGTCTTTCCAAAGTTTTTCATAAGCAATTGAAATCCATATCATGTAGTCTAATGTTGAAATCCAGGTTACATTAATGGACACTTGCGTCACCATTCGAGAGGTCTGTATAACACATCCTTCAAAAAAACCAGAAAAGTGAAATCTTGTGCCTGATCGAGTAGTCCTTACGTGATGTGATGTTAATGCTAATGTCCGGTATACGTTTAAAAATGTGTTTCATTTTGTAAAATGATCAGCCTTTCAGGTCTCCCGTTTCGGTTATGTAATTGCTGTAATTTCTGGCTGTTTAAATTAGGTTTAATGGGACTTGCTTGGTGATGTAACGATCGGGGGCCTAAAGCGCTCTATCTTTATTTAATTTATTTTTCGAAAGTCAAACCTGCATCTTAATTCGAAGACAGAATACCTTTTTATAAAATAATTTATTTAATATAAATATTAACTACGTACATGATTACTCATCATCAAGCGAGACATTACCCAACAATGAGCATTTTGTCCTGAATTTGATTTTCATTTAAATTAATGAAGCCAATGACTTTAAATTTATTCAGATTGGAAATAACCAGTATTTACAACAGTTTTGACTAAAGACGGTAACATGCGTTTGCTTCCATTTTTTACTGTGTTTGAAGTGAATTCTTCATGAATGTATATGGGCCGTAAAGTTTATAAGATTATTCAAAGGAAAACACTTCGCTAGGCCCCAGAACGTGGAGAAAGAGGTGTCTCTAAGTATCAACAAGATTGATAGAGGAATTCGACAGTCAAAACTAAAAAGTAAGATACAGTTTGAAAGGAAAACGTACCTTGTCAACAGCAGAATGGACTCGTTACTGCCTATACATTGTGGGAGAAAGGGAAATAACCTTTGTGGAAAAGTGGATTTTGTGTGAAAGAGCTCAATCCCACAATTATCACAAGAATGGCTCTGAGTGAGTAGAAACGTGGGTTACTGGTGCGACTCACAGAAATAGCTTAATTACGAATATCAGGAAAAGCAACATTCCATATATAATAGGCTGAGAAAAAGTTAGAGGAGACCGGGGAGGAATGGACTAACGAAGCGTAACGTCCTAGGTGATCTAATTTTGTCTAGACGTGTTATAGTGCACTGAGACTGACAAGTGTTTCCCAAACGAAATTCTGTAATGGTTTAATAAGGTTGCAACTCCTGTCGCGAGGCAGTTACGTAGGCTGTCTGTAAAACTGAACGAATCCTTTGTTCTATTACAGTTTCCCGGACCATTTCAGATTAAGGTAAGTCTGCCGTAGCTTTTTCATCACAATAAACGTTTATTCCACCGATATAGGTACGTTTTCAGGTATCTCTGTATACGATACAGTTGGGAAGAAATATATTAAACGTGGTCACTGAATATTTTCGCAATAGATACGCGTTTGCGGTGGAATTATGAATTGGTACAGTTCGCTCCACCCCGGTCACCTTTTAATCTTCATTTGACGTATTCTGACACATGTTTTGCCTTTCTCGTTTTCGCATGGAACATCATTATGTACGAAAAACAGAGAATCAAAATTGGTCCACGAAAAACATGCATCCATCAATAACTCGACTGGGTCAAGCTTTCCTACTTTTAGACCAGAAAATGGTACATCAGTATCCAGGATTACACCAGGGTAGAAAAGATTGACAAGAAATAGAGGTAAGACCGCTACGCGTGGCTGCAAGCGGATTCAAAAAACTGAATTTTATCAGTAAAATCAGTTACAATATGTGCCACTAAATTGACTAACAATTCCTAAGCAACGGCAACATGTTACACAAGTGGATAACACCCATTCAAAACACAGAAATGATAAGAAGTCATGCCACTGACTATAGCTGTTGGAAATCCCTTAACAATGTATAAGCCTTAATAAAAATTCCTTAAGCAATAAAATGCACGATCCCCAAAAATGCAAGGAAAGCTGGGAAGGCACACAATTTAAATGTGATTCCTGACTGATACACACGAGCAGAAACATTGACGATGACCCTTAAATAAATACACAACTGCAAAAAATACAAGACAGGCTGGGAGACATTCAATTTGAACGTGATTCTCGACTAGTAAACACCAGCAGAAACTGACAATGACCCTTAAATATATATGCAATTGCCCACAATGCAAGATAAGCTGAGAAATACAGCTGGCAGATTCACAGCCAACAAGCAACAAGCCGGAAAGTTTCACAAGGAATGGAGTTACCTGTGACTAAGGATAAAAGGAAAGGTTCTACAGTCCATATTGACAACTAAAAGACCTTAAAACTTAACCTGCTGCAGAAGTAGCAATAAGGATTCAAAGATTAAACAGGTAGTTAAGGGGCAGGTAAAGTGAGGAGGAACTTCTGATTTGCAGAACATGCATTAAAACTCATCAGCTTTCCGAATTCACCAAATAGGACAAATTAATAGTTGCCAATTCATATGAGACACTCTGCCGTGACACACATCAGAGGATGAACTTTACTTAACTTGAAACACCATGATTCGGCTGGTAGAGACACCAGATTGCGGGCCAACCCAGACATAGTGCAACGACGGAAGTGCCGCTGCACCAGAAAGAAAACGTTCTCCGCTCTGGTTTCACGGAACAGGAGTGTGTTGTTCGCTGCCAAAGCTACCCTGTCAACACACATTAGAAGCGAACAGTAATCTGTGCAAATGATGCTAGAGACGAGAAAGCCTAAAATTTAGGAAATTTTAACTTATCGCGGAAGCGACTACATATACAAGTCACAAGCTCAACGCTGTTTAAAATGACTTCTAAATTACAAGAAGAAACATCAGTGCCTGCTGCTGCAACGACTAAGACATACTCATCTACGAAGGGTGCCTTACCTCCGACACACATTATGTTACAACCGTAATTTCGTCAAGTCAATTTCTAATTTAGAATACCCGTACATTTGCATAGAATATGGCCTGGGACAACAAGTTACCATCAGTTACAGTGACCGATAATCATACACGCAATCACTCGGAGGCACGTCAATACAGTGTGGACCATTGATAGTGACCGGGCCAAATATCTCATCAAATGAAAAAACTACAAAGAACGAAACTTGTCTAGCTTGAAGGGGGAAACCAAATGGCGCTATGGTTGCCAGCTAGATGGCGCTGCCACAGGACAAATAGATATTAACTACGCTTTTTTTAAAAATAGGAATCCTGATTTTTTTATTACATATTCGTGTAGTACGTAAAGAAATATGAATGTTTTAGTTGGACCACTTTTTTCGGTTTGTGATAGATGCCGCTGTAACAGTCACAGAATAAGTACGTTGTGTCACGTAACATTCTTCCAGTGCGGGCGGTATTTGCTTCGTGATTCATTACCCGTGTTAAAACGGACCATTTACCAACTGCGGAAAAGGTCGATATCGTGTTGATGTATGGCTATTGTGATCAAAATGCCCAACGGGCGTGTGCTATGTATGCTGCTCGGTATCCTGGACGACATCACCCAAGTGTACGGACCATTCTAAAAATAGTTACGTTATATAAGGAAACAGGAAGTGTTCAGCCACATGTGAAACGTCAACCACGACTTGAAACAAATGATGACGCCCAAGTGGGTGTTTTATCTGCTGTCGAAATTATCCTCACATCTGTAGCAGATGAACTACGAGAATATCGGGAATCTCAAAAACGTCGGTGTTGAGAATGCTACATCAACATCGATTGCACCCGTACCATATTTCTATGCACCAGGAATTGCATGGCGACGACTTTGAACGTCGTGTACAGTTCTGCCACTGTGCACAAGAGAAATTACGAGACGATGAAAAATTTTTTGCACGTGTTCTATTTAGTGACGAAGCGTCATTCACCAACAGCGGTAGCGTAAACCGGTATAATATGCACTATTGGGCAACGGAAAATCCAGGATGGCTGCGACAAGTGGAACTTCAGCGATCTTGGCGACTTAATGTATGGTGCGGCATTATTGGAGGAAAGATAATTGGCCCCCATTTTATCGATGGTAATCTAAATGGTGCAATGTATGCTGATTTTATTCGCAATGTTCTACCGATGTTACTACAAGATGTTTCACTGCATGCCAGAATGGCGATATACTTCCAACATGATGCATGTCCGGCACATAGCTCGCGTGCTGTTGAAACGGTATTGAATAGCATATTTCATGACAGGTGGATTGGTCGTCAAAGCACCATACCATGCCCCGCACCTTCATCGGATCTGACGTCCCCGGATTTCTTTCTGTGGGGTAAGTTGAAGGATATTTGCTATCGTGATCCACCGACAGCGCCTGACAACATGCGTCAGCGCATTGTCAATGCTTGTGCGAACATTACGGAAGACGAACTACTTGCTGTTGAGAGGAATGTCGTTACACCTATTGGCAAGTTCATTTAGGTTGACGGATATCATTTTGAGCATTTATTGTATTAATGTGGTATTTACAAGTAATCAGGCTGTAACAGGATGCGTTGTCAGAAATGATAAGTTCACAAAGGTACATGTATCACATTGGAACAACTGAAATAAAATGTTCAGATTACCTACGTTCTGTATTTTAATTCAAAATACCTACCTGTTACCAACTGCTCGTCTAAAATTGTGAGCCATATGTTTGTGACTATTATAGCGCCGTCTATCACAAAGCGAAAAAAGTGGTCCAAATAAACATTCATATTTCTATACGTACTACACGAATATGTAATCAAAATGGGAATCCTATTTAAAAAGATCCAGTTGATATTCGTTTGACCTATGGCAGCGCCATCTAGCGGCCAACCATAGCGTCATCTGGTTTCCCCCTTCAAGTGAGACAAGATTCGTTCTTTGTAGGTTTTTCGTTTGACGCTTATTTCGTGAAATATTTGGCCCGTTCTTGATCAATAGACCACCCTGTATAGCAAGTCCAGTTTCACATTAACTCTCACTTGGACTTACAAAGCAAATACCCAAAAAATAAAAAAAATGAAAACATTTAACTCCACTCAGGTGTGAAGTAGCTGTGACTTCCAGCATTGCAAGTCGGGGTGTTATTGTCTCCAAACCGTACAGGCATTCTTCGAAGTGTCATAAAATGTAATCTTGCAGAGTAGGCCGGTAACTTGCCGATCAGATTGCAAAAACTGGTTCAAATGGCTCTGAGCACCATGGGACTTAACATCTGTGGTCATCAGACCCCTAGAACTTAGAACTACTTAATCCTAACTAACTTGAGGACATGACACACATCTATGCCCGAGGCAGGATTCGAACCTGCGACCGTAGCAGTCGCGCGGTTCAGGACTGAGCACGAGACCACCGCGGCCGGCACCAGGTTGCAAGCGAGGTCCGCTACTCCTCCCGCAACTCCCAGCTACCTATCCTTAAGCAAGCCGGCAAGGTTTTCCTCCAACTGATTTCACCACTCGCGTCTTCTCGAGCCCTGTACCTGACAGCTGGAGTCCCCCAGAAGCAACAATTTGCCAGCCACTTGCTCTCCAGCTAATTGACTGTAACAAGGAGCGGCAAATCAGCAACACACGCCTCGACCAAAGACCCTGGCTCGCGACAAATGATCAGATGGATGTCGGCAACCCAAATAGATACACTCCTGGAAATTGAAATAAGAACACCGTGAATTCATTTTCCCAGGAAGGGGAAACTTTATTGACACATTCCTGGGGTCAGATACATCACATGATCACACTGACAGAACCACAGGCACATAGACACAGGCAACAGAGCATGCACAATGTCGGCACTAGTACAGTGTATATCCACCTTTCGCAGCAATGCAGGCTGCTATTCTCCCATGGAGACGATCGTAGAGATGCTGGGTGTAGTCCTGTGGAACGGCTTGCCATGCCATTTCCACCTGGCGCCTCAGTTGAACCAGCGTTCGTGCTGGACGTGCAGACCGCGTGAGACGACGCTTCATCCAGTCCCAAACATGCTCAATGGGGGACAGATCCGGAGATCTTGCTGGCCAGGGTAGTTGACTTACACCTTCTAGAGCACGTTGGGTGGCACGGGATACATGCGGACGTGCATTGTCCTGTTGGAACAGCAAGTTCCCTTGCCGGTCTAGGAATGGTAGAACGATGGGTTCGATGACGGTTTGGATGTACCGTGCACTATTCAGTGTCCCCTCGACGATCACCAGTGGTGTACGGCCAGTGTAGGAGATCGCTCCCCACACCATGATGCCGGGTGTTGGCCCTGTGTGCCTCGGTCGTATGCAGTCTTGATTGTGGCGCTCACCTGCACGGCGCCAAACACGCATACGACCATCATTGACACCAAGGCAGAAGCGACTCTCATCGCTGAAGACGACACGTCTCCATCCGTCCCTCCATTCACGCCTGTCGCGACGCCACTGGAGGCGGGCTGCACGATGTTGGGGCGTGAGCGGAAGACGGCCTAACGGTGTGCGGGACCGTAGCTCAGCTTCATGGAGACGGTTGCGAATGGTCCTCGCCGATACCCCAGGAGCAACAGTGTCCCTAATTTGCTGGGAAGTGGCGGTGCGGTCCCCTACGGCACTGCGTAAGATCCTACGGTCTTGGCGTGCATCCGTGCGTCGCTGCGGTCCGGTCCCAGGTCGACGGGCACGTGCACCTTCCGCCGACCACTGGTGACAACATCGATGTACTGTGGAGACCTCACGCCCCACGTGTTGAGCAATTCGGCGGTACGTCCACCCAGCCTCCCGCATGCCCACTATACGCCCTCGCTCAAAGTCCGTCAACTGCACATACGGTTCACGTCCACGCTGTCGCGGCATGCTACCAGTGTTAAAGACTGCGATGGAGCTCCGTATGCCACGGCAAACTGGCTGACACTGACGGCGGCGGTGCACAAATGCTGCGCAGCTAGCGCCATTCGACGGCCAACACCGCGGTTCCTGGTGTGTCCGCTGTGCCGTGCGTGTGATCATTGCTTGTACAGCCCTCTCGCAGTGTCCGCAGCAAGTATGGTGGGTCTGACACACCGGTGTCAATGTGTTCTTTTTTCCATTTCCAGGAGTGTACTTGCGTCAGCGGAGTGCCTTGGCGCCAAAACTGAAGCCGCCACGACTCACGTTAAGCGGGCCGCTCCGTCCCCGTCTCCCCTAGAATTGTTCTCGGCAGATGGTGACATGCGTTGGTTGAGCCAGGCCATGTCTATGGTGGCAGCTCCACCTCCCTGGTGCAGTATTGGTAGTTCATCTGATGTGTGCGTAGTACAACCATGCACTCCTCTTGTGTAGGAAGAGACTTATTAATACTCCGAAATAATATTTTGAACTATAACGATAACTGCGTATTTAGACATAGCTACATCAGATGAACAAAGATTATTGATTTGGGTATGTGGTTATAAGATTCCTGAGCTTGAGGAAACTCTTTGCATAGTTTTCTTAGCCACGCCCTTCTTGGTGTGCCAAAGGTGGCACCAGGGCGGCTAGACACGCGTGCAGACCAGACGCGATCAGCAGAAGTTTGACTGTTTTGATGGAACCTCGCGTAGTATAGCGGCTTTTACCACAAAACCGTGATTTGCAACATCAACATGCCTGTGCGGTGACGGGTCATATCCAGGAATTGATCCATATAAATGGCCTGGGTGAAAATCTGAGCAGTTCTCTTAGGTTGTTCGCAGATGATGCTGTAATTTACCGTCTAGTAAGGTCATCCGAAGACCAGTATCAGTTGCAAAGCGATTTAGAAAAGGTTGCTGTATGATGTGGCAGGTGGCAGTTGACGCTAAATAACGAAATGTGTTAGGTGATCCACATGAGTTCCAAAAGAATTCCGTTGGAATTCGATTACTCGATAAATAGTACAATTCTCAAGGCTGTCAATTCAACTAAGTACCTGGGTGTTAAAATTACGAACAACTTCAGTTGGAAACACCACATAGATAATATTGTGGGGAAGGCGAGCCAAAGGTTGCGTTTCATTGGCAGGACACTTAGAAAATGCAACAAGTCCACTAAAGAGACAGCTTACACTACACTCGTTCGTCCTCTGTTACAATATTGCTGCGCGGTGTGGGATCCTTACCAGGTGGGATTGACGGAGGACATCGAAAGGGTGCAAAAAAGGGCAACTCTTTTTGTATTTTCACGTAATAGGGGAGAGAGTGTGGCAGATATGATACGCGAGTTGGGATGGAAGTCATTAAAGCAAAGACGTTTTTCGTCGCGGCGAGATCTATTTACGAAATTTCAGTCACCAACTTCCTCTTCCGAATGCGAAAATATCTTGTTGAGCCCGACCTACATAGATAGGAATGATCATCAAAATAAAATAAGAGAAATCAGAGCACGAACAGAAAGGTTTAGGTGTTCGTTTTTCCCTCGCGCTGTTCGGGAGTGGAATGGTAGAGAGATAGTATGATTGTGGTTCGATGAACCCTCTGCCAAGCACGTAAATTTGAATTGCAGAGTAATCATGTAGATGTAGATGTAGATTTGCTGCCGCCTGACACAAAAATGACGGAGAGCACAATTTTTTGTGGGTATTAAGTGTTGGTCATGATTCACGAGGCAACAGTTCCTCTCTGTGCAGTCACCTCTGAGTGACGTTAATTGTTTTGGCACTAAACTGATTCTGATCGTTCCATTGGCCGTGTTTGGCCGATGCCTTTTTGTGAACAAGCATCCTGGCGATAAGAATCTGTGTAAAACAAATACTCCATTTACTGTAAGAGGGTATCAGTCTCAGGAGCGATATGTGTTATCTAAATTATCGTTTTAATCCCTGTTGCCTCCTATATTTAAGTGCCGTTTGTATTTATTTTCGCTTCTGATACTAGCTGTTCAAATGGACTCATTTGTATACCCCCATCCCTCTGGTTCGATTGGAGGCCTAGGACATTCATTTGCTGTGAAAATTTAATTTGTGCTCTATGAATATATGTTTTAGAATTTGTCGAGCAACCGTCTTGCAGGTCGGCCGAAATCGAGCCTTCACTGTATTAGCCTGATTTGTATGCGTGAGGCTCTTCACTTTCCTAGGATTTTCTTGCTCGTAAAAGTCATTGATAAACATGTCACTGTATTTAACAAATGTGTATGTTATTTTAAATTTCTTTTTTTATGCAATTTAGTGGCATATGCTGCTTCACAGCCGTGTATGTAAAATAAAAAAAAAACAAATGTCTGCTTCACAAATGTATACATTATTTTAAATTCACTGCCTACTATAATTGTGTACATTACTGAAATAGCAATTCCCTTTTGCTGCTTCACAGCTCTGTATCTAAGATCATCAATATTTTATCCGTACTGAGCCAAACGGCTGCTTCAAAGACGTGAAATTTATCTTACTTCTGCTTCTATGAGTAACTAATATTTATTGTTGTTAAAAAATGTGAGAGTTCCTAAGGGACTAACTGCTGAGGCCATCTGTCCCTAGACTTACACACTACTAAAACTAACTTGGGCTAAGAACGAGACACACGAGGGAGGACTCGTACCTCCGGCGGGAAGGGCCGCGCAATCCGTGACAAGGCGCCTCAAACCACGCGGCTATTATTGCTGAAATTTACGTCACAAACGTGAACATTATTTTGTGGCTTTTATGAATGCGCATTTTAGTAAAATAGTAATTCATTTCGGCTGTTTTATAGCCGTGTATGGAAAGCTGTAAAATGTTAATATTAATTTTCCAAATGCTGATTGATACTATTTGGCGTAAATTTCTGCCAGTGCACTTACGACGTGCTGTTGAATCATATCACAAAACGGTTCTGGTAAGTAGGGCTACCCTTATTACCTTGCTGCATATGGGTTCAGTGCTGTGACCGATGGTAGATGGCCTTCTGACTACATTTGAGTGCGGAAATTTAATAGTCGTGGAGAATCTTGTTGGATGAGGTGTTAATTAGTATCAAGACTATCCTGGTGTTTCATCCATGGTGAGATATTTTGTTTGACGTCAATGTACATTCACAAGTGGGTATTTATACACATAGGTATACATTCCCCAAAATGATAAAAAAATTGCCCAATGTATATCGTACGAATTTGGAAGGTAGAGATTGCAGCCTCTGTTAAGGAAATGCTGTCCTGGAACCGAGGTAATAATTTCAAGCTGTCACCAAGCTGGATGACGAGACGCGTCAAAGTACCAACCCAGCAGAAAGACAGGAAGACTACGTTGTATACGGCCTGGCTACCTCATGCCCACGGCGAGATTCTGTGACGAATTTAATGGAAGAAACCAATTATATAGCTTAACAAGTACTGGCCAGGGCTATATAAATATTCATCGTTTACGATCCACCGGCATCCAGCTACGAGTAGAGAACTATGATGATCCACAGTCTTCTCTTGTAGTGATCTATGAGTTCCCTGTGTCTACGCTCTTTCTCCTATGGATGTAGACACTGCCAGCCATATTTCTATGCTTATGCAGAGGAAAATATTAAGAATTAGTTTTTTGGATGGCGGTGTGCGTATACATCCACCTTCATTTGTGTAAGCAATCTCCTTGCTGACAGCACTGTCCATGTGTGTAGACTCCTTGTGACTCCTCCTCTGAACGAAGTCTGCATCGTAGTAATGCTCGCCCTGGCAGTCTAATCCCAAGGCTGCTGGAGACCATTGTGAGGTATGGGTGACGCAGCGAGCAAGTTCAGCAGGGTTTGCCACCTGGTGGTATCGTAGATGTTGAGGCCAGTACTTCCCCTGCTGGAATCCGCCTGCAGCTGCGAGCATGTGCTGGCTAGTGCCTCCCACAGCAGGCGTGTTTGCCGGTGCCCTGCAAGCACAGTCTGTCTGGAGCGATGTCACACGTACTAATGTATACTGAATAATAAATACTGGTTTGTCAAAACTGTTTCACTGACGGCTCATCGATTATCAAGTAGGCATCAACTCATAGCACAACTGTTCACCCATGCATTGCCGTGGTGGTTCACCGACATCCTTATCTCGAACTGCCATCACCACCACCCACCTCGGTGACCTGCCAAACCGGTCGTTACATCTGATGTCGTAATTATTCGCGTGTGGCACCATCAACTCTGGTCACTAGCATATGCAGCTGTATCCAGGACCGCTTCTTCAACTACAGTATGCACACCAGCAGCACAGGTTTGATGGCTGACTTAAATTTGGCTCTTCTTGTTTTTTTTTTTTTTTTTTGTGTGTCTGACCTTGATAAAAGTGAGAAATATTCGTGAGAAAAACGGAAGTTCGTAAAAGTGGAGCAACCTGTGAATTATTTCAATTTAAGGTTAGTTCTAGGTAATATTACTTACGTTCAACGAGTTGTGAGTACTGTAACTTTGCAGCACACTAGTTAACACGCTTCCAGGTAGTCCATTTAGTACTTTGAGTCAGGTTGGGCGTCGCTCCGGCATAAGGATTAGTGTATTTTTTTGTACCCCTGTCTGTTTATGATTGGTATCCTTCATTTATAGTGTGTTGTTTGATAGAGGTTGCACAAATGCTAGAAACACAAGCCATGAAAGATGCAGGAAGCGATTATGGTTTTTGCGAGAGAGTTTTCCGTACTAAATTAAAAAAGAATGAAGCAGTACAAATGGAGGAAAACACTTCAAATGTCGTTAATTGGCACAGACAAGCCGGTAGAGGCGTAAGTTTTAGTTCGTGTTCATGCCACTTCCGTCCATCCTGTTACAGCTAATCTACTAACTCTTTTTTCGTATAAATCCACCGACGATGTGTCAGTGTTTCTTAGTGACTTAGATGCTACCGCTAAGTTCGCTAGTCACATGGGACGCGATTAGCCGATGATTTAAAAGCTTGTGTCTTCGTGTATCATGAGGGATTAAATTAGGCACAGGTATTTGAGCAGCTAAATGAGGGGCTTTGTCAACGTTGCCACAAACAAAATAGCACGAAGATTTTAGGAAAACTTAATGGATTGTTTCAGGGAAGAGACGAGTCAGTAGAGTTATTCGTGGACATAATTATGAGAATCAATGCTCAAATCTACGGGAGGTCGACACAGAACGTGTAAGCAGATAGAATTATTCTGCAGGAGGTGGACAGTAGGGCCCAGGATTCGTTTTTTGAGGAGACTTGTGATATGCCGAGGAGAGTAAAATTGGGAAACATGGAGGATTATTATTATTGCTGCGCAACCCGAAGAGGTCGACATTCCGAAACGAGCACAAATTTTCTAAGAGGATAAATGCTACAAGTGTGGATGTACGGGCCATGTTAGAAACAATGTCGTCGACCTTAATTCTATGAATGCAGAGTAGTGGGACGTCGGGAGCATGTTTGTTGAAATAAGAAGCAAAATGATCGCCGTGTTGATAAGCGTTTGTTAATAAGCCAGTGGGACTGCCTTAACCGCCGTACGGCGTTCCCTACAGAACCGACTAGTGCAAAGGTGGAATGGAACATAGATTTTAGTGGAAATAGGGTCTCATGTGTCGGTAGTTAGTCTGGACCTCCAAGGTAGCCAGAGAATAAGTCTCCACAATGTATGCTACGTAAACTAATGGGTAGTTAGATGGCATTATTGGGTTCAAAATTGCTCAGTTTCAGTGCTGCAGCAAAGAATTTTTGGGAGTATGTGAAAGTACTGTCACATGTTGGTGATGGATACTATGCTATCCTAGAGCAGTACTTTCTGGATAAGTATCACAAAACAAAAGATCTTTTGCAGTATACCGTCGAATTTACTGCGTCATTGTTCCAGCTTGGAACAATGACCGAAAATTTACTTTGTCGCAAGGTTAACCAGTCATGAAAATGATACCAAATAAACTGCAGATACACGCATTATAGCTCAATACACATGCTGTGTCAATTGATAAAGTGATAAGTTACTCCGATAAGGAACCCCTTGAGTGCGAGGTCACATGTTCAATCTTTAGTAAGGCTCATTTGAAAGTATTGCGGTAATAATTATTTTAGGAAAAATACTGGCCGGGTTGCTCTATATGTGCATCACGAGGGTGTTAGAAAATGAGAATCTGGGAGGTATGGAGATCAAACTTTTGTGGGATACATGTATTACATTTTACAGAATGGGCATCGTCGACAATCAAGAAATGATCAAAATAAACCATTAACTTGCACCATCAACACCGAATGAAAAATGGCACACCAAAATGATAAAGTTTCGCACCATCAAGATCGAAAGGGAACTCCTTGGGAGTTACAAACCTTGCAGGACATTCAGCTAGGTATCCACTTATAAAGAATTCAAATAAAATCAATCATATTGCTGTAACGATGTGACGAGAACTGATGGAATGTGATCGCACGCAACCGAATGTGAAACAGTGTGTCCTACAGGTAATTGTGAAACTGGCAATTGTTTAAGGCGCAGCTGCAGAGAATGCGTTAACATGTTTTATAGGGACGGAAAAACAAACGTCAATAGCCTGAATTTGTTCATTGCTTCCAGATGGTATGAAGTGCAATGACACACACTTTTTCAGGTGGAATAGTTTGCTCTAAAGGAGTATTATTTTCATACGCAGGCCAGGAATCAAGCAAAATCAAGTTCTTGAGAGCATCTATTGGCCAAAAGCAGTGCTCATACCGTAGTTGTAGTTCTCTTATACTCATATTCCCACTCTTGCTTACTGTGACATAAATATTCCCTATTGTCCTTGCAACTTACAGAGCTATGGTTGTAGATTGAAAGTGTTTGCTTTCTCTATCGTTGCCATTGTCCTGTTTTATATCAACGACACTAGTACTGTAGCACTGTTATTAGTTACTTTTCGAGTAAGTGGTTAACTACGCTCCAAAGCCTCATGCACTGATCACCATTGGCTATATCCAGTACCGCCTACTGTTGCCATTAGCAGCCATTATTACTGTTGCATGGTAGAAAATACACTGATGAGCCAAACCATTATGACAGCCTGCTTAATATCTTGTTTTTCCGTCTATTGAAGGAAATGCGAGTAATTGATTCTGCGTGTCAGTTGGTAAGTTCATGGACGTATGTAGCATTCGATGTTTACACCAGATCATTTAATTCGCATAAATAACGGGCCGCTGATTTGCGTACTCGAGATGGCGCCCGACAACTACCCAGATGCGTTCCATATGATTTACATTATGCAAATTTGGTAGCGGAGATATCAAGGTGAGTTTACTATCATGCACCTCAAACCACTGTAGCACGGTTCTGGTTTCAAGATACGAAGAATTATACTGCTGAAAGACGGCATTGCCCTAGCGGAAGGCGTCAAGCACGAAGGGATGCAGGTGGTTTGCAGCCGTCAGAGCGTCTTCGATTACTACCAAATGGCCAACGCAAGCGCGGGAGAATGTCTCCGGCAGCGTAACGCTGCTTCCACCATCTGCGTCCGCGGTGCGATGCACGTTTCGAGCCGCCATGCACCTCGATAGTGGCGCTTGTGAAGACGACCATCGGCATAGTGTAGCAAAAAGTGATTCACCCGAAGAGCCGACACGTTTCCATTCACCGACGTCGAATTCCGATGGTCCCATGCATACTGCAATTGTAGTTGACGATCTTGTTGGATCAACATGTGAACACGTAGGGGTTGTCTGCTGCGGAGCTGCATGTTCAACAATGTGCTATGAACGGTCTGCTCCGAAACGCTTGTGCGAGCACCGGCACTGTCCTCTCTCGGCAGAGGTACCACAGATCACCACCTACCCTACTTTACAGGCAGACAGGCCTGCTAACCATACGTTCTGTGAAGAATCATGGACATCCAACCATTTACTGCCGAGTGGTAGTTTCACTGTCCTTCAACCTCTTTCCGTAGATACTCACAACAGCAGCACGTGGACATTAGACCAGCTTCGCCGTTTTCGAAATACTTGTTCATAGGTCCTGCGGAATAATAACCTGCCCTTTGTAAAAGTTCCTTATCTCAATTGATTTCCCCATTTGCAGACCATATCTTCGCTAGGGTGATCCACCGGTCGTGTCTGCTCCGCTTACTTCCTTTTGTTACCGCGTCACGTGACCGAAACGCCACCAGGCTGCATCAAACGTCTCGGTGGACAGGTAGATAAGGAACTGAGCGGATGACCACATCAGGCAAGTTGTTTGCAGAGCCCGAAGAGATGGTCAGTTTGGTGCTAATGGCTTCTCAGATGATGGTGGCCATCCATCAAGGCAGACACTCAAAAGGGAGCCAAGGCGACGTCACAGTATGAAGCGTTTGTAAGCTGAACATGAAAATAATAGCATTGTCATGGGATGTTTGCAAACATGTCTAATAAATGCGGTAATTTTTTATGTTCTAGCCTGTTCTTTCTTATACATTAGTTCAAATAAAGAATATTGTTTGTTAACTACAGGAAACAGATTCATTAAATAACTCCTTGGAAAATGGAAAAGAAACATTTATGTGCAACATGGAACACAGAAAGTAAATTATTATTACTACACAAACAGCATGGAACATGTAAAAGATTATTAGTATGCTGTGTCTAAAACGTATTTCCTTGTTACATGTAACTATAATAAAACTGATGATTCCTGGGATCACAAGAGATTTGGAGCCATGATAACAGGATCGATATGAAAGTCAAAACAAGAGCTCCAATCAATAAAGGAAAATATGTGTTGGAAACTGCGTCTTTATGGCTGTGAACACTGATGTATAGCGGAAAGATAGCTCCCAGGATTAGCAGATTCGATAAAGGAGTGGAAAGTAGTTTAATAAGTGGTATGTGCTATAAACAAATGAGCGTCGAGTGGAAAGTTATTGATAAATGTGTTGCTGTGCAAAGCTATGTGTTGTAATAAAATAAAACAAAACTGATCCTTCCATGTTAGTGTATTTGCATATTTTGCTGAGTACTAAGTCATTGATAAAGCCTTCTGTCTTCATATTCTGTGTTCATGTAACGCTAAGGCGTTAGAGGACACTCTTAATGCATGTTTATAGCACGGTAACGAATCTGCTGGAAAATATGAGTGAAATGTTTAATTTCATATTTGAGAGTGTAAATGAGTATGGCAAAATGATATCACACTGATTATTACCATCAGAAACTCTGTTTATAGAGAATAATTCACATTTTGTGTTCATGGCCTTAATAATTGAATTTAAAGTGTTGCATTTTATATATTTCTCAGTGTTCAATGTAAAAGTGGTAAGGGATATTAATATTGTGAGAGCGAGAGAAAGGGAATTTGAACACTATGGTAGTCTGAAGGAAAACAAAAGCAGTGTACATTCGATATTTCTATAAATTTGGTACATCTCCAATGGGAGAATCTTAATGAAAAAAAATTGTGTGTAGGGTAGCTCGCGATGAAATTCTGCATTTGTTTGAGAAAGAAGTATGTTTACTGCATTGAAAAGACATAATGACCAAAATGTACCGGTTATTCCTACGAACTACACACATAAAAAAAAGTTTTGCATCACCTCGGTTCCGAGAGTTCCGGAACGTGTACAAAAAATTGCAATACAGATCAACGTAAACATATTTCCGCCCTTTCTATTACTCATGAAAGCCACACATTGCATGTTGTACCACCATACAGCGAGCCTTCAAAGGTGGTGTGTGCAGGAATCTGTACCACTAATGCCCAGTAGCACGTCCTCTTGCATTGATGAATGCCTGTATTCGTTGTGGCATACTATCCACAACTTCATAAAGGCACTGTTGGTCCAGATTGTACCACTCCACAACGGCGATTCGGCTTCAATCCCTTAGAGTAGATAGAGTAGTTAGTGGGTCCCGCCGTCCATAAACAGCCCTTTTCAATCTATCCCAGGAATGTCCGTTAGGGTTCATGACTGGAGAAAATGCTGGCCACTCTAGTAGAGAGATGTCACTATCCTGAAAGAAGTCATTCACAAGATGTGTACGATGAGGGCACGAATTGTCGTCCATGAAGACTATTGTCTCACCAATATGCTGCCGATATGGTTGCACTATTGGTTGGAGGATGGCATTGACTGTATCATGAAGCCGTTACGGCGCCTTCCAATTACCACCAGCGGCGTATGTCGGCCTCACATAACGCCACCCCAATACAGCAAGGAACCTCCACCTTGCTGCACTCGCTCGACAGTGTGTCTAAGGCCTTCAGCCTGACAGCGTTGCCTCCAAACATGTCTCCGACGATTGTCTGGATGAAGGCTTATGCGACTTTTATCGGTGAAGAGAACGTGATGCCTTTCCTGAGCGGTTCATTCGGCATGTTGTTGGGCATATCTGTACCGCTCTGCATGGTGTCGTGGTTGCAAAGATGGGTCTGGCCATGGACGTCGGGAGTGATGTTGCGCATCATGCAGCCTATTGCGCACAGTTCGTGTCATAACACGACGTCCTCTAGCTGCACTAAAAGCATTATTCAACGTGGTGGCGTTGCTGTCAGGGTTCTTCCGAGCCATTATCCTTAGGTAGCGGACATCCACTGCAGTAGTAACCCTTCGGCGGCCTGAGCGAGGCATGTCATCGATAGTTCCTGTCTCTATCTCCTCCATGTCCGAACAACATCTCTTCAGTTCACTCCGAGACGCCTGGACACTTCCCTTGTTGAGAGCCCTTCCTGGCACAAAGTAACAATACGGATGCGATCGAACCGCGGTGCTGACCGTCTAGGCATGGTCGAACTACAGACAACACTAGCCATGTACCTCCTTCCTGGTGGAATGACTGATCGGCTGTCGGACCCCCTCCGTCTAGTAGGCACGGCTCATGCAGGGCTGTTTTACTTCTTTGGACAGGTTTAGTGACATCTCTGAACAGTCAAAGGTACTGTGCCTGTGATACCATATCCACAGTCAACGTCTATCTTGAGGACATCTGGGAACCTGGGTGATGTAAGACTTTTTTTGATGTGTGTGAAACTGCGACTATGTTGATATGAAACTTCCTGGCAGATTAAAACTGTGTGCCCGACCGAGACTCGAACTCGGGACCTTTGCCTTTCGCGGGCAAGTGCTCTACCATCTGAGCTACCGAAGCACGACTCACGCCCGGTACTCACAGCTTTACTTCTGCCAGTGTCTCGTCTCCTACCTTCCAAACTTTACAGAAGCTCTCCTGCGAACCTTGCAGAACTGGCACTCCTGAAAGAAAGGATATTGCGGAGACATGGCTTAGCCACAGCCTGGGGGATGCTTCCAGGCTTTGCAGTGCAGCGTGCATGTCTGAGGCAAGAAATATGCTGCGACTATGTTGATTTCAGAATTGGAATTTTGTTCAAAAACCCGAATTTTGAAAAGAAACCATGGGGGGAAGGAGGGGTATATGTGAGATTCCTCTGGTTTTGGACTGCATTTTAATTTCTAAATTTTACAGTTACGGATGAATCATATGGTACAGTAGGGAGTCGTTGGATTGTACTCAAGCTGTGGGAATGAATCCGTTTTGGCCATCTTTGCGCATGAGAACAACAGGTTTTCCGTCGAAATTCAGATTTTTCTCTATTAAACATCAGTTGTCAAAGTCCGCTTTTGGTATAACAGATACTAGGGGGAGCTTACGGGTCATCAGAACGTTAATACAAAAATACTGCTATAGTTATAGCTGGTTTTACAATGCTCTCAAATTTCATTTCTTGCGGTGATTCGTTTTCAGATTGTTTTATTTTAACTTTTACAGTGTGGCATACTGGAACTCTTCTAAGTTAATTAGCTACTTGCACACCCAGTTATAATCACCAGATGACCTACATCCATCTTCTGAAGAATCCAAACCGCTACAAGGTTCACAGAAAACAGGTAGGTGGAAATTCTACGAGTGCATTCACTATTCCAGGGAAGGGTTAGATTAACTAGCTCCGCCCTGCGTGGGAAGGCATAACCCGTTATATTGTATGTTACCTACTAGAATTTCTGCAGACTCGTGACTAACCTGTGAAAAATTTTTTGAAGTTTAAGAATATTGCAGTCCTAGGAAACTGGGTGTCATACAAACGTTTTTTGATCAATTATACGGGCCAGGCTGGATATGTCTTGTAGGTTTCCAGGCTACTTTACCATGTTGAGCATACACAGTGAACTCCAAAACAGTATGTAAATACACAGAGAACAAATAATGGTCGTACATTAAATGAAAGAAACAGCAAGCACCTGTAGAAATATAATCTTTTACCTATATAAAACAGAGTGTATGTTTCTGTGTATACCTGGGATCTTCTTCCAAGCCCCTAGATCGATTTCAGCTAAACAGGTCACCCAAGTATCAGAACATCCTAGCTCTAACACAATCAAGGACACAAGAAAAAAGCGTTTTTTTTCAGCCTCTCACATATACTGCCCTGCACGGCAGGCATGTTCTAAGGGAACAGTATCAGCATGCCAGATCGAACCGCTTTGCAGTGCAGCGTACATGTCTGAGGCAAGAAATATTTTCCATAGCCCTATATGTATGCCCCCCCCCCCCCCTGCATGACAGACATGTTGTGCAAGAGCAGTATCATCCAGCTTTATCGACTGGCTCTGCATGGCCACCTGTACATCAGAGACAAATAAATGATTTTCAAGTAACTGATGTGTAGCCCGCCCCTGCAAGACAGGAGTGTTGTGCGATTAGTATCGACCTGTTTCCTAGAGCTCTAATGCAGGGGTTACACGTCACTTTGTGCTTGTATGGAGAGGTTCAGATGAATAGCAGAGGGGTGGACAGAACAAGGCGGAGGATGAAACAGACAGAAAGAGGGGAGGAGGACGAGATGCATGAGACATGTGAATGACAGAGGGCTAGTGGTCAGATGTAAGAGGAAGGAGAGTGTGGTACAGATGGAAAGAAGGGATAAGAGGATATAGTCAGATGAAGTAAGGAGGCAGACATGGTCAGGGAGATGAGATAGAGGAAATGGACAAAGAGAGAAGAAGAGGAGATGAAGCAGCAGAGTGGGAAGGAGGAGATAGACGGAGGTGGAAGGATGAAAAGGACAGACAGATTGAGGAAGAGGTGGACGCAGAGAGGGGGAGGAGGAGTTGTGTTCAATATGTGTTTTCAACACATACGCTGGTGAAGTTGCAACGCAAAGGGTAGCAATTAATAAATCCCAGACAAATGAGTTATTATTTGTGAACTACTGAAATAGGAATAATCTCATGACAGAAAAAGTCAGTTTGATTAAACTTGAAAATGTTTAGCGAAAGGGGAAGTTGTCTCATTCAACGAGACGTAAAGTTTTCCCCTTCAGTAATTGCTACACACACAAATGTTTTAAGGCGTGATACATATCAGTAACAGCCCATAAAAACAATCATTTTATTCAGCCTGTATTAGTATACTCAACAATATGTGTGAATTAATAAATATCTTTGGACAAATTTTTTTTCTTTTTTTTTTTGGTCATCAGTCTACTGACTGGTTTGATGCGGCCCGCCACGAAGTCCTTTCCTGTGCTAACCTCTTCATCTCATAGTAGTACTTACAACCTACGTCCTCAATTTTTTGCTTGACGTATTCCAATCTCTGTCTTCCCCTACGGTTTTTGCCCTCTGCAAGTCCCTCTAGTACCATGGAAGTCATTCCCTCATGTCTTAGCAGATGTCCTATCATCCTGTCCCTTCTCTTTATCAGTGTTTTCCACATATTCCTTTCCTCTCCGATTCTGCGTAGAACCTCTTCATTCCTTACCTTATCAGTCCACCTAATGTTCAACATTCGTCTATAGCACCACATCTCAAATGCTTCGATTCTCTTCTGTTCCGGTTTTCCCACAGTTCATGTTTCACTACCATACAATGCTGTACTCCAGACGTACATCTTCAGAAATTTCTTCCTCAAATTAAGTCCGGTATTTGATATTAGTAGACTTCTCTTGGCCAGAAATGCCTTTTTTGCCATAGCGAGTCTGCTTTTGGTGTTCTCCTTGCTCCGTCCGTCATTGGTTATTTTACTGTCTAGGTAGCAGAATTCCTTAACTTCATTGACTTCGTGACCATCAATTCTGATGTTAAGTTTCTCGCTGTTCTCATTTCTACTACTTCTCATTACCTTCGTCTTTCTCCGATTTACTCTCAAACCATGCTGTGTACTCATTAGACTGTTCACTCCGTTCAGCAGATCATTTAATTCTTCTTCACTTTCACTCAGGATAGCAATGTCATCAGCGAATCGTATCATTGATATCCTTTCACCTTGTATTTTTATTCCACTCCTGAACATTTCTTTTATTTCCATCATTGCTACCTCGATGTACAGATTGAAGAGTAGGGGCGAAAGGCTACAGCCTTGTCTTACACCCTTCTTAATACGAGCACTTCGTTCCTGATCGTCCATTCTTATAATTCCCTCTTGGTTGTTGTACATATTGTATATGACCCGTCTTTCCCTATGGCTTACCCCTACTTTTTTCAGAATCTCGAACAGCTTGCACCATTTTATATTGTCGAACTCTTTCTCCAGGTCGACAAATCCTACGAAAGTGGCTTGATTTTTCTTTAGCCTTGCTTCCATTATTAGCCGTAACGTCAGAATTCCCTCTCTCGTCCCTTTACTTTTCCTAAAGCCAAACTGATCGTCACCTAGCGCATTCTCAATTTTCTTTTCCATTCTTCTGTATATTATTCTTGTAAGCAGCTTCGATGCATGAGCTGTTAAGCTGATTGTGCGATAATTCTCGCACTTGTCAGCTCTTGCCGTCTTCGGAATTGTGTGGATGATGCTTTTCCGAAAGTCAGATGGTATGTCGCCAGACTCATATATACTACACACCAACGTGAATAGTCGTTTTGTTGCCACTTCCCCCAGTTATTTCAGAAATTATGATGGAATGTTATCTATCCCTTCTGCCTTATTTGACCGTAAGTCCTCCAAAGCTCTTTTAAATTCCGATTCTAATACTGGATCCCCTATCTCTTCTAAATCGACTCCTGTTTCTTCTTCTATCACATCAGACAAATCTTCACCCTCATAGAGGCTTTCAATGTATTCTTTCCACCTATCTGCACTCTCCTCTGCATTTAACAGTGGAATTCCCGTTGCACTCTTAATGTTACCAACGTTGCTTTTAATGTCACCAAAGGTTGTGACTTTCCTGTATGCTGAGTCTGTCCTTCCGACAATCATATCTTTTTCGATGTCTTCACATTTTTCCTGCAGCCATTTCGTCTTAGCTTCCCTGAACTTCCTATTTATTGCATTCCTCAGCGACTTGTATTTCTGTATTACTGATTTTCGAGGAACATGTTTGTACTTCCTCCTTTCATCAGTCAACTGAAGTATTTCTTCTGTTACCCATGGTTTCTTCGCAGCTACCTTCTTTGTACCTATGTTTTCCTTCCCAACTTCTGTGATGGCCCTTTTTAGAGATGTCCATTCCTCTTCAAATGTACTACTTACTGCGCTATTCCTTATTGCTGTATCTATAGCGTTAGAGAACTTCAAACGTATCTCGTCATTCCTTAGTACTTCTGTATCCCACTTCTTTGCGTAGTGATTCTTCCTGACCAATGTCTTGAACTTCAGTCTACTCTTCATCACTTCTATATTGTGATCTGAGTCTATATCTGCTCCTGGGTACGCCTTACAATCTAGTATCTGATTTCGGAATCTCTGTCTGACCATGATGTGATCTAATTGAAATCTTCCCGTATCTCCCGGCCTTTTCCAAGTATACCTCCTCCTCTTGTGATTCTTGAACAGGGTACTTGCTATTACTAGCTGAAACTTGTTACAGAATTCAATTAGTCTTTCACCTCTTTCATTCCTTGTCCTAAGCCCAAATTCTCCTGTAACCTTTTCTTCTACTCCTTACCCTACAACTGCATTCCAGTCACCCATGACTAATAGATTTTCGTCCCCCTTTACATACTGCATTACCCTTTCAATATCCTCATACACTTTCTCTATCTGTTCATCTTCAGCTTGCGACGTCGGCATGTATACCCGAACTATCGTTGTCAGTGTTGGTCTGCTGTCGATTTTGATTAGAACAACCCGGTCACTGAACTGTTCACAGTATCACACCCTCTGCCCTGCCTTCCTATTCATAACGAATCCTACACCTGTTATACCATTTTCTGCTGCTGTTGATATTACCCGAAACTCATCTGACCAGAAATCCTTGTCTTCCTTCCACTTCACTTCACTGACCCCTACTATATCTAGATTGAGCCTTTGCATTCATCTTTTCAGATTTTCTAGTTTCCCTACCACGTTCAAGCTTCTGACATTCCACGCCCCGACTCGTAGAACGTTGTCCTTTCGTTGATAATTCAATCTTTTTCTCATGGTAACCTATCCCTTGGCAGTCCCCTCCCGGAGATCCGAATGGGGGACTAATCCGGAATCTTTTGCCAATGGAGAGATCATCATGACACTTCTTCAAATACAGGCCACATGTCCTGTGGACACACGTTACGTGTCTTTAATGCAGTGGTTTCCATTGCCTTCGGCATCTTCATGTCGTTGGTCATTGCTGATTCTTCCGCCTTTAGGGGCAATTTCCCACCCCTAGGACAAGAGAGTGCCCTGAACCTCTATCCGCTCCTCCGCCCTCTTTGACAAGGCCGTTGGCAGAATGAGGCTGACTTCTTATGCCGGAAGTGGCGGGGATGGAACCCGGGACCGAAGACGTTTTGATTATGAATTATAGACGTTACCCCTAGACCACGGCTCTAGGATGCGAACAGTTGCCTCGGTACCTAATTTATCAGTGTATCTGCCTGATATTTAGAGGATATGGGTTCGGTTCCCAGCACTGCAAACGTCCTTTCTAAGATGGCTGCCACATGGCAAAGTAAGCCTTGTGATACCAACTGAGGAACTATCTGTTAGTGAACCAAGACCTGGGAGGCTGATAATGTGCCTGAGAGCGTTGCGCCGACTCATACCCCTCCACTTTGCATCAGAACGACGCTATTGCCAGAGAACAACAGGGTGGACGGTTGATACTAAATTGTGGACTGGGCCAGCAAACGGAGGTTTAGCTTTTCAACTGAGATCTGGAACAAATGATGTGACAAGGAAGGAAGGGCTGTATCAGCAAAATGTTTCTCAGTAGTTGCAGATCCCTAAACTGGGAAAACTAACAAGGAATACGTTTCGATGCATTGTTTCTGAATCATTTTCTTTTGTCGATGACGTAGTTGCTAGTATATATAAATTTCGTCTAGGACTAACAATAGCAGTCATTTGGAAAGTATTATCGTAATGCAAAATTCATTATAACCACACATCAAGAACTACATTTCAAGAATCATAGAACGAAATGATGAGTTCTTCTAGTTAGGGGAGATGAAGACATCCGAAAAACTTTGGAAAAGTGAAGATGGCCTGGAATAATTTTGCTACACTAATTAGAATTTTCAAAACCTTACGAATTATCTCAGTACTGAATAGCGAGAAAACAACAATAAGAGAATAAAGATGGACTGAAATGATTTTTATACCCAGCTCAGCATTTTTAAAACCGCTCTTCCGGAAAATTTCAATAGAAAGATTAAATTCCCTGCGTATTGCCGATTCTGATGTATGGTAGTGTAGCATGAACTTTTAATGCGACAACTGCCCATAGTCCTAGGATAGGTCAGTATTCGGATTTACAGGGAAAGACTGGTATATATATTATCGTGGAAGACTATTATGAGAATGGTATGCAGGCGGGTTGAATATGGAATGGATGACAAATGAGTCAATGGCGTTTAGTGAGACCATTCACAGTCGATCAGATGCGACAGACGCTGGTTGCAGCTGCTGCCACGATTCTTACGACTTCCAATGAAAACCGTACAAGCAAATTGTATGCTTCTTCGTTTTACAGACAGAGACCGTGAACCCTGGACGTCAGCATAAACCAAAATTAACAAAATGTTCCGGCCTATTATGCCGTGGTCGAATGGATTGCACCTTAAAACCCAGCTGTTCGTCCCCGTCTAAGGAGGACGTTTTCAAAGGGGATCGTAGCTTCTTTGAATTTCCGATCCAAAGTCCCGCTCATTAGTGAGCAGAACATTTTATTAATTATGAAAGATTACATTTTACAACATAAAACCATACACCCAATTCCAGACCAATGAAGGCGTTTCTGGTTGACTATTCTAACGGAGCAATTCATGACAGCATTCTGCTTGAAATATAATATTGTCCTTCTCAACTATTCCACTTAACACAACTGATGAAAAATCAGTGTAGCGGTCACAAATTACTAATCTGGACATTGTGTTCGTGGTACAAGTTTTGTAGTTATACTGTTCGTCATGCATTAGCATCTTGGCCATCAGTCGTAGGCAGATAAAGCACCTTCCTCACTTTAGGTACGCTCGTAACGGTTTACAACTGATTGCCTTATAACTGTATTGACATTTCAACTCTTTCTTTTACAATGGAATTAAACCTTTTTGGCCGGCTGCGGTGGCTGAGCGGTTGTAGGCGCTTCAGTCCGGAACCCCGTGACTGCTTACGGTCGCAGGTTCGAATCCTACCTCGAGCATGGGTGAGTGTGATGTCCTTAGGTTAGTTAGGTTTAAGTAGTTCTAAGTTCTAGGGGACTGATGACCTCAGACGTTAAGTCCTATAGTGCTCAGAGCCATTTGAACTATTTTGAAACCCTGCATGGGTACAGGGTACCTAGATGTTCAGCCAACAGCACATGGCGATCAAACACAAAACTGGCGACAAGTAGTGCTGCGTGCACCTGTTTTTACAGAACTTAAAAAAAGGCTTAATAGCCGAATTCGGCAAGTAATGGAAAATAAAAACATAAATTATAGAAATTCTGTACGACTGAGGTACCCGCTGTAATGATATTACACTACCTAACTTCAGGACAGGAAAAAATTTACTCCTCCCACTATTGCAGTATTACTTTCGATAGTTCATCTCTATAAGAGGACGTCTCTGAAAAAAACTGTCTACTCTGGAAGTAGCTGGAGGGTGGTCGCTACAGTGCAAATTCAAATAGCAGGCCGAACGACAAATACTTTATTGGTTTTCAACTACCGTAGAGAGAAGTCATACTGGAAAAAGTCAACGCCTGAAACAGGGTACTACAACTCTTCAAACTGTGACATAGGTTAACTGTGCAGTGAAAATGTAGTAGACTTTTATGCCCAGACAACTCACTTTCTGCGTGGGGAAAAGTGCAGAGGTTGTGCGGCTGCCTGTACAGTAAGCAGCGGCACGGCAGCGCAGGCGCCGCCACAAAACCCTTATCTAAACGATACTACCGCTGCGCGACCAGCCTCACCACACCCCCAGCCCTCGGCTGACAACAGTGCTAAGCCCCTTATCTGCGCGCTACGGAATTCCCGCAGTTCACCTGTTTACAGTTCCGGCAACTGAGCGAGGCCACCCTGGATGCTGCGCTGTGCTGCGTCAGGAAGTACCGTGACGCCGGTGTATCATCTGCGTGTTACAACAGCCAGCCGAGATACGGCTGAACCACACGCGGGCAGCCACAAGCTACCTTCGTAGAACTCGGACCAGCGTAGCTAGATGCACACCAGACCTTGGCGTGTTTTCCAAAATTTTCCCGTATCAACTCAGTCTAACTACACTAAGCAAAACCACATATTGCACCATATTTTTTTCTGATTTTGTTTCGGACGCAGCTGAATGAAACTGCATCGAAACAGTTGACAGACCACCAGTATAGTGTATGAACGTAAAAGCATTATATTCATGACTACAATGATGATACCGCGTAAGGTTTTGCCTAATAATGGGAATAATAACACTGTCGCCTGAAAAAATAATTATAATAGCATTGCTAAGAGCGACACCAGCCAAGATGTTGTGGACTACACGAAAGCGCCCGTAAGATACTAAGCCTCGAAATGTGCCACAAAATACTGTTGTATTCAATAAAATAAGTTTTGCGCCGAAGGTAGCAGGAAGTGAACATCCTGTCACAGAATATTCGTTGCCGTGCAAGGCAGTTGGCTTACAGGTTTGTAACATATATCATTTAAGTAATGTAATACATAGAAAGTTAATGCATTGAAAGTTAGCTATCTATGCTATAGAGTTCTGTTTGAAACGCCTCTTCCAAGTTTAGAGACACTCGTTTCATTAGATGAAAGATTAATCCGGCACCTGCGTCTGAAGGAGCTGCAGTTTGTATGAATAAAAGAAGTGAATAGTATCTGTAAGTAAATGGTATTCTCATCCAGTCCTTTTTTTTTGTCCTTGGGAAGTAGAAAATAGGACGCCCTTGGGTCTGCAGGCAGACACAGAGACGTCAAATGTTTTTAGATAAATAGAAGAATGGATGGAAAAGAAAACAGAGCATGTTTTAGATGACGTTCAGCTTGGCTTTAGGAGAGGTAAAGTCACCAGAGAGGCAGTTATGACTTGCGGTCTATAATGGAAGTAACAGTAAAGAAAACTCAAGACACAATCATAGGATTTGTTGATCTGAAAAAAGCGTCAAATGGTGCAAGATGTTCGAAATTCTGAGGAATGTAGGGGTACACTATTGGGAGAGACAGTTAATGTACAACACGTGCAAGAGCCAAGAGAGAACAATAAGAGTACAAGACCAAAAACAACTGCTCTGATTACAATGGTTGTAAGACAAGAATGTAGTTTTTCGACCCTACTATTCAATCTTTACATCGCAGAAGTAATGATGGAAAAAAGAAAAATTCACGATCAAGGCGTAAGGATATCAATGATACGGTTCGCTGACAACATTGATATTCTTAGTGATAGTGAAAGAACATTACATGGTCTGCTGAATGAAATGAACAGTCTATTGCGTACAGATTATCGATTAAGAGTAAGTCGAAGAAAGACGAAAGTAATGAAACGTAGTAGAAATGAGAACAGTGGGCAACTTAGCGTCAGGATTGATTGTCACGAAGCATGTGAAGTTAAGGAATTCCACTTCCAAGACAGTAACGTATCCCATGACGGACGGAGCAAGAAGGACATCAACAGCAGACCAGCACTGGCAAAAAGGGTGTTCCTGGACACGAGAAGTCCATTAGTATCAATCGTAGTCCTTAATTTGAAGAAGAAATTTCTGAGAATGTACGTTTGGATCGCAGCATTGTATGGTTGTGTAACATGGACCGTGTGAAAACCAGAGCAAAAGAAAATTCGAAACATTTGACACGTGGTGCTACAGGCGAATGTTGAAAATTAGGTGGACTGATAGGTAAGGAATGAGGAAGTTCTGCACAGGATCGGTGAGAAAAGGAATATATGGAAAACACTGACAAGAAGAAGGAGCAGGACGATAGGACATCTGTTGGGGCACCAGGGAATAACTTCCATGGTACTATGGACTTGTAGAGAGTAAAAACTGTAGAGGAAGACAGAGACTGGAATACATCCAACAAATAAATCAGGACGCTGGTTGCAAGTGCTGCTCTGAGATGAAGAGGCTGCCACAGGAGAGGAATTCGTGGCGGGGTTCATCGAACCAGTCTGAAGACTGACGATTCAAGAAAAAAAAAAATTGAAAATTGTCAGTCATGGTCTTGAAGTGTTTTTCTTTCAACCTGTGCCAGCCGGAGTGGCCTAGTGGTTCTAGGCGTTACAGTCTGGAACCGCGTGACCGCTACGGTCGCAGTTTCAAATTCTGCCTCGGGCATGGATGTGTGTGATGTCCTCAGGTTAGTTAGGTTTAAGTAGTTCTAAGTTCTAGCGGACTGATGACCTCAAAACTTAAGTCCCATAGTGCTCAGAGGCATTTGAACCATTTTTTTTCAACCTGCCTTTATGCCTGTTTGAATAATGCTCGTGCAACATACCGATGGTTTCTAGTCTTGTTGTTTACATTTTTAACCGACCTGCCTTCGGTGATTGTTTTCGCGTGTTACTGATCTGCTTTCCGTGCATATCCTGGGTTTAAATGAAATCATCGCGCTTCCTCTCTCATATTAATGATTTCAATGAAGGTTTTTAACGTTTCCAATCAGTGACGGATGTAATTTCTCGTAATTAATTGTGTCCTATTTGTGACTGCCTGCACATGGGATTCGGCAGTGTCCTACATCGTTCATTATGTCCAGTAATCTCTGTACGGTATTCTCTGATTATTTAAACTGAATGAAGCCGAGATCTAAATTGCTTCCCGTTTCTTTTCGTGGAATATTTTAAAATATCTGAGGTATTTTCTTTGCTGAACAATCCACGTGGAGCAGGGTAGTCTGCTGGGTGGTGGATGGACAGTACCATTTTGTGTTCACTTCCATTTTTTAGTTTGCCACTATTTCACTGTCGGCTAGTGACAACCGGTTGCGGTTGATTTTGACTCTTTTCTCATGGTAATCCTTTCGTGTGGCCAACTACGTTGGGATGTATGTAGGCTGCTAGTTGATCTGTTTCCTGTAGCATTCATCATTCGTCCTCTACGTTACCTTTGCCCACTCTGTACGCTCAGAGCATTCATACCTAGGTAAATTCATCAACCGTTTGAGTCATGCAACGACACTTTCGGATTTCGAGATCTTCTGCCCCAAATGTTAGACTTACGTGAAGCCGAGTAATGAGAGTGAAGCTTCCTTGTGTACTTACAGTCTCTACATTGTAATCCTATTAGCAAGATTATTATGTGTGTGAAGCCTTTGAGCAGACATCGAATTAAATTCCTTCCCACTTTTCTGCTGATAAACTGTAGTGCTCCGTTCTTTCTCAAATCAACGAATACGGATGAATAAACTGAATGTAAATTTCAGGTGCGATAGGCCTCATATAAGGATTAAAGACATTCCAAGCTACGGCATCTTGTACGTCGGGACTGCTCTACATGACAGCTATTAAGTTCAGATTCTGAATCTAAATTTCACTAGACACTCGGCGTTTAGCTGCTAAACGATCACTTGGTATTACGGTGACAGCGCATGATCAGCATCCGCTGCAATTGTAGTGCAGAAGGACTGACGAATGTAACTGGATCCGCAACTATGGAAGTACAGGACCTGGCTGAGTGTGGTCACGCCGCTCCACCTATCCGCGAACCGCTGAACAATTTTGCATCTGTAATCATATTTCCATCTTTCAGCCCCTCCTGTCGCGGCTGACGGAACTAACAGCAGATGCATCTGAAGTTTTAAACGAAGAAGCAGAAACTGCTTTCAGATTATGAGCTCAATCAAGATGACTACCGGTACAAACTTTGCACTGCCAGGCGGGTGAGTTGTGATACTGTTTTGTACCACACGCCGCTATACATAGCATCCCTCCGCTGGGAGGAGGGTCGGAGGAGGGAACCTGATGCATCTGACTTCATTAGCGTCACGAATCTTCGCTTTCCGATGTATGGGTATGGTGGGTGCACACACGTTGCTGCCCCTGGTATTTTCCTCCAGCAGTGTGGAAAAACCAGAGGCAAAACTTTAGTTAGGGAGCGACCACCAGGCTTTGGGCCACATCAGTGTCTGTAGGCCCTTCTGTGAGGTGGGGTGTGCCGTACACATTCATCGTGTCGTGGTAAGCTGCAGTTGGGCCATGATGCCAGTGGCAAAGCCCCGAGACGGTTGCCGGCTGCAGATGTAAGGTTTCCCAGATGGCTGGCGGCATTGACGTCTGTAAAACGCAACAGCTTATATGCACTTGAGCACAATGCGGCCACATTTGACTCCTACTGTTCATTGCGACAGCATGCTAACATTGTATTTTAAACGTGGCGTTGCCGAACTGCTATTTTTCTGTGCCTGAAGTACCCCATATTTCTCGCCATATTTGAGCATTGTAATGAATGCATCACCTACTTAAAAAAAGTCTCGACTCGCGTTGAGCTCGGCCTATGGATGTACGAGTAGCTTTAAAATTGATATTAAAGTGCGATGTGGACACCTATGTAGTTTTTCAGCTGTAAATTTTGCATTATGTAAAGTGGCTCTTTACTGAGAGAGATAAATCAACAAATCTTTGTCTTTATTGTACTGTTGCACAAGCTTTGTCGTATGTGACTTGAAGGTGCGTACAAGTCTTTCTGCAATTCCACTGGCTTCAGAATGAAATGGTGTGGTTTTGTATTGTGAAATACCATTTCGATCACAGAAACTCTTGAAATCCTGAGCCGAAAACTGAATGTCATTGTGCGTTATAACTGCTTTCAGCAAACCTTCAGTCGAGAAAGTCCATGACAAATTCTGAATTGTTTTCATTGAAGTAGTCGATGACATTGTAAGCACAACTGTAAATTTGAAATATACTATGTTGACGACGCATTTTCCTACAAGAGGTCCTGCAAAATCGGCGTGTAGATCTAACCTGTATTCTGAGGCGTGTGTATTAAGTAAATATAATTGAGGACGAGGGTGCTGGCGTTTTTTGCGTGTCATTCGTTCAGCGTCACTTCTATGTCCTTATCTATATTTGCCCAGTAGCAATGCTCTCTGACAGTGCATTTGGCACTTCATATGCCCCAGTGGCACTGATGTAGCGTTTGAGGCACTTTGTGTTTCAGTACCTCGGGAATAACCACTCGTGCCTTTCTTGCCTTTGCTGGTTCTCATTGTCCCATAATGACACTTTGTAAACAGTGAGTGCATGTCTCGTACGTCAGTATAACTTCATTTCAAGCTGAGTTGTCAACTTTCTATTTAGAGTCAACTCCGTCTCAATGCACTACTTAATGTTGGATAAAACTGGATTCTTTAGGTCCAACTTGCAGTTTATTAGAATTTAATGGGAAAATTTCCTGCTTCCTTACTAATTAAATCTAATGAAACATATACATCCATTGAAAAGTCAAGATTTTTGTCTTGTCCTATTGGCAGTTGTGGAAGCAAATCTGAATTTGCAAGTTGAGCAGTTGACCTGAAATTTATTTCATGGTCGTAATTAGACAAAAGTAAAGCCCAGTGCTGCTGTTGGTGAAATATCCTGGTTAGAGCAGTGTTTTTCAATCCAAAGATAAGCATGAACGACTTGAGGCCCATAAGGAGAATGAATGTACGACCGTAAAGATGTTCTCGGAACTTTTTCTCGCCATAAATAATCACAAGAGCCTCCTTCTCAATTACAATGTAGTTCCACTAAGCCATTGTCAGTTATTTTTTTTTTTTTTTTTTTTTTTGCTGTGAATTCTAGTGGTCATACAAAACCATGTTGTCAACGTAACAAAACGGCGTCAGTACCGTGTTCCGAAACATCGACTAAAATTGGCGAACATATTGTTCAAATCATAGTATGTCATTACAAATTTGCTTTTTAGCAAACTTGGTTTCAGTTTGTTGAATGCGCCTTGAATGATCCATTTTGTGACTTTGTGTAATAATCTTTAAAGAGGTTCACTTATGGGATGTATTTCCTGTGCTAGCCAATTTCTTCTAATTGCTTGATGTCTCGGTGAGGCACACGGTTTTTCGTAGAGTCAGTATGCTATGGCGAAGGCCTGACGCCGTGCGCAGATCGAATGGGTCCCAAGTATTGCATTTCGTGCTGGAAGAAGATGCACTTATTTTTGTTACGCCTTAAATTTGCTTCTACGAAATTTTGAAAACAGATTCCAAATTCTATACAGCTTCTCTGGAGTTTTTCGCAAGACCTATAGGTAGTCCATAGCGTTTGAAATATCGCTGGAACAAATTCTGTGGAATGACAGTCCCAAATGGTAACCTCTTGTGCCGTTTTAAAACAAACGGAGTCTTATAACAGTTAGTTTCCGTGTTACATCGTCCAACTTTTTTTTAAGTAAGCGTCGTTGATGGCAAGGTCTACAAGGTAGCCAGCGACAGCAAATTTCTACATGAGTGCTCCCGGTTTCGGAACTAGGTAAGAATCAGTGATCCTTTGCGTAGTAACTCCCCTTTTGAAATCTCCACATTCGGCTTATGATTTCCGTTGCCGGTTTGCTTCCGGTTATTTATTTTAATTTTTAGGCGGTCAATTTTCTCTTTGTTCTTATCCTTCAACTCAAAAGTAACGTTCCACGCTTTGCTAAATTTAGCCTCTACATCTCGCTCCAACGTGGTAAGTGCCACGTAATTTTTAACACTACTCGTTGCTTCTACAAGAAAATACTGTCAAACATTTGGCGCAGTTTTGTAGTTTGTCAGTCAAGATGTCAGTAAGAATCTGATTAACTCGTTCATGAACTGTGAAGTATAACGTACTGAAAAGATGAAAGTCTAGTAAACTCGTTGCAATCTGTGAACTGACAACTACCTGGGAGAGCCGAAAAGTAATGGCTCCGAATTTTTTATTCTGCTCTCAAATCGACTGAGGTATGAAATGCAACGAATATTACTTACCTGACCTTCCGGCTTCGCTTACGCAAATTGCAACACTCTGCCACTAGACGGCTCCCAATTGTCGCGTGTAACACGGCGGTGTGTCACGTAGCTACGTCGGAAGTGAGAAACAGCGTGCTGTAACCGAGTTTCTAATCGCTAATAACCTGCCTCGAACTGAAATCCATAGAATGAAATTTTTTTACGATGATGAACGTATATACATCAACAATGCTCGTAATTAAGGAAACGCTGGTGCTAATGGTTCAAACGGCTGTGAGCACTATGCCACTTAACTTCTGAGGTCATCAGTCCCCTAGAACTTAGAACTAATTAAACCTAACTAACCTAAGGACATCACACACATCCATGCCCGAGACAGGATTCGAACCTGCGACCGTAGCGGTCGCTCAGTTCCGGACTGTAGCGTCTTGAACCGCACGGCCACTCCAGCCGGCCCGCTGGTGCTAACCTCAACGTGTGTTACAAGAGTTCGGAGTGGGCTACCGCGTACAGTATCCGACGAGACTTACGGGAAACGAGACGATGAACTGATCAGAGAAGGTCGTCGGATAACACAGACGCGGCTCTCTTCTAAGCATGGCGTATCGCGAGGGCAGGCACAGGCTGTCACTGCAGAACTGAGGTACAGAAAACTGTGTTCACAGTGGGTGTATCGAGTGCTCAACCCTGACATGGTACAGGAGACACTGGACATCTGTCAACAATGTCTTTTGCGTTTTGATCTTGAGTGTGATGGGTTCCTTAACATTGTGACCGGTGATGAAAGCTTATTTCACAGTTTGACACCGAAAAGAAGAGAGCTTCAGTAGAGAACGGCCAGAAAGGATCACCGTTGCCATAAAAGTTCATGATCGTTTCATTAGTAGGCAAAGTCAAACTCATACTATTCTGTGGTGTTCAAAGTGTGGTACATTTGGGATCCATCACAAACTCTGGAAGGTACTGAGAGATCCTCAGAAAACTGGCAGCACGAATTCGAAGAATTCGTCTACATATGCGGCACCATTCCGTTCAGAATGACAATGCAAGACCATACACAAGCTTTGCGACACCTGCAACAATCCGACGTCTTGGGTTCTCTGTCATCGATCATCCTCCGTACAGTCCCGACTTGGCCCCAACCAATTTTCATTTGTTTCTAAAACTTAAACAACACTTTCGGAGACTCCATTCTGATAGTGATGAAGTGGTGCAAGCAGAAGTGAGGTTGCAGCTCCTTCAACGGATTCATTCTATACTGACAGTATCAATAAACTTGTCTGTCGCTCGGAGAAATGTGTTAGTCGCCATGGTGACTATGTTCATAAATACGTAGACATAAAGAATAAGGAGATAGAATGTTAATAAAGTTTCTTTTACTTAAATAGGTTTAAGTGTTGTCTCAAGAAAATTAGGACGCATTATTTTTCCGTACACCCTTGTATCAGTTTTGTCTGTTTGGTGTACACATGTAGACAACATGCGTGATAGATCGAACTTTGAGTGCGATCTGTTGGTCACTGTAGCTAAACAATGAACACTGAAAGTATGGTGAGTCTCACGAATCTAATTTCTTGTACGCTTGTAGATTAATTATAGGAACTGATGAGCCTGAGTCAGTTTGAAATTTTGATGGATTTTGTTAACTCTTAGTGTTACAGATAAGACCATCTCACTCACTGAAAGAAATGCATTCCCATTAAAATTTTGTCGGTGAAATCTGGTGCACGTTGGTTGCTAACAAGCCTTGAATTTTATTATTGATCAATTCTGTAAGCGTGAGTGTTTGATTCCGTTACCTGATATGCTTGTTACTGCAACCTTCTGCTTAGTACCTTGTCTTCTACAGTAATGGCGACGTACATTTCGAAAGAAACCACTTTCTCACTTGTGGTCAATTTCACAGGATGTAAAATATTGTAATAACGCAGTAGTGAACATGTTTACGGATGTTGTTTCTGTCGTAGTGTTCGAAATCCATGTGACTTCCTCGTAGGGCCGCGCTGCTCGCTTAATCGGTTGCTGGTGCAACGGAAGCACGTCACTATTAGTCGATATTAGTACCTATTCATAAACTCGTATTAATAGCAGATAGTCTTGCAAATGCAGATTAGCTATGCTAAGTACGTCTTTCTTAAATTTACTATCTGGCGAATGTATGATCAGCATATTTCAAATTAGAGAATTTGCATAAGGCTTTTTATACCTCCCATTTCCGCACTGAAATTTAAACTCTCTAGTAGAGCCCGTTATTGTGATTTTAACTCGATTCGGTTTCTTAAAACATCGAAAAATTTTCTACTGCTGCATCAGAATGCACTTTTGGCTCAAATTATGATTCTAATACTTAATATCACAGTAGGAGAGGGCCACTAGATCAGTTTCCAGACATAACATTTGCATTAACTTAAACAAATCTGGTCCTGTACTCGAAAGAAGAAAAGCTTCACGCTCAGCAACACCTGGTAGACGATGTGAGACGAAATGTTATTCCGCTATGTAATTGGCAACATCTTAAATTATAATTGGCCACGCTCCTTGTCTGCTTCAGGGTTGGCCAGGCGCACCAGCAGTACCTCATGTGTACTTGCTAGCTACTGCAGCAGCTGCAGCTGCAGCGTCGACTGCAGGCAATCTGGCTGAACAATACCGTTGAGTCATGTCTCAAAAATTCAACTCAGAACAGTATGTAAAACTCTTTGTAGTCTACCAGACTCGAAACGGCGTTAGCAATACAAAATCAGTTTATAGTAACCACCTAGAGCTAAGGAATGTAGATATGCTGCCACAACGACAGTTCAATAAGCACCCGCCAAATCCTTCAGATATATTGATTTTTCCTATTGGCGAAATGAATGGCGTTAATTCCTAGTTTTACCTCGTTACCAAAGAATGGAAATTGTTCCTAGTATTTCATCGTCACCAAAATGAATGTTTTGTGCACTTAAGCTGTGGCGGGACTGGGGCCCGTAGTATCTCTGACATAGGTACGATCGATTTCCTAGTGCAGAGGTTTGTCTTTGGGCCAGCTCTAGATATAAGGGTACGCCGACAGCGAGTAGGAGGGAGGACACAACGCTTTGAGAACGTTACACGGCTGTGCGCGAGTCGGCGATTGGCTGGCGGACAGAGGCGAAGACGGCGTGCCTGAGGCCGGGCGGCGGTTGTCACGTGGTGGTACTGGAGTCGGCGCTGTGCATTCTCCGGCAACCTCGTGAACCGTGGATGTGCCCGCTTCCTCGGAGGGATACGCTTTTGTGGTCTTGCGAAGTGATGGTCTGACATCTTCGCAAAATCGCCCCAGCATCAAGACACAAAGTGAAGTACGCTATTTACTAATAGCGCTTAGTTACCTGTCATTGTCATCGCTCTTGGTACAGTAAGACGTCGCAAGACGTGTGAAGTTATGTTTGTTTGATTTCATTTGATGCCTCTAACTAAGCGTGTGCTCTGCTTCCGCATAATATCGATGTATTTGCAGACGTGTGTCCTTAACTTCTAGTCAGTGTCGGTTCTCGTGAGCCAGTTCATTTCCCATTCTTAGTGTTTGTCTATCATGTACTGTTCACTTGAAGGACTTGCGAAAGAAATTAGTTGTTGTTTAGTCTTGATTTTATAGAGTTAATTTACTGGTCTATCTTAGAAAGTTAAGAAAAGTTTCCTGCCTGCTGTTGTCGGGTGTGGTCTGTGTTACAGTGAGCTGAGGCAGCGGCAACCGAAGCGCAGAGATTCTCTTTAGATTACAAGTTCGGCTTACGGGCGGTGGACTTCGCCTTAGATCGTGTGTTCCTCTTCGGTAGAGTTTGCTTGGTTCACATTTTGGTGGCCTATTCGACATGGGGTTGCAAATGGAGCCCGATCTTGGTTCGAAGTTAAGTATTATTTCTCTCATCCGGTTCCACCGTTCGTGGTTAAACTTCGGCCTTACAAGCGTGGGCCTTGCGTCTGTTGGTACACATTTCCTGTTGTGTCTTGAGTTGCTTTCTTAAAGTTATGGTCATATTTTGCTGAGTGGACGTTCTTAATGTTTGGCTAATGATTTATTAACTTATGATTTCATGAAATGAAAATTTCGTAAATATTTTGTCTGAGTCGCGGTTCTGAATGCTTGCCGGGTAATTTATTAAATTGCTTATGATTTTATGTAATGCAAGTCTCTTAAATAATCTTGCCCGAGTGACACCTATCATATTTTATATGATTGTTTTGGGTAACTAATAAACCCATTGAAAATGAAATGTTTACTTTATTGGGTCAGCTCTTCCACCACCTTTTGATTTAGAGGTTAAGCAAACAGATGTACCAGCACTAAAGGAAGTCTACGGAGCAACATCCAAGGAAAGAGGAAACATACCTCCTGGAAGATAATATTCTAGCATAATAAGTGAAACAGTTTATATGGGCAGCACATGATGAAGCATGTAAGAAAAATTAATTAAAATAACATACATACAAAACTCAACATTGAAAGCTGATAGGTTCCTTGCACTGGAGTTCAACTTCCTTTCTGTAACCAAACTAACACATTAAAGTTAACTATCTAATCAATAGTTTTTCTCTTTCGAATGAAGTATATGGCAGTCTTTAAGGTTGAAATTTTAACGTTTTAATTTGGTAATTGGAAAATGTACGCCAAAGCATCTCACTAGCCATGTAAAAACAAGTACTTTTTAATTTCGGTTACAATGTCGCCCTTGTATTCTGATCTAGAGTAGCCTTAGCCTCCCTACTCTCGAACATGGAGGTTAACTGTGTAAATTACTTTTGATGTACGTTATACCAACTATTCTAAACAGAATATGACTATCTGCAAATGAAATTAAATACAAAGAACGCAGTCACCGGCTCGTGCTGTGCTAGGAAAACAACAGCGGTAACCAAAGGGTACTTATGATTCGTGTGTTCCCACATCCAAAGAAGCTGGCAAAAATTCTAGACAATCTGCCATTTCTCAAGATCTACACACAGCTTTCAAGTTCTGTCTTTGAATCTGAATGTTACTAGACGCTCTACGTTTCACTGTCCGATAATCATTCGTAAATAGTTGCTTGTTATTACGGAACTGTAGACTGGAATTGTACCACGGAAGAACTGATGAACCGCAACTGAATCTGCTACTGTGCAACTGCAGAAAGTGACCGAATGTGATCACTTCTCTATTTATCCGCGATCGGCGCGCCCGCTCTTGGCTTTTCACTGTACCAATACCCATTGAGAAATAAGTCCAAAATGTATGAGGTTTCGTCGTATTTCACATAAAAAGTGAGGTAGTGACGTAAATTGCTATTCCATACATTGCATTTAATAACAGATAATTCTGAGTACGTTCTTTAATCATCCTACTTTAACGTGTATTATTCTGTCTTTGTTGTAGAAAATACGTTTCGTCATTAGTATCGACACGAAAGTTACATCAAGTGTAGACATCCTCTGTACTATCTGACAGTTTTCTCCAGTCTGAAATAAGTTCAATTCTTAACGCTTGTAATCGCAGTACTTGATGTTGTGCTGAAGTACTCAATTAAGCAAAAGGGTATAAAAAGACTAATAACGAAAGGAGAAAGCATTCTACAGTAACTTGTTTCTGATATGTCGTTGGTAAACACTGACAAGCCGACATGTAGGTCTGTTGCCTCTCTAACCACAGTGGAAGCTCAACGGGCTCTCAAATTCTAGCGCTCGCCAGCCGTGTGTTACGGTTGTTACTGTAGGCAGGAGGCCAATATTACCTTACCTATGGGACCACAGCCAAAAACCGCTTTCTACTGGTTTGGCTTCTCTCTCTCTCTTCTCTCTCCTTTGAGCAGCCATCCCATCCATCTTTGTGTTCCCGTATCTTCCAACCACACCTTACACCCATGTATATATGTACATCCACTTTCCCGTAATGTATAAAGTGCACAAAGAGAGTTATTTTATTTTACACGTTCTTGGTTTTCCTTCCATTGCATTTACCGATGGAGCTGGGAAAATTATTTCTTTTTTCCTTTTCGTATCTTCGACAGCCAAACGCAGAACACTGAATTATATCTTGCGTTGATCCGGATAACGTTCCTTGGACATTTCTATACAAGGTTTCAGGAGGAAGATGTGTCTTAATGCTTAACAGTTGATATTTTTCAGATTTTCTCTTACTCTCTCCCTAGTGGTAAACATTACTGTAATCCTTACGGCCTTCGTTTCCGCGTACATCCCAGTTAGTTATAGCGATGCTAAGTACTGTGCATCGAACAAAACAGTAATCACTCAGTTTCCAGTGCAAATTTAGAAATAGTGAAATGAAGGCGACCGATATAACTTAGACCAGCAAAGTGTGCGGGATTCTGTAGAATTTCTCTCAGCCGAATGTTCTTGCGGAGAGTGAAGGACAGAGGGATCCAGAATTGAGAATATTTCTCAGAGGATTTACAGTTCCGACATTCGCCTGGTAACCAAAGGAAACCTCCCAAAAATGTTCGGCGCCACTAGAAGATTGGAACTATTTCTAGTATATTTATGAGACAATAGCGTCTATTCTGATATCTGTGTCCGACAATAGAGAAAAATAGTCCGAGCAATAGTGAAATAAATGTATGGTACAATGTTAACTGGTTTATTGGGTCTCTCGGCAGGTAAAAATCTGTAGCATTACGTGTTACTTCCTAATAGTGTGTATATGCAACAATTGTTGTGAATGAACTTAATACTTGGAAATAAAAGAAATATTCTAAAGGCAACACAGGTTGCACTTATCTCGTCGACCATACACTGCCGGACCAAAAGTATCTGGACACCCCTATGCAATACGGAATTGACCAACAGATAGGAGAGGCGGAATCTCCAGCATAAAAAGAGGCACGGAATGTAGCTTTGTCAGTAGAGAAGCACTGGCAGCAAAATGGCTGGTTCAGGGGTGCTCAGTGACTTCGATGTCACCCGAGTAACAGGTCCATCGTGGTAATTTCAGTCCTTCTACAGCTGCCTAGGTCCGCTGTTGGTGATGTAATTGTGAAGTGGCAACGCGAAGGCTCAGCCACATGTAAACCAAAACTAGGCAGACCTTATGTACTGGCGTACACGGACAGTCGCTCCTTGTGGAGGCTAATTCTCCAAAATCGCGTAAAATCAACGGAAGGAATCGCTCTTATGTTTCAAACTGCTACCATCAGTCCAGCTAGCAGAATTACTTGGCGTAGGGAGCTAAAAATTAGGGCTTACATATGTGATCACCTCATCGTAAGCACCGTATTTCTGTGGTAACTGTTAAGGGACACTTGAGGTTGTATTAAGACCGACGCCACGCGACAATGGATTACTGAAAACGAGCGATTTAGAGTGATATATCAAACTGTACCCCAAGGCAATCCAATAGAAGGGTTTTGCTTTGGCGTATGCCTGGGAAACACCTACCATCCTAAGCACTGTCAACAGTGAAGTGCAGAGGAGGTGGTCGTGCTGTGTCAAGCACGAATTTTTTCTTTCCTGTCGCCTTCACTTATTGAATCAGCATATGTTTCGTATCCATGGAAGTGTGATAAATGCCCGTAAATGTTTCCTTATATGAGTGTCGTACTTGTGGATGCCATAAATTGGAGATGTTGTACACCGGTTTTGGAGCTTTACCGCGGTGCGCGGCGACTTGCCACCGTTCAGTTCAGATGAGTTACAGCCTACCGTCAGAGCTGGCCGCTGAGAACGCACGCGACGGTTTTCATCTGTCATATTGAAAGTGTTCGAAGGAATAGTGGCGTTATCCATTTGCCCCAATTAATGGTTCCAATCAGTTTTTAACGTTGCACAGACAGGGAGTACTGTTTCTTCTGAGCTGTTATTCGGTTGGAGTCTTGAAGGGAGATAGTCTTGGTTCAGATCGTTGTCGGGAGAAAGCTATCGGGTTTGGTAAGTCACACGATAGGAAGACACTACCGGGGATAGCTTCGCGCATCCTCCTAAAATAAATTTTCTAATGAATACATTTCTGTTTTCGTAGTTAACAGAGTAAGGATTCATCTAACCATTCGTGTGGTAAAGGCAGATCTTCTGGTAGCTAGTTAATGTTTAATTGACCTGAGTATAATTATGTATTGTTGTGATAATATGTTAATGGAGCTTTAAAGAGCAAGTGTTAATGACTGAGGTTGTTACTTGCTGATTTGTGATAGCGGAATTGGTATTCGTATTCTTCTGGGAGTGTTACTGGGATTATTGTAGCACACTCTAATGTAATTGAGTTGTGGCTAGTTTTTGGATATGTATAGGTGGAATTTTGGCCTTGCGCGAAGTAGTGCTTCAGATTCACTATATTTAAGGTGACAGCCCCTAAAACTCGACTGCCGAAACTTATCTTGTACTTACAGTGTAAATTCGCCCGAGAATTTGTGAATATCTGCCCTGAAATAGTTGAAAAGGGGCCACTCATTTCAAGAAACCATTTGTACAGCAAACCATTACTTCTGATTTAGTAGTGTCAACTAGGCTCTGATAGTGAGTCGCGTGTCGATAATATCTCAAGAGAGTTTAACATTGTTTAAATTTTTTAACTAAGGCCTAATGATCCAAAGTGATGGCGGCACATAGGTTTTTGTTTGTCATATTTTTATGGTTACTGACCGCTAGTGGTGACAGAGATTTTGCTGGAACTCGTACTCCTGAGACTTATTGGTTGTAATTCATATTAACGATAAAAAATAAAGCTTCGTTACTTAAACGCAATCTGCATCCCGAATTATAATTACTTCCATCAGCCCACGAAATAAATAAAAAATAAGAACTTGAAAGGTTATTTAAAGGAAGACCAAGATCCTTAATATACTCTAGATGGTCAATATATACAATTAACTTTGTAACATTTATAACCTCAACGGAGTACATCCTCGATTACTTATTGAAAATTTCTTGAAAATCAGGAAGGATTCGGATGAGGTTATAAATGTTCCAAAGTTGACTGCATTTTAAAAGAGATAAGATAAGAAGCAAAAAGAAATCAGATTTTTTTCATAGACGAAACATTGGGGTAAAAAAGGAAGAGAGATGGCACTGTGGACTTACGTTTGTTTGTACTTTGATTTGAAGCGAGGGTATGCGAGGTCTGCCGCCATCTTAAATAGCCCAAAATATTTGTAGACTACTGTTTACGACCGTTTCTTGTTCATTATTTCTGTCGTGTGTACGCAACAACTGTTTTAAACACTAAAAATCACAGTGCTTATACGAAGAACATAGTATCAAAAAGGCTATTTCGGACGTTTTTCTGTTCGTAAATGCGTGTTTGCTCTATTAATACGAAACTTTTGGCCATGTTAATGTGACTTGTTCTTTGTTGGTATAATTCGAATAAGAAAGAAGAGAAGGAAGGGATGTGAAAAGCTTGTTTTAGTAATCCATTTAATTTTACTTTCACTGAACATGTATCGAGAGCAAATGTAGCTGTAACTCCGAAACCCATGCTTTTCGCTTACTGGTATTGCTTCTTCTTCGTTACATCTTTAGGTTTCATCTCGTATGAACATCATTTTTCATGTTCACGTTTGCAAAAAACTTAGTGTCTTCTGTGCTAGCACATAAACGTGGGCACTGAGGAAAGAAGAATGTCAACCAAGTAAAAGAATATTGAAATGTCAAAGAGACAGAACTGGATATAGGTATACCTCCATGAAGAAACGTCACACTCTATATAGAGTTCATGTTTTATTAGATTGTCAATGGAATAGTTGTACTGTGGTTTACACATCGTATACCTCAGAAATCGTGCCTATGATGCGTCATTCCGTGTGAGACCAATAATAACATTTGACAGGGTTGAAAAAGCCATATTTTTAAGCATGTTCCAGCATTTTGCGATACAATAAATGTGATTAAGGGTATGGTTTCCAACGCTTAGTTCCCGTAATAAGGGTATTTTTCTTTAACATGCATATACCGGTAAGTAATTTTTAGTAATGAAAGCCTAACCATGGAACATACAGGCCTACCTTTCCAACAGTAACCTATTTTCTTATTTTCCCGGAATATTTATTGTCAATAACTCTGTAAGTTTTTCATGAATACCCAAAATATCACAACTGGAATGTACATCTAGTTTGATCATCTGATTTAGTTTAAATTTGAGCTTTATTTTGAGATTTTCCAACTATATAATTCTATACCTTGCTTTATAATATACCGGTAGTTAGTTACTTAGTTTCACGTTCCTTGTATCATTTGCACGATAAACTGTAGTGATGTGGAAGAGTCATTTTATATAGGGTGAACATTAATAAGACCGACAAACTGCAGGGACGGATTCCTGAGTGGAAACGGAGGAAAAAAAGGCCCTATGAACATGCGTCCGGAAACGGACGGCGTGCATGCAACGACAACAAATCGTTCCGAAGCACAGTACAGAATTGCATCGCATCCACAACAAATGTTCTAAGTAGCCTCCCTGGGATGCACTGCACGCGTTCAGACGTCGCACCATAGATGGTCGCACTCTTTCCCACTTTCCGGGCTCTCCGAATAGCGTCACAGGCGTCGTGAACACGCTGTTGAAGGGTCTGCACATAAGGAACTGGTTCAGCATAGCGTTTTTCATATGCTCTCCAGAGGTAAAAATCCAGAGGTTTCAAGTCTGGTGATCTAGCAGGCCGTGCTACAGGGCCTCGGCGTCCTATCCAAGTTCTGGGAAAGATGTTGCTGAGGTGTCGGCGAACTGTAATGCGAAAGTGGGGTATTGCTCCGTCCTGCAGAAACCACATAACCTGCCGTTTTGCCAAAGGCACGTTATCAAGCAGTCGAGGTAGAGTATTCAGCAAGAAGTTCAGTTACATTCCTCTGTCGAGGTGTTGCGGAATAATAATCGGCCCAAGAATGTGATCGCCAATAATCCTTGCACACACATTAATGCTGAACCGATCCTGAAGAGCCGCCTCAACTATTCCCCAGCGAATGACTGTAGCCCACAGATGATGATTTAGATTGATGATGCCAGTTCGGGTAAAGGTTCATTCGTCGGTGAAGAGGCCTGATTACAGAAATACCACAACAGAAATGGTCTGTTGCATAAACCATCGACAATATACTTCCCGTAGAGGGAAATCTGTTGTTGATAATCCTTGCACTTGTTACAGGTGATATCGATAGTAGCCGTTGTCACGCAGGGTACACATAATCGTACTTTGACTTACGCCATGTTAGTGGACCACTTGCCAGGAGCTTGTGCTAGGCTTGGCCTCAATATCCTGTAGAGCTCGGTCCTCCAAATCTGGTGTACGCACAGTCCGCCGCCTCCCTGCACGTTCGTCTTTCTGAAAGGACCCAAGATCATACAAACTCGCACACAGGTCTTGAAATGTTGTGTGATGTGTTTGATGTCTGTGAAGATTATTGTTTTGGTATAGCAGTGATGCCTCTCGACAGTTTCCATTTGCTTGGCTGTAGGCAAACATCATGTCCGCCCCGATAGCTGAGTGGTCAGTCTGCTTTCGACTGCGGTGGGGCGAGGACGTCCGCTGCGGCCCGCCGTGCGCGACCGTGAGCGCTTGTTTGTGTTTACTTTCGAGCGGCGCGAGTTGTATTTGTTCCACGTTCAGTGCGGCTATGGCACACACATGGCGCCACGATACGATCAAAATTACTTTTCTACCAGTTCATGCGCGTCCTCGAGCCTATGACATAGAACAGTTCATACGCGACGATCTACGTTTAGATCCGACGACTGTCGTCGGAATAAATTTTTCTATAACGGCGAGCGTGGTTTATGTGAAAATGGCCAGTGCAGAGTTCTGCGCGACAGTGGAGTCTAAATACTCGAACTCACTCAGATTCAAACATTCTGACGGGCATATCGGTGCCGTGACGGTGGATCATGTAGGCATGGGCCTAAGGACTGTTCGGGTTTTTGAGCTCCCCATCGAGGTCCCAGAGGAAGTTGTCAAGGACGCCTTCCGACCATATGGCAATGTTATCAGCCACGCTGCAGAAAAGTGGCAAACTTTCTCGACATACAAGGTCTACAATGGTGTGCGCCAAATTAGAGCTCAAAAAACATGTGCCGTCCAATTTGAACATCGGTGGCTGTCGTGCAATCATCATGTACGACGGTCAACCGCGTACCTGTTCCGGATGTGGGCAGGAAGGCCATGTTCGATCGAGCTGCTTACAACGTAGAATTACGCAGATACCGGTGGGAGACTCCGCTTCCCCGACGGGGATGACAATCCTGCCCCTCACGTACGCTCAGACGACGATGCGCACCATAGATGAGGACGAAGCGGGCGATCAGACACTTCCATTGACGTCAGAAGTACCAAGGGAGGAGGAGGAAGGACCCCCTATACCAACCCATATGTCACCCCCTCCACAGCAACAACAGCAGCAACAGTCCCACGGAATCCAGACGCAACATCACATTCAGAACGCGATGGACATGGACGCGAATATTATCCCGACCGCGGCTTTCATAGCGGAAGGTGATACGACGCTGGATTGCCTCCCACATTCGGATACGGATGTCCACGTTCGAAAGCAACGTTCGCCTCGACGACGCAAGCGACGTCGGGGGACCCCTTCTGACGATTGCCTCCTCCACACGGCCGGTCAAGAAGGTGACATCTCATCATGGATAATGCGCCTGCTGAGGATCTAAGTGGTGTAGACGGTTCACTTGCCGATACTACTAGTGCCAAGTTACAACTTGCACCACAGATGCAGCAGGTCGCGTCGGTGGATGGCGCTCCGTCTACCTCTACCAAATACGACGTACGTGAGAAAGATTTGGGTGCCGATCAGCTACACAGCATCATGTTGCACCCACTGTAGTCGGACGATGTTGAGGAACTTCCTGGAGAGGGAACGGGTGACAGAGGAGGGGGTGGCATTGGGGATGCCACTCCTAGCGTCAAAGACTCATAATTTATAACGGGTTTGGTGGGTTCGGCATCTCTTGCGGTTATTTTTTATTGCCATGGCGTCTACCTTAGGTGAAGAGACTAAGCACCACACCTTTCGCCTTGCCACCATCAATATCAATGCGATAAGGGCACCACACAAACTGACAATGCTACAACGCATGCTCGATGCGGCGGACATCGACGTGGCCCTCTTACAAGAAGTATGTGTCGCTAGTTTCCCTGACTTCTACGGATATACAGCCCACATCTCCCACGCCTCTTCTACCGATTGTGGCGTGGCTATCCTGCTACGGGACGGCTTGGCGGCTACGGACGTACTGTACTTACCGAGTGCAAGAGCCATGGCAGTAACTGTCAACGGTGTCCCACTCATCAATGTATATGCCCCTTCAGGATGAGGGAGGCGGAGAGATCGGGCCCGCCTTTTTTCGGAAGATATTACGCGTCTATTTATGGGCCGCATAGACGATATGGTGATCGGAGGAGATTTTAACTGTACATTATCTCCATCTGATCAACAGCCACATCACGTCCCGTGTGCGGAATTGGAAATGCTAGTGCGTGACCTCCACCTGATCGACACGTGGCGCCACATCCATGGCTCAGCTCCTGGTTACACCCATTATACAGGTCATTCATCAAGTCGGTTGGACAGGATTTACGTCACAAGCACCCTTTCGACGGCGACGAGAGGAGCAGAGCTCTGGCCCACTGCATTCACCGACCACACAGCCTATATTTGCACCATTGCCCTCCAACCTGCACGTGTGTGGCGCAGTAGCCCCCCCCCCCCCCCCTGGACACTGAACGTCGCCCATCTGGACGAGCCGGCATGTAAAGGTGCTATCGAAGAGTCGTGGAACGCGTCCTTACAGCGTCGTGGTCGTTACCGATCGACCCTCAGTTTGTGGATTGAATGTGCGAAGCCTGCTCTTAGGCGCGCCTTCATGGCTTGCGGCCGGGAAGCGGCGGCATGGAGGAGGAGCACGGAAAACTTTTATTACACCGTCCTACATGAATGTCTTGCTATGGAGCCCTCACCTGACAGGCAGATCATAGTCAATCGCGTGAAAGCGCAGCTCGTCTCCTTAGCACGCCATCATTTACAAGGCGCTGTTATACGGTCGCGTGCTCCAGACATGATACAATCAGAAAGGCCATCTATGCACCACGTGCTCCTAGAACGCAGGAAGCGCCGTAGGGCACTGGTAACTGACATGATAACGGACGACGGACGACACGTGGCAGAACAAGCAGATATAGCAGAAGCCTTCTATGGGCATTCCGCTCAACTTTATTCAGCAGTGCTCCCTGATATGGCGACGATAGACACTGTTTCAGCACATGTCCACGGTACAGTTCCACCAGACATGGTACCGACTTTACTGGGAGAAGTGACAGAAGAGGAAGTGCTCGACGCCATTGGTAAAGGTGCTCCCTATAAATCACCAGGAATCGATGGATTACCATTAGAGTTCTATCGAGCATTTAAACGACTGTTGGTACCGTGTTGGGTTGAAATTTGTCAGGAATTGATGTCCCCGGGTATACCGTTGCCTGCACCATTCTTGGAAGGACTGATTGTCCCCATCCATAAGCCGAAGGGACGGAATCATGTCCGCGATTATCGCCCCTTAACGTTATTGAACAGCGACTTCAAGATCTTCTCGAGGCTGCTATCAGAACGTCTTTGCACCACACTATTGCACGTCCTGTTCAGCAATCAGATGTCCTTGGGGGGACCCAACAACATCAGAACTGCGTTATGTCGTTACAGAGACCTCATCTCCCTCGCACGGGTGAGACGCTTGCCGGCAGCTCTGGCGTCTATCGACTTCAGCCAGGCTTTTGACCGCGTGGGCCACACTTTCCTCACGGCCGTTCTACGGCGCATGGAATACCCCGACCACTTTATCACAGTGTTGACACGCCTTCTGCATGGGGCTGCTTCTCGAGTTCTTGTTAATGGAAGACTGACGGCACCCACGCCGATCCGCCGATCAGTACGACAGGGATGTCCATTATCAACATTGTTATTTGCATTGGCCTTAGAACCCTTGTTGTGTGGTCTCCGAGACAGGCTCACTGGGATACAGTTCGGCGGCTCCATCTATCGCTGCACCACATATGCGGATGATTTGATGATCGTCATACGTGGAGCCGACGATATGGCCGCGGCTTTGGACTGGATTGCAACCTACGGTACAGCTTCTGGTAGCCAAATCAACGTTGACAAGTCTTTCGCCTTGAGCATCGGGATTGGGCTACCGCAGGAACACATTGCCCCCTTACGCTTCAGTGATACTGTCCGCTGCTTGGGCTTAGATTTCATGAACGACATGCGACACGCGACGACGCTCAATTATCGACGCCTTCTTAACAAAATTAGGGCCGGAATTGCAAATCAGCGCTTGCGATCCCTCAACATCGTTCAGCGGGCGTATTATGCCAATGTATACCTTGCGTCCCGCATACCGCATTTCGCCCAAACGCTACCCATTCCGAAACCTTTGGCTCGTAGCATTGTGCCAGCCCTGGGGTACTTCGTCACCGCTGGTATGTTACTGAAGATCAGATACGTATCTCTTACCCTCCCCAAGGAAAAAGGTGGTCTCGGCCTAGTTAACGCCCATGATAGGGCCATTGCCCTCTATGGTAGCTCACATTTATGTCTGCTGCGCCGTTGTCCTACGAGCCTCACGAGTCTGCTTCTAACGGCACTACGACCTGCTTCACTAAGAGCGCCGGTGCCACTACAGGACATCCCAGCGCCCCTCTTTTATATAGGACGTTTCTATTTAGAACAAAGTTATTGCAGTGTAGCGCTCACGACACCACAAATGGCCACAACTCGACGCCTATATCATGACATGCTGCAACGCCGCCCCCTAAATGTGGTCGAACTAAAATATCCTGACGTACGGTGGCGCGTGGTGTGGAAGACTGTACACGATGCCATGCTTGACTCCGATGTTATTTCCCAATGGTACGAAGTCGTTAATGGGAAGCTGGTGACGCAAGAACGTCTCTACAATATTCACATGGCAGAATCTCCCAATTGTGTGGGTTATAATACGGTAGATTCTGACGAGCACCACCTCAGCTGTGGAGAGGCGGAACCGGTTTGGCACCTAGTGCGGCAGATGCTGGCTTATCTCTTGCGGTCCATTACCTCTGTCGTGACGGACACAAAAATTTCCTTGACTTCTGGCTCTATTTGCAAGAAAGACATCATGCTATTTCCGGGCATACCAGATATCGACAGTGCTTCGCAAACTACATATGGAGTGACTTTCACAGCCCGCCGTGCAGCTGGAATGTTCCAGGCAGTGGCAGATGAGGTCAGAACGAACTACAAACGAGCATATATTGAACAATCTTTATCAGTGGGCGCAGTCGCTGGGAAGCCTAACTACGATGTGGTAGCTTTCTTTTTATGTTATTTATGTTTCATATCTTCGATGGTGTCTTCATTCTGTTTTAGTTTTCCAGGCTTGATTAACTATGACTGTTCGCACATTGATATCTATATACATAAAAAAGATTTAAGAAAAAAAGTGGGCAGGAGACCTGCTTTCGAATCCAAATAAATACACAAGAACAAAATGAGCAACAAGTAAAATATAATAAAGTATTATACCCTTTCATTTCTCCTTTTATTTTTATAAAAAGTTCAGAGGCATATTTAATTTTTGTTCGTTGGCGGAACCTGAAGTGGTGGCGAACGGACGTCCTAGTTAGCTTCAGGATGAAAGTGGCGGTGGCACTAGCTTTTTTTTTGTTTTTAGGCTAGATAGGTTTTTGGGGGTAGTATGGGTGATAGGGGCCAACGCCTGAAGTGGAAGAGGTAATTTTCTTTCTTTATATTAAAAAAAAGAAAAAAAAGAAAATAAAATAAAACAAAAAAAAGTGGTCAGCGTGACGGAGTGCCGTCCTACGGGCCCGGGTTCGATTCCCGGATGGCTCGGGGATTTTCTCCGATCAGACTCTGGATGTTTTATTCTCTTCATCATCATTTCATCTCCATCCGGCTCCCATGTCGCCCAATGTGGCGTCGAATGTCATATAAGACCTGCACCAAGGCGCCGGCACGGTATCTCAGCGTGTTCGGTCAGGGGGTTCGTTGCCCTCTGTAATAAAAAAACTGAGTACATGGATAAGCGACGAACTGAAACGGGTGTCTTCCGACGTTGGACCTGCACCGTGGGGGGTCTCCCGGCCACTGACGCCAAACGCTCATTTCCATTTTCCATCTCGGAGTGTTCCCGACAAGAATACTGGACCATTCTGCTGATTTCAGTACTCTGCATCGATCTTATAGCCTGCAACACCCAACAGACACACTGCACATTATCACAGGAAGTTTCACTCGTCAGCGTCTTCTACCTTGGCGACTATACATTTCCAGACACGTGTTCATAGGACCTTTTTCCTCTATTTCCAGTCAGGAATCCGCCTCTGCAGTTTGTCAGTTTTATTAATGTTCGCTCTGTATTAACATCAATTGTCTCGACTGTCTTTCTTTGTTTTTTCAAATATGCCGCCATTCTGATCATTTAGTACGTTTATAATTAAAAAGAGACAGATGTTAGTAATTCCTACCCACCACCATTTACACATTACAATAATAGATATTCTTCTGCGTAATAGGAGGATTTGTCAAAGAGAAACGTTTTCAGTTTAAATTTTATTTTGTTGTCTGTCAGGCATTCCTTATTACTGGGTAAGTAATCAGAACTTCTGATTACAACATTGTGAATCTCTGTTTGTGCTATAGGCAACATTAATGTGCGTAATGAATGTCCCTTTTTTCTTCTGATATTGCAAATTATGTAAGACATTGTTCCTGCTAAAGTGAAATGAATTGTTTACAACAAAATTCATGAAGGAATAACTATGCTGTGAAAAGAACAGATTGATACCCACGCACTTAGCAGCATGCAGCACTATCGAAAGAATGTTCACATATGTTTTCGTCCAAAGCCTCCTTCACACACACACACACATTCGTACAATCATACACACAAAACTCACACACACATGACCGCTGTCTCTGGCTGTTATAGCTAGAATCTTTCTTAAATAGGGAGGAAATGTGAACAATTAACAAATCATCGGGGGGAATTTAGGGTATGAGGTGCTGCACCAACAATCACGCGATCACGTAGCCGTGTGTGCTGCGGAGACGAGACGGGTGATACAGTATGGCCTGGAAGGCCATGAGAAACATAGGACTGAATAAAAGTAAACAGCGCAACCTTAATTCATGTATACCTAAGAATACCTTGTTAGAATGATTCCGCTTATGAATGAAACTTTACCTTTTAACTTAAAATTACGATTGGATCGATTAGTACACCGGTAAAGGACGCAAGCTGGCATTTTTGATGAGACAATTACTTCACATAATGCAAGCAGAAGATGCTATTTGAGATACGACGATAAATCTAATTTTCGATTGAGGGAAATATTACTGATAAAAATTTTTTATAACTGGTTTTCGCTACTGATACTGATTTAATACCACCGAGAAAAAGGTGTTGTATTTTCCCTTTTTCTCAATTTTGAATGCGTATAGTCGGCGTAGATTTATCGATAAAAACTATTATAAGCCCTTGACATAGAGTTCGCGCTGTGCTCTATGTTTAAAAGGAATTAAATAACTTTTCACATTAAGAGAAAGCTACGTAGACATGTCTACGAACTTATATGCAAAATACTTCACGTAACTATATTTACATAGATAGACAGCTGGTTGTGTCTATAACCGAACACTATTATTACACCCATCAAAAACAGGTTTGGATCACCTCGATTCCGAGAGTTCCGGAACCTGTAAAGAAAATTGGAATAGAGGTCAACATAAACATCATTTCCGCCCTTTTTATTACTCATGAAAACCACACATACCACCATACAGCGTGACCTTCAGAGGTCGTGGTCCAGATTGCTGTACACATCAGTACCTTTAACACCCAGTAGCACGTCCTCTTGCACTGATGGATGGCTGTATTCGTTGTGGCTTACTATCCACAAGTTCGTCAAGGCACTGTTGGTCCAGATTGTCCGACTCCTCAACGGCGGTTCGGCGTAGATCCGTCAGAGTGGTCAGTGCGTTACGTCGTCCATAAACAATCCTTTTCAATCTATCCCAGGAATGTTCGATAGGTTTCATGTCTGGAGAATATGCTGGCCATTCTAGACGAACTATGTCGTCTTCCTCAAGGAAGACATTCACAAGAGGTGCAAGATGGGGGCGCGAATTGTCGCCCATGAAGAAGAATGCTTCACCAATATGCTGCCGATTTGGTTGCGCTGTCAGTCGGAAGTGGCATTCACGTGTCGTACAGCCGTTACGGCGCCTTCCATGACCACCAGCGGCGTACGTCGACGCCACCCCAAATCAGCAGGAAACCTCCACCTTGCTGGATTCGCTGGTCAGTGTGTCCGAGGCGTTCAGCCTGATTGGGTTGCCTGCAATCATGTCTTCGATGATTGTGTGGTTGAAGGCATATGTGACACTCCTCGGTGAAGAGAACGTGACGCCGGTCCTGAGCGGTCGATTGAGCATGTTGTTGGGCCCATCTGTGCTGCACTGCACGGTGTCGTGGTTGCAAAGACGGCATCATGCAGCCTCGTGCGCACAGTTTGATTCATAAAGCAACGTTCTGTGGCTGCACGAAAAGCATTATTCAACATGGTGGCATTGTTGTCAGGGTTCCTCCGAGCCGTAATCCGTAGGTAGTGGTCATCCACTGCAATAGTAGCCCTTGGGTGGCCTGAATGAGGCATTTCATCAACAGTTCCTGTTTCTCTGTATGTCCTCCATTTCCGAACAATGTCGGACACTTCCCCTGTTCAGAGCCCTTCCTGGCACAAAGCTACAATGCCGACGCGATAAAACTGCGGTATTAACCGTCTAGGCATGGTTGAACCACAGACAACACGAACCGTATATCTCCTTCCTGGAATGACTGAAACTGATCGGCTATCGGACACTCGCCGTCTAATAGGCGCTGTTTATGCATGGTTGTTTATAACTTTGGGCGTGTTTAGTGACATCTCAGAACAGTCAAAGGAGAATATGTGTGTGATACAATGTCCACAGTCAAGGTCTATGTTGAGGAGTTCTGGGAACTGGGGTGATGCAAAACTTTTTTTTTGATTTGTGTACATTCAAAGGGTTTATTATCAGTTAAGGGCCAAGCAAACACAGACGTGTTGGAACAATACTGTCTTGTACGAACATTAGTGAATTTGTACTGGAAAACCTAGATTCAAGTGCGATCTTAACCGGGATCATTTTCGCTATAAGGTAATGCAAACAGAGACAGGAAGTGTCGACCCGGTAGTAACATTCAGGCTATTCGTTCCCTTTCCTCTGGTAGTATAGCACACAGTGTTACCGCACAAGTAAGCCGCCTTGTCGCGCTTAAGTGAACGCTAAGGACGGCAAGATATGAACACATGTTACAGCACTGCTTACTGCGTACAGTTGAGGAACTGTTCGGAAATGATGGTTAATTCTGTCAGCTTGATAATATACTGTATAATAAAGTAACGTCTTTGAGGCAATGACTCGCGGAAAAGAACATTTATGAAATGGACTGGCGTGTCCAGAGTCCGGACTTGAACCCAACAGAACATCTTTGAATAGAACATCCTTCAGTTAAGTAAGAACGTCGACTTCTTTCCACACCCCAGCGTCCAACATCATTGCGTTCTGGCTTTGGTGCTTAGGGAAAAATGGGCTGTCATTCCTCCACAGACATTCCTACACCTCGTGAAAATGTCCCTAACAGAGTTCAAGCCCTCATAAAGGTGAACGACAGACAGAGAACATATTAACATCATCTAATAGGCGTCATGATATGTTTGAGTAGACAGTGTGTACTAGCTGGAAAGTACTTTTACATATGAGCTCAGGCAATAAAGCCACGAAAAGACGCTTCCTTTCTTAATTTTCCATTACGAAACAAAAGTAATGTTTTCGACGAAATTCAGCTATAAATGTTCAGTCAGAAAAATGGAATTCACGCTAATTTCTTTTTCATGTGAAGAAACTGATACATTTTCGTAGCGGTAAAGAGAAAACTGGGAGAGTTGCAGCTTCCTGAATCTCAGCTACTATAAAGGTAAAAATTCATTTACTCGGAAATCTATTACAGGTACGAAAGATCAGATACGTAAAAGAAGTTCACGATTTTGCCAAGAAATAAGTCAGGCGCAGAGTAGCAGCGTAAGTAACGTAGAACAGTAAAGCCTATTTTACACGACGACATTGGGTTGCGCCATTCGCTGCGTGGAATTACTTGCACGCAAATGGTTTCATATTTGACTGTAGACACAGCGAAACCAGTATATACTTCAGTTTCGTCGTTTTGTGAGTTCCTCAGTAGTGTCTGAAATGAAAGTTTTGGCAGCTGCACGTCGCACGAGCTGTGAGTTAAGGCTTGTTGCGTGCAATCGCTGCATAAGAAACGTGTTTCGATTCGTGACACGATGAAGACAAGTCATCAGCTCGGTTTCTCAGCATCCTTGCTGAAATACTTTGTAATGGAAGACCCAAGAAGTTCTTTTAATTATCTTAGAATTTCACCAGAACTGTTAACGTTTCTTCTAAATAGAGTTAATTATGCGATAAGGAATAAAGATATTGTAATGCACGAAGCACTGTCGCCAGAACTGAAATTACATATCACATTGCATGCATTACAATCGAGAACACTCGGCATGCTGTAAGATGCGATTTTATTTGGTGATGACGCTTTTTCATTAACACCAATAATTATTTACATCAACGGTAATAATTATTAACATTAGCAACAATAATTACTCGAAGCATTAAGAAGAGAATGGTTTGCAAACTACTCTCTTGAAGAGAGATCATTACAGTGGCAATATTTCAAAATTCTAACATAAGTGAATGGGGAGCACTGCAGCGCCGTTTTAAAAAGATGACTATTGAATAGAGAATGCTGCTTCTTGAATTTGTATAGCCTTCCCTTCTGTCAACAATATTCCTTAACAAAGAGGTGGCCAACTCTAACGATGGAATTTTAGCCTTATAGACGAGAGCATTACCACAGCTAGAATTACACTAGCTTGTATTTTTCTTAATTCAGTAGTATATGTGCTCCTAACTCAATAACCTTTGCTTTGCAGCTTATATATTGTCAAAACATCTACGTTATAATCGCACATGACGGTATCAGCAGCAGAGATATGTTGCTTACTTTTGAAATCAGCATCACTGAAATCCCACGAACACCTATGCAAAGCATAGATACCCAAACAACGAACATTATTCTCCGTTTCCCACTTCATATTTCCGTTTGTCTACACTCTATGAACACATATAACCTCAAAACTCATGCAACTACTGTCGCCAAAGCTGGAACGCCGAAAGTGTTTAGTTTCACCAACGAGCTGCGCGCAGGCGCAGTCGCCAGTAGCTCAGTTGCCTGCAACCTAGTGTCGTCGTGTAAACTATGCTTAAGTGACGCAGAACAGCTGCTGAATTACATTTTTAAGGCTGGAGCATTTAAAAAATGATATACCAACCGACTTTGTCTGATGTTCCTGTGTCTTTTGAATACGTGCGTTGTTGTCGTTTTTATACTTCTTAAGTCAAGAAGGAGCTAGTAGGACTGTAATGTGTAAGCAGATAAAAGTATCTAATGCGTGATAAGTTTACATCAGAGGTCATGAAATTATGAGACACGTATTCTAAGCCATTTCCACTTTGTCCCGCCACCAATCACTGTAGTTTCTATCTACGACGCACAGTAAAACGTACTGTCGACTCACTTTAATACCGGATAGCGGTCGATGCGGTAGACTATCAGTGGTATTAACAGACAACAACAGAGCCACCGCAAATCCAGTAATGGGTCGAACAGCGCCCGTTCCGCTATCCAGCTGCCGGGAACAAATGCTGCTATTATGGCCGCCTCAGTGAAAGCACCTGTTCCAATTTGGAAATTGTTCCCCAGGGCTGCCTACAGATAGCATGTGTGGCCTACACATTGTTTTCCGCTTGCATTCGTGACTTTTTTGTGAATCCTCTGCATTTCAAACTGGGAAGATTATTACAAATCCCACTGTGCTGGTCCACGGCTGAATGCGACTATTTATTCAAAGCACATTTGTTTTATACTGATAAGTTAGGATCAAACTGAGTGAAGCTTCATACATTATGTGCGCACAAACTTCGTTGGTACACTGCTGTGCAGTTTATGTAAGAGTGATTAGAAGCGATTTATGCGTTTCCATGTTTTCTTTTTGTTCTGTCCTCAAGCTCACGTTCAGTTTGCTGACACTTAGTAGGATATATGAGGCGAGGGAAGATAATACCAGTACAGACATCATATGTAAACAAGACGCTGCATGAAATCTAGTGGGCATCAACAAATGAAGAAATTAATAAAATACTTTACAGTGTGACTTCGGAAAAGAAACAATTCGCTCAAGTTTAGCAATTACGCCTTGTTACTTATGTGGAGTTATGAAATGATGATAGGGAGGTGGGAGAGGCGATGGTTACCTTTGACCAGGAAAAGTATCTGCTGCATCTGTGATTAGTACTACGAGAGCTGCTACTCTTAGATCAGTTACATAAGTATGCTGCTATGTGCGAAAGCCGGAATTACCGTCTACAAATTACTCCAGCAGACTGCGATACTTTATTGTACAGTAAACCTCATTTTAATTGTTTTGTTTTATTTCTATGAGCATCCACAACCCTCAAATGCTTGATAAAAGAAAACATGGTCCCTAGTGGACTATAATGTAAAGGTTCTTTATTTAAATGTTGAGAGTAGCAAATTCGACCATAAGTCATTCTGAGGCACATATGTGATGCTACGTATTACATACGGTAATTATCAGATTCTTTGACTTTACGCCTACAAAAACTGGACGTCATATTTCATAATTACATTAAGAATGAATCCACATCAAAAAACATTACATAATCACTTGCCACATATTGGTAACTGGAATCTAAGTACTTTGTGACATGTGAGGTTGTAGAGTTTTTGATGTGGGTTCATTCTTAATCTAATATGACGCCTGTTTTTAACATTCCAAGCAAAAGAATCTGAAAACTTGCAATATGTGTTACGTACCAACATGCATGTGTTTGAAAATGACTTATGGTCTAAATGAGCTAATCGCATGATTTAAGTAAAGAACGTTTACCTTACAGCCTACTACGAACAATATTTTATAAAATCCTGACTTTTTTGTGGGGCTCACTGCAACCTCTTGGGCTCAACGGGTATAGTTGTCCAAAAATTTACGTAGCAAGAAGTTCTCCTTTCTTCTTGTCATGTCTGCTACGTGCCACACTAGCATCGCAGTGAGATAACAGTCCGTATACTCCAGGTATGTCGACTAAACGCACAACATAGTAAAAGAGACAACTTAATAAATAATAGTAACGAATGTACGTCCAGTGGGTAAGACATTGTTGTAATTTGACATTTTAGCCACATAACGTCGTAGTTAGTCCCCGCTTCAGTTTAATGGAGAGAGATCGCAGAAGTCATTTGTTTTAGAAGCGATAGATATCACTCCTTTATATATCCTTCATTTCAATCACTTAGAAGGAGAAACTGGTAGAAACCGACCTCGAGGAAGATCAGTTTTGATTCAGGAGAAATGTAGGAACACGTGAGGCAATACCGACCCTACGCCTTATCCTAGAAGCTAGGTTAAGGAAAGCTAAACCTACGTTTCCAGCATTTGTAGACATAGACATAGCTTTTTATAATGTTTACTGGAATACTCTCTTTCAAATTCTGAAGGTGGCTGGGGTAAAACACAGGGAGCGAAATGTTACTTTTAATTTCTACAGAAACCAGAAGGCGGTGTTAAGAGTCGAGGGGCACGAAAAGGAAGCAATGGTCGAGAAGCGAATGAGTCAGGATTGTAGCCTATCCCCAATGTAATTAAATCCGTACACTGAACAAGTAGTAAAGGAAACCAAAGAAAAATTTGGAATAGGAATTGAAGTCCAGGGAGAAGAAATAAACACCTTGAGGTTTGCCGATGGCATTGTAATTCTGTCAGAGACAGCAAAGGACTAACAAGAATAGTTGAATGGAATGGACAGTATTTGGAAAGGAGGATATAAGACGAACATCAACAAAATCAAAACGAGGATAATGGAATGTAGTCGAATTAAGTCAGGTGATACTGAGGGAATTAGATCAGTAAATGAGACACTTAAAATAGTAGATGAGTTTTGCTATTTCGGCAACAAAACAACTGAGCATAGTCGAAGAAGGGAGGATATAAAATGTAGACTGACGATGGCAAGGAAAGTGTTTCTGAAGAAGAGAAATTTGTTAAAATCGAGGTTAGATTTAGGTGTCAGGAATTATTTTCTGAAAGTATTTGTACGGAGAGTAGCTATGTAAGAATGTGAAAAATGGACGATAAACTGTTTAGACAAGAAGAGAATAGAAGCTTTTGAAATGTGGTGCTACAGAAAAATCTGGAGATTAGATGGGTAGATCGCGTAACTAATGAGGAGGTACTGAATAGAATTGGGAAGAAGAGCAATTTGTGGCCCAACTTGACTATAAGAAGGGATCGGTTGGTACGACACGTTCTGAGGCATCAAGGCACCACCAATTGTTTTTAATACTGGGGTGAAGCGTAGAGGGATACCAAGGTCTGAATACAGTGACCAGATTCAGAAGGATGTAGGTTGCAGTACTTACTCGCAGATGAAGAGGCTTGCACACGATAAAGTAGCATGGAGAGCTGCATCAAACCAGTCTGTGAACTGAAGACCACAACAGCAATAGCTGGATTTGGTGTTTCGAAAGAAGAATGTGCGTTTAGTTATTCTATCTAATTGTGCGACAATGAAGATATAAATGTGTGACATATTCCGTAATATTTAAAAGTTTGATTAATTTACAAGTGCGAATAACTCACGCGTCAGAGAATATATTTAACGGCCGCCTCTGGCATGGAGGTAAAAAAAAAAAAAGGGAGATGGCGCTATAACTTACCCTGCAGGTTAAGCTAGAATGGACAGGGCTTGCCGCCATCTTAAAAAGATCTCTATATTAACAGACTACTATTTACGTATGCTTCTTGTTCATTATTTCTGTCTTTTGCACGCAACAACTGTTTTAAATACTAAACATTACAGTGATTATGTGAATAACTGTGTTAGAAAGGCAATTTCGAACTTTTTTCTCTTCTTGAATGTGTATTTGGTCTAATAACACGGCACACTGGGCCTCGTTAATGTTTTTGTTTATAGATTGAAGTCCCAAAGAAACTGGTACAAGCACACGTATTCAAATACAGAGATATGTAGTAGTGGTAGTAGTAGTAGTAGCTTCATCATACGTAGATCTCTTTTTACAAGGATATGGGCATGTCAAAGTATTTACAAATGTAGATCAATTTAAAATAAGCTAATTCGTATACACATATATTTACAGACTTCTAATTAGATAAAATCATTAGATTTACACCTGGTATACACTACTTCTTTTACAAATAACTTATTAAACAATGTAATGCCACATTGTTCACTCATATCTCACTATCAGTCACTGCACACACTATACACATATTGTCTCATAACACTTCACTCAGTACACACACACACACACACACACACACACACACACACACACACACACACATTGGCGATCTCTGGGCCATTTTCTGTACCACAGCTTCCCATTTGCTATCCTGAAAAACTGAACTGGCATGTCCCCATAATGAGTGAGATGTTGAGCTCAGAAAGAGGAAGAGGTGTTAGTATTGTGCTATGTTATGCATAGCTTGGAGGTAATTATTTCTAGAAAGGAAAAAAAGAAGGAAAAAAGTATAAAGCGAAGGTGTTATTTGGAATGATGGATATTCTATAATAATAATAATAATTATTATTATTATTTATTTGTATAACATTTTTATCACCCCTTCTCTGTTTTAGCTAACAAGGGAACCTCCCAATCGCACCCCCCTCAGATTTAGTTATAAGTTGGCACAGTGGATAGGCCTTGAAAAACTGAACACAGATCTATCGAGAAAACGGGAAGAAGTTGTGTGGAACTATGAAAAAAATAAGCAAAATATACAAACTGAGTAGTCCCTGTGCAAGATAGACAACATCAAGGAACGTATGAGCTCAGGAACGCCGTGGTCCCGTGGTTAGCGTGAGCAGCTGTGGAACGAGAGATCCTGGGTTCAAGTCTTCCCTTGAGTGAAGAATTTAATTTTTTATTTTCAGACAATTATTATCTGTCACCAGTGTCGTATAGAATATATCAGACGTGTTTCCCTGTGCAGGAATCGGTTGACCTATGACCTTGCGATCAAATGTTTTCGGTTCCCATTGAAGAGGCACGTCCCTTCGTCTACCAACCGCACCGTTTTGCGGTGCGGTGGCAAAACACATAGACTAAACTTTCTACAGTGAACAGAGACGTCAATGAACGAACGGACAGATCATAACTTTGCGAAAATAAAGAAATTAAAATCTTCACTCGAGGGAAAATTTGAACCAAGGACCTCTCGTTCCGCAGTTGCTCACGCTGACCACGGGACCACGGATCTCCTGGTCTCACGCTATCCTTGATGTTGCCTATCTTGAACAAGGATACTCAGTTTGTATATTTTGCTTATTTTTTTCATAGTTCCACACAACTTCTTCCTGTTTTCTCGATAGATCTGTGTTCAGTTTTTCAAGGCCTATCCATTGTGCCAACTTATAACTAAATCTGAGGGGGGTGCGATGGGGAGGCTCCCTTGTAAGTAATCTTTCAATGTATAAAATGTATTGCATAACAGGTAATTTTAGCTGCCTTTTTTAAATAAGTGTATTTTGGCAATTTCTTTAATCTCTTTGGTAGTTTATTATACAGTTTTATTCCTCGATAGAAAATGCTGTTTTGAGTTTCATGTTTATTCTTTCTTGGTAAATGTAAGTGAGTCTTTCTCTTGTTGCATGGCCATGGACAGAGCTGTTTGTGCAGTAATTACGAATGTTATTTTTGATGTGTACATCTGACTGGTAAATGTATTCACATGGAGCAGTTAAAATCCCAGTGTTCTGAATAGATCTTCACAATGAGCTCGACTAGTATTTTTGGTTAATTTTCTTATGGCTCTTTTCTGGAGTTTGAAAATTGTGTTCATATTTTGTGCATTTGTTCGCCAAAAAAGAATGCCATAGCTAAGAACTGAGTGTAAATATGAATAATATGTAACTAAAAGTCACTACATGTTACACACTAATGATAGGATTCTAAGGGTGTAACATGCTGATGACATTTTGATTGGAAGTACCTTTGTGCATTCACACCACCTCAACTGAGAATCGATATTCATTCCTAGAAATTTTTCATCTGTTACACAGTCTATAGAGGTGCCATCTACATTTAATTTAATATTGTCATTTTTCCGCTTCAAATTGAAATTCATGGCATTAGTTTCTTTATGTTCAATGTCACTTTATTACTTATTGTCCAATCATAATTTTCCTTGAGAGTTTTATTTGCTTTCTCGGCAAGGAGTTCTCTTGTTTTCTCAGTGACTATAATATTGCTTTCATCAGCGAAGAGGATTTTTTCACCATGAGTAACACTACTGGGAAAGTCGTTGATGTATATCAGGAACAGTATTGGTCCTAATATGCTACCTTGCAGAACCCCTATATTAATATATTTTAGTTCCGATAAGTGTTTTACTAAATGTTTAGATCTATTTGAAGTATGTGTTATCTCTACTCTTTGTACCCTGTCTGTTAGGTATGATCGAAACCAGTCATGAGCTACCCCTCTTATTCCTAATGATTCTAATTTATTTAATAGAGTCTTGTGGTCGTCTGTATCAAACGCCTTAGAAATATTCAAAAATATACCTGTGACACACTCATCTTTATCAAGAGCATCAAGTACAACTTTTGTGAATTCTGCTATGGCTGAATCAGTATTTTTGTCAATTCGGAAGCCAGACTGAATCGCTTAAAATATTGTATTTATTCAAGTAATTTATTAATCTGTCTTTCATAATTGCTTCTATTATTTTTGTGAATGCTGTCAGCATGGGAATGGTCCTGTAATTTTCTATGTCCTCTGCATTACCTTTCTTAAACAAAGGTACAACTCTTGCCTGTTCTAATTGCTCTGTAAATGTCCGTGATGTGAAGCATTCATTTATTATATTTGCTAAGGGGCCTTTTATGATCCCTATACATTGTTTCAGTACACACATTGGTACTTCATCTAAGCCTAGTGACTTTTTATTTTTTAGTTTCTGAATTGTTTTTCTGACTTCATTCCCTGTGGTTGGAAGCAACATCATTGTATTTAGTGCAACATTATTTACAGGTGTTATATTTTTTGGGGGGAATTTTTGCTGCAGCTTCCGTGCAATACTTTAAAATGCTCGTTTCGATAGTTTAAGCGCTGTGGATCATTTATTACTTTATCGCCCTGCCTTAGCAGTATGTTATTCTGCATTTGTTTGCCTCTCCCCGTTTCCTTTTTTATAACATCCCAGACTGCTTCGCTTTTATTATCTGCATTGTATATTATTTTGTCAATAAACGACTTTTTTGCAGCAATAATCACCTTCCTATAGATCTTTTTGTATCTATGATAGAAATGTAAGAATTCAGGATCATTGCGAATCTTTTTTTATGGAACTGATGTGTTTAAGTGTTTGGGAGGACTTCTTACTCGTAATATCTGCTGTTATCCATCTGTTTATGTGAGATGTTGATACAGGCATGCAAACGTTTGGAAATGCTTTTTCGAAGTTCAATTTAAACAATGTGGAGAATTTAGTGAATTTCATATTCACATTGGTTTTCTTACACACTTAATCCCAGCTTTGTTTTTCTTAGTTCTTTTGAAAAATATTTTATTTTGATTTCTGATAGATGTCGTTTGTAGGCTCATAGTTTAGGGAATGATTCAATGCCTGACTTTACTGTTGTTATTTGACAGAGATGGATCCTTTACAGCTACATCAGATTTTTCCCTGTCCATATTTGTGGCCACATTGACGATTACTGATGAAGTCCTTGTGGTAGCCTAGTTGTATTATTGACCAATAGGGACATGCCAAAACTTCGAAGGTGGTTTATTAAGGTGCTGCTGGATTCATTTATGATGTTAGTGTTGATATTTATGTCCCCACACAGAATTATGTTGACCTTTGTGCTTGAGACTTTATCTAGAACTTCTGTTAACTAACTGAAAAAAGTTACACCTCGCATCTAGCAGCAGCACTTTCTTCTTCCTAACACTTTGTACATTCCTAGGCCTCTTGGCCTCGGTTGAAGTCTGCTGCACATTTCCTGCTCCTACCTGAGGCTCTACTCCACTTAAGTGTGGCAGTGGTAGACAGGCAGAATACGGCGCTGCAGTCGGCAATGCCTATATAAGACGACAATTGTCGGCGCAGATGTTAGCTCGGTTACTGCTGCTTCAATGGCAGGTTATGAAGATTTTAGTGAGTTTGAACGTTGTATTATAGACGGCGCACGTGCGATTAGACAAAACATCTCCGAGGCAACGATGAAGTGGTGATTTTTCCATACGACCATTTCACGAGTGTACCGTGAATATCAGGAATCGTGTAAAACATCAAATCTCCGTCATCTCTAAAGCCGGAAAACGATCCTGCAAAACCGCACCAACGACGGCTGAAGAAAATCGTTCAACGTGACAGAAGAGCAACCCTTCCGCAAATTTCTACAGATTTCAACGCTGTACCATCCACAAGTGTCAGCGTACGATCATTCTACGAAACATATGGGCTTTCGGAGCTGAAGGCTCACCCGTGTACCCTTAATGATAGCGCGAGACAAAGCTTTACCCCTTTCCTGTGCCCACAAACTCCGATACTGGACTGTTGACGACTGAAACATGTTACCTGTGCGGACGAGTCTAGTTTCTAATTGTATCAAGAGGATGTATATGTACGGAATGAAGGAAACCTTATGAATCCATGGACCCTGCATGTCAGCAGGAGATTGTTCAAGCTGGTGGAGGCTCTGTGAAGGTGTGGGGCGAGTATAGTTGGAGGGATATGGGATCCCTGATACGTCTAGATACGACTGACAGGTGACACGTACGTAAACATCCTGTCTGATCACCTGCATCCATTCATGTCCATTGCACATTCCGACTGATTTGGGCAACCCACACGCTCAGAATGGCTACAGAGAGGCTCCAGGAAGACTCTTCTGTGTTTAAACACTTCCGCTGACCACCAAACTCTCCAGGCATAAGCATTATGGAGCATACCTGGGATGCCTTGCAACGTGCTGTTCAGAAGAGATCTCCACCCTCTCGCGCTCTTACGGATTTATGGACACCCCTGCAGGATTCATGGTGTCAATTCCCTCCAGCACTACTTCAGACTTCAATCCAGTTCATGCCACATTGTGTTGCGTCACTTCTGCGTGCTCGCGGGGCTCTTCACTATATTAGGCAGCTGTACCAATTTCTTTGTTTCTTCAGAGTATATTTCGAATAACCAAAAAAGAAGTAAATGTGAAAAACGTGCTGCCGTAATACGTTTAACTCCACTTTTACTTTATTTTAACGATAGCAAATGAAGCTGGAACTCCGAAATCAGTGGTGTTCTTTTTTTTTTTTTTTTTTTTTTTTTTTTTTTTTTTTTTTTTTTTTTCGTTTCATTTTCAGCTTTCAACAACTCGTATACACAACATTTATAATGTTCACGTGTGCAAGTAACTTATCTACGTGTTATTTGCTAGCTCATTAAGGTGTGCAATGAGGAAAGGTGCAAGTTACGCTGTCGTATCTTGTGCATGTCACCAATGTGAACGACTATTGGAATATAAAGGAAATAGAACTGCACAGATGAATACCTTCCTGTAGAATACAGTTCTTGTTTTATAAAATTGTCAGTGCATTAGTTTAATTGAAGTTTACAGATTTTCCCACTTTGAAATCTTACCTTTTATGTGTCATTCAATATGTGACCAATAATAGCAATTTACAGGGTGAATAAAGACAAAATCCTTTTAAAAACGTGTTCCAGCTTTGTGCAGTACTATACTTGTAACTGAGGGAATTGTCTCAAACGTTTAGTCTCCTAAAATGGATATTTTGCTTTAATATATATGTAAGTGTATCATATAGGCCTACCTTTTCAACAGTGGCCTGTTTCCTTCTTTTCGCGCAATATTTCTCGCCTACAGCTCTGTCAGTTTTTCAGGAATAACCAGACATATGACATTTATAGGAATGTGTGGTATCTGTTCCTTCGGACATGTCCGAAAGAACAGACACCACAAGGAATTCGCAGCTGTGATACATGCACTAAAGAACATAACTCTCGCATTTTGCCCATCTACGCGGATCAGTTACATAAATGCATGGTGTCTGTTCTTTTGGCATGTCCGAAATCACAGACACCACGCATTGATATAAGGGATTCATTAAATGAGCAATGGATCCACCTTCTTTAGTACGGATGCACAAGAACGTCCGAACTGCTGCGGGAATCTCAGAGTAGCGAGCATGGAGGAACCGGACAGACTGCAGACAGGTTGCGCTCGGTGGCACGACCGTGAGGAGTGCCGAGGTAGTCCGCGCTGTTGCGAAAATGCTGTGCCCCGGTGGGACAATGGTTAACGCACTGGTTCCACGTGAAGTCCCGATGCAGCTGACATCAGTAATTCCGTAACTGTGACAGTTAGGCGGGAGTTGAGAAAACTTAGATTGTTTGTTTGAGCGGTGGTGTTATGGTACGGTCGCGTTTTTCATGGAGGAGGTTTGCACGTTCTGTTGTTTCGCGTGGCACTATCACAGCACTCACCTACACTGATGTATTAAGCGCCATCTTGCTTACCGCTGTTGAAGAGCAATTCGGGATTGGCGATTGCATCTTTCAACAAGATTGAGCACCTGTTCATAATGCACAGCCTGTGGCGGATTGGTTACAGGACAATAACGTCCCTGTTATGGACCGGACTGCAGAGTCCTAACTTGAATCCTATGGAACACCTTTGAGATATTTTGGAACACCGGCTTCTTGCCAGGCCTCACCGACCGACACCGATATCTCTCCTCAGTGCGGCACTCCGTGAAGAATGGTCTCCCATTCCCCAAGAAGCCTGATTGAACGTATGCTTGCGAGAGTGAAAGCTGTCGTCAAGGCTAAGGGTGGGTCAACATCAATTGAATTCCAGCATTACCGATGGAGGGCGCCAGAACTTGTAAGTCATTTTCAGCCAGGTGTCCGGGTACTTTTGATCACATAGTGTAATATCGTCTCTTGTGAGGAACTTTCTGTGAGTCTGACCACCATTGTGGAACCTCTATACAATATGCAATAATCCAACAGAGAGGAAAAAGAAAAAGAACACAGGCAGCTTGTAAGTAGGCTGTTTAGGTTTTCATGTTGGTAACGCCACTTAGCGCTCTGTATGAAAATCACTGACTATGCTGTGTGGTGCAGTCGGTGGCTGTTTGGACTCATTGTTGGAATATTCGCTAGTGTAGTGTTGGACAGTTGGATGGGAACAGCATTTAGCGTTGCGCAGTTGGAGGGGAGCCGCCAGCAGTCGTGGATGTTGGGAGAGGGATGCCAGAGTTTTGAGAGCGGACGATCTGGACCTATGTCCGTCAGAAAAAGGAAATTTGTAAGACAGGATGTCATGAACTGATATATATATATATATATATATATATATAAATTACTTTTGAACACTATTAAGGTAAATAAATTTTTTGTTCTCTATCAAAAACTTTCATTTGCTAACTATGCCTATCCGTAGTTAATGCCTTCAGTAGTTAGAATCTTTTATTTAGCTGGCAGTTTTGGCGCTCGCTGTATTGCAGTAGTTCGAGTAACGAAGATTTTTGTGAGGTAAGTGATTCATGAAAGGAATACGTTATTGTTAGTCAGGGCCATTCTTTTGTAGGGATTATTGAGTCACACTGCGTAGCGCTAAATATTGTATGTCAGTTTAGTGATGAACAGAATAAGTAAAGAGAAAACTGAATGCGTTGAGGTTTACTCAGCTGTCTTTATATCAAATCACGTAGAAGTTTACTAGCACAGTCATGTATAATTTTTCTGAGGGGACGTTTCAAGCTGTAACATCGAAACACTGCTTATAATTTTTTTGTCGGGCCTGCTGCATAGAATGTGTATTAATATGACATTTTGTAATGAATAATTCCAGGTAAGTTGCAAATGGTTTAATTATTAATTCTCCTTCTTTACTACAAATTTGTTTCGCGCATAGGTACCCCCTCTTTGTGGATCTTAGGGAGTCCATAGAGTCTTGGTGGTACAGGTTCTTGATGTGACAATTTCTTGGCGTCCCCCTCTGGTAGATCTGCGTCCTTGAGTAGAGCCCTGGTCTTGTTCTCCGCCTTATTCGTGGGTTCAGCTTTGATCTTCCCATAGGAGTCGTCATCTAGCAGGCGCTGCATCTTCTCAATGTAGTCCTTACGGGAAAGAACAACAAGACTGTACCACGAAGACTCTATGGACTCCCTAAGGTCCACAAAGAGAGGGTACCCATGCGCCCGATTGTCAGCAATATTAGGGCACCTACTTACTTGCTGGCAAAATATCTGGCTGAATTACTTAGCCCCTATGTAGGTAAATGCCCTCACCATATCCGTAATTCCGTGGATTTCTTGAAACGTCTCGACAACTTCAGACTGAAAGACACTGATATCCTAGTGAGCTTCGACGTGGTTTCACTATTCACCAGTGTGCCTCTACGAGAGTCAGTCGAGCTTATTGGGCAGTAATTTGACGAGAATACCACCGAACTCTTTAGGCATGTATTGACCTAAACGTATTTTCTGTTTAATGGGGAATACTATGAGCAATTGGATGGAGTCGCAATGGGCAGCTCACTCTCGCCGGTGGACGCGAATCTGTACATGGAGTACTTCGAGGACGAAGCCTTGGCGTCATTCAATTGGAAATCTACTTGTTTCTTCCGTTATGTCGATGACACGTTCGTCATCTGGCCCCATGGTAGGGACAAGCTCCTGGATTTCCTTACACACCTAAATTCCATACATCCAAACATAAGATTCACTATGCAGACCGAAGCAGAAGGAAGATTACCATTCCTGGACGTCATGGTCAAGAGAAGAGCTGATGGTACCCTGAGCCACGGTGTGTACAGGAAGAAAACGCACACTGGCCTGTACGTGCATGCAGACAGCTGCCACCACCCTTCTCAGACGAATGGAGTACTAAAAACACTAGTACACAGGGCGCGCAGCATCTCAGACGCAGAGCATCTGCCCCAGGAATCGGAACACCTCAAAACCGTGTTCTGAAAACACGGGTACTCGGAATGGCAGATTAGACGCGCTCTCCGTCCCACCAACACAGCAAAACCTGTGGAGACGGATGAAGTCACGGGAGAAGAGGCAGCCACTGCCTTTATTCCGTACAATGGCGCACTGTCGGGAAAAATCGCCCGTATATTAAAGAAAAACACCGAGTTAAAACCGTCTTTTGCCCACCCAATAAAACACGGGCATTACTGGAAACTGTGAAAGATGACCTCGGTTTGAGGAAGGCCAGCATATACCAAATTCCCTGCGAGTGTGGGAAGACTTATATCGGAAAAAGAGTACGCACCATCGAAGATCGTTGCCGAGAACATCAAAGGCACACTCGACTGAAATATCCAAATAAGTCGGCGGTAGCAGAGCACTGTTTGTCCGAGAAACACGAGATGGATTAAGAGCGTACCAATATCCTGGCTCAGACCTCTAAATATTGGGACAGCGTTATAAGGGAGGCGCACGTAGCAAGCATATCGACGCTACGACAGATTCCGACGTCCACGTCTTCGCGACCGCCGACGCTCGGGCGCGGACGGCGAAGAGAGCGGCCCGCGGGCAGAGGGGATTTAAATCGGCTGCCCGCCTTCAGGTGCTCAGTTCGTCAGAGCACTTGACGATGGCGACATGTCTGATCGCCGAAATATTGGGCCCGTTGGACACTATGAACCGGCAGTATACCCGAGGACTGTTCGAGTAATTCCGTCAAAGTCACCAAGAAATTGTGAGAACATTAGAACGGAGTAGGTAGTGCCTTGAATGAAGGATATAAGATTAACATCAATAAAAATAAGTGCCTGAGCTTACTCGTACGAGCTCAAGTGATGCTGATGGAATTAGGTCAGGAAATGAAACGCAAAACGAGTTTTCCTATTTCGATAGCAAAATAACAGATGATGGTGACAGAAGTGAGGATATAAAACGCACACTGACACAGCTGTTCTGAAAACAACAAGCATGTTCACATAGAATGTAATTTTAAGTTTTAGGAAATTGTTGCTGCAAGTATTTTTGTATCATATGGCCACGTATTTTATGTAAGTGAAAGGAGAATGGGAAAGAGTGCAACTAAAAAGAAAATTGATTTGCAAATGTTTTGGTGCAAAAGAATATCGACGATTAGAATAGCTGATCTCACAACTGTTGAAGAGATAATAAGCCTTTAGCTGTGTAACACAACTGGACTAAAAGAGATTAGCATCGTAAGGCGTCAAAGAAAAGTCATTTACTAATTGAGAGAAGAGCGGTGGGGACCAAATTCTGTGTACAGTATGCAGATTCAAATGGATGCTATTTGCAGTAGTCAGAGATGAAGAGGCTGACTTGGATAAGATTAGCATGGACAGGTGCATCATACTTCGGACTGACGACTTAACCTCAGCAGCCTCACAAACGTTAGTGAGACTTTCTCCAACAATGATATCATGAACTTTACCACTCGTTTGTTTGAAACCTGAAACCTGAAACGAGTCAAATCTACAGCGTTCCTGCTCTCCAGCTGGAGAGTTAGATCGTCAAAATCCCGTGCTAATTCGAGGAGCCAGACGGTAATGCTCGAGACGTTCTCAGTTTGGAAGAAACCCAGCGACCTTGCTGAACAAGTTAGGGTTTCACACGCACGAAGACAAGTAGAAGAAACACTTGTTGTGCGCGGGCGGGCATTATCGTGTTAAAATGTAAGACAAAGTGGCTAGCCATTGAGTGCAACAAAACGGGGCGAGCAATATCGTCGACGTACCGCTGTGATGTAAGAGTGCCACGGATGTCAGTCCCAATGGGGTCCTACTACAAATGAAATGGCCATCCACATCACCATTCGTAGTTGTCGGGCCGTATGGCGGACGAGAGCCAGGTCTGTATCCCATCGCTGACTGGGACGTCTCCAAACTCGTCTTCGGTCGTTTCGAAGAGTGACTTCTCACTGAAGACAGTTCTAGCCCTGTCAATGAGATTTAGGCCAAAGATGTGTCTGGAGACGCCACAGACAGCAGTGGGATCCCAGCTGCTATACGGTCAGACAACCCACGAATGATGATCTATATTGCCATTTGTATTTTATAACAGGATCCCATTGATGGTCATAGTGTCACCATTAGGAACAGCAGTATGTCAATTATATTGCCCTCTCCGATTTATTAGCCTTCATGGTAAGTTATCCTGGGCTTATATTTCAGTAAGATAATGCCCGTCCGCTTTCTATTGCTTGTCTTTGAGTTTCTCAAACCCTACCTTGGCCCTACCCTAAGGTCCCGAATCTCTCCCCAACTGGGAACGTATGGAGTTTTACGGGCAAGGCCTCCAACCATCTCGACAATCTAACGTGGCGATTGGACGGAATTCGGCACAATATACCTCAGGAGGACACCAAACATCTCTATCAATTATTGCCAACCCGAGTAACAACTTGCATAAGGGTGAGAGGTGGGCCAGCGTATTATTGATTTGATCAGTTTCTGAAAATATTTCGCTGGAATAAATCATCCAATTCTTTGGAATTGTAATCATTTGTTTGTATGTACATGTACATCCCATTCGGATATTTCCTTCGTGGTACGTCTCTTTTTGTCTTAAAGTGCATATTTATAATTTTTTCATAATGTGGGGCCACAATCTAATGGCGGTACTAAGTTACATCATGGCATGATTTCTATGAAACGTATCACTTAGAACAGATGTCAATATACAGAAGTGGACACATTTGAGATTTGAATGCAAAATATACGTTATGGTTACTCAAGTGGCTTAACAAATGTTCTAGTAATAGTATACTAAACAAAATACAAAAATTGTATATTATGTCTGTGTAAATAGTGGGCTAACTATAACGAATGTACTGTGGCCCGGTCACTCTAAAACACCTGATAATTTTTATTCGTAGTAAAACACGATTTATTTGGCAAGGTGTAACTTTACTTTTATTTCAGTTACCGTATCAATGACTTCGTACACAAAATTTTTACAATAATTTCTATTTCCTGAAATAACTGAGATATCACTTGTTCTGTTACTTTTATCGACTGTGGTCCAGAGCGCGCGGGGGGGGGGGGGGGGGCAGGTTTACCACAAGATACACGTGATTCTTTATTATGAGATCCAGTCACTCACTGATCAGTCTGGTCTGGCAACAGAAGACAGCAAAACGAAAGCCGAAATTTTAAATTTAGCAGTTGAGAAATCTTTCTCGCAGGAGGATCGTACAAACATACCGCCGTTTGAGTCTCGTACAGATTCCCGTACGGAGGACATTGTGATAGACATCCCCGGGGTTGTGAATCATCTGAATAGGTTGAAAAAAAATAAATCGCCAGGTCCTGATGGGATTCCAATTCGGTTTTACAGAGAGTACTCTACTACATTGGCTCCTTACTTAGCTTGCATTTATCGCGAATCTCTTGCCCAACGTAAAGTCCCGAGCGACTGAAAAAAGGGTACGTGACGCCTGTATATAAGAAGGGTAGAAGGACGGATCCTCAAATTTACAGACCAATATCCTTAACATCGGTTTATTGCAGGATTCTCGAACATATTCTCAGTTCGAATATAATGAATTTCCTAGAGACAGAGCAGTTGCTGTCCATGCATCAGCACGGATTTAGAAAGCATCGCTCCTGCGAAACGCAACTCGCCCTTTTTTCACATGATATCTTGCGAGCCGTGGATGAAGGGTATCAGACGGATGCCATATTCATTGACTTCCTGAAAGCGTTTGACTCGGTGCCCCACTGCAGACTCCTAACTAAGGTACGAGCATATGGGATTGGTTCCCAGATATGTGAGTGGCTCGAAGAATTCTTTAGTAATAGAACCCAATATGTTGTCCTCGATGATGAGTGTTCATCGGAGGTGTGGGTATCATCTGGAGTGCACCAGGGAAGTGTGGTAGGTCCGCTGTTATTTTCTATCTACATAAATGATCTTTTGGATAGGGTGGATAGCAATGTGCGGCTGTTTGCTGATGATGCTGTGGTGTACGAGAAGGTGTCGTCGTTGAGTGACTGTAGGAGGATACAAGATGACTTGGAAAGGATTTGTGATTGGTGTAAAGAATGGCAGCTAGCTCTAAATATAGATAAATGTAAATTAATGCAGATGAATAGGAAAAAGAATCTCGTGATTTTTGAATACTCCATTAGGAGTGTAGCGCTTGACACAGTCACGTCGATTAAATATTTGAGCGTAACACTGCAGAGCGATATGAAGTGGGACAAGCATGTAATGGCAGTTGTGGGGAAGGCGGATAGTCGTCTTCGGTTTATTGGTAGAATTTTGGGAAGCTGTGTTTCATCTGTAAAGGAGACCGCTTATGAAACACTAATACGACCTATTATTGAGTACTGCTCGAGCGTTTGGGATCCCTATCAGGTCGGATTGAGGGAGGACACAGAAAAAATTCAGAGGCGCGCTGCTAGATTTGTTGCTGGTAGGTTTGATCATCACGCAAGTGTTACGAAAATGCTTCAGAAACTCGGGTGGGGGTCTCTGGAGGAATGGAGGGGTTCTTTTCGTGAATCGCTACTGAGTAAATTTAGAGAACAAGCATTTGAGGCTGACTGCAGTACAATTTTACTGCCGCCAACTTATATTTCGCGGAAAGACCACAAAGATAAGATAAGAGAGATTAGGGCTTGTACAGAGGCAAATAGGCAGCCATTTTTCCCTCGTTCTGTTTGGGAATGGAACAGGGAGAGAAGATGCTTGTTGTGGTGCGAGGTACCCTCCGCCACGCACCGTATGGTGGATTGCGGAATATGTATGTAGATGTAGATGTAGATGTAGGTGGGATATTTGGCTTGCTGGAGTGACTTTCTCCTCCCGACATTTGTGGACTCTGCTGTGGTTGCTTGTTGGCCCCCTTCTCGAATATCAGATTTTGAGTTGCGATATAGGATTTCGCCACTATGTCGTTCACCTCAAGAAATACTGATTCGGTGTCCACAGAATGTCCATTTCTTATAGCCGCTACTACAGAGATTAACCAGTAATTATTACAGACTTCCTTCCACACTGAAAGTCAGTGCTACTGCAAATAAAGCATTAAAGCATTTACGAAATTTCAAGTACAACAATGTTTTGAAGCCCATAAAAATATTTCTTCCTCGTCTCAACCCCGTGTTCATACTAAATCTCTCCATCAATTGGCTTCCGAGACAAACTATAATTAAGGTGACGAGTTTCTTGGGTATGCCAAGCTCGGTTAGGCAGTTCCTCAGGCTCTTCCGATCACTGTAATCGAATGCCTTCTTAAACTCTATGAAATGCCCACCAACTTTTCCAAATCTTCTCGGTTAGCTGTGACAGTACATAGATGTTGTCCACAGCCGAAAGTCCCCGTCTGAAATCACCCTCAGATCCGCCAATCACTTTTTCTACCCCTCGACGACGCGGCCCTATTGTCCAGATCTAAGGAAGAACTGATGTGGATGAGCGACAGCGAGGAGATGGCAGCATGATGAGCAGGACTCATGCCTGCTCAAGACATCCTCTCTAGCCATTGGTAGTCGGAAACCGAACCTACAAAAGGGTTCTTAATTTTAAATGTCTAGAGGTAATCTCTACATAGAACGCATGGACTGAGGAAGAAATTAAAGCGAAAGGCCAAGTCGCAAACCAATCGTATTCGAGTCTCAGTTTTTTAAATCAGGCAGTCTCAAGGAATTTCAAACTCCAGCGGTAAAAAACACAGATCCAACCTTTAGGAATATGTTATTGCAAAACCTGGAGTATACGGAAAAAGAGGCTTCAATAATCTTGATCTCTAGTCTGATCACTGAGGTCTGGAGGATCCGACATAATTGTGAGCTGAATTACATCTACAACAGACCAAATGTTTAGGCCTGATGAGACGGAAACGGCTTATATGGGCAGGTCATGTTGCTCGGTTGGGTAAACATCGACGACTTTTGTAATTGGTAAATTTTCCTTCCCGCGGAAGGAGACCACTAGCTAGAGAGATGGAATCCATGAGGACAGCAAATAGAATCCAGTGGAACAGGCGTAATTGCAAGCAGTTCTCCGGGTTGGATCGTGGAAAGTAACAATACAAAATCTATTTCAATAGCCAATTGTGTCTCACAGACTGTTCGCAGATTTGAGATATTTTTTGTAGATGCCCTGTGAAAGACAATTAAGAAATCCAACGAATAGTAACAGAATGCATAGGTATAAGCCACACAAATCTCTTTTAAGCAATTTTTATATTATCCATGTAAAGGCAGAAGTTTATTTGCAGGCACAATCGTACAAATTATAACATCTATATGAGAGTGTGCACTATGGAGCTGACATATTTATCTGAAACAGTCGTATCTGTTAAAGTTGCAGAACAGTAAATCGTGTCTCCAGGACAACTCAGCAATGCGCTGTCGAGCACACAAATAACGCAGAAGCCATGAAGTTCGCAAACTTGCATGCCTGTAGCAATATTTATACCGTTTTCAGTCGCTGTGATTGCGCTCATCTTTCCTTCTGAACGTTGACACGGCACAGCTATTTCATTTAAAAATCATATCTACCGAGTGCAGAATTCCCTTTTGATGGCTCACCTCGATGCAGACTGCTGTTATTTTGCGTTCTCTTTTGCGTTCCGTCGCTCTGGGATATGTGTCCCCATATATTGACACACCGCGGGACAAAGCTGTGTGCGAGGCGTCGCGCTCCCGTTACTCGCCTCTGCAAAAATTCCCACCCCGGTCGCCGTTTGTGACACTTTGCTGCCGCGTCACCGGCAGCGCCGCACACGCGCGCGCGACAGCGAAAAACAGAAAAATTGATACTGGCTCCATGTCTGCAGAAAGTCGTTGCATTGAAATATGATTCCGATTTCTTTACGCTCTATCTGGCGTTATACGTACTGAATGCACACGTGGCGACTGTTTTACATAACGGGTGCTCACTAATAATATCTTGAGGAATAATATCAACACAAACAAGCGTGGTTCATATGTCAAAGAAGCAATTTTAAAAATATTTCTGCAGGCTATTGACACGTGCTTGGTCGAGCAAACTACATCACATGCTTCTAAGCTTAGTTAAAGTGCACACAATCTCTGTAATTAAGTTAATTTCATTGTCATGTTGAACATAAAGTGCAATTTTTAAGATATACAACGTCACAATTATCAGAGGTTTACGAATATTCGTGTAATGTCGAACGGTATTGTTGGTTTCGAAGACGCCAAAAATTTAAATAGCTTACATTATATATCTGGCATTACACTGATTATATTCCATAGAACCCCAAAGCCGCTGATTGGTTAGAAAGTCTATAGGCTTACATATTTTGTGCTTGGAGATAGGGTGCTTTATTGAAGCACCGACTTTACCTGAGCGTTCAATCTAAAATGTCGTAAAAATCAAATAATGCGTATAAACTGATATAAAAAAGCCAAAGTATTTCGGTAGTATGAAAGTGGAAGTCATACCCCGCTGTGGGGACCCTCCACAATGGCTCCACTGCATACGCACTCTGGGTGGTGGCGCCTGAGTCACGGTGACAGGCCATCGGCCTTTTACTCGTAGATTACAACACTTACTTATCAGCACTCACTTGATTTAAAATGTGGTTGTTACAGGTCGTGGTTTTAATCATTTTGATAAATACTACGAGGTCTATTCGAAAAATAAGGGCCGATCGGTCGCAAAATGGAAATCACTGTGAAAATCGAAAATGTTTTATTTGCAACAGTTAGCTACACCTTCCAACTACTTCTCTACATGGTTGCCGTCTGATTTAGACATTTGTCGTAGCGTTGTACCAACTTTTCAATACCCTCGTCATAGAAGGCTGCCACCTACGCTTCCTGCCAATTCTTTGTGCTTGTCTGCAGCTAGTTGTCTGTGCCAGGACATTTTCTTCATAGCCAGCGGTACATGTGAGCAGTGATAAAACTCAGGGAGAGTCAATTACTGGCTCTATTGTGGGTGATCAAACACTTCCCATCGGAAAAGCTGCAGGAGCATCTTCATTGCCCCTGCGGGTTGGGACCGAGAATTGTCACGCAGAAGGAAAGCATGACGGTTATGTTATGTGGGCTGCGTGACATCAGGCGAAATCTCACAGCAGGCCCTCATACTTTGCGGGAGACACTGCTGTTCTATGCATATTTACGTGCTCACTGTGCACTCATAACTGAAGAGAGTGACGTGACATGATCGACGGGCATACTAGAGGCACTGCCCAATGCATCTGTGCAAAGCTTCATGAGATTTTCACTGTGGTTTCCATTTCGCATCCCATCGGACCGTACTTCTCGAATAGCCCTCGTACATGATCTTGGTTTCCATTTCGCACCCCATCGGATCTTACTTCCCGAATAGCCCTCGTACTAGATCTTATGTATTAATGTATGTATGTATGTATTAATGTATGTATCTTATGTATTATGGAGGACACAGCGAATTTGATATTTATGTTGAGAGTTTTTCTTTTCATGTACGTTTTTGTACTTGTCTTAATTTTTTTTGTAACTACTATTGTGACGTTAATACATAATAATATACATTCTTTAAATTTTTATTTTTTTATTTTTTGTCAGCGACATTTTTCTAACAGTAACGAGCATACTGCCGACAATGTACTTACGTACACAGTTGTTAAAAAGCATGGTACATTCTTACTGTACTATCCGTTTTTCATGTTTCAATTCATTTCTAAGTAATTTTGCTTTAAAAGTGGTTAATTTCTTCACTTTTACTGAAAATAAGTTTTCCACTTGTCTCCATATGTTCGGAACTGCACTTAGTAATTTTGTTGATATGATCAACGGTGTACTTAAGTATGATACTGTAGTGCCAGTGTTTGTAAGGAGCATGATGCAACGTTCCTTCGGACATGCATGCATTACAATAAATATACAAGTGCAGGTTAATGACACATGGACGACGACATATGAAAGTTCGGGTCTGTCCTAGAGTGTGCATGCATAGCCGAAATGGTTAGGGCGACCGCTCACGACAAGGGAGAAATCCGGGTTTGAGTGCTGGTCCGCCACACATCTTCAATGTCGTCATTCCATTCTACAGTTGGAGGTAGACTGTATTCACAACTGTGAATACATTTCCTGTAGTGTATTTAAATCCTGGCATTTTAATGAGAATGGTACGGGATTTTAATATTTTAAACGCTCTAACATCCTCTAAATAATGTATATCTTAAGGATTGTTAACTGTTCACTTTAACTGATAGACATTTTCCGTTTATCTACATAGCTCCAAAATAGACTTACTAATGATTATTTGGTGGCCTACACGTACATAAAGAATAAGTCTCTACTAAGGTTGGTACGTTTTCAATATTTTACTTCTTTATTTTGTTATTTTGAACCAATGTACTTTTTAAAGATCGTTAAATTCGCTTTACGGCAAAGATAATTGTATGTTTATTGTTATTTTTGCCGATGTTGTTGTCTGGCAACTCACACAAGAAATAAACAAAATTTTATTTGCGGTGGTTGTCTAGCAACTCACACAAGAAATAAACAAAATTTTTTTTTGCTGTGTTACTGCGATTTAGTCAATTAAAAATAAATTTATAAACTACCATTTTATATGCAGAATGAAGTAAGACAGTATCTCATTGGCTGTGTCGTACTTGTGATACAGAACCAGATTTTATGCCACGGTTCCCTACGTTGCATTAAACATTGAGAAAATTTTTAAGTATTTGATCGTGGCCTAGTGTCCGTATTCGGAAACACTCCGCAGAGTATGCATGCCACGTTAGATTCTGAGGAATCTAGTAGCATCATTCGTGAACGGCGCGTCTGAACAAGACTTCGGCGACCCAGCTACAGCGTAACAGTGGGTTAACATAAGCTTCTTTCCTGTAGTGTATGATTAGACACCCATTTATTGACGACATTGAAGAGATCAAATACAATGGTCTGCGTCTTGCACACACGCTTGTATATCAGTATCATGATATTATCTTTATCAAATGAACATTTTATCCAAAGAGCAGTCAAGTGATGCTACATACAGAGTATTTCACAATTCAAGCTACGCACTTCCAGCGGTTGAAATTTGGTAGAGCAAGTTTTGCACAAGAACTCATGCACGGAAAAGTCGTCCAACGATGCGACAAAGCGACAAAGTTATAGGCGCCAGCGCCTGTAAATGTACGTACATACAGGGTGATTCCTTGATAATGATATAAACTTACAAGGATGATGGAGAAGGATAAATGTATCACTCTGCGGGAAGGGTGCCTGTTTTGGAAACGAAAATCCTTCTGATATCTCTGACAGTGAAAAACAAGTATCATTGCCGATGTTGCTAAGATTGCAGGGTAGGCAACTTCCCGGGGTGGTAGTATGGATGAAAAAAAAAAGTCTAGTGAACATGGGCTCTAAAATGCAATGCATATCTTCAGAGATGTGAGCACATGTTCAATAGAGGTGACGTGTTTCACACTAACGAAGATGGACAAGTGCTCATAGCTCCCTAGGTACGTATTTTAGACCCCGTGTTTACTACACAGTTTTGTTGGATTGGTCTATACTACCGCCTCTGAAAGCACATTCTCAGCAACAACAATACAGGTACGTGTACTCCACAGTCACAGGTAGTATGAGAATGATTATCGCTTGTAACTTTTGACTCGTTCGTTTCCGAACCAGGGACTCTCACCTCACATTGTTATATTTTTCCATCATCCTTGAATGTCTGTAATATAATCACCCATTCACCGTGTATACATATAAATGCGCCGCAGCCTATGATTTTCACGCTCTGTAATGTTGTTGCATGACGTTTCCGTCTAAAACTCGATCTACTAAGCCCCTAGACGTGTTTATGGGCAAAGTTCGTCACAGAAATATTGCAGTCCAAAGATTATACCGTATACAAGCAACGTCAACTGAAATAATACATCCTGTTCCGAAAGCTATATGTGCTGTGCGTGGACTAATGAACCGGTTTTATTCCCAGCTGCACATATTATACATGGCCTATGAGACTCGATCGTGGAAACAATTAAGTTTGAGAAACTCGTGATAATTATTCTTGAATGGAATAGTTATGCTGGTTAATGATCTACTCAGCTACAAAATTAAGAAGAAGGCAGAATTTACAGAGTGCTTGCTAACCATTTTAGCAAGAGAAATCAGTGCAGGTATTTACAATCCCAACGGAATGATTTCATGTAAGCAATTTTCGCTTCCACAAACCGATTTTCTCCCTCGCAACATAGTGTAGATCTTCACAATATCCGTCCGCTATCTCAGATGGAGGTAGACTCTTCATTCGTTCATAAGGTGCACACAGTAATGTATCCCCATTGTAATGGGAAGCACGTCCTTCTTCTCTGATAACTGGATTCTGGCTCCCCCTACAACCTCAAATGCACCTTGAACAGTACTGCCGCACCAAACCAATACTGCTATATATGACTTACTTCCACAAGGCACAGAACTGATTTACCGAGTCATTTATATATAGGTTTGAATTCTATTGCTCTTCCATGTCTGCCTATTCGTATAACTTTATGTTGCTAGTTTGCTGGGAATTCTATTTCTGTACCTGTGCCGTCGGTGTGCTGAACTACTTGTAAGTTCTCAAAAGATCAAAACTTTTTATGGGCAGCGTACGTTGTGTTTTCACGGATACGGACATCATTTGTTAAAGCGTTACATGGAACTCGCAATCAAGTGGGCACAAGTGGATATGAAATGAGTAAAAAGAAAATGTTAACAGCAGATACACGATGTTCGTTTCCAGTAATCCTGAGGTTTGTCTGAAAAATAAATCTTCAGCTCTCAATTTCTTCTAATACAGCTGTTTCGAAGCAGCTGCGTTCTTATAAACGAGAGAAGTATATGTATCGTGTTTTAATTGTAAAATTCCAACAATTTCGTACCGCTCGAACACTGCATTTCTTTAAGACTGGAGCAATGTTTCAATCATTGTGACAATTAAATCTGACAATTAAATCTGTAAGAAATACGGTAGAATTTCGGATGTGGGGCTGCTAAAGGCAGAATACAGTGGTGGAAATTCGTTTTTATGTGTTTAGTATTGCACGCATTTTTCCCGTGGAGTATACAACAAAGCAAAACAAAATACATTTTATCATTTTACCAATTTGAAGGAACAAGGCAGCCTTAGGGGTAGAAGCCGATATAAAGGCACATATGAATAACATAACGTTTTCAGTAAATAGATCACAACTATCACTCAGTATTTAGGCATTTAGTCGAACCTCCACTGTTCTAGTTAAATGCAAAAATCTTCGTAGGCATTGACTCCATAAGGAAAATGATCTCCTCCTGAGATTGACGTCCATTTAATTCGGATTGCAGTTTTCAGCTCGGACAGTCTCAGTCATAGCGATAAACACGTCGTGCTACGACTCGCCTTACATTCTCCACGGGATTTAAATCCAAACTTCTCGATAACCAAACAGAAGTAAAATTCCTTTATCTTGAAACCACAACATTGTGTTGACAGACTTGTGAATCCCTGCATTATGTAGTTGGAATAGTAAATTATCATCGGCAAACTCTTCATATATACGAACCGATTCAATTTCCAGCATTTCTGTATAATGATCGGACCTCATTTTGGGGTGCAGCCAGGCTATGTTGGACGAGCCTTTAGCACAAAGTGCTGTCCATATCATAACGCTGCCACCTCCATAGTTTCTACTCATCCGAACGTGTTCTTTTGCACGGAAATCATGCCAATAATACTGAAAACCATCTGGCCGATCCAAATTAAACTACTTCATCTGTTGAAAGTTACTTTGTTCCATTCTACGGTCCACGACAAACGTTCTTCCGCAAACTTCAGTCGAGCCTCCTAACATGCATTGTTTAAAGGTCGAATGCCGGATTCGCGTCTTGAGCCAGGATTGGTCTAACGCGTCTGGAAGTGACTGATAACTGCAAGTCAGACACTATTTGGGACTACCACAAGCGGTTGACGTTTGCTTTACGTAGAATCCAACGAGTATCTGATGGTGATAATTTTCGTGTTCTGCCATACTTGCCGTTTTTCCCATACTGTACAAGCAATCTGACGAAATCACCGATAACACAACGTGAGGGCTATAATTTCTTAGTAGTCAGATGACTAGTAGGCCCATTTCGTTGTAAGGCTTCAACACGTGCTTGCTCCTCACCCGACAGTGACTTTCCACGCATCATTATCATAACAACCGGCGTACGAAGTTAGGAGACGCACCTAGGAACTGTAACTGCAGCGAACTGTTGACATTCACCACAGTGCGCGTCATCCAGCGGACCTGTCTTTGTACCAAATTCCAATCCTTCCTACCCGAAAGTCCGTCTTTTGGCAGTTTTTAGGGACTCTGCGTAATTCTAATGGTGAAAAGAGAATGTATTTTGTTAGGCTTTGCTGTAAACCGTACGGGAAAAATGTGTGCAGTACCAAATACGTAAATAAACATGTTTTTTTTTCACGGAAGACCACGTGCCTTTAAACTAACTTACTCCTTACGTATAAAAACAGTTCCATGCTGGCACGTATGAGAAGAAAGTGTCATATGAAAACGTGCAGAAAATGGTTTGAGGATAAAAACATCGAAACAGATTTTCTATCGATCTTGGTCCGGTACTGAATCAGAGTCCGCCTTTTTGGCTCACTGTCTCCTCTAGATGCAATCTTCTGCTTTGTCACTGTTCAGATCCTTTATCTTCAGGTCTATGTGGAGGATATCTGCTTTAGTCCTGTCTTGTGCTTGGTCACGGTTGAGACCCGATGTCTTGAGGTCTATGTGGAGACTATATACTTTAAGAGTGTCTTGTGGCTGGTGATGGTTGAGACCCTTTTGAGATCTATGTGAAGGGTATCTACTTTAGCAATGAATAGTGGGCTCCATGTGGTTCCCAATTTGTGCAGCGACCGTAAACCGTAAAATTACCAAATAAGCAGCAACCAGTCGCAAAATCAGTAAATAAAACATGATTTTGCGACTGGTTGCTGCTTATTTGGTAATTTTACTTTATCAATGTCTTTTGCTTGATTATGGTGAGACACGGTCTCTTGAGGTCTATATTCAGAGTATCTAGCCAACGTTGCCTCGGTCTCCCCTCTGTTCGTTTACCACCGAAGTTCAACGGAAACCTATGCTCTCCTTCTGTTTCTTAATTGGTTACAAGTACGTGTCCACCGCATATGACTATCCCTCGTCTTCTCACCGATAATCATCATTATGAGGTGTCAGGCCAAATGTCCACCGAAACATTTTGGTTTTCATTACAGCAGTCTTTGCCTTGCTTAATTGATTGTTGGAAAACATTCCGCACCGGTCAAGCCAAATGGGCGGATTACAGAGCGCTATACAGGATGGCTTAATTAATTTTTGAAAACCCCGGAAGTGACGTAGGTGATACAGAGACATGTGGCTGCTAAGGTCGGGAAGGAGCGCAACAGTGCTGACAAAAGATGATGTACCTTCCACACGGGAAATACGTGGTCGCGAGTGCATGGCGGAGTAATTCCACTGTGTCTTCGTCGAAATGATTCTCCAATAGTTTCAAGAAGTCCTCTAACGGTACCCTCGTGAAGAGGAATGTAACGCCAAACTGACCATAATATCATTTTTGTCAAGACGCCACTCCTTGAGTGTCGTAACAAACTCCGTGGAATTCTTGATGTGGTGGGGACATTTACCCACGAGAGGCTTAAGTAGTTGCACCAGGTGTTTGGCTATACCATAGGTAGGAGAATTGATCGTGTCTCCTATCGGGCGTAGTAGTACCTCCCTCTTGGGGAGGCCGTAAAACCATGGTGGAACCAGAGCTCTGGAGTAAAACCTTTTTATCAGGTCCTGGTTCAGTCTTGAGTTGTTGAGAAGACCGATGGTCTTTTTAGTCACAGCTGTTGTAGAGTCCTTCTCCACTTGTTTGTAAGCCTCGTCCTGCAGCTGCGAATTAATCTTGTCCCAGTAGTCAGCCACTCTTAGCAGCACCGTCGAGTTACCTTTGTCTGCTGGTAGAATGACAGTATCCTCATCTTCTTTGAGGCTGCGTATCGCCCTGCGTTCCACCGCCGAGATGTTGAATTTCGGCATTCTCGATTTGTCTAGGATTCTGCAGGTTTCCTTTCTCACAAGGAAAGGAAACCTGGAAACGCTCACCAGCGTTTCTCTCTTTCAGATTCGACATCAGCCCGCAACGGCCCTTAGGGACTCGTGTGGCAAAATCCACGTGGCGTGACCCCCTGTCGAAGAAAGGAAAAATTGTCGCGGCATTCTAAAGAAGCAAACTTGTCGTGTTGGGGGCCACGACATGGAGGAGGAGCCGAAACGAGATGATCGCTCCGGTGAGATGCAGGGTGTGGCAGATGACGGTCCAAGGGAGGTTCCCCCGACGGCTGCAGCGTCTGACCCCCCACCACCGACGAAGACGACGAGCGAGAGTGATGCTCGCGGCCGCCGGATGGACGTGGAAATTTCCGCGAACGGACGGCGCCGCGCCCGCATACTCTCAGGACGGAGACGACGCATCCAGCCGCCGATCCCCCTGACAAAGGAGGAAATTGCCGCCGCCATCGCTAGGCTGACCCCCGACGAGAGTTCCATCTACATGCAACGCTTGGCCATGGGCACCTAAGCGGGCAGGGAGGACGTACTTTGGAGACTCCGGTCTGTGGTACCCGTGGGTCGCGACAGGCAAGTGCATGTCGCAGTCGCCACGACAGCTGCCGCGCCTGCATTTGCACGAGCCGTGCCGGCTACAGAAGCCGCCACGCCCTCGCCAACGTCCAGGCTGGCAACACCCGACGAGCCTGCAGAGGTCGAGCAAACCTCGCAGAAGCGCCCAGCCGCGGCCGTAGAGGACACTCCCTCCCCCCCCCCCCCCCCCAAGCAAGTTCCCGTTGCGCCAGGTGGAAGAAGAGGTGGTTACGTCGCAGGACGACCGCATCACCGAGGAAGCCCAATGAAGAAAGCTTCATCGCGCCCTCCCGGCGTCACACAGCTAGAGCCAGGTCCTTCGAACTGATGACGCCGTAACAGGTCAAGGCTTCAAACTGGTTTGCAGATCTGCCGGAAGTAGCCGAGACCGACGGGGACGGGATCACGCCGACTACGGCGACGAAAGCGCCCCGTAGCCCGCCGCTGGTTACCATCCAGTGGCGCTAGGGCTATAGTGACCTGTGAGAGAAGCACTACTCAGTCGTAAAACCACGAAATATGATCGCGGGGACCTGCATTTAGAAGGTTAGAACAGAATACATAGAGGAACAAGCTAAACCGAGAAGTGGAACTGCTTTACGCAGAGTACGAAACAGCTGAAGCAGCTGAAGGTCGTTTTTCGACACCTGCCGCTGAAGATGGAACCGGCGTTCCTGCAGCGGCAGCTGGAGGAACTCGGCTTCCAGACCCTCCACGTCGGCCTGATGAGGTCGCCAGGATACAAAGGGACATGCCCTTGTTCCTTGTGGTATTAGTTGACAATGTTGACAACGGACCACGTGGTAAAATACTGCAGGATGCCTGAGCGCTGCTGCAAGTGCGCCAAGGAGCACCAGTCGCGGGACTGCCCCAAGAAGAAAAAAAACCGGCCGAAGTGCTGTAATGCAACGGGGACCACGCCGCCTGTTATCGAGGATATGCCGCTCTCAAGCGCGGGAAGCACGCCAGCCGCGTAAACCCGAGTCGCAGATTCACGGACATCGCTAAGGGGAAGCCGGCCGCCCCCTCTGAGTGGCCGCACCGGCACCGCAGCCGTCGCAGCTGCCTTCGCCGGCGGCACCGCCTGCAGCCAGGGTTACCGGCTTGCAGGCGCCCAAGGCTGCGAGGAGGGTTGCCGACCGCGCAGGCCGTTCCCAATACGCCGATCCGCTGCCGACTACGGGAAGCGTCGCGGTGAGGTCAAAACTTCCCGAAAAAGCGAAGGAAGACACCACCTTGTTGGCCGCGCTCCTGCGGTCGCTCAACCACCTGATGGCTCAGCTACCGGTGCTCGTGGGAGCAGTGACGGCGGCCCTCCATGCCACCGCCGGGAGACGCCAGCCTTAAAATGGATAACGACCATATTTATGGGTTAATCATTTACACATTCAACGCTGGGGGACTCCAGCCCCAGCAGGGCGAATTTCGCCAGTTCCTACGGGACGAGGCGGTCGACATTTGTCTTGAACAAGAGACCTACCTCAAACCCGGGGTCGATGTGCGAGTAGCAAATTTTTGCTGCTACCGATATGACAGAGCCACCCACGGGGGCGGCACTGCCATCTACGTGAAGAAGTCACTGCGTCACCACCGGGTTCAACTGCCGGCGTTCAATGCGCTGGAGGCCACAGGAGTGGCTATCAACACTGCCACCGGAAAGATTTTTTTTGTATCGGTGTACCAGCAGCCTGGCAGACCGCTAGGCGAAGCCGACTTCGAAGTCCTGCTGTCGCTGGAGGGGCGAGCTTTCATTGCCGGGGATTTCAATGCGAAACACACCGAATGGAACTCGCGAACTGTCAGCCGCAGCGGGCGCCACCTCTCCCGCGTTGTTCACCGCAACGGCGTGATCACCGCGGGGCCGTTTGACCCCACGATCTTCCTTGTACGAGGACAACCGGACGTGCTCGATACTGCTCTTCTTAAGGACATCGGGCAATTCGAGAGCGCCGAGACGCGTAACGTCTTGCCCTCGACGAGGTCGGAGCTTCTCTTCCAGAGAGCCGTCTGAGCTATCGCAAGCTCGACGTCGAGCGCTTTCAGATGACAGCCCTCGAACTGCTCGAGGACGCGCCAAACCCCGCAGAGGTAGGGGCAGACACCGTCCTAGCAGTCTTCACCCGAAGAATACTCCGAGCAGCAGAGGAAGCCGCGCCGAGACAGAGTGACATCGCCATGGGCCACGAGACACCTCGCGACACCTACCGCGTCCTATACTGGACGCGATCACCGAGAAGAACTGACTGTTTCGTGAATGGCAGCTCACTCACCAACCAGACACGAGGCGCCACTTAAGCCGCATCAGACGGGAAATTAAGGCAGCAGTCGAGCAACACCGGAACCAGAAATGGTAAGTCCTTGTGTCTACCCTCAATCTTGAGGATGGCAGTGCATGGAGGGTGGTGAAATCCTTCCTACGCCGCCGACAGTGAATACCGGCCCTACAGGTCGGGAACGACTTCGCCAGCGATCCGGACGCAAAAGCCAGCCTTCTGGCTGACGCATTTGCTGCGAACTTCAGACTGGTGGCTGACGTCATCGACGACTATCACATACGGCGGGTGCACGAGCAACTATCAACCTTCCGCGCCGCAAGGGAGGAAGGCGACGTTATCGAGCCGATAACGGAGGAGGAAGTTGCTGTGTAGCTTCACTCGCTGAACCCCAAGACTGCTGGAGGCAGTGATGGCGTCACAAACCTCCTGCTGAAGAACCTTCCGCCGGGATTACAACGGCAACTTGCCGATGTTTTCAACGATATCGTCCGATCAGGTGTCTACCCCTCTGCGTGGAAACAGGAGGAGGTCGTGGCCATCCTGAAATCCGGCAAGGACTCACGCCAAGCATCGAGCTACCGCCCATCAGCCTGCTCCCGTCCCTCTCTAAGGTTTTCGAGAGGCTGTACGCGAGAAGCCTGATGCGACACGTCAGCGAGGAGGGCATCATCCCGGACTAGCAATTCGGGTTTCGAGAAAAACATGCCACTTCCCACTAGATCCTGCGGGTGGTAAAACCGGCGATTAGGGCAGTGGAAACAAGGGAATACCCTGGGGCAGTGTTCCTCGACGTCTCCCGAACGTTTGACTCGGTGTGGCACGACGGTCTCGAGTTAAAACTTTTTGAACAAGGGGCACCGACGTCCCACATGACACTACTGCGGTCGCACCTGTCTGAACGAACCTTGCATGTGAGTGCTGACGATGGTACGTCCACAGACCGGCAGATACGTGCAGGAGCGACGCAGGGCTTTGTCATCGGCCCCTCTCTGTACTCCCTGCACACTGCTGACGCCCCGAAAGTGGCAGGAGTCGAACTGGCGTTGTACGCTGATGATACGGCCCTGTTCACTCTTAGCATGAACGCCCAAGTGCTGAGAAACTGCCTCCAACGCAGGTGCGACGCCTTGGGCTCACGGGCAACAAAATGGCGGCTGAAATTCAACTCCACGAAGAGCCAGACAGTTGTCTTCACACGAAGACTTCTGCCGCCAGGGCTTACACCAGTCGAAATCCTGGGAGAACCTATCCCATGGAGTGGGACAGCGAAATACGTAAGGGTTACCCTAGACCACAGGCTCACCTGGAAGCATAACATCCGTAATGTGAAGGGAACAGCAATAGGAAGCCGTCGCACGTATCCGCTGCTAAACCCGTAGTCGTCATTGCCACCGCAACACGGCATCACGTTTACCTAACATTGGTCCACTCACTGTTAAGAGTATGTGGCCGTGGTCTGGGGGAAAGCCGCAGATGCTCACATTGTGACTCTGCAGCGGATACAGAACCGCGCCCTGCAGATTGCTATGCATCTTCCGAGGCGCTTCTCGAGCCGCCAACTCCACGAGGACACCGGGATCCTGCCTCCCCGAGACAGGTTTCGCACCATCGCCAAGAAGTTCTACGAGAAAGCGGGACACTCCCGCAACCGGCTGATCCGTGGACTGGGCCAACAACCTCACCACAGGCCAACCACGCGTTGGCCTGACCTGCTGAGGAATTAAGTTTTACTAATCCCCCATCAGAGTGTGTCTTTCTCTTTTTCAGGCTACACCAGCAAGGACAAATCAACAAGCGTGGTAAGATTTTTTTTCTCTCTCTATCCCACAGGAAGCGCAGGAATTACAAATTTTGTCCAAACTGCACCATCTCGAGACAAGGATAGGTTCGTGTTTTCAATGTCAGCGTCAGAAACCGACACTTCGCCTGAAGATGGCAAGTAAGAAACCTGCTGAAACGTTTCTGGAAAACAACACATTGACTCGGCTGTCAACTTGAGAAGATTTTATAATCGCTGGGACATTATTTCAAAACACGATGTGTTTACATCCTACAGTAAAAAAAAGTATTACGAAGGAATTCTTCAAATGGGACGGAAATCGGTAAATGTGATGTACATGTAGAGGCAAACAAATGATTACCATTTCAGAAAAAACTGGCGATTTATTCAAGAGGAAGAGCTTCACAAATTGAACAAATAAATTACGTGTTCGTCCACGTCTACCTTAGGAAAATCGCTGTTCCGCTGGTATTGATTGACAGAGTTGTTGAGTCTCCTGCAGAGGGATAACGTGCCAAATTCTGTCCAACTGGTGCGTTAGATCGTAAAAATTCCGGTCTATATACAATACCCCAAACGTTCTCAAGTGGGAATTGAACCAGTGACCTCGCTGGCAGGGTTTTGCAGGCACGAAGACCAGACGTAAAAACTCTCGCCGTGTGCGGGAGGGCATTAACTTGCTGAATTATTAGCCCATGATGGCTTGCCATGAAGGGCAACAGAACGGAGCGTATAATATCGCTGTGATGTATGACAACCACACTGGTCCTGCTATAAATGGAATGGCACCCCAGACCTTCACTCGTGGTTATCTGGTCGTATGGAGGGCGATAGTCACGTTGGTATACCAACGTTGTCTGGGGCGCGTCCAGATGTATCTTCGGTGGTCATATGGACTCGGTTCGAAGCGAGACTAATCATTGGAGACAGTTCTTCTCCAGTCAGTGATATTGTACGCCGAGTAACTGTATGGAAGGGGCCAGAACTGGACTTTGACTTGTTCAATTTGTGAAGCTCTATTGAATAAATCATCAAATTTTTCGGAAACTGTTATCATTTGTTTGTCTGAAATGAACATCACATCTACCGATTTCCGCACCTTTCGGATAATTCCTCTGTGGTGCGTAGTGCATTTTTTTCCTTAGAGTGTACAACTAAAGAGAAAGAGGCAGAACTGGGAAAAAACTGGTCAAACCATTTGAACGGCATTGAAAAAGAAACCTTTAGCGGGCTTAAATTAATCATGGATGACGGAACAAACTACGTTGTCAGCTTGGAGGTGCGCAGTTTATTGAAGCCAATAAATTGATGTGCGGTGGTCACACTCAATTACTGGCCCGACGCAGCTCTGGGACAGCAGCTGCACCGGCGGGCGCGGTGTAATCGCACTGCTGACCGCCGCATCCACAACTATTTACTGCCGCCGGCGAAAATATCTGCCGGTTAAATGGGTTACTCGGCCGCTACAAATCCAATGGGACCAACTCGGTCAGCAAGTTCACCCGACGTGGCTAAACTTATTTCACTTCGTTTTGGGGGCGCTCCAGATACATCGCGAAATTCGCAAACAATGTGGTTTGGACACAAAAGCAATAGCCATAGTTTCAGCATCGAAACAAATTTAATTTGAATGTTAATACAGGTGGATCTTGCAGAGTATTTTCAGAGTTGCAGAAATGGGCATCTTTAGTTATCGTTGAACACTTTTTCCTATGTCCCTTAATATTCTTTGAAATAGCTGTTGCCGGCCGGAGTGGCCGAGCGGTTCTAGGCGCTACAGTCTGGAACCACGCGACCGCTACGGTCGCAGGTTCGAATCCTGCCTCGGGCATGGATGTGTGTGATGTCCTTAGGTTGGTTACGTTTAAGTAGTTCTAAGTTCGGGGGGACTGATGACCTCAGAAGTTAAGTCCCATAGTGCTCAGAGCCATTTCAAATAACTTTTATTTGCACTACAGTCGGCGATAATGAAAAATTCTCTTAAAACAGCACCGAACGGAGTTGAGGGAATCTGCAACGTGGAGGAGTCGATTTCCGTTCTTTGCACCGTTAAGGAAGTTTCCTTTGTAAGAGAAGACGATCGACATTGCTAAGCCTCGTGAGAAAAACAGAGGGGGATTTAGCATCGACGTTTAAAACAAGGGTTATCACACTGGAGAAGTGGATGTTAGCAAGGGAATGGTCAGATGTGTTGTGTTCAAAGTAACCTGAGTTGGCTTTTGCCGCAGTGTTAGTCGAGTTCGGAAAAAGTCCGTACGAAAAATTTTAGCTGCCGACACGAACTGGAAGGAACTGAAAAATAATTGTGAAATTTGAAGTTTTGCGCACGCTATCCCTGCTTGAAACTGCCTAGCGTGCTGCAATTTATACTGCCACAACGCTACGCGCCGCCCTCTTCCCACACTGTTGCTAGAGCTGACGCACCGACTGAAAACGATCGAAAGATAAATAATGTTACAGAAATACAACTTACGCTTCATTTTTAAGCTTCTTTCCAAATTGTATGAATCATACGCACACAAACACGAAATTTTCAACGGATATATGTTAATTTTATGTATTCCAATAACTGAAAAAATATGAAATGTTGACACAATGTTCCAGACATAGACTGTTTGTGCTCCATTAAAATAATTTAAGAACGGCGACTGGCAGCTCTGTCAGGATTAGAATGACCTCTACGTTTTAGCAGAAAGCTGCGCCATAGAACTGACACCCTCCTGTTAAGTGCTCTGCTTAGTTTATTAGTTTCTGAAAGGTGGGAGAGAAAAAAATGTATGGCACTGATTGTAACTTAATAACTGTCATGGTGGTAGACTGAAAACTGTAGATATGTGTCCCTAATAATTTTCCGTGTTAATCCTCTGTGAAAACCATATCACTGACGGAAAATCTCTCTGATTTAAGAGAAGTCGACGTCAGACACTTTCAGGCTTTGAAATACTCCAAAGACGGCAGGTGAAAATTAGTGCCACACATGGACTCGGATCCAGATTTCCTGCAAAAGCGAGCAGTCGCATTGGCCACCTCGGCTATGCTGGCGCACTTCTCATCCGATCCAAATTCCCATGCTGCCGTACGCAAGTAGCGTCCCTATCCATTTCTCCTCCTGCTAGCAGCCCACACTGATTCCCACAGGAGTTCGTATATGCTGTACATTGGAAATGAAATAATCGTATAAGACCCGTTGCTCTCGCAGACATGAAGATAGACACACACGTACCACAAATGCATAGTGCCTGTACTGTATGAGATGTCCAATAGAACAGACACCACACATATAAAGAATGTAACAAATATTTCAACTGGTGACTGAGGATGGTGTAGTGAAAAACATAATGTAAGTATTTACGTCATATGCAGACTAATAATTACAGCCAATACAAGTCGTATGTTTTTAGGTTGGTTAGTATCTCCAAGTACATGTGGCAAGAGCAAGCCATTAATGCTTAAATTCCACAGGACCGCACATCAGGTGTTGAAGTGTCACTGCATGGACGCAAAACGGTTAGTCTATAGCGACAGGTATCGTTCACGTAGTGGTGCAGTATGCCTGTGTAGAACGCAGCAAATTGTAAAGTCTGTGATGTGTTTGTGGGAAGACTGTTTGACGTAGAGAGAAAACAACCAACAAAACTGATGTTTGTACATTATAAGGTACGCACTCCGTCTTCAGGCCACAAGTGGCCCATCGGGACCATCCGACTCCCGTGTCATCCTAAGATGAAGATGCGGATAGGAGGGGCGTGTGGTCAGCACACCGCTCTCCCAGTCGTTATGATGGTGATCTGATGGGAAGCTGTGTATCCAGTGCTGCAAGGCCGTTGCCGCTTCGTATGGTACCACATATAAAGATATCTGCATTTATACGTGTTACACCCTGTACAAGTCTGCATATCTTCAAGAAAATTCCTGGGCCTACTAGCTGAAGAGTATTTGTCACATGCAACCTGTAGTATTTAACATTCTTATCAACGCGAGTTCTAAATGTGGCTAATAATGATTCAGAATTTTTATTATCCATCCAACAATCTATAAAGAGAAAGCGTTTGTTTCCACAAACTGAAAGAAGAGTAAAACTTGAAAATTTAAATATTCAGTTTTCCCATTTTTAACATATTTTGATGTATCTCCTATAAATCTTTGTTTACAGATGAATAATATTTCCACACTAGTGTAAAGATAAATAACAGTAGTAATAATGAACCATACAAACCAACCACAGGCACTACTGTGCATAAATATTTGGACGCAGACATGGCCAGCAAAGTCGTCTTTGTGTTTAGCCTCTTAAGATGCACCTCGTTTCAAATTTTAGGCTGATTTGGAATGTACACGTAAATTCGCTACAACCAACTCTCTTGTTCTTTGGATCTGTGCACAATCACTTTACAATAACTTCAACCAATACATTGCAGCGTTGTCTTTGTCTGCCCCTTTAATTTTGGTTTCCGACTCTTCTTTCAGAGGTAATTCTTGATCAAATGTGGCAATGTCTTTCATAAATTCTCAGGAGTACTGCTATCGTTAGTTTCTATGCCGCAAGTGGATTTAGAGCCTATAACATTCAGTAGTTCAGTCGTTCCTAACCATATGCCTGCACTACACAAACTTTCATCTAAAAGTTTAACGACCATTGCGTACGTGATATAATCAACACTCGTTTCCTGTTGACAGGGTCAGGTGCCACCTGTTACATATCTCCATACCTAACAGCATCTGTACGGTAAAGTACTTTTTGGGAGTACAAACTGTGGATAGGACGAAGAGATTCGAAAAATTTACCAACAATTAAAAGAAAGTGCAGCAAAGAAGCCAACTATAGCTTCCGTCTGTAAGACGTCCGTCCAGCGAGATTCCTCTAAAATGGTTCCAATCGCTATGAGCACCATGGGACTTAACTTCTGAGGTCATCGGTCCCCTAGAACTTAAAACTACTTAAACCTAACTAACCTAAGGACATCATGCATATCCATGCCCGAGGCAGGATTAGAACCTGCGAACGTAGCGGTCACGTGGTTCCAGACTGAAGCGCCTAGAACCGCTCGGCAACACCGGCCGGCGAGATTCCTCTTCAAAGAGCTCTGTGCCAGCTCGCCGCAGTTCCCTGATCATGGGCAGTAGCCGCGCCGTGACAACAGCTGACGACATCCAATATATGTTAGTTGTAGCCAGAAACTACCGGTTTTTCCGACATTTTTTCTTTCTCTTTTTTAGGTAGCTTCCAGTAGGTACAGGAAGGTGACAAAATTTACAGGAGATTTCGACGGGAAATGTCGGAGCATTCAGCTGTAAGACCGTGTTTCTCCCTATTACTCTCTAATGACACTTCAAGGCCAATATTAAAGCAGCAATATGTGCACTGGACATTATCACAGTATTAACAAGAATCTTCCGTCGGTTCTTGGTAGAACAACATTATAATAATAAATGAAAAGCACCAGTTTGCTTTTGTTCTACAATATTACTTTTATTGCTAACCGGTTTTCGGCTTACAAGGCCATCTTCAAACAAGTGCTGAGTATTATCACCAAAGAAGTTAAATGTTAGCAGACAACACTGGAAGAGAAGCAACACATCTAGATTGAAGTAGAAACGTACAATAAGTAACATCTTTGCAATGAAATAGTAAAACTGAACAGTACATAAATAACAATGGAGTTGACAGGAAAACCTTTAACACAAAATAGGAATAGCGTAAAACTAATAAAATAAGATAAAATTAGTACTAGACAAGGCTGCATCAAGAGGCATGAAACATGGAGAGTGATACAAAACCAATTAAAAAAAGAAGAGACAGTTGTCAATGTAAATACAGAATACATAAGGAACTTAAGCAATATCAATAGGATAAACAGAAATTAATAAATGCAGGAAAATGAAGGTGTCTGAGGGAACCTTCAGTTTTAGAGTGTGGTGGTATTGCATTTTATCATTAACATTATAATCAAAGCAGTGGCTGTGTCCCAATTTTCATTCAATAAATGAACAAAGTAAATTATGAACAGTATTTGATGAGACAACTACAAGGGGAGTTAAACATGGACAGTAATACAAGTACAAGTTGAAAGGAAACCCTTAACTATTGAAACTACAGCCTATGTGGAATACAAAGACAACTGCAGCAAATGAAACAACTTAATGTATACAGGAAAATGGGAATATGTAGGAAGAGAGAGTGTGGGAAGTAATGAACAACAAAGATGATTATATGAAGTTTAGGAGAGGGGAAGTGTTGAGTTGTGTCTGGTCATTTAGGATAAGATCTGGACTGTGAGCAAGATGTTTGTTAATTTCCAGGGCTTCCAGCACGTTGAGTTTACGGCCTTTGTTTGCTAAGTGAAGTACATGGGACACTGGCTGGTAGTTGTGACCCTCACGCAGTACATGCTCATCAAATGCAGAGTCTGAATTCTGCAACCTTTAGCTGCGTTCATGTTCAGCCAGCCTAGTTGATATGTCTCTACCTGACTGACCAATGTAAAATTTGTCACAATCAGAACAGGCGGTTTTGTATACCCCACTGTTGGCTAACAACTGGATCTTGCCTTTGCTATTTAAAACACCCTGGTCTGTAGTGTTCCTGACATAGTAGGCAACCCTTAACTTTGAGGATTTCAGTGCTTTGGCTACAGTCTGTGATACCTGACCTAGAAATGGTAGTGTACACCATTTCTTGCAGACAGTGGATGGGGAAGCAGGTGTGGCAGAGAGGAGGGGTATAATTTTCCGTTTTTGTAGGGATTTCTGAAAGTCAGATTGCGTTGCGCTAAAAATATTGTGTGTCAGGTTAAGCACAGTCGTGTGTAATTGTTCTAAAAAGGGGACGTTTCATATGTCGACCCTTAGACGAGGATACCTCACTGGAATCTTCTGATTTTTTTCTTGTAGTTTGTGTAATTAGTGTAGCTATTGTTTATTGCTAGCGCGTAATTGTAGAGAGAATCTCCTTTGTAGTTGCAGCCTTTCATTGTTGTACAGTAAAACAGTTGTGGCATGCATGTAGATTTGCACCAAGTATTTCGCTGCTGCGCTTGCAATTAACGAAATATTATTTTCAGTGTTATGTTAATGTGTTCCCCTATTTTTGCTCTTCAAATTGTGTTTTTCTGTGTTGTCGTGTGAAATATTGTGACAATAATGGCGTGTGAAAAACGTAACACTAGGCTCCAAAGTAAACTGATAAATAATAGTGACGACGAGCGTAGCTTATCAGCGCCGCCGAGTAATGAATTTACTAATGTTCAAAGTAGTAACTTGGTAATTGTGCATAGGGAAATGGAGCGGGCTGCAAATAATGGTGTAGGCAGTGAAACAATTAGTGAACAGGGAAGCATTATCGATCGACCGGTCGGCAACAGCTCGCCTCAGGAATCCGAAATGACAGGACACAATCTCGCAAATACTGTAGATTCAGGTTTTGGGTCCTCACCGTTTTCTCAAATGAGTCAGGACACATTTTCTGCTTGTCAAAATGTGAATGTTGCCGGTGAAAATGCACTGCAAAAAAGAATAGAGAAACAGATTCCAGACACTAATACATTACTATTGCAATTAATGCAACAAATGGAACAAAATCAGAGACAAATGGGACAAAATCTTCAAAAGTTAGACGCAATGGAACAAAATCTTCACACCACGCTTGAACAAACACGTGAAGATTTGACTACTGAGTTACATAAAATCGAATCGAAATGTCAAAAAGTCTGTAACGACGTAAAAGCACAAATTTGTGAGCATTTTCAACCTATTTTTTCGCGGCATGAAAATGCATTACAGAATCACGAAGCAGCCGTAAAAGAACTGCAAATTATTGTTCATGAAAATCATAAGACCTTGCAAGCTAAAATTGACTGAGTTGCATCTACCGATTCGATTACGCAACTTGCAAAAACTCAGGAAAACTTAAAGGACACAGTAGAAAGACACATGGAGGAAATTAGTACATTATCAGAGAAAGTAGTTGAACTTTCGGATCAGGTCACTAACTTATCTACAAAGGTAGATGATGATCTGAATGACACAAGACCTGTAGCCTTCACTGACACAGAAGAGTATGAACAAATTAGAAAATTCAAACAAAATCAAAATCAAATCAATACACAGTACAAAAGAGAAATCCGGGAAGTACAAGATCAGTTGACGCAGGTAATACAAGAATTACATATTTCAGAGGACACTCGCGCTTCAGTACGGGAAGAGGGACATAGAAATACGGAACAACCAGAAAATAATAACACAGGACACTTCGGAAATTGTGAAAGAAATTGGCAAGGCGCATTGGATTTTGAGATGGAACCGCCGACACGACGTAACAATGACCGATATGCTACTCGCCGACACGATGATTTTGACTATAAGCTGTTCATTACTACACGTAAATTCAAAACATTTAAGAATTCTGGCAACAACATTCATCCACAAGCATGGCTCCATCAATTCTCTCATTGTTTTCCTCCCAACTGGTCGTTCGAACACAGATTAGAATTTATGTGTGGCTACTTAGAGAATGAACCAGCAGTAAGAATGCGATCGGTCATTCACGATTGTCACAGTGAAGGAGATTTTTATCATGCCTTCCTCTCAGCATATTGGTCTCAAGCTACACAAGACCGAGTAAAACATGGGATCATAATGATGAAACATTTCGAACAATCTGAATTTTCCAATCTTGTGAAATATTTTGAAGACATGTTGCATAAGAATCAGTATCTTTCAAACCCATACAGCCCCTCAGAACTCATCCGCATTTGCTTACTCAAATTGCCTGAACATTTACGACATATTATTTTAGCAGGACGTTGCAAAGACGACATTGAAGCTTTTCAGGGACTGTTACAAGAATTAGAAATCGACACAGACAGTCGCGGGATGCGAAAACAGGAAAACAATCACTACAGGTCACATCCGTCACAATTCCGTGACGACAGAAACAATAACTGGACACGACAAGGCTATTCTTACAACGCAAATCGTGACCTAAACAGACACCACCCATATGACAAATATGACAACTACTGACAGAGTAATAATAGTTACAGAGAAAGATCGCATTTCCGTAGTAATGACTATCACAGAGACAATCAGAGAAACAGACAATATGGGAACCAAAACAATTATTAGCAAGGGAGGCAGAATAACTTCAGACGCAACAGTTCGGCGCACAGTTACGATTCAGGGAGAAATTCTCCACCATGTGACGGACAAGGAAGAAACTACGGAATCTACCGACATGATGACAGACGATATATTCGTAACGACAGACCTGAATTGCATCAGAACTGACGGGATTCAAACAGGGCAGGGCCTTCTCGTCAGAGTGAATTTGTAGAAGTTAGGTCTCCTAATCCCAATAACAACGCGCGTCAACAAAGAGACAGACACTGACTCGCGCCGCAGGCACCCACGTGCGCCGGCTGGTTCAGAGAAAAATAACATAGAAGCTAAACTTGAGAAAAATTCCAGTATTCTTTACCGACGTATACTGCATGATAATTGCGTTGAAGCTGAAACTCTGAGTACTTTGAAGAGTAAAAGATTGTACCACATTTCAAATGTAAAACCGTTTATTGAAAGATAATCTGCTTTTTAACTTTGTCTTTGCCATAAAACTTTTCAATTGACGCTACTAGTACGCTTTGTCACACTGAGAAACTGTTAACATGCAACAATGTTTTGAAGTTAACTATCCAGTCTAGAACCTAGGGAACTTATTTAAACAGAAATTACGAATGCATTGTTATTGTGAAGAGACGACACAGTGTTATTGTGTGTGTACATTCTTGCTTGTTAGTTGCACGATTACGTAACGACTATAAGGCTCACATACTTAGAACATTTACCAGTACTGCTAATGAGATTTTAATGCAACATTTTGGTTTACTTGAAATTTGGTGTATCATGAGGTAAGTACATTGGCTTCTGCAGAACTTAGCTTTCGGAGGACGATAACTACGACACTTCCACAGAGATTATCTTACAGCAAGATGCACATTTAGCGCTACAAGACACGAATTTGAGTGATTAATTTCGCACTTAAAACATGCATTTTTTAAGATATTTGAACTACAATGATACAAGGGTTTTCCGTGATATATTTCATTCCATTGCTGTAATCTATAACACCTGAGGGTATAATTACATTAATCCTCAGGGGGGTACACGCCTACTTTGTGTACCATGTGTTTGGCAAGCACAAGGAGCCCTAGCTAATATGGTATTTGCTTATACAACTTTACACATCGGTACCATATTTCTCTAACACACAAATTACTCAGCTATCTGATCATTTAACTGAGAGATAAACTTTTTTTTACTACATCAGTGACACGTGTTTACGCAATTACACAGTTGGGTAACTTCACACTTACGAAATTGTATTTTGTCTGTACTTTGTGAACTGTTCATATTTTTTCGGAACCATTGTGATACTATGAGAGCTTTGAATGATGTATTTGGTATGGGATTATGATTTTTAAAGTACATTTGAGGTAGATGACACTTTTGAAACGAGCAGAGAATTTTTTGTAGGTTTAAAATATTCAGAAAGCTACGACGATTTTGAGATGTGATTGATCTGTTATGATGTTATTACTATGACGACGATGTGTATTATGCTGTTGAGGTACGTTTATGTTCAATAAGCTGATGCTATATGAGGAATTTGATTATGCTATATATTTATTACGATGAAATATTGAAGTGTCGTCACAAGATTGACGTGTCGACGAATATGTATATGTGTAATAAGGTAAGGAATAATGAGTAGTGGTTAGGGACTCTGATTTGTGGAGAAGGATGTTGGAAACCAAGAATCGTACTTTAAGAGTTATGAAATGTGTGTAAATGCGTGAATGCATCACAATGCTGGCGAAAATTTTTTGGACGCTGTTATATTTACAGGATTTTGTTTCTACACATTTGTAACGCAAATTTTCGACCTGTGAAATTTTTATATGAGACTGTCACTGTAGCGAAAACTGCTGTCGTAAATATTTCGGTATGAAAGGTAAGTGACCGTGACGTAATTCGTTGTGAGCTGCCAGGTGTGCCAGCCGCCTTGAGAAAAAGCCATTAGGTGGTAGAAAAAAAAGGGAGGCCATTATCCTCGCTATTGACATTCCTTTGTAGAAAGCACCGCAAATACGACACGCTCATTACTTGGAAATATACTTACATCTGCACACCTGATTATGACAAGCGTCTTTCTCGAGAATTGAGAGAATTTTTACTGCCTTATGAAATGCCATATGGCTAACGAATGATGTTTCATGCCGTCCTTTGTACATATTTGCTCATTTTCTTTAATATCTAGTTTCTAACTGCACTGCAGCATTGGTTAAAATAAAATTAAATATATGTACTAATATAGTTATTTTATGCCTACAGATCCAGTCAATAAGAAATTTATGATCTACTTCCAAGAAAACGAGGGCTCATAAATAGACATTTCCCTTCACAGGAATTGCATAAATAATTTCTTTACGATTTGGTAACTTATCTGCTAGTGTAAGTTCTCGTGATGCATCACTCTAGTGTTAAGATGTGACATAGGTATTAGACATGGCCATTTTTAGTGTACTATTTTTTTTGCTTGAGCTTTGCCATGTTTAGGTATAAGTTATTTCATTTTCTGCTATTGTCTGCCAGGCATAGTGCTACTGAATTTCAATTTGTGTTACTCTGCTAAGCCAGATTTATTTTTCTTGTTTGCTGCACATTGCCTCATATTAGTTGTAATGTTGAATTGTTTGGTAATTTAGATTTACTCTAGCTTGCTTTGCAAATTTCCATTTTTTTCATTGCTGTTTGCGTTAATTGCTTGAATAGGATTTTTTTTTGGTAGAAACAAATGTTGAAATAAGACGAAAGATCTATGGAATGAAGTTTTGGGTTGGACTGCAGTACCAAATGTCACACTGAAAACGAACCCTGTCCTTTCCTTTTGTATTATTCCTCTATGTGTTTATGTACACTTGTGTATTTATCTTTTTCCTGTCTTTATGTGTTTAGCTAATAAGATTTATGTTATAGAATTTTTCTAATAATGTGTTATTTTCTTTGTAAAGATGTTTAGACATTATTTATTCTATTTTGTTTTAATGGTCACGTGTGAAGTTGATGTTTCGAAAGTTATTCAGACCTTTTATGTATGTACTTATGTCATAATTCCTGTAACACTGATGTATATGTTATTTCGATTCTTTTGTAAAGTTTGTTACTACAAATGTTACCTGTATTGTTATGTTCTTTAATGATGTATTTTGTACCTTTGTTATTGTATTCTTATGTTATAAAACTTTAATTGACACCAGTTCATCAAATTAAGTAACTTGTAAGTTACATTTCACTGCACACGTTTGTGTTGGTCACAAATGTTATCTGTACTATTATGTTCTTTAATTGTATTTTCATGTTGTAAATTTATAATTGTATAGACACCAGTTCTTCAAATTAAGTTGCATTTCACTGCACACGTTTCTGTTGGTCATAGTATATGGACAATATGTGAGAAGTAGGGACTGTTAGTGTTTACACGTGTGTTAATAATTCAGCAAGGGACTGGATAACACCATTGCTGGTTCTAAGGACAATTCCAAAAACATTGTGAGTGCACATGTGGTGGTTATGGACTTACTATATTATCTGCAAGACTCTTCAATGGTGATTGCGCGCCCGCACAGTCACAAAAGATGACTGCTGGCCATCTCGACAAGGACTACAGTGGGTCTGCATCTTTGATGACCCACCAATACCATTATTTCTACAAGGACTACAGTGGATCTGCACCTTTGGTGGCCCACCAATACCGTAATCTCTACCAGGACTACAGTGGGTCTACTCTGTGATGACCTACCTACCAATATTCTTCAAAACGTCAAATGACTCTGCTGTGGGTTTGCTCTGTTGTGGCCCATTACTTGTCTGCATGTCAAGAGTCAGCACTGTCTTTCCGTTGGAAGGACACTACTTCTTCAAGACTGCATGGAAATCCACTACTTCTGTGTGCATTCTCAGACTTTGAAAAAAAAGAAAAACACTGTAATTGTACTGTGATGAATCAGGACTGTCTTTATAGACGGTGAGCAAATTTTAGTTTTTGACCAACATTGTATCAATAAGTGTGTGCATTTGATCTCTTTGTTATTGTAATTATGAAAAATTTTATCAAATCATTATTGGCCACTGCCCAAAACAATTTGTAAAATTTTTTGTGGGGAGCATGGGGGCTATGTAAGTAGGCTGTTTAGGTTTTTTTTATTGGTAACGCCACCTCTGTATAAAAATCACTGGCTGTGCTGTGTGCAGTCTGTGTCTAGTTTGCATTGTTGTCTGCCATTGTAGTGTTGGGCAGCGGCAGCTGGATGTGAACAGCGCATAGCGTTGCGCAGTTGGAGGTGAGCCGCCAGCAGTGGTGGATGTGGGGAGAGAGATGGCGGAGTTTTGTAATTTGTCATGAACTGCTATATATATTATGATTATTAAGGTAAATACATTGTTTGTTCTCTATTAAAATCTTTCATTTGCTAACTATGCCTATCAGTAGTTAGTGCCTTCCGTAGTTTGAATCTTTCATTTAGCTGGCAGTAGTGGCGCTCGCTGTATTGCAGTAGCTTGAGTAACGAAGATTTTTGTGAGGTAAGTGATTTGTGAAAGGTACAGGTTAATGTTAGTAAGGGCCATTCTTTTGTAGGGATTTCTGAAAGTCAGATTGCGTTGCGCTAAAAATATTGTGTGTTAGGTTAAGCACAGTCGTGTATAATTGTGCTAAAAAGGGGACGTTTCACCTTGCTCCGTCCATCATTGGTTATTTTACTGCCTAGGTAGCAGAATTCCTTAACTTGATTGACTTCGTGACCATCAACCCTGATGTTAAGTTTCTCGCTGCTCTCATTTCTACTACTTCTCATTACCTTCGTCTTTCTCCGATTTACTCTCAAACCATACTGTGTACTCATTAGACTGTTCATTCCATTCAGCAGATCATTTAATTCTTCTTCACTTTCACTCAGAATAGCAATGTCATCAGCGAATTGTATCATTGATATCCTTTTATCTTGTATTTTGATTCCACTCCTGAACCTTTCTTTTATTTCCATCATTGCTTCCTCGATGTACAGATTGAAGAGTAGGGGCGAAAGGCTACAGCCTTGTCTTACACCCTTCTTAATACGAGCACCTCGTTCTTGATCGTCCACTCTTATTATTCACTCTTGGTTGTTGTACATATTGTATATTATCCGTCTCTCCCTATAGCTTACCCCTACTTTTTTCAGAATCTCGAACAGCTTGCACCATTTTATATTGTCGAACGCTTTTTCCAGGTCGACAAATCCTATGAAAGTGTCTTGATTTTTCTTTAGCTTTGCTTCCATTATTAGCCGTAAGGTCAGAATTGCCTCTCGTCCCTTTACTTTTCCTAAAGCCAAACTGATCGTCACCTAGCGCATTCTCAATTTTCTTTTCCAGTCTTCCATATATTATTCTTGTAAGCAACTTCGATGCATGAGCTGTTAAGCTGATTGTGCGATAATTCTCGCACTTGTCAACTCTTGCCGTCTTCGGAATTGTGTGGATGATGCTTTTCCGAAAGTCAGATGGTATATGCGATAATTCTCGCACTTGTCAACTCTTGCCGTCTTCGGAATTGTGTGGATGATGCTTTTCCGAAAGTCAGATGGTATACCGCCAGACTCATATATTCTACACACCAACGTGAATTGTCGTTTTGTTGCCACTTCCCCCAGTAATTTTAGAAATTCTGATGGAATGTTATCTATCCCTTCTGCCTTATTTGACCGTAAGTCCTCCAAAGCTCTTTTAAATTCCGATTCTAATACTGGATCCCCTATCTCTTCTAAATCGACTCCTGTTTCTTCTTCTATCACATCAGACAAATCTTCACCGTCATAGAGGCTTTCAATGTATTCTTTCCACCTATCTGCTCTCTCCTCTGCATTTAACAGTGGAATTCCCGTTGCACTCTTAATGTTACCACCGTTGCTTTTAATGTCACCAAAGGTTGTTTTGACTTTCCTGTATGCTGAGTCTGTCCTTCCGACAATCATATCTTTTTCGATGTCTTCACATTTTTATGTTATTAGTTTTGTTTATTAATAGAAACAGTTATTTAGGCATGCTATTCCTATTTTGTGCTAAATGTTTTCCTGTCAACTCTATTGTTATTTATGTACTGTTCAGTTTTACTATTTCATTGCAAAGATGTTACTTATTGTACGTTTCTACTTCAATCTAGATGTGTTGCTTCTCTTCCAGTGTTGTCTGCTAACATTTAACTTCTTTGGTGATAATACTCAGCACTTGTCTGAAGATGGCCTTGTAAGCCGAAAACCGGTTAGTAATAAAACTAATATTGTAGAACAAAAGCAATCTGGTGCCTTTCATTTATTATTATTATTACAGTATTTGTTATTTGTGTACACTTGTTGTAGTTGGGAATCCCAATGATTAAAAAAATTTTTTGAAGGACATTATCTTTAAGCCAGGACTCTTACAAGTTTTTATTGCACCATTGCAATACCGGCCTTAGGCCATTATCGTTGACATGGCTTAAAGCAATAATATCAGCACTTTATAATAGCCTAAGGCCGAAATTGCAATGGTGCTATAAAAACTTGTAACAGTCTCTGGAGTAAGGATGATGTCCTTTTTATTTGTTTGTATTTTCCATCATTTACTGATACATTAAAAGTACTACGATGTTCTCACTTCTTTATTGGAAACATTTGGTGGCACACCATACTTATTCAGCTTAGCATGCCATCGGCATTTCGTCGTTAAATACACCGGTTCCCGTCGGGTCACCGAAATTAAGCAAAGTCGGGCGTGGCTGGAACTTGGATGGATGGCCGTGCGTATACGCCACACGCTGCTAGCAGGTGGCGTAAAAGGCCCTTCGGCAGCGTGGGAACAGAAAAGTAAATTACCAGTAAAAGTTAATGGCAAATGAGATTTTCACTCTGCAGCAGAGTGTGCGCTGATATGAAACTTCGTGGCAGATTACAGTTGTACGTCAGACCTAGACTAGAGTCCCGGACCTTAGCCTTTCGCGGAAAGGTGCTCTACCAATTGAGATACCCAAGCACGATTCACGACCTGTGCTCACACCTTTACTACTCTCTTAGCATTTAAAATAGGTTCAGTGTTTGCGCTGCACACGAAAGCCGAAACCATACAGTAAACAATCAACTCGAAACACAAACTGCCGTTTGTGGAAATGATTAAACTCAAATAGTAGTGTCTACCAATATAATCACTTGACCAGAATACAAATTAGGCGCTGAGATCCATAAGTGCCTAAACACATACTGCCATCGAATCCACATTTCATTGAATATCAGATGAACCAGTGATACAACTTCTTCTAAATTTTCATGTGTACGATGTGGGCTTATAGCACAGATAAACTTGACTCACCATAACATCGACAGATTTCGGAAGCATGGACACAATCGACAGTTATACGCTTTAGGCTCTGATGATTTTCTGCGTCTCAAATGGATTACTGTGTGATAAAATTCGTAACTTAATATTCTGTAACTCATTCAGAGACCAACAAAATAAGTCTATTGTCAGTACAATTTTAACATGTACTGACGTCCGATATCGAAATAGACGACAGAGAGATAGAGAAACAATTAAAATCGCTCAAAAGAGGAAAGGCCGTTGGGCCTGATGGGATACCAGTTCGATTTTACACAGAGTACGCCAAGGAACTTGCCCCTCTTCTTGCAGCGGTGTACCGTTGGTCTCTATAAGAGCGTAGCGTTCCAAAGGATTGGAAAAGGGCACAGGTCATCCCCGTTTTCAAGAAGGGACGTCGAACAGATGTGCAGACCTATAGACGTATATCTCTAACGTCGATCAGTTGTAGAATTTTGGAACACATATTATGTTCGAGTATAATGACTTTTCTGGATATCAGAAATCTACTCTGTAGGAATCAGCATGGGTTTCGAAAAAGACGGTCGTGTGAAACCCAGCTCGCGCTATTCGTCCACGAGACTCAGAGGGCCATAGACACGGGATCACAGGTAGATGCCGTGTTTCTTGACCTCGGCAAAGCGTTCGATACAGTTCCCCACAGTCGTTTAATGAACAAAATAAGAGCATATGGACTATCAGACCAATTGTGTGATTGGATTGAAGAGTTCCTAGATAACAGAGCGGAGCATGTCATTCTCATTGGAGAGAAGTCTTCCGAAGTAAGAGTGATTTCAGGTGTGCCGCAGGGGAGTGTCATAGGACTGTTGCTATTCACAATATACATAAATGACCTTGTAGATGACATCGGAAGTTCACTGAGGCTTTTTGCAGATGATGCTGTGGTGTATCGAGAGTTTTTAACAATGGAAAATAGTACTGAAATGCAGGAGGATCGGCAATTGAATCTCATTGTAGACAAATGTAATGTGCTGCGAATACATAGAAAGATAGTTCCCTTCTAATTTAGCTACAAAATAGCAGGTCAGCAACTGGAGGCAGTTAATTACATAAATTATCTGGAAGTACGCATTAGGAGTGATTTAAAATGGAATGATCATATAAAGTTGATCGTCGGTAAAGCAGATGCCACACTGAGATTCATTGGAAGAATCCTAAGGAAATGCAATCTGAAAACAAAGGAAGCAGGTTATAGTACGCTTGTTCGCCCACTGCTTGAATACTGCTCAACAGTGTGGGATCCGTACCAGATAGGGTTGATAGAAGAGATAGAGAAGATCCAACGGAGAGCAGCGCGCTTCGTTACAGAATCATTTAGTAATCGCGAAAGCGTTACGGAGATGATAGATAAACTCCAGTGGAAGACTCTACAGGAGAGACGCTCAGTAGCTCGGTACGGGCTTTTGTTAAAGTTTCGAGAACATACCTTCACCGAAGAGTCAAGCAGTTTATTGCTCCCTCCTACGTATATCTTGCGAAGAGACCATGAGGATAAAACTAGAGAGATTAGAGCCCACACAGAAGCATACCGACAATCCTTCTTCCCGCGAACAATACGAGACTGGAATAGAAGGGAGAACCGATAAAGGTACTCAGGGTACCCTCCGCCACACACCGTCAGGTGGTTTGCGGAGTATGGATGTAGATGTAGATGTATAATGAGCTTATTAGCAGGTCTGAGGAGTGTGCTGTTGTCTAGCATGATTGACGCCGAACAAACGGGAATAAAAGTCTGCCACAGTGTGCTACCACCTGGTGTCACTGGCGTATACTTCTAGTTGAGTGGCAAGGACTTGCTGTGCACACCGTGAACCGTGCACTTTCTTTGCCAAATCCGTATGTACTTGGCCTGTAAGACAATTACGTCACACGAGTTTCGCATGCGCAAAATCTGATTAAAACTTTCACAACTGAAGCTGTGCCGCGACCGTGTTTCCACATTTTACAGACTTCAGGGAAGCAGTAGCACGGTAGATTTAAGTGCAGTATCTTTCCGACTGCAGCATCTACGTTACGTTTAACAGCACTGGAAGAAAAATAACCGATAAATCCACAAGGTGTCGAAAGTTAAGGTGTTCATATGCTCGTGTGCTCTTACACAGCAGCCGCGACTGAATATAACGCAAACATGTCACCACACTATACACACACACATCCATTGCGGTCATCTACTCGTATGGGATGCGCTTAACGCGCAACTCTCATGCTTCACGATGTGCGAGAAGGACAGAATAAACCTTTACCATTAGGCGGATGAACCTACCGCTCGTGTCACCCAGACAAGCGTGCAACAATTTTTATTTGGAAGTCATAACAAATGCACAAGTATGATACAAAATCGTCATGTTTGTAATTTGCCTCCCTAAAAGCGTGAGTTATACTTACGGAATGGCTCATCGCTATGTCATGGAAGTAAAAAAGTTTGTGAACGTATAACCGACGAACAAAAAGTTTCTGTTTGAGGGCGTTGCTGTAGCTTATATGCAACGTAGGGCGACTAGGATGCTCCTATATAATCACAGATGTATAGACAAGTGATCAACATGGCACTCGTGTCTTTACGAAGTATGTGAAGTAAATACGGAAACATGAACAATAACGAAGCTATAGAAAATGCGTCCAAACAAAATAAACGTAGTGTTATTCATTTCTTTGTCTAAAGACAAACACTGGTAGGCATCCGTCAGAGAATGGTTCACCATGTCTGTCGGAAACCACTGCTGTGGTGTGGTACTGCTGCTTCATAGTGACGCACACGCCCATATTGCAAACGTCGTAAGACAGAAGTTACGCTAACTCAAGCGGGAAATACTCGAGCAGCCCCTATTCGCCCCCCCCCCCCCCCTTACAATCATGATCGCTCTCCAAGCGATTATCAGACCTTCGGTCCCTTAAAAAGTGCTTCGAAGGGTCGACGATTTCTGTCGAATGAAGATATGTCGAAAACAGTTACGGACTTCTTCACGGAGCACGACCCAGTGTTTTAGTAAACGGGTATCTCAAACATGTTGCTTCGGTTGGATGATCTACTCAGTACCTCTTCATCTCTGAATAAGTACTGCAATCTACACCCTTCTGAATCTACTTACTGTGTTCATCTCTTGGTCTCCCTCTACAATTTTTACCTCCCCCCCTTTCATTTTTCCCTCCAGCACTAAATTGGTGATCCATAGATGTCTCAGAATGTGTCCTACCAACCGATGTCTTTTCCCAGTCAGATTGTGCCACAAATTTCGTTTCTCCTCATTTCTCTTTAGTACCTCCGCAGTAGTTACTTGATCTACCCATCTAATCTTCAGCATTCTTGAGCACCACATTTCAAAAGCCTTTATACTCTTCTTGTCTACATGGTTTGTCGTCCATATTTCCCTTCCACACTGACCTTTTCAGAAAATACTTCCCATACATCTGTATTCGATCCCAACAAATTTATTTTCTTCAGAAACGCTTTTCTTGTAATTACCAGAGCACATTTTATATCCTCTCTACTTCAACCATGATCATTTACTCTGTTGCCCAAAGAACAAAAGTCATCTACTATTTTAATTGTGTCGTTTCCTAATCTAATTCTCTGAGCATCGCCTGATGTAATTAAACTACATACCGTTATCCTCGTTTTCCGTTTGTTGCTGTTCATCTTATATACTCCTTTCAAGACTATGTCCATTCGGTTCAACTGCTCTTCCAAGTTCTTTGCTGTCTTTGAAAGAATTACAATGTCGTTGACAAACCTTCTTCTCCCTGCCTCACGCCCTTCTCAACCACTGCTTCTCTTCATCCCCCTCGACTTTTGTAACTGCCGTCTGGTGTCTGTACGAGTAGTAAATAACCTTTCAGTCACTGTATTTTACCCCTGCTACCATCATAATTTCAAAGAGAATATTCCAGTCAACATTGCGAAAACTTTCCTCTCAGTCCAGAAATGGTGCAAACGTAGTTTGCCGTTGCTTCACCTATCTTCCTAGAGGAGTTCTGAGGTCGGTATTGCGGCGCGTGTTCCTACATTTCTGCGGAATCAAACTGATCTTCCACGAGATCGGTTTCTACCAGCTTCTACATTCTTCTGTACGTTCCTTACAGTTCGGTAATACTGACCACATGCTTTCTTTGGAATTGTATTTATCACATTTTTCTTGAAGGGTAAAGGTATTTCACCTGTCTTTTACACTTTGCACACGAGATGGAACAGTTTTGTGATAGCTGGATGTCCTCCCAAGACAATCAGTAGTTCTGACAGAATGTCATCTACTCCCGGGTCCTTGTTTGGACTCAGGCCTTTCAGCGCCCTATCAAATTCTTACCTTACTATCTTACCTCCCGCCTCACAATTTACGTTCTCTTCCATTACTGCGGAACAAGTATCCACAATAATTTTAATTCTGCCTTACCCATTTATCCGCAGCAGTCGTCAGAAGCTGGTAGTATTGCGGTTAGCATTACTGACTCCTAATCGTGGTGGCCTGGGCTCGATGCCCGGCCGGATGGGGGATTTCTTCACTCAGGACTTTGTGTGTGTGCGTGCGTGCGTGTGTGTGTGTGTATGTGTGTGTGTGTGTGTGTGTGTGTGTGTGTGTGTGCGCGCGTGTGTTTTGTTGTCATCCTCATTTCATCATAATCGCTGAAGTAGCGTCAAATTAAAAGTCTGGCGCCAGATGGCCGAACTTCCCGGAAGGTACTTCTAGTCAAAAATGGCAAACTCACATTTTATTTCATCAAAAACATATGATCTAATATCTACATATTGAAACTACCACAGAAATACAAATTTTAAAAACGGGGGATTAAAGGAACTTGTGCAACTAGCAAACACTATACAAAAATGGGTATTTCGAAAAAATACGGTCTTCACTAAGACAGGCAGCGTGATAACGTAAGCTAATAGTATTTTCTACCCTCCGATGCATAAGTACATCAAAGTACTCATATGCTATCACTCAAACTGATGGTGGCGGAGAAATCTGTGGAACGAACAGGCGGTTCCTGCGGTCCTGTGAATGGCTAGCCAGAAACAAAGTCCAGAGATTAGCAAAGGTCCTCATAAGCGCGAGTGAAACAGTTTGGGTTCGATCATGTCGTAAACGTAAACGCAGGATAAATCTATCACTCAGCTATCAATGGCAAATGCCGATGGCGGCGACACCTTCCGTGGGAGCGAGCTGTGACCATCATATGATGCCAGAGTATCACTGACGTTTCTACTCAATCAATACTTAGGCTGAGAGGGGTTTCTGAATCTATTATGCTGCATTATAAATAGTAAAGCAAATTTTATAAGAGTAATAACTTCTTTTTACTTAGCGATATTTTCATCTGCTAACTGCTAGGTCAAACTTTTTTATTACTCATTATGGGTATAAAAGATGTGAAGTTTACTTTAGACAAATTATAAATGTGCACCTACCGTTCAGCTTTACTTCAGTATTCCTTTTCAGGGGCGTTCCGAATGAGACCAGTAACGAGCCTCAGTACTGAGGCTACTGAGCCATCGCTTAACATCTGTAAGATGTCGTGGTCTCCTGACCTTCATTGCTTACATATTCCGCCCTCACAATCACATTCTGCACATCAAGACGCTTCATTCGAACCCAAACTCGATAAGATAAAGTCAATGTTGTATGAATTCATGCAAACGATACGCAAATAACAAGTGCACACCGGGCTTGAATTACTCAAGGCTAGTGAACACACATACATTCCAGACACGACGGTCAGAGGAGCTTTTAGTTCGAGAGAGGCAGACCGCATACCGGGAGGCCGGTCCCATCAGAGGACGAGTCAACCTCGACCGCCTGTGGAGCAGACAGCGTTTGCCCAAGTAAAAGGATGAACGACCCCGTGTTTGGCTTAAAAGCAAATTCTGATAAATTGTGTGGGAGCGCACAGCCTACATATTCTTTACAAATATCAGAGATTTCCACAGGAAGGCAGCAAGCGCCAAACGCTGATGCTACAGATTACCGGTTAGGTCACCTTAAACGAAACGTCATTCTCCCGTTTTAGAAGAGCAATGCAGATTGGCAGACGATATTCCTGACGCCTTGAGCTGAAGGAGTAATGGAAGAGACCGAAAGATATACCCCTTCACGTCTGGCGTGGAGAGGGGCTGTTCCGTTGTCACTCTTGGAGCGAGAACGCATAACGTGAGTGTGTGAATTCGTACGTGTACTCAAAGAGTGAGGAACAAGTCTCTCCTCAGTACTTCACTGGGAGAGCACCTCTGTCGAGAGCGAATCGGAATGTGACTCTATATTGAGTCCTTGTGATTAAGCGTTGTCCACTGTGTTGTCCGACACACTTATTGTGTAGTGTGAATGGACAGAGTTATAGTTAAACGCCTGCGAGCGAATTTTTCAATGGCACTGCGGTGTACTGGTTATCTGACCGGTGTACAACACCAATAGTTAGACTAGGGGCGAATAGGAGTCCTTGAACTCATCAAGGCTTAGGGAGAGTTTGATTGGCAAAGGTCAATCCAGACAGAACGAGAGTTATCTTATTTGTCAGCGGCGAGCGGCACAGACAGCAGTCATCGCAGCTTACGGTATTGTGTGCTAAAGCTCTTGCGAGCCCCATATTTCCTTGACAACAGTACACTTCACTGCATTGCAAACGCAACAGCCTCGATCGTACCTAGCAACATTCGAACGGATAATCGTTCAAGTTGAATAGGCGTGGCTCTCAGCCATTCTCCCAAGTCAATAACAATCTTAAACTTTGTGCAGACATTTCATTAGCGAATTCTATCCTTAAGAGGTAGCTTCACATTATTATGATTATATTACCGTGTGCTTAATTGATGAAACGCTATCGGTTTTTCTGCTGTGGTTTCAGGGGTATTTCAACCGAGTGCGGCTGTTTTGCAAATGAATAGTGGAATGATTGAAAGTTTGTCTATTATTAAGGACCATAAAGGTTGCGATGTACAAACTGTATTGTATTTTCTACTAACACACAAATTCTGAGGCAGTTGCTACCTTCGTCTTACACGTATAATTACAGTTATATCTTTTCATGCTCATTTTAATTACTTCGTCACACGCAATTCTGATGGTTAACATTCACAACAATCCTCACTGCAGTCAAAGGTTGTTGCTGGCCGACGCGGTTGACGCGAAACACATAATCCGGCACTTGTCACTTTCGGTGTCACATCACTAGCGAAACGGGATTAGTGAGGGTCAACCCCACGACGATCATGGGGACGTGCTCACTCGTCATACTCCGGTGAATTTTACCGTTTACAACTCACTTTGCCCGTCACTCCCACACTACTTCTCACTCGACACTCTCCAGTACTACCTCGCACTCAACACTAGGACTCCTGCCTCCTGCAGCACTCAGCAATCGACTCCTGTCTACTATCGACCTGGGCGTCGGATACTAGCATCTTTGTCCGTGGGATCACGGATCCCTTACATCCGGTACCCAAGCATCCCACTAGTTACATAAGAAATTTTGTGAATTTTTGTGTCATTTCCTTACAGCAGACGAATCCAGAAGACATTTATTGTTGAAAGTTTTTCAGGGATTTCTCTTTAGAACGTTAGGAGCGTCTTTCTGACTTCTGTAGTAGTGTAGGGGTGAAAATTGCATCTTGCAGGAGACACAGGGTAAAGCGTACATCCCTGTTGTGCAGAATGACAGAATAGCACCCACACGCTCACAGAAAATGGCGACCCTGAGAGGATTAGTAAAATAGGTAAGCTACCAGGATAGGTAAAAATAGGTAAGCTACCAGGATAGGAAAGTGTCAGGATAGTTAGGTACCGCAGGTCGCAGCAGTAGCACTTTGAAGAACTTTCTTTCATGTTTTAAATAGCTATTTGCAAAGATTGGGATCAGAATAGATACAGGAAGTGAAGAAAGCAGAATTGTAAGGAAAAGGGCTTGTGTTATTGTGTTGGAAAGTTTGGCATTTTTTACAATTTTTGTGTAGCTGTTAGGGCATAGGTTTTTCAGGTGACGCAGAGACGCAGTGTGACACAGAGACGCAGTGTGACGCAGCATCATATAAGTTAGAATTAAGAAATAACATTTTCCTCCCTTTGCAAGCGCATAGGTGGAGATTGGAGGCTGTAGCAGAGCAGACAGAACATTAGCAACGAAGTCACGATGTTGTTGTTGTTGCTGGTTCAACCAATTGGTAAGCGGTCGTACAGTTTTGTAGATAGGGTTGTGGTGTGTTGAAAGAATTTCCATGTTAACGAGTGCACAAGCCAAAAGGTTACGTGAGAGAGAGCAAATAGAGGAGATGGGGCAGAATCTACCAGATAGACAGCAAGTAAACGAGCTTATTGAGAATAGGACAGAAGGTGAACCTGAGAATAGGGCAGACCCTGAATCAGAGAATAGGGCAGTCGGTTAGCTGCAGAATCAGTAGGCTCAGTTAGACTAGGATGAAATGGAGACAGATCAGACAGATGGGAATCTAAGGGACGAGAACATCGAATTTCCAGAATATGAAATTCCAGGTAGGGCACATTCTGAGCCAGAAATAAACAGCCCACGTAGAAAATGGCAAAGATTAGAAGCGAAACGAGCGCAGGAAACGCGTTTGTTTGCCGCATATTCGCGGACAGAATACGCGTCAATACAGTCAATGAACCGGCAGTTAGCTAAAGTTCAAAGAGAAGTAGATACTGAGGAAGAGGGGGAACATTTAGAATACGTCGAACCTATCGTACACATTCTAAATAAGCCCCAACAACAGACACAGAATTTTGCGGAGTTACGAGCGCCACGAAATGGTTCCGTAAGAGACGCAACTGTACCTGCAAACACAAGACATACACCACAGAGAGGGCAGAATGCTGAGTAGTTTTCGCCACGTAATGGTTCAATGACAACCGCAACTAGTCCTCAAAGCAGACAGCACGGGTTATTGCAGTTATCAAAGTTAGAAACGCCACGGCATAGCCCAGAAAACGACGTAACTGACCGAGTAGAAAACAATAGATCTAGAATACATAGTTCAGATGAAGGTAGTGTTACAGGGCAGGCCGCGATCAAGGAGATATTACAAAAAATGAATGCTAGTATGACGAAACAGAATCAGGATATTAATACTATTAATACACAGGTGACAAAACAGTATCAGGAATTGAAACAGAATAATCAGGCTATTAATACACAGATGACAAAACAGTATTAGGAATTGAGACAGGATACACAGACTATTAAGACACAGATCCAACAGGTTAAAATCCAGATGGAAGAAGGGATCACCAGAATTGATAGTCAGATCACTCAGATAAACAAAGACGTGAAATAATATAGAGAAAGGAATTAGGGTACTAACACAAGGTCAGCAGCAGTTACGCACTGACGTGGACAAGGTGCAATTGGTCACCGTAAACGTTGACAAAAAGGTGGAACGTTTTACGAAAAAAGCCACTCGAACAGCAATACAAATTTCGGAAGAAAATCAATTCAAAGCAAGGTCGCAAATGTTGCACTGAAAAAATATGATCAGCGAATCAATAAAATAAAACTTAAAAACAAAGATCAGTTTGAAAAGCTTCGAACAGAGTTGATACAAACTATCGAAGAAAATATCGAGACCGATTACACCTGTAGCGAAACAACTGACACGTCAAGCATTAATTCAGTACACGAACACACGCCGTCTAAGAAAATTCAAGTGGAACCAAGGCTAGACGTAACACTCACGCAGAAATCGAAACAGAAAACACCGATTAAAGTAATACATGACATACCACAGGACCAGGCACAGTACCTAGAAAAACGGAAGACATACATTCAGCTGATACCAATCAAAACACAGGCCAATGACACTACATAACAGCAGCACAGGTACTATACCGCGAACGACGAGAGTAGAAACACGCGAACAACACTTTTGTTCACCAATGATACGATATGACGCGGATATGAGTCAGGAAATTCAGAATAGTCAGACAGGCAGTAGATTACCAGGGAATAAACACGACGACACTAGCAATGGCAGATTATTTGAGTCCATGAATCAGCCACAAACCGGATTTATGAGTAGATATGATACAGACCACTTCCTTACAGTTAGAAAATTTTAACATTTCAAGGAAGAAGGCGGTAGCTTGCATGCACGCACATTCATCAATCAGTTTCAAGTAGGCTTACCAAACCACTGGAGCGTAGCTCACAAACTTGACTTCATTTGTGCACACATGTCTGGGACAGTAGCAGAGGTGATGCAACGGATCACGGCTACCTGTACGTCTTACCTACAGTTTAGAACAGCATTTCTCGAAAGATATTGGTCTACGGAGGCGCAAAACAAAATTAAATACGAGTTACTTCAGATGACACCATATGAAAACTCATGAGAGAAAAGCGTGGTAAAATTCTTTGATACAATGGTCAAAAAGAATCAATGCCTAGACAAACCATACAACAACGGAGAGCTGATACGTCTATGTAGAATGAAATTACCGGTAAAGTATCAACAGGCGACAGTAGGAAAAAATGAAAATATTGAAGAATTCAAATAGGTTTCAAGGGAACTTGAATTTATGTTTAAAGAAGACGAGGTGAAAGAAAAAAGAAAGGAAAGGGAACAGCAAAAGGAGAGGACTAGGAACGAATATTCCAATAATAATAATCGTAATCCTAACACCAATAATTTCACGCAATTTCAGGCAAGGACAGTGGCATAATGGAGACAATTGGCATAGAAACGATAACCAGAATAATTGGTACCGAAATAGGAACGGTAATGGACACTCATACAGTGGCGGATATGGGTTTAGGAATCAAAATGCCAACGGGCAAGGGTACTTTGAAAGAGGTCACGATGTTAGAAACAGCAACGCGCGAAACCAGGGCGCGATTAATTACAGAGGACATTATGGTCCACAGATGCAAGAACGACACACCAAAGAGAAACCAGACATAGAAGTTAGGCCATCGAATACTGAAAAACGTAAAGATTGAATTGAAAAATGCGGAAGAGGTTAGGCAAACTAACGTCCACCCTATCTTATTCTAACCACTAAATAGAAGTTTTATTAATATATCAACAGAACAACACATTAATTAAAAGAAAAAGAGACACAATACACACTAACAATCTCTTGTAGTATCAAGTACACTACAACATGCACAGAAACAATAAATGGTACACAACAATTAAAAGAATGAAGAAGTGGTAGGACATAATTAGAATAAAAGAAAGAAATCATATATATACAATAATTTTTACCACTATCAGAAAATTTTTGCATTATATAAAATCAGAGTCTTTTTGTAAATAACAAATATATGTAAAACAAAAATTGTAAATATTTCTATGTGTCAGAGAGACATCGCCACCAACACCAATCACCAGCTCCCTTAACTCCAGATACTTCGAGATAGCAACGGAGAGGGTACAGACATGTTGAGAAGGCACTTATGGCAATAACAACAACATGAAGACCAACTCCACACTGGAAATGCAGGTTGCAAGCAGGTTGGACTTCAGGAGGACAACGTGCAGCACAGACATTTCATTTGTCACGACACTGCTACACAATGGAAGAGCGTGGGGGGAATCATAATACGATGAGACGACAATGAAGGTACAAAAAATTACTAAGATCTACAAACTCATCAAGTAACATTTGGAAAGGCAGTCAGATCCTACAAATCCTATATCACTCCTACAATCAAAAGTCACATATTCCTAGCCCAAGAAGAACAGAAGAATGCAAGAAAGAAGAGAAGAACAGAAGATGCAAGACGAAGAAAGGCAGAAGACAGCAAAACACCTTTCTCTCCTATCCTACAAAGCAAATTGCTACAAACGTCTTTCCATAAACTTTGAGGCATGGTAACTACCACAACCACCTCTCCAAAAATAAGCCTTGAATCGTCAAACAAACACAAGCGAACGGCTAACAGAATATTAAGTAGTACCAACCAACATTCTCTAGAAATAAATTCAGCAAAATGAACAGTATTCTCCCTACCCCATCATCAAATCGCCATACCGAACCAGATGTGAAGTACCGAGACGTCACAACACAATATTAGCTGACGATCGTCGGTAGTCAACTGCAATCATCGAACTGCCATACCGTCCCAGGTGTGACAGCAAAATAGTACCAAGACATCGCTGTCTATGTAGTAAACCACAGTCATCATCATCGGTTGAAAGTACCACTCCATGCTGACAATGTCAACAAGTAAGACCCCGTATCGCATGCTAGAGTGCTTCTCTCATGATTTGTGACACCCATACAAATGAGTCGACGCCTTCCAGTATTTCAGTGGGGACCGTCGAGCACAGAAACTGACGCAGCACAAAACGAAAAAACCTAATAAAATACAAATGTAGAGTTAAGAAAATCATATATTTGTAAAAATATTTTTTTCCTTTTTTGTAAAAGTATTTATTTTATCATATATGTAAAGCCCATAATGTGATAGTGACCTTAAAATATTATGTAAAGAAAATTAATTAGTACATGTAGATAATCTTAAAAGTCCCTGTAAGGCCAAGTTAGTTTTCTTATATAAAAAAGTTTTTGGTTAATAATAGGTTGAACGAGGATAGAATCAAGAGGAAACGCTTCTTCAGTTTAAAGAGAAAAAAAAACAGTGACACATAAAGAAAAAAATAACGCCTGAATAAATAAAACAAAGTAATACAATAGAGCTGTTGCGTACATTTACACAAAGCCTAACTGAAGAAGAGAGATAACCACATCGAGACATTATACACTGTACACTTTCCAGTTTGGAAAAATTAATACTGTAAAAACAATTTTTGGAAAAGGAAAAAAAACAGACACATACTGGCAACAACAAAGAATAACAACCTTTGTAAAGTCTATATTTGCCTAACAACAAAACATAAATTGTAGAATTAAAAATAGAAACAATAGCTATAAAGAAAGCATTAGAAAAAATTGTTAAGAATAACTGAGAAAAGTTTATTGGAAAATCTAAAAGAACAAATTTTGCCTGACTTTGTCAATGTTTTCCTCGGAATTGACAAACCTCAGACCAAAATTTTGTCAGAAAGAGGGAGGTATGTGAGACGTCATGGTTCCTGAACTTCATTACTTACATATTCCGCCCTCACAATCATATTCCACACATCAAGACGCTTCATTCGAACCCAAACTCGATAAGATAATGTCAATGTTGTATGAATCCATGTAAAAGATACGTGAATAACAAGTGCGCACCAGGGCTGAAATACTCGAGGCTGGTGAACACACATACGTTCCAGACATGACGGTCACAGGAGCTTTTAGTTCGAGAGAGGTAGACCATACACCAGGAGGCCGGTCCCTTCAGAGGACGAGTCAAACTTGACCACCCATGTAGCGGACAGCGTATGCCCAAGTGAAAGGAAGAACGACCCCATGTTTCGCTTAAAAGCAAATTCCACTACATTGTGTGGGAGCGCCCAGCCTACACATTCTTTAAAAATATAGCACGCAGTTTCAGAGATTTTTACAGGGAGACAGCAAACGCCAAACGCCAATGCTACAGATGTCTGGATTGGCCACCTTAAACGAAACGTCATTCTCCCGCTTTAGAAGAGCAATGCTGCCTGCCAGACGATATTCCTGATGCCTTGAGCTGAAGGAGTAATGGAAGAGACCGAAAGATATACCCCTTCACGTCTGGCTTGGAGAGGGGCAGTTCCGTTGTCGCTCTTGGAGTGAGGAACAAGTCTCTCCTCAGTACTTCACTGGGAGAGCACCTCTGTCGAGAGCGAATTGGAGTGTGACTCTGTATTGAGTCCTTGCGATTAAGCGTTGTTCACTATATTGGGCGATACACTTATTGTGCGGTGTGAATCGACAGAGTTATAGTTAAACGCCTGAGAGCGAATATTTGAGTGGCGTCGCTGTGTACTGGTTATCTGACCAGTGTACCACGCTAATAGTTAGACTAGGGGCGAATAGGAGTCCTTGACTTCATCAAGGCTTAGGGAGAGTTTGATCGACAGAGGTCAATCCAGATAGATCGAGAGTTATCTTATTTGTCAGCAGCGACTGGTGCAGACAGCAGACATCGCAGCTTACGGTATTGTGCACTACAGGTCTTGCAAGCCCCATATTTCCTCGACACCAGTACACTTCACTGTATTTAACATGCGACAGCCTAAATCGTACCTATCAACATTCTAACTGATAATTATTCAAGTTGAGTAGGTGCAGCTCTCAGCCATTCTCCCAAGTCAATAACAATCTTAAACTTCGTATAGAAATTTCATTAGCGAATCCTATCATTAAGATGTAACTTCACATTCCTAAAAGAACCCAGAAATAACTAGTTCAGTTCATAACTAAAAGTGCCATTGTGATTTCTCAGAATTTTTGCAAAATAAATAATAATTTTCGTTAGTTTCATGTTTTTCTTACACTAGCTAGCACTACTCCAGTACTCAAGTATCCCACTAGTTATGTAAGAAATTTTATGAATTTTTGTGTCATTTCCTTACAGCGGACGAATCCAGAAGACATTTAGTGCTGGAAGTTCTTCAGGCATTTCTCTTTAGAAAGTTAGGAGCGTCTGTCTGACTTCTGTAGTAGTGTGGGGGTGGAAATTGCATCTAGCAGGAGCCACAGGGTAAAGTGTAAATCTCAGATTAATCCGTTGCACAGAATGACAGAACAGCACCCACATGCTCACACATCAAGCGATAGCTATTCATGGTGCGGCTGGCCCATGAAACCCTATCCACGTCGTATCCACGCCTGCATGCCATACCGTTGCTGGGTCTCCAATGGAAAAGCTTTTTCGTAATCAACAACTAGGCGACGCCTTTAGGGATTTTCTCAAAGGACTGCGTGTTAGAGATGGATGTGGCTGGTTCTAATGTTTTACATCGAGGTCAGAATTATTTTGGACCTGACACATTTCAAGAAAGATTGAACACCAGATTTAACAATTCAGTCTCTGTTTTCTACCTTTTTAGACAGGAATCGTAGTATTACAGTGGTGTAAACTGATGGCTCAAACAGGGAGGGGGACTCCTTCGGCTTCCCCGACCGTGTCGTCAGGATTCGTTTCCCCTATGCCTGTACAGCAGAGCTTCACGCGATCTTGAAGGCGCCGTTTTTCATCCGCTACGATTCACATAGTGCAGTACAATCGATGCAACACTTGTACCCAGCTCAGAAGATGGCACAGTTGATATATGCCAAGCGTACTTCCTCCAACGGCGGCGGAAGCAGGAGTCAATCTACTGGGTGCCGGGGCATCTGGGAATTCGGGGAAATGAGGAGGCCGATGTGGTTGCCAACGAGGCTTACTGCGGACATGATGCGAAACAATGCGCTAGTCGCTTGCAGTCTTTCATTTATGTGTTACGTCACAGGTCCATGCAATAGTGGGAGGAGGAATGGTTCACTATGACGAACAATAAGCTGCATTTGGGGAAGTCAGATATCTCACTGTGAAGTTCCTCTTTCCGGATGCTCAGGCGGGATGAACTGCGAGAAAGTAATTTGAAGGTGCATGTCTGGTTTCCTGTCTCTTTAAATATTCGCATGGTAAGAGTACTGTCTGAATTCAACACTGATTGGTTAAATTTTTAAGCTGACGAATTACCGCTGGAGAAACTCAGTGTTCCCATTTTCATTATTTAATTTTGGTTTACCTGTAGCACAATGAAAACACAGTGACACTGCTCCGCCTTGAAGGCGCGTCGCATTTGTTCAGCTACAAGTAATCATTGAAATACTGAAATGCATCTCGCCCAAAAAAAAAAAAAAAATAAATAAATAAAATAAAAAAAAATAAAAAAAAGATGCAAAACCCACTTGGTTCACAAGAAATCTGAACAAGTAAATATGATAACTCATATTTTGGCATGGACTTTGGACGTGGACGATGAGTTGGGATAAACTATAACTCCAAATTAAATTCGTTTTCTGATTAGAAAAGATCTATAATGAAAAATTATCGCTTTCTTTGCTTCACTAACTTTAAAATACACACAACAAAATGCGGATCTTTACTGGTCAAAAGTATGCAGTCTCTAACATCGAATGAGATACTTACTAGAAAGAAACTCGTAAAAATGCCATTAAGTGTTCAACGGGTATTCCTACCCCAAATTTAAATTGAAAATTACGCATGGATATTTATCTTTCCCTTTACTCAAGTTTCTGGCTGTCTGAAGCAAGAATGAGTAACTACAAGCTGATGCAATAAAGTGTAAAATCTGAAATCAATTACCTAAAATTAAACTGTTTTCTATTAATCATCAAAGTAACCCCAAAAAATATTATTTTAAAAATGTTTCAATCTCCCTTCTCATTAATCAATAACTCAACATATTCCACTTCCTCAGAATATAACTACAACTGTACCACTCGGCCGATGCCATAATACTACTCATGAAACACACAGCCGACCACTGTCTCTCATCTCACGATTAACAGTGCGCACAACCTCCCGCGCATTTTGGAAAGCAGAGATGGTCCAAGTACGCCTCCACGCGACATATCATCTCTGATGACACTGAGCGCTTACAACGAGCGACATGGTGCAGTTTCCTCTTCTATTACATTACCAGATAATTCTTCCCCTTCATAGGCGCCTTCAGAGTACTCTTTCCATCTATCTCCTCTCTTCTCTGCATTCCACAGTGGAATTCCCATTGCACTCGTAATGTTACCACCCTTGCTTTGAATTTCGCCGAAAGTTATTTTGACTTCTCTATATATCAAGACAGTCTTTCTCGATTTCTTCACTTTTTCATGCAGCCATTTCACGTATTTCCGGAATATTTTTGTACTTCTTTCTTTCATCGATTAACTGAAGTATTTCTTCTGTTACATGAACCTGTTAACTATTTTAAAGTTTTAATTTTGTACCCAATGACAGAATGCACTTCTTTCTACAAGTAAAATAAGCCATTATAGCTTCCATTTTCCTCTTGGCCCGATTTAAGATTTCAAAATCAGAACGCAACTAACGCTACGGTAACGGAATTCCTGTCTCACTACCACGACGCTTGATTGGTGTATACCGATAGTGACGGCGCTGGTAGTGCACATTGGGTATCCCGACGGAAACGACTAGGGCTTAACTAGCTGGATCCCACTCCTACTGCTATGACAGCCGAGCTGGTTTCCATTTTGGAAGCCCTCCTATTCGCACAGACTACCAAACCAGGCACGATAGCCATAATCTCTAACAGTGTGTCAACTCTACAACTGATTAGAAACCGTCATAATGGTTATACCAGCACGATAGTTATACCGGTGATCGACGTTGTGTTTTTGCTGCAGAGGAACTACCGCATCATAAAGATTGTGTGGATGAAAGGCAATTCTGGGATACCTAGAAACGAACAAGTAGATGTCCCTACAAAGCAAGCATCTCTGCGTGGAGCTAATAAGTATGATAAACTCCCTCAGATAAAACAATCATTCTCAGAGGAAGTCTGTCATCGAACTGGCAAGAGGAATGGTCGCAGACAGCAAAAATCAAAGGCAGGCACTATTCACTAACTCTTCCCATGATTTCAAGAGAACATGGTGTAATAAGACAAACATCGAGGAGCTGCACGACAGCACGGCTGAAATTTAATTACTGGAACAGCATCAAACACCTCTATCGGCTCAACTTAAGCGCCTCCCCTCTATGTATTTGTGGAAAGGAAGAAGTTCCAGACCATTTTACAATGACCTCGGAACACTTATCGCATAAACATATTCGCAACTGACGTTCGATATCTTGTTCATCAGTTCCAAAGCTGCCTCCAGACCTTGTTAGCATCCAACGATACAGCAACGTGTAAACTGTACGCGTTCGTCAACAGTGCCAACATTCCTGTATAACTCACTGCGCTGCTAATCTAATGCTCTTGGTAATTAGAATTCCAAGGGAAAACTGAACCACAATTAACTGACTAATTTCCCAGGTACTACTCAGCAGGATACAAACGATCAGCTTATAAATGTGTGTCACTATGTATCTCCTATCTATATGTGAATACTACTCTGTCTATACGTGTGACTGTAACACCCAAATCTGGTTCCTGTAAACTGTTCTTATATTCTGCTCAGGTGATACTTATAGACCTTCAGAAATACTGAGTTCTCTCTCTCCAGCATTTGAAACAGTTCTTACATTACGTACAAAAAAACATTTTATTGGTAATTTAGATACATAGGCAATAATGTGGATTGAAACGGGAAAATTTCAAATGTGTGCCAACAGCGAATTGTCATTTCCTCTTTTGTGTATCCTGTGTAACGGTTTCTTGGTATTTACTCGTTTCAGAATGCTGTGGATGTACAATCTGTATTATGTCAAAATCTGTCCTAACGTATTCTCTGGATTTTCAAAACGAAACTCTAATACAACATTTCCAATGGCTATATGGCTGTATGGGCACATTCGGAAAGCCAATAAATTAAAAAACAATCCTTCTTCCTACGTAGCCAGTTTTCTGTGAAATCGTCCGTTTGTGTTTGTTTACTCTCATTATTGTATAGCTCATCATACTCGAAATGATACCAAATGATTCAGATCATAACGCACTTTCAGAAGACTTAACTTCCTTGTACAGTTTAGCTGGTCACTAGGCACCAAAAAGTGTTAACAAAGGATTGCAGAAACGTTTCATAGCACCTAGATAGCGCCCAGTGATATCATCCCTTACGCTGCTACAAAATTTGCCAAAGATAAGTCATGGCAACACACGGCTAGTAGAAGCGGTAATAAAAGGTAAGGATGGAAATGCCTTTGCGGAGAGCATGGGCCTAGCACACATTTCAAGAACGCCTCCACGCTGCCAGTTTCCAGCCAACCTTGCAATAAATATACTGTGTTACTTCATTCGATCGCGATCATCGACCGTCGATCGCATAAGATGTCAACATACATCACAATATTGACGCTGCCTTTAACTTCAAAATAATTGTAATAGCTGATACCTGCAGACGTACCAAATGAAATTCGCATTATTGCAGACTAGTCATTACTTCGGATGTGTATTCGCGAATAGTGGCATCCGTGCAGAACTCTGGACATAGAATTACAGAGCAATCGGTAGACACCGCGTGAGCATTTCAAATTTCGGTGTACGGAATTTTGCATCCACAAAATGAAACCCTTACATCCAGTGTCCATCACTGATGGAATAATATATGTTACGATAAATTACAGATTATTGTCTCTACAACCATTCTGTAATTAACCGAGTTCTGGTTTACGACGTGGCTCGTCTCTTGTCGTTTTCTATACAAGGAGTTCTTAGTAGCCCACCCAGTCTGTTTAAATAGCTGTGATATTACACTGCATACCAAGGCACGTTCCACCGTTCGCCCAACGGGCACTTCCCGCATAGCGGAGAAATGTTGTACAGAAGCAGGAATGTTAGTCACCGGCTCCGCGCAGATTCCACACTGCACTGCCCGAGGCCTACCCTGGAGGAGCGTCTCAGGTCTCCAGTGTGTCCCCCTCTGAAATAATTTCGTATAATACGTGTCTCTCATCTTTAGTCCTGCGCTGATAATCACGGCAAAATTAATGGTCGCGTTGCCTGACGGCAAACGGTGAAGTCTTTTATTTTTCTTGATCAGTATGGATTTAGTTGATCATTGCGCGTAGGAAAATCATGTTCGAGTAAAAAACTGGAACAGGTCATGGTTTAATATCCCTTTTTCTCTCCCACGAGCTGCTTTAGAAGCCACAACAAGCGCGTCGGCAAATGACAGCATTTACTGAGAAGTTTCGCAAACCAAGTGCAGATGACAAAGTTTTGCCGAAAATCAATCTTTTATTAGTATTCTACAAACAGCCGAATGTAAAATCGTTTCTTTCAATATAAGGACGATTAATCGCCTATTTCGCAAAATGCAGAAATGCGCTTTACATATTGTGTCTTTTCGTTCGACACACAAAAGTTTTCCAGACATCTGTATTCTACGAAACGTAAGTTAATGAAATAATGACAATCAAGGGAGCTCTTGCATCAGATTTAATTGTACTGATTTAAAAAATGACAGACATACACATAATCTATATACTTTAACGTGTTCAATTTTCAGTTTGTACGCGATTATTAGTGGAATGTTTAATTTGAACGAAAAAGTTACACGTTATTCAGTGTGCTGCAAACGAAACTAGTATTAACTGAATTTAACTGAAGGAGTAATTCGTTGGAAAAAGGAAGTGTACATTATTACTCCTACTGCTCTGTAGCTACTATAACATAACGTACACAAAGTAGTAATAATTATTTTTTTCGTACTTTATTCCTACGTATTTTAGTCCGGCAGTCTGCGGAAAGCTCTCAGAAGCAACAAGGAAAACAGTACAGGGCGTCCCTGGAGGGATGGTCGATAATCAGTGACTTGACAGCAACGATTATTCGTAGCAGAAAGTGTGGTAAACATGGGCTCTAAAGTGCATACCTTAAGAGTTTTGAGTACTTGTCCATCTTCGCTACTGTAAAACACATCTTTTCTACTTAACAAGTGCACATAGCCCTTAAGGTACACATTTTAGGGCCAATTTTTACTAGACAATTTTATTCGTCTTTGGCCCATATCACCTCTTTCCAAAGTATGGGGAGAAAAGAATTTACAGTATAATAGATTTTTAGTACAGTACCGAATATTAAGAAGTGCTCATAGAGCTTAAGGTATACATTTCATCATCCCTGTCATATCCCTGAATACTGACCATTATTGCTGGGACACTCTGTATTCATAAACTTAATGTTGTTAAATACGTTCGTAGATAATGAACAAGTGTGTATGCCACGTGTTTTATAGGACTTCAGATTATGTTAACAGTTAAGATGTACAAGTTTATTGAACACAAAATGAAAAACATTTTTTAAAATGATTTTATATTTTTAGATTTGCAAATCAATTGCACATAAGGCAGCTTTATTTTGTTAACATGAGCAGATGATGTGCTCTAAGTGAATTTATTATAATCAGTTTGTTGTGGGTAATTTAATTTTGAGGCACGGTGTCGCCCCAAAATTAAAATAAACAGGCAATGGCGTACTACAATATTCCAGTCAACTGTTGCAAAGAAATAGAATTTTCACTAAATAATTAAATCTCACAACTTATCACTGAAAGTCAAAGTAAGAAAAAAATCTTATCTCCAAATTTCTACTGACATAAATGATGCTGGAATTGGTTGTTGTTGCAACTTTAACACTGTTTTTTAGTGCCGCTCACGGGTATAACATTGATTATTTACTAACAAGATGCAGGAAATTTATTGGTTTTCTCTATAATATAAGATCAACACGAAATGTTGGAAATGTTTTTCAGACACACACACACACACACACACACACACACACACACACACACACACACACAGAATACGTGTATGTATGAACGTGGCCATCACAGAAGTTGGGAATGAAAACATAGGTACAAAGAAGGTAGCTGCGAAGAAACCATGGGTAAAAGAAGAAATACTTCAGTTGATTGATGAAAGGAGGAAGTACGAACATGTTCCGGGAAAATCAGGAATACAGAAATACAAGTCGCTGAGGAATGAAATAAATAGGAAGTGCAGGGAAGCTAAGACGAAATGGCTACAGGAAAAATGTGAAGACATCGAAAAAGATATGATTGTCGGAAGGACAGACTCAGCATACAGGAAAGTCAAAACAACCTTTGGTGACATTAAAAGCAACGGTGGTAACATTAAGAGTGCAATGGGAACTAAACTGTTAAATGCAGAGGAGAGAGTAGATAGGTGGAAAGAATACATTGAAAGCCTCTATGAGGGTGAAGATTTGTCTGATGTGATAGAAGAAGAAACAGGAGTCGATTTAGAAGAGATAGGGGATCCAGTATTAGAATCGGAATTTAAAAGAGCTTTGGAGGACTTACGGTCCAGAAGACTGGAAAAGAAAATTGAGAATGCGCTAGGTGACGATCAGTTTGGCTTTAGGAAAAGTAAAGGGACGAGAGGCAATTCTGACGTTACGGCTAATAATGGAAGCAAGGCTAAAGAAAAATCAAGACACTTTCATAGGATTTGTCGACCTGGAAAAAGCGTTCGACAATATAAAATGGTTCAAGCTGTTCGAGATTCTGAAAAAAGTAGGGGTAAGCTATAGGGAGAGACGGGTCATATACAATATGTACAACAACCAAGAGGGAATAATAAGAGTGGACGATCAAGAACGAAGTGCTCGTATTAAGAAGGGTGTAAGACGAGGCTGTAGCCTTTCGCCCCTACTCTTCAATCTGTACATCGAGGAAGCAATGATGGAAATAAAAGAAAGGCTCAGGAGTGGAATTAAATTACAAGGTGAAAGGATATCAATGATACGATTCGCTGATGACATTGCTATCCCGAGTGAAAGTGAAGAAGAATTAAATGACCTGCTGAACGGAATGAACAGTCTAATGCGTACACAATATGGTTTGAGAGTAAATCGGAGGAAGACGAAGGTAATGAGAAGTAGTAGAAATGAGAACAGCGAGAAACTTAACATCAGGATTGATGGTCACGAAGTCAATGAAGTTTAGGAATTCTGCTACCTGGGCAGTAAAATAACCAATGACGGACGGAGCAAGGAGGACATCAAAAGCAGACTCGCTATGGCAAAAAGGCATTTCTGGCCAAGAGAAGTCTACTAATATCAAATACTGGCTTTAATTTGAGGAAGAAATTTCTGAGGATGTACGTCTGGAGTACAGCATTGTATGGTAGTGAAACATGGACTGTGGGAAAACCGGAACACAAGAGAATCGAAGCATTTGAGATGTGGTGCTATAGATGAATGTTGAAAATTAGGTGGACTGATAAGGTAAGGTATGAGAATCGGAGAGGAAAGGAATATGTGGAAAACACTGATAAGGAGAAGGGACAGGATGATAGGACATCTGCTTAGACATGAGGGAATGACTTCCATGGTACTAGAGGGAGCGGTATAGGGCAAAAACTGTAGAGGAAGACAGAGATTGGAATACGTCAAGCAAATAATTGAGGACGTGTGTTGCAAGTGCTACTCTGAGATGAAGAGGTTAGCACAGGACAGGAATTCGTGGCGGGCCGCATCAAACCAGTCAGTAGACTGATGACCAAAAAAAAATGAGGGCGGAAGCTACTACTGTTCTCTGTAGCATAGTCCAGAGACCAGGTATGTAGTAACAATGGCTGTTAAACGGACAGCCAAAAGAGAAGCTACCGTCTGGCTCATTGGTCAAACGCGAAATTCTGTGGATGCCAGCCAAATGGTGGTGCGACCTGTGATAAAAGCGAGAGTCGGTTTCCTCCCAACCATGCTAGGAAAGAGCTTATTAATCCGAAGGGATCACTTATTGGAGCACCTACAAACCATACGATTGTAGAACGCATGGAAATCTCCTGAACACTGCCTAATTTTGATAACGGTCAAATCTTTCTGAAGAAAACTAAAACTCTCTTTCATATAAAATGTTGATACATGATCCTACGCACAATTGTAGACCGTACTGACAAATACGCCCTGTCAGACAAAAATATATATTAACCTTATTAAGCTCTCCTTTTGAGGTGAAACTGTGACACATTTAATGGACAGAAAACGCTTAAATACTTTCTTTTCTAACAATGTTTCTGTATTTTATATATATATATATATATATATATATATATATATATATATATATATATATATGTGTGTGTGTGTGTGTGTGTGTGTATGTATGTATGTATGTGTGGGTATGTATGGGTATGTGTGGGAGGGTGGTTGCACGTGGTGAGTCGCGTAACATTTAACGCCCTTTTTTTTCTCGAACGGTTTCAAATATCGAAGCGAGGTTTTCGACTATTGAAGTTAGATACATGGTGAGCTACCTTTGGGCACATCACATGGGAATTAGGAAAACAATGTCCAATGTGTGTACACTTACAACTGCAGTTACGTGAGTTTTTCCTTAAACTCTCCCCGTTGCTGCTTACTTTGACAATGCCGAAACAGAAAAGCTTATCGTTAATACTTCATAATAACAAAACATCACTACTCATGGACAAAAAATCTAATGCACTAACGTTGTTAGATTAGGAAAAAATATATTACCTGACCTGTCTTTGTCCAGACTCGTCTCAATGCTTCTTAAAGATAAAACAATTCCTTGATCAATATTCTCTGCAACGGAGTGTGCGCTGATATGAAACTTTCTGGCAGATTAAAACTGTGTTCCGGACAGAAACTCCAACTCGGTACCTTTTCTCACACCTGTGAGGTGACGTCATGAGTCGTGCTTCGGTACCTGAGTTGAAAGAGCCCTTCTTCGCAAAAAGCAAAGTCCAGTGTTCGAGTATCGGTCTGGCGTACAGTTTTAATCTGGCAGAAAGTTTCATATCAGCACACATTCCATTGTAGAAACATCCTCCAGGCTGTGGCTAAGCCACGTCACAAAAAAAAAATAGATAAATAAATTAATTAATAAATAAAAATAAAATAAAATGGTTCAAATGGCTCTGAGTACTATTGGACTTAACAACTGAGGTCATCAGTCCCCTAGACTTAGAATTACTTAAACCTAACTAACCTAAGGACATCACATACTGCCATGCCCGAGGGAGGATTCGAATCTGCGACCGTAGCAGGAGCGCGGTTTCCGACAGAAGCGCCTACAACCGCTAGGCCACAACGGCCGGCTAAGCCATGTCATTGCAATATTGCAATATCTTTTCTAGCAGGAGTGATAATCCTGCAAGTTTCACAAGTGAACCTCTGTGGAATTTGGAGGATAGCAAATGAGATACTGGCTGAGGAAACATTGAGGACGGGTCGTCAGTCGTGCTCGGGTAGCTCAGCTGGTAGAGCCCTTGCCCGCGAAAGACACAGGTCTCGATTCTCGGTCTGGTATACAATTTTAATCTGCCAGGAAGTTTCAGCTGTCGGACAAATGAGTCTATCTATATATATTACTCCAAATCGTAACTAGCCGGAATACACTTTGAATAAATTAAACATTTTATTTAGAATTACTGACGATAAGTCGCCCACAAAATATATATTTTTCTTAAAGAAACATAGTTTTACACTTTACTTACGAGTGTGCTCAAAATCTATGCCATTGATTGCACGGCAATTACTGTTCGATGATATGCCGTTGCATGCTGTCGCCATTCGATGGCGCGTGTCCTCTGGGATAGTCTGGGCTTCATGATACACTATTTTAGTGCTCACCGTAGAAAGAAATCAAGGTGAGTCAAATCAGGATATCTGGCTGGCCATTGAACTGCAGCATTCCATCCTTTCAAACGTTCTGCAATCTTTTCATTCAATATTTGCTTTGCAACATGGGAGCTGGGCAGCTATCTTGTAGGAACCACTTATACTGTCGCTATTCCAGTTGTACTTCTTCTTGAAGATCTTTGTAAGATAATGTTCAAACGTATTTTCATTTAACACCCCTGACAAGAAGTACGGTCCCACAACAGATTGGTTGATCTGGGAGGAGGGGACCAAACAGTGATGTCATCGGTACCATTTGATTAGGGAAGGAAGTCAGCCGTGCTCTTTTAAAGAAACCCACCGGGCATTTGCCTGAAGCGATTTAGGGACATCACAGAGAACCTAAATTAGGATGGTTGGAGGCAGGTTTGAGCCGTCGTCCTCCCGAATGCGAGTGTAGTGTGCTACACCACCTCACTCGGTCCCACTACCGAATTCTCTATGGTGCGACACCGCACGATTACGCTCCGTGGACATTTGCGTTGTACCAAACGAAGCCAGCGTGGATATTCAGCTGCCCAGTAGTGCATTACCGTAGTTCGTAAAAGTTACTTAATCGGTGAAGAGCACACGTTGGAGAAACATATTGTCGTCTCCTAAGCACTGCAAAACAAACCGGTAGAATTCTATACGACATTCGAAATCACATCCTCCAAGTGCCTGATGTAATAACAGGTGATAAGGGTGGAATTTACAAGGGTTGGAACTTAAATAGTGGCAACTATTTATTCACAACCGATACAAAAGAGTTACATGTTCGTACCTATTACTGTCCTTCAAAGTAGTCATCGGTGATGTGTAGAACCCGTTGCCAGCAATGTGGAAGGCGTAGTATACCGTTACCAGAGCCGGTTCTGTTCATGGTGCGAATGGAGCGATCTAAAGTCATGGTGATTCTCGTGCACGACTGTGATGGTGTTATCCTAACGCATTACGTTCCTCCTCGGCAGACAGTCAACACACAGTATTACTGTTCGTTTTTGGAGCATCACCTACGACCAGCTTTGCGAAAGAAGCGGCGACACTTTCTGCACAACCCACCCATCATTTTGCACGACAATGCGCGGGCGCGTACAGCGCAAGCCGTGGCTGCTCTGTTCGGTCGATGGGATTGGGATCATCCACCATACTCCTCGGAATTAAGTCCTTGTCACTTTGATTTGATTCCGAAGATGATGGAACCACTTCGCAACATTCGCTTCAGAACTGTTCCAAAGATCCGACAGGCAGTAGACCGCTCCATCCGCACCATCAACACAACAAGCTCTGCTAACGGTATACTACGCCTTCCACATGGCTGGCAACGGCTTCCACACGACACTGGTGACTACTTTGAAGGACAGCTACAGATGCAAACATGTAACTCTTTTGTACCGGTCGTGACTAAATAATTGGCACTATTTAAGGTCCAACCCTCGTATATAGATAAAAGATGCGAATGACTCTCGTCTGGCTAATGCTATATTCTTGGCAGTACGTCTTATGTCACAGTGCGGATTCATAAGCATCGTTGCTAGGACAGCTTCTCAGTATGCTATGTGAGCTGCAGTCTTCCTCCTCGTCCTCTGACGTTGAAGCTGCCTGTTTGCAGGAATGACCTAATAACTAGTTCAAGTGCCTGACACGACGGTCAACAATGATTACAATAGACATTCCTATACCGCCGTGCCGTTTCGAGAGCATGCCTTTGACATTCGTCGCATAAAAGTAGGGTGTTCAAATTCTCCTAATTTGTGCACTCGTTTCCATGCAAGGAATATTAAAATAGAAATGACCTACCGACAGATGTCCCAGATCCTGCTAGTTTTGCAGTGTGGACAAGTAAACAATCGAAAGGCTGTATACAATGCCGCAGCCTGGCATGAGCGTGTTAACAGTGGAATAGCCGATTCCAGCCGAAGTGCTTTTCAATTTTTGTAAATTTCTCGGATTCTTTTCCGAAGAGACTCAACCTCAAAATTAACAAAGATTAAATTACTATAGTTATCTTTTCAAACGCTTTCGGATTCCGTTAAAAAAGTATGTCACTATTTGAAAAATTCATACTTGCTTGAGTAACTCGATCGATGCAAGACTTAAGACTGTTTATCACATACATAAGTCCTTGCCATTTACTATGCAACTGTTTACCGAAAATCTCATTTCACTACCTGGAACCGTACACGAAATAAAAGTCGTGTTGCGACTTACGTGACACACACACACATTTTGTGTATATAATACCCCGTAGGTAACCGTATAGCGCATAGCGGAGGCTACTGCATATCTACACTACGTAACAAATCACTGTGCTTGCATGTGACACTATGAACTTCATTTCAGTAAATTAATTATCTACGAAATTTTCGGACTTTCTTTCTTAAAAAAAAGAGAGAACTGATATTCAGTCATCCTTCTTCTTCTAGTCCACTGCTAGAAGTTTGTATTAATCTCGTATCTTAAATTCTGTTATGAAATAATAACTAAATCTAGAGCTTTTAACTGTTTGTTAGTAGTGTGCATAGTCCTGCATGCATGAGATAATTAAATCATTTATATATCTTTTGGCCTTTTAAATTTGTTGGTAGTAGTCGGATTGGTGAGGCAACGATCATGCGCCGTAAATGCGCTACTGCTTTTTTCCTATTTCCCACATTGTAAATCGAACACATTGTATGGTAGTGAAACACCGACTGTGGGAAAACCGGAACAGGAGAGAATAGAAACATTTGAGATGATGTGCTACAGGCGAATGTTGAAAATTAGGTGGACTGGTAAGGTAGGGTATGAGGATGTTCTGCGCTGAATCGAAGTGGAAAACACTGACAAGGAGAAGGGTCAGGGTGCTAGCATATCTATTGAAACATCTGGGGTGACTTCCACGATACTAGAGGCAGCTGTAGAGGGAAAAAACTAAAGAGGAAGACAGATGTTGGAATATGTCCAGGAAATAACGAGGACAAAGGTTGCAAGTGCTACTCTGAGATGCGGTCTGAGGCGCTGCAGTCATGGACTGTGCGGCTGGTCCCGGCAGAGGTTCGAGTCCTCCCTCGGGCATGGATATGTGTGTTTGTCCTTAGTATAATTTAGGTTAAGTAGTGTGTAAGCTTAGCGACTGATGACATTAGCAGTTAAGTCCCATAAGATTTCACACACATTTGAACATTTTTTTCTACTCTGAGATGAAGAGTTTCGCAGAAGAGAGGAATCCGTGACGAACTGCATCGAAACAATCAAAAGACTGATGACTCAAAAAAAATGTATTTGAACATGCAGCTTATGTTTTTGACGAAATGAGATCGAAATTATTGTTATTAGTATTATTATTCAAACAATTTCCTTACATTAACAGTTACATGGTCTTATGTCTCCGAGTTTGCTGCATTCCAGCGATGACTTCCGGGTCTGTAGCAGAACTCGCAAGTGTGAAGAAACAATCTCTTGCAGAATTCTCTTACACCACAGTATCGGTTTCAAGTTCGATACTCTCTCATTTTCATAACTATATGCTGTATTTTCTTGCTGGAAATATGGTGTGTTATTTCTTCGTTAAAATTTCACTTTGCTATTTAGATCTAAAATCACGAAGATCCGCACTGCAGGGAAAGGATACATTACACGGTCTATCATATTACAGGCCAGTTTTATGAATATTCCCTGTATGACATTTTATATTCCTTACATTCATACAGGTTGCTTTCTTCTGTTTCATGTAATGAATGCAAATCGCTAATGTACCGACAAAAACTGTTTGAAGCTGAAGAAAAATAAGGACGCGATTGATAGATAAAAAGAAATTGATGAACGAAGGAACGGATATAAGATTTTTAGAAATTAATGTTAATGATCTACATCGTGTCACAACGTATCAGGTAAGGGAAACGTTCCTTATCTTACTTTGTCTCTACGTATCATATCTGTTGCCAATCAAAATAATTTTTCACGGCCAATTTTTATTCAAAATTTTGTTATTACAATTTTGGTAATTATCTGTAGTACTTGCGAAGTGAAATCGTACAAGTTGTCTGACATTGTATAAGGTGTGCTCTAGATGGTGCTGTGCTGCTTCATTGTTTCAACTGATTGATGTCTCCTTGCTGAGAATTTAGTGTTCAGCATTATTATTATTGTGTAGTGTTATTAAAATAAAATATTTAATTTCATTAAAGTAATTTCAGGCATCTCCGTGTTTGGGTAAAGATAGGAAAGTCTGTAAAAATTGAGTCTGAAGCATGTAATGACGTAGTTATCACATGCCGAACCTAGCAAATTTCCGATTATAGCTGTTGAAAATACTGATGCTTCAGCACGCGAAAATGGAATTGCAGTCTGAAAATAAATTATTCCATCAATCAGTCGTACGGAAGACCCATTTACAGCATTAGATTGAAGTTCAGACTCAATGATAAAAACAAATTTTGAACACTTGTCATTACGGCAGAATGAAATGTCATCTGTAATATCATCTATGCTAAATGATCTGTGATCTAAGCATAATGAAATATCGTCTAAATAAGACGAAACGTTGTCTAAATTGATAAATTTGTCATTCCAACGGAATGAATTGAAACTGAAATTCTGAATTGAAAACCGAATACTACCACAATCCTCATGCTATCGAAAATTAACTAACAGAGTTATATAGAAGAATCTGTTCGGAAGGTAAATACAAAAGTAGATAATTACACTGCTGAACAAGAGTTTAAGATAAGTAAACCGTTTGACGCATAGAGGGAAACCTTCTCACAGGACTTTTCAAGTTTTCGCATGACAACAAGGTCAATGACAAATTAGATTCAGCATTACAACTTGACTTACAGCAGTCTCTTTCTTGTGTAATTTGAGAGAGGCACTTCAAAATAATCAGTTGGAGAATTAAATGAAAACTATTTTAAGTAAATATTTACCTGAATGGCATGGCAGTGTCACTTCTCAGGTTAGTCATATGCAGCAGGAGTTGTCCACTGTCACTCAGATAATACATGACACGCTGTCCTCGGCAACCAGGACGTGTGACGATTGTAACAGTACGGCACCATCTGACCGTATGTGCAGACAAGAATTTATATCATGCTGGTCTGTCACCTAACCATATGTCGTATCGAATTGGGAACTTTCTTCTTTATCGTACGTTTTGCTAGAATAAAGTTTCTTGAAACACCGAGAGTTCCAGATTTTCATACCTGACAAGAAAAGATTCATCCTGTTGCGTGCCACTGCCTATAAGAGAAAAGACAGTCCACTTTACAGAGACAAACATAGAACACCGCATATCCATATTGGATCCTGCTAATTGAATACATGAATATTCTAAGGTGAATAACACCAATAATAATAATGGTGGTACGGGTCAGTCCACTCCATAGCATACACAGTTCTACCATGACGGCAGATCAAAATACAGCCGGCGACACTTGTGCTGCGCAGTGCTCAGCATTCTGACCAAGGTCCGCCGAATTCTAACAAAATAAGAAGAGCTAATAATAGATACCGCTCCGTATATTATAGGGACAGAGTAGATCAATGGAATCAAAGCAATAACAACGAGTGGAATTCCCATACAGGAAAACACAGTGAATGAAATATAAAGGATCCAAACCAGAAAAGTGGTCCAATACAAAACAATGCTGTTGACACATGCTAGCGATAGCAAAACCCAACATGAATTCTGTAGAACGAAAAACTAGTCGAAGTTACAAATTTTTAATTTTAAATCATTCGATGACTAGTGTTCCGGCAGAGATCCATCTTCAAATCATCAGAAAGAGTCGAAAATTGCATTTACAAGGATGTCAAAAATATGAAGTGAACATTTACATGTTTACTGCACATTTTTGACATCTTCTGAAATGTCAAAAATGTTCAAATGTGTGTGAAATATTATGGTACTTAACAAAAAATGGTTCAAATGGCTCTGAGCACTATGGGACTTAACTGCTAAGGTTATCAGTTCCCTAGAACTTAGAACTACTTAAACGTAACTAACCTAAGGACATCACACACATTCATGCCCGAGGCAGGATTCGAACCTGCGACCGTAGCGGTCGCGCGGTTCCAGACTGTAGTGCCTAGAACCGCGCGGCCACTTCGGCCGGCTGTACTTAACAGCTAAGGTCATCTGTCCCTAAGCTTACACACTACTTAACCTAAATTATCCTAAGGACAAATACACACACCCATGCCAGAGGGAGGACTCGAAGCTCCGTCGGGACCAGCCACACAGCCCAGCACTGCAGCGCCTGAGACCGTTCGGCTAATCCCGCGCGGCTGAGAAACGTCATTTTCGACCATGTTATGTTGATTTGAAAATGGGTCTCGTCCCGAAAACTAGCCATCGAATGAATAAAAAGTAAAAATTCGCAAATTCAACTGGTGTTTCGTTCTAATGCTTAACGGAAGCTGCTGGTCCAAACTACTCCAGTTTGCTGGAAGTCAGCCAACAGTAAGCGTTATTGATCTGACTGAAGTATCATGCTCGACTATGACTGCTTCAGCAAATTAGAGCCAGCTGCATTATGCAATCCAATGACGGTCATGTGTTGCGCGAGAGAACATAATTTAGTGAACTTGTTAACGCATAGCAAAGACACAGACATTAGAAGTGAGTTAGGAACTTAATTCTATTAATGTCGTTATCACAGAGAAAATATAGTTCATGCAACTACTGGTTCTTTTGTGAGAAAAATTTCTAACGCAGTTATTTTCTAAGGTGCTACTCTGCGTGTAATACCAGCGGACCTTTTAAATAACATTAGTGGTGTCAAGAGAGTACCTACTTAGTCAGTATAAAATTGCAAAGTTTATGGGAGTTGTCGATATCAGGTTATGAAATGTCAAAGTGCAAACGCAGGTTCAGATACTTACAGGAAACGGAGACACAATTTGCCCGTTTTTAATTATAAATATGTTAATAGATGAATTAATTTTTGTCTTGGAATTTCTGAGGGAGAGGGACGCAAAAATAGACGTCTCCTTGGTCATGTTTTATCTGACTATCAATGGTGAATATATCCTTGTGAATTTGAATATACGAAGGTTGTGCATGGAAAATACTAAGTAGGCACAGGAGTTAAGTTTATGAAGGCAAAAGCTGTCTTAATCGGTAAGAGAGTCAAGAGTGCAGAATTCCACATTAATGTCAAAATGTCAGAATCTTCAAGTAATAACTCTGAACAGCAGGACGAACCTAAAGAACTGTCACTTCTTTAAGTGTATGTAGGTTTTGAATAATCGGCAAGGTATCATACATACTTATCATTCTATGGAAGTATTTCTACACAAAATTTACTGCCTAACTCATATCCCATTCCACAGTAAAAACTAGAGACAGTTGCTAAAGAAATATGACGGATGTCAGAATCAAAAATTGTAGAATAATCCCTCTTTCCTTATCGCAGCTTTTTATTAGCTGTAAATAAACCTGATTTAATGTCCGCTTTGTACTGGATGCACAGATATTAATCAAATATATTCCCATTATAATCTTAAGAAATATCTAAGTTAACGATTGATCTTGTTTAACTTTTAGTAATGTTTGTAAACACGTGGGTAATTGATTTATATCAGTTGATAAGTTAATTTTTTTATTCTTTTAGGAAATATTAAAATTATACACGGAATCCACATGGAATGCAAGAAGTAAATGTCATCAATGCTGTTGCACAGATTAAGAAATCCTCGCCACAATATTTTCACTCATCACATGGGCTGAATACTGGGCACTGCACTCGCTATGTCTCACTTAATGACTGAATGTATATGTAAATAATAGCTGGTAGAGGAACAGAGTAAACAAACATTTTGAGTGTTAGCGTCTATTTTGAATAAACTACCAATTATGGCACTGAGGACTACATATTGTAGTTCCCAACAAGGACAGTGTACAGAGTCATGAGCTGAACGAGTTATGTTCAGTACCTCTGGTGGTTTAGTAGAATTACTGTAATGTTATCTTATCTCAAGTTACTATACCTATGTTCTCAAAAAAGGGAGAAATTTGTGCACAAAGCTAGATCCTTAACTGTGTAAATAATTTACCCTCTATCTTTTCACAATACTAAGTATTCAGCTGTAAGACGTATTTGTCTTCCCTAGTACATCTGAAATAAGTGAAATCAGACCTTGATGCGTGAGGGAATTTCTTTAGCTCTGATCGTTTGTACTAATGTAATATAACTTCATACCATGATATTTGATTGAGGTTTTGACTCTGTATTAACAGCGTTCAAAGTCATGTGAAATATAGCGTTATTAAATGTACATGGGTTTCGAACGATTACCTTTAACCTGACATTTCGCGATTTCTAAGTAAATATTTTGCTCTGTTTGTGCCTGCTCCCTATTATTTCTGAGTTTTGATGTAATTTTGCCCATGGCTCTGATTTTTATGCACTCTACAAAAATAGTAATTTTGCTTTAAGTAAATAAATACGTTGTCCTGGTCTGCCTGAATGGTATGATACTAAGGAAAACCGGCGTTTTAATAGCTCATGCCAGAGTCGTAAAAATTTATACTTTTATATTGACATGTATATCTCATTGTGGGTCATGGGTATCTTTCCCACTACATATATACACTGAGGTGACGAAAGTCATGGGATTTCGATATGCACATATGTATATAGATGGCGATAATATAGCATGCACGACGCTTAAAAGGGCAGTGCACTGGTGGAGTCATTTCCACTCAGGTGATTCACGTGTAGAGGTCTCCGACGTGACTATAGCCACATGACGGGAATTAACAGACCTTGAATGCTGAACGGTGGTTGGAGCTGAATGCATGGTACATTCACTTTTGGAAATCCTTAGGGAATTCAATGTTACGAGATACACAGCGTCAAGAATGTGCGGGTGTAACAAAGTTATCATTTCTCACTGCAGACAATGCACTCGCCGACGGCCTTCACTCAATGAGCGACAGCTGCGGCGTTTGCACAGAGTTGCTAATGCTAAGAGACAAGAAACACTGCGTGAAATAGTCACAGAGATCAGTGGAGGACGTAAGACGAACGTATCCATTAGGGCACTGCTGCGAAATTTGGTGTTAATGGACTATGTCAGCAGACGACTGACGCGATGAAGTTATGGTCCCATAGTGTGCAAGCTGGTGGTGGCTCCATAAAGGTGAGGGCTGTGTTTACATGGAACGGTCTAAGTCATCCAGCTGAACCGATAATTGACTGAAAATGGTTATGTTCGGCTGCTTGGGAGTCATTTATAACCATTCATGGAATTCACTTTCCAAGATAATTTCTTGCGATGGGTTTTAACAATATTCTGGACAATTCGAGTGAATGATTTGGGCACCCAGATCGCCCAACACGAATCTCATCGAACATTTATGGGGCGTAATCTAGAGGTCAGTTGGTGCAAAGAATCCTCCTGCACCGGCAACAGTTTCGCACGTATGGACTGTCGTAGAGACAACATGGCTCAATATTTCTGCAGGGACTTCCAGCGACCATACCACTTCTGGCTGCTGCAGTAAACCGGGCAAAATGAGCTCTGACACGATATTAGGAGGTATCCCATGACTTTTGTCACCTCCGTGTACGTTCTGCAAATGTTTTGTTTCTCCTCTATTTCAACAAAATATTTCGCTCTGTGAGGGCGAAATGATGGACGCGTATGTACGAAATAGGTACTGAAAGGCTATGACACAGTAAACTCAATTTGAAAATTTTTTCTACACTGGTGAATGTCCGGTGAAACTATGGGACACTGACATACCAATATAATGCTAGCGCATATTGCAATATACAGCCAGATTAGTACACCAACAAAACCCTGTGACACTTTTTACTTACTTAAGTTTGTGATCAGCAAACTGTTATCTCGCTTGTGCTTTGTCGCATATTAAAATCCTCTCCGAATGTGGCGAGGCAGTAACTGTCATGGACGTGTAACAACCATGATGCTTCAACATGCAGTAGCCGACAGTTGCGTCTATCTACAACAAAACTCGGTTGTATTATTGACTTAAACTGCACAGTAAATAAAAATGAAAATTAGTCTGACACACAGTATATCAGAGCATCTATTGGGCATTACTTATACAAGAATGATATGCACGTTATCTGCTGGTTCAGAGCGATAGTTGGCTGTTTAAATCACAGTATACTGAACGCTAAGCAAACACGGATCCATTCCTCTGCCATTCTTATCTACGCAAAAAATTTCTTGTACGTAAATAAAGTTTTCCTTCTCAACTTATTTATGTTGTGCATTACGTAGTTCTGATTCTGTTGTACAACTGTTGAGTTTAACATGCCCATGAGAGGCTTCTTGGTGCCTCTTTGAGATGCAACCAGAATACTATGAGGCATTCTAAGTGCTGTTCCGGTCATCGATCTCACTCACTGCCTCGATCCTAGCCATCAAGTTGCGTCCTTTTTCAGACCGCAAACATCGCTTGCATCCTGACCTTGTACCCCATTTTACGTCGTCTTCATCAGCTAGACCATGGGACCACCATCACAGCATTTCCAGTTCCTGATTTCCATTGTCATAAAATAAGACCTGAAGTCATTCTCACATTGTACCTATACTACGTGTCATGTATCACATATGTGTCAACAAGAGAACTCAAATAAAACGACGCAATCCAGAGACATACACATCTACATTGATTTGGTAAAATGAAAGATCCTCATAAGAGCGACTTCTAAAACATATGCTAAATACTACCTTCCTGGGCAATATGTTTCGTTACATTAACTTACTACAAGAAACATATAAAAAAGATGCAGTGTTCGTATGGAATTTCGAAATGAATCTTCAATAAAATATGTGTTCGCTTTGCAGTGACCTGTATTGTCTTTAATAGTGTAAAGCTTTGAAGACTGAAAGCCCTGTCTCAGTTTGCTCAGGTTTCCTGTTGACTACGGCCGAATGTGGGAGTGGGGAGAGGTCACAAATTCACTTTCATAAATTCCTCAGATTTTAACCATAAGCTATGATACGTAGTACTACAAAACTTTAGAAACTAGTGTCTCTCATATCACTTACATAAATTCATGACAAAGAGGTCACTCATATTAATTTTACTCAAATGTTTTCAAGAAATCGTTATTAGTCTATAGCAAGACAATTGTTTTAACAAAACAACTCCATGTTCCTTCAGTAATGGCTACGTGATTACTGTTACCGTATGTCGACTGTTTCGGCCCCTGAGTGGAGACGGTTAAAGTGACAGTGAATGGCGCACCCACGTGCTATAACAGACGTTTTTTCCTGCCATTTAAGGGGTCAGTGTAGCAAATGAAAGTGTTATAACGATATTAGTGACAAGATTACATGTCGATTTGTTAATTATCTATGAAATTATAGATCTTTTTCCTAAAAGAATAAACTTAAGAATAAGAATAAAAGAATAAGAAATTTAATATTCAGTCTTCCTTCTTCTTCTTCTTCTTCTTCTTCTTCTTCGAGCCCCGCTATTAGTAGGTTGTAGTAATCTTATACGTCGAGTTCTCCTTTCGAGGTATAACTCAATCTAAATCTTTTACTTCTTTGTTAGTAGTATGCATAACCCTACATCCAAGAGATAATGAAACCTTCTGTATGTTTTTTGGTTTTTGAAATTTGTTGGTGACGCAACAATAACGTGCCATAAGCGCGCTACCGTTTTTCCGCATTTGTAAATTGAACTTGCTGTCTATGTTTTTAAAGAAGTCCTATTGTAATTATTATTATGCATATTATTTCTTTGGATTAACAATTAACAGTAACACAATCTCGTGTCATCAAGTTTGTTGCTTTCCAACGACTTCTGGGCCTATGGCGAAACTCAAGAGTGAAAAAATAAACTCTTACAGGACCGTTTTATGGCGCAAGAACAGTGTTAAGTTCAACGAAGTCTCTAACGTTTATAACCATATTTTTTTCATGTTGGCAATGTGTCCTTCCTTTGTTAACACTTTACTTTCTTATTTTCATTTAAGACCACAAAAATCCACAACGAATGTAAAGGGTACGCTACAGTCAGAAATTGTCTGTTCCAGTCCATTTACGGAAAGTGTCCTTACGATTACACACAACCTAATCTTCGCTATCTTACTCACACCATCTTTATCAGATATGTAGGATACTGGCTTCATACAACAATCGATAACAAGATGTTGTCAGCTGCCTGTACATGTAAACCACACAGAAGCTTACCTGTGCGTAAACTACACAGGAGCCGGTGGTGGTGTACTGCGCAAGGTGGGACTGGACAAAAGTATGGATGCACCAAAAACACATTAGGATGACTAATGCGATGTAGAAAACCAGTTGGCATACAAAACACCATGCAGTCATCTCGAAATGAATAAATACAGGTCCTGTGTGGTTTCCAAGGGAATCTTACACCTTCCTTCTTGAAAAATACTGGCAAATTCTGGTAATGATGATGAAGATGTATAACGAACACCCACCTTTCTTTTCAAATACTAAGAAGACTCAATAATTTCAAGATCTGGAGATTTACTTAGTGTAACCGCTCAGTGCCATTCAATACGATCACGACGACACCCCTCGATCGACGTAAGCACTCGTGGTGTCACTCGCCTTCATACATGGCAGTGGACGTTTGAAAATTCGTGACGCTAGCTCAATGGTCGTCAATTGATTTAAATGATATTCCCGGCTGACTCTTAATTCAATTACTGCCACGGGGGTGAGGAGAAAGAACACATCCTGGTGATACCAGCATTGTGCGTATTTAGATGTTCGACTAATCTGAATGGTTTGCAATGTTCCAGGGATTCTATTCGAACTCTATGCTGATGTACCGACAAGGACCAATTTCGCAGATAAACATGCAAGTACGTAATGGATGTTCAATTTCTCAATATAGTTCGTCGCACTCACACATCATACATTCGCTGTAAGAACAATTTCATGCATTTACATTTTTGGTGTCTCACAAAATTGGTTGGCTAAATATTATGACGATACGTTTCATACAACTTCCTCAGATATTGTTTATCATGTAGTCAAGACTACGTAATGAAGCCAAAATCGTGGATAAAATTGAAATGTAGTTTGTTTATTAACACTTCTCTTTTCACTAATTAAATATGAAATATGAATCGGGGTTGGAGGTGATGATCCTATGCTTCTTTTTTAGTATTTTAGGTCCCCGTTAATTAGTATTTGGTAGTTATTAAGCGAACTACTTTTTGTGCTGGCGCGTTGTTTGTATCAGTTACCCCCGCAATCGTCCAAGGATAAGATTCTATTAATGTTCCGCGCACACGCTTTTCACCATTTTATAAAATGCAGATATACGTAAACTATAGCTTACCGTTGCGCACAACTTTCGTGGGTTCCACAACCGTTATAGTTTCCCAAGAGTATTTTTCCGAGCTAACACAAAGTTTGAATTATGATGTCGGATTCATTTTCACTCCACCCGACAATAAACATCTCTGATCACTTCGTCACACGTAATGTATTTTAAACGTGCTTGAAGAGTCTTTAAATAATCGCCTTAACGAATTTCGTAGTCGCGTACCACTTTCTCATCGAGTAGCCCGATCGCGATAACTGAAGGTAGAGAGCTCAATAAGGTGTTACATGTTCTTTCATATGTATTAAAAAACAAACGCGCCCCTATATCTTTCTGTCCCGCTTGGTCTTTGCTACATTACTTTTTATCACTTTTCATTGTATTGCTTCTTAGTAATACTGTGCAGTTATTAAAGTTTCGTATTACTTTCCCTTTTTTAATTCTTCCAAAATAAAGTCTATTTATCCCCCATTTTAATTAATATGATGCTAATTGATACGCCTGTCCGCAAAGTACCGTTATATTGGCCAGGGGACATGCGACAATTCGCTCTCGAGCTGAAAGAACCAGTGCTGGACGATGCGTGCAGTGTAAACATGAGCCCTGTCGTCTTCATATAACGGCATCACCATTGGAAAACAAACTTGTACAATCTGATGGACCCGATAGGCCAAAATGGTCACACAATGCTTGGCAGTAAAGCGACCCTGCAGAGTACCATTGGACCCACCTAATGCCACGATATAGCTGCCTAAATCATCACCGAACTCCGCCATGTTTCACCCTTGTGACGTGAACTGAGCCAGAACTTGGAAGCAGTTTGCAACAAGACTCATCCGACCAAATGACTTTCTTCCATTGCTCCACAGTCCAAGTCTTATGGCTTCAGCACTACGTTTTACTGTTACAGGAATTTTCATCACTGATGAATGGCTTTGGAATTCCAACTCGCCTTGCAATTCCTTGCTCAGTTCTTGTTGCTTTGGTGCCGACATGGTTTGCGAGTGCGACATTCAGATATGTAGTGACTTTTGTCGAAATGGCCCTCTTATTTTTCGTCAGAATCTTCCTCAATTACCGTCCACTACGACCACTTAACACATACTTTCGTCAACGTTGTGACTTAATGGATGATGATCTTCCGCTTTCCATGCATGCGATATAAATCTTCGATATGGCTCCTGTTATAAGACAAAACACCTTGGTTACGGAAGCATCCACCACAGGAGCACCCATATTTTACATGCATGCGAATTCAAAAACTACCTCTGACGTATTGCACTCACAACTACACACTACGCTGTTGTGACCACGACTGAACTCGCAACGTATTGATGACCTCACACGGAATCGCTCAAACACAACAGCGCAACCTGCAGGCTTGAGTAGCATTTACGTATTTTTGAGACAGTCTGATCCCTGCATTTATCCCAACGCCTATTGTCACATAGTGGCATACTCCATGTCCATTCCATGTCAGACAATCATTCTGCCGGTTCTAAGGTTAAGGGAACATTGTACATGAAATTTGTAGAAATTTGACATTCTTTGTTTTCCACTCCATAATGTACTTTGGACTTTCCAGAACATTTTGGTATATAATACATTAAAATCAGACAATTGTGAGACCTTGAAATCATATTTTGAATGTTGGGGTGTGACTGTCAAATTTTGCGGTTATGCATGTACTGCCACAGTTGAGCAATCATATTTTGGGAACTACAGTCTAGAAGGCTGTGAATTGCTTTGTTTTGTGCCTACTGCTACGTCTCAGAAGTTGGCATTACGAATAAACAAGTTCAAGTGTTTGTGAAATCTTATGGGACATAACTGCTAAGGTCATCAGTCCCTAAGCTTACACACTACTTAACCTAAATTATCCTAAGGACAAACACACACACCCATGCCCGAGGGAAGACTCGAACCTCCGCCGGGACCAGCCGCACAGTCTATGGCTGCAGCGCCTTAGAACGCTCGGTTAATCCCGCGCGGCTACGAATAAACAAATCAGTCCTTTTTTCTGATACTAGTTTTCGTCGAAAGTAGTGTGATTATCGGCTATTTTTGTAGTAAGCTAACTTCTATTACCTTTTATACGATTCATGGGAATGCCATTAGAGGTAACAGTGAAAATTTAGAGAGGATGGAAAGAACTGTGTGGAGCGCTTTCTTTCATCGAATATCAACCGATGAAAAGCCATGTCATGCTTTTTGTCCACCTCCACGAAAAACTTGGTACAAACGTAGCCAAGCTGAATTTTCTGGCACCCTGCATGAATTTACACATAAACATTGTCTTCCTTTAGCAGTAATCGAGACAATCAACCTTATTTACAGAGATTTGGCAAATCCTGAACTGCTAAAGAAGTGTTTACGTGGGAAGACCCAGAATGTGAATGAGTCCATCAATAATGTTGTGTGGTGCCACGTGCCTAAAAATGTATCTGTTGGCCTTATGACTCTAAAGTTAGCAGTGTCTGATGCTGTAATAACTTTTAATGGTGGTAACTATGAAAGACTTGAGGTTCTGGAGAAGTTAGGGGTAAGATTTGAACAGAACACAGCTAAAGGACTGCGGGAACTGGATGAGCTTTGTGTACGTGAAGCAGAGTTAACTGCTCAGCAAATGACAAAAGAAGAAAGAAAGAAAAGGAGGAGGCAAGCACTGGGCTGTTGTGACACTGAAGAAGACACAAACTAAGGGCCAGGGCAATTCTAGTGCATAAAAGACGCAGAAATGTAAGTCTGAATAAGAATTTGTAATAAAAAAGTTTTAAACCTCAATAACAAAAAAAATACTGATGGTACAGACGTGAAATTTTCATAGCATGCCAAGCGTATGATTCGACACATATGGCACTAGAATAATTAAAATATCTTGAGTTGTTTTGTTTTTATGTTCATTTATTTATAAAATTCTGTCAAAAATTGAGTGTTAGAAAAAAAAGATAACATGCCCCACAATACAATTTTAGTAATAATACTAGTTCAGTGTATCTAGAAAGGTGCATTCAATAAATACGGAAAATTGTAAGTTGGTGTCTTAAAAAGTTTCCAAGGTAATGGGTCGCAAAATTCGATAATTTAACATTGGCGGCATAGGACATACAATGTCCCCTTAAATATGTAAGCAGCTGATCATGTTCCCACTTCCCCCCCCCCCCCCAACCCTAAAATATACTGTACAGTCACATTAATGTGACCACCTGTCAAAAGACTGAATAGTCACCTTTTGCAGCGTGAACCTCTGGCTGGCGTCCAGGAAGAGTCACTGCTGTCCTGGAAGAAACGTGGAGCCATACCGCCCACAGTACCTCCTTTGTTGCAGGGTGATTGAGTTTTGATTTCAGACGTTTCACGCCATACACAACGGCCATCAGTCCAATAAAGCATAAAACATGTTTCATCTGAAAAGGCCATCTGTCGTCACGCAATGGACGTCCAGCTGCGGTATTCGCTTTGAAATTCCAGCCTTAGTCGCCCATGAAAAGCTGTCAGCATGGGTACATGAACCGGGCGCCTGCTGCGGGAGTCCATACATGGCAACAATCGATAAACGGTCGTTGAGGTGAAACTGTTGGTAGTCTTTTAGTTGATCAGGGCGGTCAGTTACTCAACAGCTGCACGTGTGTTCGCCCATACACATCACTGCAACCATCTATCAACCCTGTCACCTCTAGTCATTGGTGCGCCACTTTTGCCTCAGCCCCGGATTTGGATAACGAGAAAACGGTATAGTTGATCCACGATGGCAGACGACCAGTTTACTAACGTAGTCGGTTCGGAAATGCTTCCATCCTTGGCCCGACAGCCAATTATGATGATGCCCTTTTAGACGTCGTATAGATCGTTCCTTTTCAGCATTAAGACAATCACTGCACTGTGTTCCGCGCCCCCCCCCCCCCCCTCCCTCCCCACCCAATAAACGATAAATCCTCCACTGCAAGTGCTGCCACCCGCCGTCTGTGACATCGTTGACATCGAACGTAGCAGGTGATCACATCAGTAATACCGGGCTGTTTGTTATTTACGTGGCATCTCTCCAGTCGAATTGTTGCAGACGATACATGCTGCTTATCTTTTGCGAGCCGGCGAGTGACCTCTATTGCCAACAGAACAGATCTGTTGAACGGTGTGTGGTAGTTTTACCTTGCTCTCAAAGCCACATATGTGGCGATAAAGGCTGTTTTCGTACAAGCAATGACCACGCGTCAGCAGGTCAACTTACCCGGGAATCGACACATCACACCAGCTGTCCACGCTTGCATGTACCACAGATCCTGACATGCTCAGTTTTTTGTGTATGTACTCAAATCATATCAACCATGAGAATTCTGTGTTGATAATTTTTGCGTAACTGCTTGTGTTCTTTCTATTACGAGGTGTAAGAAGCATACATAAAGATGATGAGCGTCCTTATTCTGTACTTTTACAGTGTTTCCTTGCCATCTGAATAGCAATTTCTTCCTTTGTTGCTTATAACAACAGTTTCATGTGTATCAATTAAATAAAAACTTTGCATTCTTTGTATAATAAGTACAGTTATCAGTTTTGTTGAAGCTGCGTATTGCAAAAGGAAATCATAGACAAGTACCAGCTACTGATAGTATCATTGACCCAAAGGCTCAGTTGACTACTGGCGGGCAAATACTGACAGTGAAGATGAATTGCAGTCTTCAAAACAAGTTACTGGTAAATTAATGAACAATACGCGGCTGGTCCCGGCGGAGGTTCGAGTCCTCCCTCGGGCATGGGTGTGTGTGTTTGTCCTTAGGTTAATTTAGGTTAAGTAGTGTGTAAGCTTATGGACTGATGACCTTAGCAGTTAAGTCCCATAAGATTTCACACACATTTGAACAATACGTTACTGGTGCTAAGTGGCTACTGCTTTGATAGTCACTGTCTATGAATATCAGTTTCACATAATTTCTAATGTTTGCGTATGGTTTAAACACTCTAAACCATTAGTTCACCTTTAACAGTCACTGCAACGTCAGATCTCACTGGTAACTGCACTACTTTACACGGTGGTGTAAGCCCACACGAAAAAAAGCAGCAGTACCAAGAAAAATTCATGAAATTTCGGAAATACGTTTGTCTAGATAACATATTTAGGTCATTAACGTTGGAAGATGGCAGAATAATTTAAACTCTACATAAGCCATCACACATATGAAATGCTAATACATTAATAACCGATGTAACCGTCAGAATGTTGACTGCAAGCATGCTGATGTGTTGTACAGGTACCGGATGTCAGTTTGTGGGACGCATTTTCATGCCTGTTGCACTGTGCCGGTCAATACAGAGACGGTTAATGCTGATTGTGGATGAGCTGGAGTTGTCGTCCGATTATATCCGGAGACAGATCTGGCGATCGAGCTGCCAAGGCAATATGTCGACAGCCTGTAGAGCATGTTGGGTTACAACAGCGGTATGTATGCGTCCGGTATCCTGTTCATGAATGGCGGCACAGCTGGTCGAATCACCAGATTGACGTACAAATTGTCAGTCAGGGCACGTGCGATAGCCACTAGAGTGCTCCTGGAGTCATGCGAAATCTCACCTCAGACGTAACTCTATCTGTAGGCCCAATGCATGTAACACGCAGACGGGTTGATTGCAGACCCTCAACTGGCCTCAATCTAACCAAGGCATGGACATGAGTGGCACCGAGGCAGAACCCATATGATCAAAAAACACAACACATCTCCACCCTGCCCTCCAAGGAGCTCCCGCTTGACACTCCTGAAATCCCAAATGGTTGCGGTTTGGGATCAGTGCAATGCACGCTACATGGCGACTGGCTCGGAGCTGTGTTTGAAGTAACCGATTTGTAACAGTTCTTTGAGCCACTCTGGCGCCAGCTGCTGTTCAGTTTGCTGCTGCAGAAGGAGTACTGTCGGAAAAGAAAACGTAACACTAAGAACGAGTTCAAAAATGGTTCAAATAGCTCTGAGCACTATGGGACTTAACATCTGAGATCATCAGTCCCCTAAAACTTAGAATTACTTAAACCTAACTAACCTAAGGACATCACACACATCCATGCCAGAGGCAGGATTCGAACCTGCGACCGTAGCGGTCCCACCGTTCCAGACTGTAGCGCCTAGAACAGCTCGGCCACCCCGGTCGGCAAGAAGGAGTTGTCCGACATAAACGAAAGTTGGAACGTATCTTTCAAATTTCACCCCAGCCGCACGAGAGTGCCACTAGTAGCGGAAATGTGGGGATTCTAATCAGTTTTGCTTTAAATATGCCGAATACGATGGTCTTCCCTCTCGGTAGTGCCAAGTGGACGTCCGGAATAGGTCTTCTTGCGACAGTGCGTTCTCATGACCACCGATGCCAACAATCATGTACGGTGGCTACATTTCTGCCAAGTCCTTCTGCAGTATCGCAGAAGGAACATCTCCATGTTACTCTATCCTGTGCAAGCTGATTCATCTCCCAGTACATACTGCAGCCTACATCCTTCTGAATCTGCTCTTGGTCTGCCCTCCAATATTAAATTGGTGATCCCTTGATGCCTCAGAACACGTCCTACCAATCCATACAGCCCTGTTACATCACGTCGTTCAAACTCAGTGAGATGTTGACATAGGTGTCTTCGTCGCTCTAAGGGTATTCTTGACTAACATCATCTCACTTCGTCCAAGGTCAAAGGTAACTAACCCTCATTACGTTGGTGTTGTTGTTGTTGTGGTCTCCAGTCCTGACACTGGTTTAATACAGCTCTCCATGCTACTCTATCCTGTGCAAGCTGATTCCTCTCCCAGTACATACTGCAGCCTACATCCTTCTGAATCTGCTCTTGGTCTCCCTCTATGACTTTTACCCTCCAAGCTGCCCTCCATTACTAAATTGGTGATCCCTTGATGCCTCAGAACACGTCCTACCAACCGATCCCTTCTTCTAGTCAAGTTGTGCCACAAACTCCGCTTCTCCCCAATTCTATTCAATACCTCCTCATTAGTTTTGTGATCTATCAATCCAATCTTCAGCATTCTTCCGTAGCACCACATTTCGAACGCTTCTATTCTCTTCTTGTCCAAGCTATTTATCATCCATGTTCCACTTCCATACAGGGCTACACTCCATGAAAATACTTTCAGAAACGACTTTCTGACACTTACATCTATACTCGATGTCAACAAATTTCTCTTCTTCAGAAACGCTTTCCTTGCCACTGCCAGCCTACATTTTATATCCTCTCCACTTCAACCATCATCAATTATTTTGCTCCACAAATAGCAAAACTCCTTTACTATTTTAAGTGTCTCACTTCCTAATCTAATTCCCGCAGCATCATCCGACTTCATTCAACTGCATTCCATTATCCTCGTTTTGCTTTTATTGATGTTCCTCTTATATCCTCCATTCAAGGCACTGTCCATTACGTTCAACTGCTCTTCCAAGTCCTTTGCTGTCTCTGATAGTATTACAATGTTATCAGCGAACCTTAAAAGTTTTTATTTCTTCTCCATGGATTTTAATACCTACTCCGAATTTTTCTTTTGTTTCCTTTACTCTTTGCTCATTATACAGATTGAATAACACCGGGGACAGGCTACAAACGTGTCTCACTCCATTCCCAACCACTGCTTCCCCTTGATGTCCCTCGACTCTTATAACTCCCATCTGGTTTCTGTACAAATTGTAAATAGCCTTTCGCTCCCTTTACAAAGCGTATTTAAAACTAATCTGATTTTCTTCCTCATAGTGGCGCTACTAGCGCCACTCATGCGACTGGCGCCAAATTTGCATAGGCGTCTTTCAGTTGTAGAAAATATGCCTACCAACTTTCGTTTATGTCACACAATACCTTCCTGGTGTTGCTATTTTCTGCTCCGTAACTGCAAACTCTGGAGATCATAAGGCATCTGGAAAAGTGATTCTGGTCTAGAAGTGCGAAAGTCTGTCCCAGTTATTTCTGTAACCAGGTAAACAGGTGACTATGATTATCGTGGTGCGCTGAGCGCGGTGACAGCTGTGTATTTGCAGACAGGCGAGTGGATTTTACAGCACGGGATCTGCATGCTGACGCATGTCATGCGGGGAGCGGCGTGTATCAGCTGTCACAAGCACTCGCGGCAACCCGCAACACTCCATGCCACGTGTCAGGCAGCCACTCTGCTGCACGACTGCACAACAAATAAACGAGAGCGGCCTGGTGGTTACGGCTCGTCCGGAATACACGGACGGCAAAACTAAACGCACCCTTGCGGTACTGAAACACTATTCCATGTGCCGTGCGGTTTCGTATGCAATTACAAACTAAATGACCTGTCCACTACAACAGTAAGAGCGTATGCCAAACTATAGCACTCTCCATGTGCATAGTACCTGTACTGAAGTGAGAAAATTTGCTCTTCAACCAGAAATCGCACCGTAATTCGTCAAGCGAAGCGTGGCCCTGTGTCCCCCTCCCCTCACACACTCAAAAAAAAAAGTTGTGGTACTGACCCTGAGGTCAGACGATCCCTACTGCTAACAATGGAAATTTCCGTCGATATTTGATTTTTAAATTCGTTTTCCGTCACAAAATCTGCTCAGTGCTTTCTCAGCTCTCACCTTTCGATAAAAATCAAATCACATTCTCAAAGCTACATTTCTGATATTTGCGATTTCTGTAACAGCGCTCCTAAAAACGCGTAATCGTAAATAACGGTTTCTTTGAACTATCTGTTACAGACAGCAGACCGTACAGTAATGCAGGACCTGTTGCATAGAATCGAACAATCCAGGAGACTACTGTGATATTTTAGAAACAGGGAGAGTGCTTCCATGGGACAAGAGTGGAATCTCCTTAAATAGGTTCTTCACACGCAAGATCACGATACTGTAAAACGGGATTCGTCGGGAGACTGGTATTCAGAGTTACAGAGAAAGTGCCGTGTCGAGCAGTCTGATCCTAGCAGAAGACATGTAGAGCCTCTGCCACTGCTTGAATATACCCACTACGAAGCAAGCACGGCTGTTAGGAGCGTTCTTTTTAGATTCACATTCTTCCTCGAGCCATTTCACCTTGGCTTCGCTCCACGACCTAATTATTTCATTGTTAAGTGACTTATATTTCTTTATTCCTGAATTTGCCTGAACGTTTTCTATTTTCTTCTTTCGTGCATGAGTTGAGGCGGTTTTTTGTTACACAAGGCTTTTTGTAGCACCTTTCCTTGTACTTACGTTTGGATGTCCAGCATCTGTGTCTGCCCTTCTTAGAGATATACACTTCTATTCATCGTACCGTGGTGTTAATTACCACCATCTATAGCAACACAAAGAATCTCAAACGCAACTCATCATTCTTCAGTACTCCAGTATCCCACTTCTTTGCACAGTAATTCTTCGATTCGAGACTCTTAGACTGCGGAATGGTCTTCATTATTAATAAAATGTGATTCGAGTCAGTGTCTGCTCCTGGCTACACCTTACCTTCCAATGTCTGGTTTCGGATTCTCTGTCGGACCATGATTTAATCCAGCTGGAATCTTCCCGTATCTAGAGATGTTTTCCAAACACACCTTCTCCTCTTGTGATTTTTGTACAGTGTATTCCCTATTATTAGCTGAAATTTATTGCAGAACTCAGCTAATGGAGAGATGGTCATGAGATTTTTTCAATTAGTGGCCACATGTACCATGTCTTTAATGCAGTGATTTGGGTTTCTTTCTCAATCCTCATGCAACACATCACTGTTGATTCTTCCGCCTGTCCGCTCCTCCGCCATCTTTGACAAGCCCGTTGGCAGAACAAGGGTAACTCCTTGTACTGCTGATAATTTTCATTAAAAATTTAAGCAGTGAAGGGATTCGAACCTAGGACTCAGAACGTTTTCACGTTGCTCGTTGACACCTCTTCTTTTTCTTTCTTCCGATCTATTTTTTTTAAATATTATGGGACTTAACTGCTAAGGTCATCAGTCCCTACGCTTACACACTACTTAACCTAAATTATCCTAAGGATAAACACACACACCCATGCCCGAGGGAGGACTCGAACTTCCGCCGAGACCTCCGATCTATTGCGTCGTCGTTTGTTCGTCAGTAGTTCTGTGCAGATGTGGCATGATATCTTTCAAATTCCATCGATGAGAACTTCACTCATTATTATTATTATTATTATTATTATTGTTACTACTACTATTACTGAAGGTGAAAAGTCCCCTGATTGAACACGATCATCTACCGTGCCGGCTCCTCTGAACCTCACGTCATTGGCCGGTTAGGGTGTTGGATTTTTAATCTGAACTGCTAAATATAGCTCTTGACTTAGGAATTTTTCCTAGAGTGGTATTTGCGTTCAGGACTTATCATAATATCCGCGGGTGTTCGCTTGCTCAATGACTTAGCATTTGGTTCAGTGGTCTTCGAATTAGAACCACTTAAAGGTGCTCCGGGTTTTCAATTACTTTTCTGTGGGTTTCGAGTGATAAGAACTTTGTTTTATTTTACAACATTATCGGAACGTAAAATTGATCACCATACGTATTACAGACAACGAGGTCTTTCAATCTACCGCCACACGTTCAGATTAATCATACATGAGGAATAAATGAGTTTGTTTAGAAAAGAAAGACTACTATGTTGAGGACAGTTATTTTTTGCCATATTTCTCCTAGCTGCAATTTAGTTAATTTTCCTGAAGTGAGAGAACAGTCTGTTGAGCAATATAATCACCTTCTAGAAATTATTGAAATAATCGCTCATTAAGAGCTGGCCACATACTTTTATTTAGATCTGATCATTAGGGAAGTGGAGGAATGACTAGTCGCATGCACAGCATGGGCGAAAGTGACAACAGTCGTGGGATAGTAATATGCATGTAGAATGTAGACAGGTGGCTATGGTATCGCGAAGTGGCACTGCGAAGCTGCCATTTGTATTCTGGTGATCTATGTGAGAAGGTTTGCAACTAGTTTATGGCCACACGACGGAATTAACAAAATCAAATGGCTCTGAGCACCATGGGACTTAACTGCTGAGGTCATCAGTCCCCTAGAACTTAGAACTACTTAAACCTAACTAACCTAAGGACTTCACACACATCCATGCCCGAGGCAGGATTCGAACCTGCGACCGTAGCGCGGAATTAACAGATTTTGAACGTTGAATGCTAGTTGGAGCTAGACGCATGGGACATCCAATTTCGGAAATCGTTAAGGAATGCAATATTTCTCAATTTAAGTGTCATAAGTATGCTTAGAATACCAAATTTCAGGTCTTACTTCTCACCATGGGCAACACAGTGGCCGACGGTCTTCACTTAACGATCGAGAGCAGCGACGTTTGCATAGAGTTGCCAATGCTAAGGAAAGCAACACTGCGTGAAAGGACCTGAGACATCGATGTGAGACACACGACAAACGTATCCGTTACAACGGTGCCTCGAAATTTGACGTTAATGGGAGATGTCAGCAGACGACCAACACGAGTGCCATTGGTAACAGCTCGACATCGCCTGCAGCGCCTGTTCTCGGCTCACGACCATGGCAGTTACATCCTAGGTAATTGGAAAACCGTGACCTGGTCAGATGAGCTCCGATTTTAGTTGGTAAGAGCTGATGGTAGGGTTCGAGTGCAGCGCAGACCCCAGGGATCCAAGCACCCAGGTTGTCAACAAGCCACTGTGCCAGCTGGTGGTGTCTCCATAGTCATGTGAGCCGCGTTCACATGAACCAATCATTAACGGGAAATAGTTACGTTCAGCTACTTGGAGACTATTTGCAGCCATTCATGGATTTCATTTTACCAAACTAAACTGCGTCATGTCGAAGGGTCACAACTGTTCACGGTTGGTTTGAAGAACGTTCTGGATAATTCGTGCGAATGATCTGGCCATCCGGCTCGCTCAACAGAAATCCCATCGAAAATGTATGGGACATAAAACTGCGTACACTAGTTCAAGCTGGTAGAAAAGTCCGATTACCCACTCTACAAGCGACATGGTCACGCCAAGTGCACTGGTAGCGTGGGAAAGCGATACAAATAGGCTAAAATGCCCTTGAGTGATGACAGATCGTACGAATTCCCGTATCAGATGTGGCGCCAAGATGCACAATGTCCAATATTATTAATGAAAGTTTGACCAGTATGCCAATGCTCCAATGCTGAGGACTTCACGCGTAGTGATGTTTATGTAATTACAATTTCAGTCATTAAAAATTGACCCAAAGAAGTCAACAAAGGAATTAATTTCAAGTTACGAATGTTGGTGACCATTGCCGAGCTATCACGAAAGCGTGCACTGCACAAGGAGGCAGGGAAAGTAAGACACTTTGTAACTATCCCGGCCACGATGTGAGCACGCACTAATCACGAGTGCTTGGGTTTACTTAAGAAAATAATATAAAGTTTAATTTTGTATAATGAAAAGGTAATTTTAAGTGAAGAAACGTGGAAATACCATACATTATTTTGTAAATATATCTGTGTTCAAGTTGTTATAACCGTTATAACTGCAGGTGGTGGCTCATGTCTGTACCAATGACAAGTGTCGCTTCGGATCGGAGCACATTCTGTCTGGTTTCGGGCGGCTAGCGGAAATGGTAAAGACTGCCAGTCTTCCTTCCGAGATTATAGCGGAGCTCACCATCTGCAGCATCGTCGATAGGACCGACTGTGGTCCTTTGGTGCAGTGCCTGAATCAGAGGCTCAGGCAGTCCTGTGATCATGTAGGTTGCAGGTTCCTTACTTGCGCCATCGGGTGGTGAGTTTACAGGTTCCGTTTAATAGGTCAGGAGTCCACTACACGCAGGAGGCGGCTACACGGGTAGCGGAGGCTATGTGGAAGGGACTGGGCGGTTTTTTAGGTTAGAGGGTCTCAGGGAACCACAGAAGGGAGGTCCGTCTAAAAGTGGCAGGTAAAACACAGTGAGGTAGTTGTAGAAACGATTGGTATTGTAGTAAATTGTAGTAGCTGTGTTGGGAAAGAACCAGAGCTCCAAGGCCTAATAGAAAGCACTGAAGCTCAAATAGTTGTAGGTACAGAGAGCTGCTACTGACAAACTGTGTAAGAATGGACACTTGAGAACTGGTCTGCGACACTGAAACTAGCTAAAGCCGGAAATAAGTTCAGCCGAAATTTTTTCAAACTGTCTAACAGTGTTCAAAAAGGATAGAGTAAATACAGTTGGTGGTGGAGCATTTATTGCTGTCAGAGGTAGTTTGCCTTGTAGCGAAATTGAAGTAGATAGTTCATGTGAAATAGTATGGGTAGAGGTTATATCCGACAATCGGACTAAACTAAACTATTAATTTGGCCGTTTTACCTACTCCCCCCCCCCCCCCCCCTCACCGACTCAGAAGACACAGTTGGTGAACAGTTCAAAGAAAACTTGAGTCTCATTTCAAATAAGTACTCCGCTCATACAATTAGTGATTTAAATCTACCCTCGATATGCTGGAAAAATTACACGTTTAAAGCCGGCGGCAGGCATAAAACATCATCCGAAACTGTACTGAATGCTTTCTCAGAAAATTATTTTGAGCAATTAGTTCATGAGCCTAATCGAAGCGTAAATGGTGGCGAAAGCATGATTGACCTTTTAGCAACAAATAATCCTGGACAAATAGTGAGTGTTGTGACGAATACAGCGATTAGCGACCACAAGGCAGTTGCTGCTAGGCTGAATACCGTAACACCAACAACTATCAAAAAGAAACGCAAAGTATATCTATTTTAAAAAAAGCTGATAAAAATGCTCTTTTTAAGAGACAGTCTTCACTCCTTCCGATGTGATCATGTATGTGTAGAAAAGTTGTGGAATGCTTTCAAAGAGATAGTATCAACAGCAATTGAGAGGTATATACCAGATAAATTAATAAGTGATGGTACTGATACCCAATGGTACACAAAACGGGTCATATCGTTGTTGCAGAAGCAACGAAAAACGCATGCCAAATTTAAAAGAACGCAAAATCCGCAAGATTGGCAAAGTTTTACAGAAGTTCGAAATACTTCAATGCGAAACGCATTTAATAATTTCCACAACGAAATTCTGTCTCGAAATCTGGAAGAAAACCCAAAAATATTCTGGTCATACATAAACACACCAGTGGCAAGGCGCAATCAATACCTTCACTGCGCGATAACAATAACTGATGACAGTGCCACTAAAGCAGAGTCATTAAACACGGTTTTCCGAAGCTTCTTCACCAAAGAAGACGAAGTAAATATTGCTGAATTCCAATCAAGAACAACTACGAAGATGAGAAACATAGAAGTAGATATCCTCGGTCTAACAAAGCACCTTAAATCACTTAATAAAGGCAAGGCCTTCGGTCCAGATTGTATACCAGTCAGGTTCCCTCACAGAGTATGCTGATAAAATAGCTCCATATTTAGCAATTATATGCAACCACTCGCTCACAGAAAGATCCTTAACTAAAGACTGGAAAATTGCTCAAGTCACACCAATAGCAAAAAATGGAAGTAGGAGAAATCCGGTGAATTACAGGCCTATATCATAACGGCGACTTGCAAAAGGGTTTTAGAACATATTCTGTATTTGGACATTATGAAGTACCTCGAAGAAAACGATTTATTGACACATAGTCAGCACAGATTCAGAAAATATCGTTATTGTGAAACACAACTAGCTCTTTATACTCATGAAGTAATAAGTGCTATCGACAGGGGAGGTCAAACTGATTGCATATTTTTAGATTTCCAGAAGTATTTCGACACCTTCCTCACAAGCGTCTTCTAAACAAACTGCGTGCCTACGGAGTATCGCCTCAGTTGTGCGACTGTGTTCGTGATTTCCTGTCAGAAAGGTCACAGTTCGTAGTAATAGACGGAAAGTCATCGAATAAAACAGAAGTAATATCCGGCGTTCCCCAAGAAAGTTTTATAGGCCCTCTATTGTTCCTGATCTGTATTAACGACATGGGAGGCAATCTGAGCAGCTGTCTTAGAGTGTTTGCAGATGATGCTGTCATTTATTGTCTTGTAAAGTCATCAGATGATCAAACCGACCTGCAAAATGATTTACATAAGATATCTGTATGGCCCTAAAAGTGGCAATTTACCCTGAATAAAGAAAAGTGTTAAGTTATTCACATGAGTACTAAAAGAAATCAGCTATATTTCGATTACGCAATAAGTCACACAAATCTGAGGGCTGTAAATTCAATTACATACTTAGGGATTACAATAACAAATAACCTAAGTTGGAACGATCACATAGATAATATTGTGGGTAGAGCAACCCAAAGACTGCGATTCACTGGCAGAATACTGAGAAGGTGCAAGGGGTCTACCAAAGAGACTGCTTACACCACGCTTGTCCGCCCTATTCTGGAGTATTGCTGTGCGGTGTGGGATCCGCATCAGGTGGGACTGACGGATGACATCGAAAAAGTACAAAGAAGGAGAGCTCGTTTTGTATTATCGCGGAAGAGGAGAGAGAGTGTCACAGACATGATACGAGAATTGGAGTGGCAATGATTAGACAAATGCGTTTTTCGTCGCGACGGGACCTTCTCATGAAATTTCAATCACCAGTTCTCTCTTACGATTGCGAAAACATTCTGTTGGCACCCCATACATAGGGAGAAATGATCATCACGAAAAAATAATAGAAATCAGAGCTCGCACAGAAAAATTTAAGTGCCGTTCGAGAGTGGAACGGTAGAGAGACAGCATGAAGGTTGTTCATTGAACCGTCTGCCAGGCACTTTCTTGTGAATAGCAGAGTAATCACGTAGATGTTGATGAACCGTTACAACGAGTGTTAAGTTTCGACTGGCTCATACATAGGACTGACTACGATAAGGATTTTCTCCTCTGTTAGATTCAGAATAATAAATGAGGTGGAATTCCGCGTACTGAAATATCGGAAGTACAGCTCACATATAGGACTGACTATGATAACGAGTCTTTCCTCTTTTAGGCTGGACTCAGAAAATGAGGTGGCGTCCCACGTATTGAGACAATGGACTTACTGTGCACTGTTGATCGCGTCTTATGCAAATATTTTTAGAACCAACCCAAGTCATCTTTAGATGGACCGAGCTCTGTTGTTATGCCTACTCGCTGGCTGGACTCTGTTGGCGTAACTCCGCTGTTTACAGCACACCATTAATCACTCATCACGTGCGTCTCTTTATAATATACTCCGAAAGAACTGCAGAACAGCTCATTTTTCTCAGAATAATCTTCCTGTGTCTCTAGATAGCGGTGATTTGCACCACTAAAAAGCGACCAGACGGCGGTCCACTTTCTAGGTGCAGCCTTCATTCCACTTTTCTGACGAAACGAGGAATAAAAACAGTCAATAATTCTGATTGGCCAGCCGCTGTGGTCGAGCGGTTCTAGGCACTTCAGTCCGGAAGCACGCGGCTGCTACGGTCGCAGGTTCGAATCCTGCCTCGGGCATGGATGTATGTGATGTCCTTAGGTTAGTTAGGTTTAAGTAGGTCTACGTCTATGGGACTGATGACCTCAGATGTTAAGTCCCATTGTGCTTAGAGCCATTTGAACCATTTTGAATTCTGATTGTATTTATTCTAACAAGAATCCCTGTGGTAGATTTTGTGGTATTAGCCTGGAGTTTTGCCGAATCAGATGCTCACCATCAGTGTCACTTATTCTGCAAGTAACATTTTATATTTATTGTCTCCATCAGGAAGGTAATATGTCCTCTTAAAACATAACGTCTTCCAAATCTCATCTTGTAAATTTCAGTTTACCCGCATCCAATCCTCATAAGATCACTGCAGCGTTTCTATCGAAGCTTGGAGGAGGCAGAAAGCAACCCTGTCTCGTCGCTTTTCTGTTCTTCTAAAGTGCGTCGCTATACACTGATAGGCCGAAACATTATGACCACTGCCCATCGTGACGTTGGGCGCCGCCTGGTAGCGTTGAGGGCGTTTTATGTAGTAACAAAAGTGTGTAAGCGGACCAGACAGGAACGAGGGATCATCCTAGTGAATATATGGGCTGCAAATGGGGAAATTAATTGAGATAAGCGACTTTGACAAAAGGCACATTATTATTACGCAGAGTCCGTGAGCGAGTATCTCGAAAACGCCTAAGCTGTTCGAATGGACACGTGCTACTGTCTTGAGAATCTACAGAAAGATATGGGACAATGAAAGTACCACTAGCCGCCAAAAGGTTGGACGCCTACGATTCTTCGCGGTATGTGGGGTCTGGAGGCTTGTCTGCTGTGTAACGTAGGATAGATCTGTGTCATCTCTGTCAAAAGAGCACAATGCTGGTGCACGCATAAGTGTTTCGGAGCACACCGTTCACCGTAAATTTTTGAACATGGAGGAGACCGCCCCTACGTGTTTACATGTCGTCAATTACAATTGCAGTGGACACGCGACCATCGGAATTCGACAGTCGATCAATGGTTCTTTGGGTGAAACACATTTTTGTTATACTATGTCGATTTTCGTCTCCACCGTTATCGAGGTGAACGGCGGATCGAAACGTGCAGCGCGCCACTGACGCAGTATGGTGTAGGCAGTATTATGCTACGGGAGACATTTTCGTGCGCTTGTATGGGATGTGAGGTAGTAATCTGATATACGCTGCCAGCTGCGGACCACCTGCAACTCTCCACGCTTGCCCTGACGGCAATGTCATTTTTCAGCAGTGTAATTGTCCGTGTCTCGGAGACAGAACAACGGTACAATGGTTTAGGGCTATTATGGCGAATTCACAATGTCCTGGCTACCGAATTTGCCTGATGCAATCCTATGGAACTCATCTGGGTCGCTATCGGGTGCCATCACTATGTACGCAAATCAGAGGCCCGTCATTTACGCGAATTAAATGACCTTTGCGTAGACATCTAATGCCACATACCACCACAAACCTACCAACAAACAGTCGGATCCCTGATACGCAGAATCAGTGATGTATTTCGTTCCAAAGACTGACAAAAAAGCTATTAAGCAGGTGGTCATAATGTTTTGGTTCATCACTGTACACTGTCCTTACTAAAATTTCCTTATAGAGGAAGTTTTGTGATCAGTTAAATGGTTGGATATCTACATTCCACGGAAACCTCTTCATCAGAAGCCTCAAACTAGACGTACACTTTTTCCGATATCCCGTCAGTCTCTCGATGACTGAAACTAAACCAACTCACGAGACACGAATGAGGTCTTCAATTCTGTGGAGGTGACACTCTTGGATGAGAGAAGAAGACTGGTGATTACACTTCCACTTCTGCATCTGACACATTACTGTACATCTTAAAATTCGTGGAGTCTTAGGAAAGACTGTTTTTTTTTTGTTCTAGTATTAAAATGGTGTTTAGCAGTGTTTCCTGAACAAAGAGTAATGCTGGTGACGGAAACACACATTATTAAGTTTTTGTATTGTTAAACGATCACCAAATCCACAGGTAGTAAAATGTTTTAGACCTGTAAATCTTAGAATTATTGCTATCTTACATTTATGTATTCTGAAGATGTCACCTGTAAAGGAAGATTTGTTGAAAGAGGAACTCCTGAATCCTTTAACCACTGGAAATATGGCGAAAAAGTAATTGAGCCCTATTAAGTCTGGGGTCATATTTCGCAGATCAGTGTGGATCTATTCGTAATTCCAGAAACTGAACGCTATCATGTTTTCTACGTCCTCTTCGTATAGACTGTAATCACACGTGCTGGCTTTCTGCTAGAAACTCTGAACTGATACACGGATTCCTGTCGAAATTTAAATGCTGTATTTATCTACAATTGAACATCGACATCCTCCTTGATTTCTTACCAGCTGCTTCAGTCTATATACGAGTCCAACATATTTTACATTTTATTCTCAATTTTGCCTCTTGACCGGACATAATCATACAATTCACAATACAACACGTTTCGGCTGACTACGATCGTCATATCATTAAGTGTATTCTGGTACGAGTATTAACGCAAAATAAAATTTCCGCTGGAGGCCTTTACTGGGGGTCATCTTTCCTCTGACCCGTGATGCGGCCGATCATGAATGTCACTGCACGAATCTTTTTATCTCGGAGCAGCCCTTATACACAACGTCAGTTATTTACTGAACTTATTCCAGTCTGCCTTCCCTTCTAACTTTTGTCCTCTGTGACTCCCTCTATTAGCTGTCGACGTTATTGTTTGATGTTTCAACACATCTCCTACGTTAATATCCTAAATATTGCAGCCATATTATCATCACAGCTAATAAAAGGAAAAAATTTGTACCCTATGGCGCTGCACACGGAAAGTCATTAACGTATATTGTGAAGAACGCAGACCGCAAAATGAAATCTTGTTCTGATGCCGCTCACTGCAGATGTGGCAAACTAATGTCGCCATACCATAAATACTGCAATTATCAATGATAGTAACTAGTTTTGCTCATAATTTGATTAGTGATTGTATGTGCAAATCAAACGAGAGGTACCAACTAACATTAATGACGCCCTATTGCCGAGGTATTGCTTATGATTTTCGCTGGTCGTAATGCCAATGAAATCAGATATCAGTGATTTTCGCGTCGTTTTCCGTTGAAAGGGAGCTTCTGTTCTACGTTTGAACAATTCTTCGCCCAGAAATATGATAGACAAGCACAAGAAATGTATTCTCTGTTGCGAATATGTACAAATATCAGTTTTATAATGGATTGACGACAGTGAAAATTTGTGCCAGATCGGAATTCGACCCCAATTTTCCCACTTATCGCTAGCAATCGCTTTACCATTAGACTATCCGAGCACGACTCACGGGCAGACCGAAACTTTCATACGTCGTCAACGACGTGTCTACAGTTTGTATTCGTACATCCATTATGTAATTCCCGTACAGAAGAAACCTTTTACTTGAAATTCGTTTGCCAAGTGTCGGCGCACAGATACCATATTGCAGTGCCTGTGTTATTCCGAATGATGATGCAAGTCCGAATGAAGAGAAACTGCGGCGACTACAGCCGTTATGAAACATAACAAATTTACTCACAGTGGCGAATACGAACAACCGCCAACTGAATAGTGATTTGACGACAATGAAAATTTGTGCCGGACCGGGACTCGAACCAGGGATTCCCGCTTATCATCTGTAATCGACGCAGTGCCTGTTCCTTTGCAAATGCATGCAGGTCCGAAGGAACATTGCGTTGTAATTCGGAATAGAGCTGCAATGTGGTATCGTATCGTAAAATAGAGTAGCGCTAGGGAAACGGTTTTTACCGTCATAAGAAGCCACGTTCACTGAAAGAGCTCTATCTCACCAGGCCCTGAGTCCTCCTGTTGTCAAAACTATCTGTGTGCTGTGCAGTCAGTCACCAGACACGTGTTCCTACCGTTAAGGCGCCACGTTGAAACTGCTTAACTGAGTGTTACAGGCACCAGAGGCGACTATGATAGACTGGTGGTTAGTCTGGGAAACACTTAATCATCATACTGTTTCTCGCTAGTTTCGACAAGCAGATTAACCACAACCACGATGGCTACTTCACAATCGCAAGTCGACCTCCGATGCCTCCCTGCCACCGCTGAGTTTATGAGTAAACAATCGCTGTATCATTTGAGAGTTACAGGGACGAGCGAGTTTGACGAGACTTAGCCCAGTTCACTGCTGCTTGCCCCACGTCATCTAAACGCGCCTGTGCGTAGCATACAAGTACTGCAGCACAATCTAAGAATGAAATTAAAAGTTAAAGTAGCTTTCCCAAACTTTGTCAACATATACTTCAGTATATTATTGTTGAAATTGTTTCAGGGAGATCAGATGAATATGTTTTCCTAAATACATCGTTTTAAATAGAAAACAAGTAGCGCTAAATAATATGGCGAGAAAGTCAAAAATTGTGTAAGATGTACATATGTATTTCAAAATCAACGTCTCAACTTGATGGGACCAATATTTTGGTCAAAATCGGCGTCTTTATGAAAAATTCAAGGCACTAAATATCAGACTTGGAAAGATGGAAATTGGTATGAAGCGTCAGTTTGATATATAAACCTTAACTATGTGACCCCATTAAGATAACACTAATAGTTTTCAAGTAATTTACTACAAACAAAACTGGAACAAAATCGGTCTTATTTGTAATAAATTATCATTAATATTAATGATAGAAGGTTCTGATTACTGTACTTGATTACATTCATTAAATAGCGAAGATATAACAAGTTTCAACACCTTAATGTAAATACCAGTCAATACAAGTTTTCTTAAAAATGTTGTTCAGAGGTCATGTTCTACTGTCGGCCCCGTTCTAAAAATTCTAGCCGGCAAAATTTAAATGCAATCGAGCTAAAACTTTCTCTGTAATTAAAGCCAACTTAAATCCGGTCGTATAAAAATTACGAAAATTGTAAATTGATTCATCACCGAACTATTAAATAGTACGAGAAAGCGGACATTTAGATGCTGCTACCTGGGCTTAGAGCAGATGACCCCTGATGTTCCGTTTGGCAGTCCGTTGCACACATATATTAAGTACGGCCTCAGAGGCAGTGACAAACACGCTTCGCACCCAGCTGTCACTCTCTCCGCGTCAATCAAACGCCGGCTTACGTGCAGACGTCACAGCCAGGCTTCTGCTAAATGCATGTTTTTGGTACAGATAGCGAGTGAACTCTCGAGGACTATACACCGTCCTGGATCGCTTAAATTTCGCGGAAGCACCTATTTGTACGCCGCCCGTAATGTTAACAAAATCGCGTGGTAAGGGGTGAGATTATTTTCCACTTTTGTGGCGAGCCATTAACTTTGATTATTAGCAGTCGGGTAAAAGACCATTTTAACTGGAACGTACCGTAGAGGTCGCCTTTGAACTGTACTTAGTTCTGTTTGTGATAGAGACATCGTTATTATTATTATTATTATTATTAATATCATGAATATTATAAAGTCTGTATGTTTGACCTTTTTCTGAAAATATTTGAATCAGTCGGAGCTCAAAACTTTTATTTATAATCATAGTTCGTTATTCCGCTGAGTACACAGAGAGTAGAAAGATTTCTTTCAGTGAGCACAAGAAGAAGGTGAACTTGCACGCTAGAAACTATTGTCAGGACGTTCTCCATCACTTTCTGGCTGACCATAACAATAGTTTTCAGGCTCTCGTAAAAGACGACGGCGAATCTTATCGTAAAACTAACCCGCCGCTCCACAAGATGATCTGCCATCTACTACAGTCATGTGCCTCATTATAATATCTCTCTCTGGCACTCAGCTACGTGTGATATTTCTTTATTTTGTGTCCTTTGATTACGTGTGTTGTTTTGACTTGACTAAGTGTTGTGCGCCAGTCCAGTATTACCTTTGTGGATCACTAGCAACCTATGTCAGTGCTCCAAACCCAGTCGATCTATGAGTTTCTTATTAAAATGTTTTCGGGTCATTATGAAATTATACGTATTTGATTCTGTCTGTGGTCGACTCTTATGTAAGCAGAGTTGCGCTATTGTCACTCTTAATTTAACCTGTGTGATTGTGAAGACATGGTCAGATCACCTCTGTAATAGGAGACAAATTCGATGCCTTAGGCACGATCAGGGTTGGGAGTAAGATAATTGGTGCTCGTTTCAAAACGAGAGAGCTGTACAGATGGTTTCAGCTTTTCCCACTGCAACACACCATTCCTGCTTGCTTCACGTTCAGAATGCGAATTTCTGCTTCATGAACATACAGCTAAGACGAGAACTATGAGCCTACTCCATCAAGTATTCCGCATGCGCTGTTGCATGGCAAAAATTGTGACTACAACACACTTCAATTGAACAATATATGAACACTGTGTTTACTAGTGCCTCTCTGTCGAGCTGTGACCAAGGGGAGCAGTAGTATGTTCCCGAAATTGGATGTTTGCTACTACCTGTAATGTAAGATCGTGGCTGAATTGATCTTACATTTATATGACTAGGTAACAAACGATGCATTAAAGTTCGAGTCAACAATTTATTCACTTAACACAAAACTAAACGCGGACCTGATGAAGCTGAGTGCTTTATTGTATGCACAGCGACTAAAAATTGGGTATCCCTTTGAGTGGAAGCACATCAGTAATGTCCATAAACTGAGCTTAAACTACCATAAGTTCAACTTATTCTATCAAAAGGGCCAAGTGAGTGTTAAACGTAGTGAAATTTTCGAACGTGTTCACCACTATTAATATCACAAGTGAGTCTAAGCAAATCATTTCCAATTCTTCAGTACGAGGGATATCTGCAAAGTAAGCCATAGAGATAATATCACAATACCAATTTTAAAAATATATAAAGCCACCTCTATTACTTCTCTACATAAATGCAATTCGGATTCTAACAATTATTATATATGTTATCGAGTTGACAAATCCATCTTTCACAAATTTCTCTTAGATTGCAGTAAGCCTATGATGGCACCTTGCCACAGGTGCCAGCCTTCTCTCCATCCCCTACCCACACCAACACCTCCCACCCCCCCCCCCCCCTCAGCTGTCCTCCCACAACCCTCATACTATGTCACCTGCCTCTCTCCTTGCCACCCCTCCTTGCTCTCTCTCTACTGAACAGTCTTGTTCCATTGAGGGAAGTCGTATTTTAGGAATGAGCAGGGAATGTCATTTAGTAGATTTGGCTCAGGATCTTTCAGTTTCTCAGTTTTGTGCCAGTCCTGCCATTTCACGTGGATCGTGCAAGTTGTTGCACAGGTGTGACATTAAGTCTCTATGATTCAACAAATTACGATTTTGTAATATTGCAGACACGCGATTGTTTTGAGATCAGAATTCTGTTGTGCATCTGAAACGGTTATATTTACTCTCTGACTGTGGAGTGCTACGTTGTATCCCTGTAAGAGAGTCTTATGGAAGTGTACTGCAACGACATGTTAAGCATTTAGGTAAATGAATATCCGTCTTCCCTTTCCTGGTAATACCTCTCGTAATGCTAAAATCATGTGGCTCACACAGTGCGCCGCTTTATTACCAAAAAAAAAAAAAAGCACTATGAGACTTAACATCTGTGGTCATCAGTCCCCTAGAACTTAGAACTACTTAAACCTAACCAACCTAAGGACATCACACACATCCATGCCCGAGGCAGGATTCGAACCTGCGACCGTAGCAGTCGCGCGGTTCCGGACTGAGCGCGTAGAACCGCTAGACCACCGCGGCCGGCTTTATTACTTTATTACCATCTTGGCCACTGTTTTGACATGTGTCAACTCAGTTGATTAACAGAAGTTGTGAATGCTTCTCACAGGATTACATTGGCTGTTACGTAAGCCATACTATGTTGTAATGGTTGTTCACTGAGCCCAATGTCAGCTATATTATGTATCTTCGATATGCAGTTATATCCTGCAACACGACAACTTTCAAATAATTTCCGGCAATTCAGCAAGGTAACACTTTCAGCGACCGCCGATATTTCGGCGGGAGAACACCTCTCCGTTTTCAAAGAAAACTGCAACGGACGGGCGACGTACAAGCAAATTTAAAACCTCGGTTCTCGGACTGATGCCGGAAAGATAACACACACTGAACACTAGTGCCACCAAAGATGACCAAAGTCAGATATATCGATAGTGGGACTATGAACATCGCTTGGATACTGGTCACCCCACGTTATGCAGGGTGTTACAAAAAGGTACGGCCAAACTTTCAGGAAACATTCCTCACACACAAAGAAGGCAAATATGTTATGTGGACATGTGTCCGGAAACGCTTACTTTCCATGTTAGAGCCCCTTTTATTACTTCTCTTCAAATCACATTAATCATGGAATGTAAACACACAGCAACAGAACGTACCAGCGTGACTTCAATCACATTGTTACAGGAAATGTTCAAAATGTCCTCCGTTAGCGAGGATACACGCATCCACCCTCCGTCGCATGGAATCCCTGAGGCGCTGATGCAGCCCTGGAAAATGGCGTATTGTATCAGAGCCGTCCACAATACGAGCACGAAGAGTCTCTACATTTGGTACCGGGGTTGCGTAGACAAGAGCTTTCAAATGCCCCCATAAATGAAAGTCAAGAGGGTTGAGGTCAAGAGAGCGTGGAGGCCATGGAATTGGTCCGCCTCTACCAATCCATCGGTCACCGAAGCGTACGAACACTTCGACTGCAATGTGCACGAGCTCCATCGTGCATGAACCACATGTTGTGTCGTACTTGTAAAGGCACATGTTCTAGCAGCAAAGGTAGAGTATCCCGTATGAAATCATGATAACGTGCTCCATTGAGCGTAGGTGGAAGAACATACTGACGAAACTAAAATGAGCTCTAACATGGAATTTAAGCGTTTCCGGACACATGTCCACATAACATCTTTTCTTTATTTGTGTGTGAGGAATGTTTCCTGAAAGTTTGGCCGTACCTTTTTGTAACACCCTGTATATAGTAACACCGAGATATTGGCATGCACGTCCAGCTATGAGGACAGTGTTATTAAGGAGGCAGTTGAGATTAAATTAGCGAGCAACCTTGTTAACAGGGATGGAGGTTTTTGTTTAAACTCTGTTTGGAATCCAGCTCTCTCCCCTGTCAAAAAACAGAGGGACAAAAAAATGGTTCAAATGGCTCTGAGCACTATGGAACTTAACTTCTGAGGTCATCAGTCCCCTAGAACTTAGAACTACTTAAACCTAACTAACGTAAGGACATCACACACATCCATTCAGGAGGCAAGATTCGAACCTCTGACCGTAGCGGTCTCGTGGTTCCAGACTGTAGCGCCTAGAACCGCTCGGCCACCCCTCCCGGCACAGAAGGACAGAGTCAATGCTACCTCACTTCCGAGTTCAGAGTCTCACTATCGATATTTCTGACTTTGGTAATCTTTGGTGACACTAGGTTTCAGTGTGTGTGTGTGTGTGTGTGTGTGTGTGTGTGTGTGTGTGTTGTCTTTCCTGCGTCAGTCCGAGAACCCAGATTATAAATTTGCATGTACGTCGACCATCTGTTGCAGTTTGCCATGAAAATGGCGGGGTGTTCTCCCGCCGAAATATCGGCGGTCACTGAAAGTGTTACCTGGCTGAATTCCCAGAAGTTATTTGAAAGTTGCACACGCCAGGAGAAACTCAGGTCAACACGACAACTGATTACAGAATATATATTTAGCCATATCGGTTGCACAAACTTTTTGTCAAATTGACCATGGTTTCTACTGCACTAGGGCCGTCTTCATCAGAATAAAAAATTACATGGATTACATGTAATCATACCTTGGGTGAAATACGTCTGGGGAAAAGTGCTCTCGTCAAATAGAAAATACCGCAAGAATAAAAACTAAAATGTAAAAATGTTACATGATTTGTCAACTGGGTAAAATATTCCATGGAAATACAATGGGAGCCGCAATGTCGCTTAGGGCCAAGAGCTGCATCAACACAGCCGCTACCGTCAGTCGCTTGATACGAGTGGATCATCGCCTTATTGGCGAATATTACGCTTCAGAATAAATGGTAGACATAACACTTATCGGTGTCAGTTTGGAAGCATTTATTGTTTGTTGAGAGAGGCCGTCACGATTCCATTCGGAAGACCTTCGCCTCCCGCATGGCCTGTAAAAGAAGATCCAGAGAAGCAGTCCTCAATTTTGTGACTTTCAGAAAGCAGTTTTGGAACCCAATGAGCAGTGATTCAGTATTAACCTAATTGCTTAGTAACGATCTCATGAAAATTAACCGGAGAAATTTGTCTATCAGTAGAAACAGGTGACATGTCAGTTAATTTTCTGTACCACATCGTTGCTGACATTTAGCAGCAGTCTCAGAGTGTCGCTCAGAACGCAAGTCGATGACATAAAAGGCAGTACATACGCTATAAAACCGAATCAGAGTCTCAATTTACAATACGAATAAAACTCAATTCCATTTGGAGGGCCTTGGAAGGTGAAGGGGTGAGCCCCTGGGCAGAGGTTCCGTGTTTATGGTATCGCGCGTCCCCAGCGTTTCATTGCGCTGTGGCGTAACGGCAGCGCCTGGCGCCGGAGAGCGATTCCATACATATTTGAGGAGCGAGTATTTCGCTTCCTACCTTCCCCCGGTGTCGGCATCAAGATGAAAGTCATGGCCTCAGGGAGCCGAAATATTGAGCGGCCCACGTGTCTCTCCGCTCATTCCATTCCTCTCGAGTAGTATTCGTGTCGCCTACTGGCAGCCCAGTCCTAGCTCTCTCGCCTTCCGTGCAAGAGGTAGCTGACTGTTCGAAAATACTGTACGAGTAATATTGTATTTGGTTAAATTAGCATACTCAAACTTGCTAACAATTCAAGATTCTTTAACCCACACGTCGACCGCCCTGACAATTATTCGGGTTTTCCAGACTCCATCTGCGAAATTCCGAACTAGAGACAGTGTAGCAGACCGGTACGAAATACCTCCGATGTTTGTTGCTGCTTTAGACTGCTCAGATAATTAACATTTCTTGGTACACTTTCTAAGAAATATTTTTGTTTTAGTGTTCCGTACCTCAATCGGTAAAAATGGAGCCCTTATACGATCTTTTAGTCATCCGTCTGTGTGTCCGTCTGTCCGACTGTTAAGAGACCTTTTTATCAGAAACGGGTAGACGTATGAACTTGATATTTATGTCACATACTAAGGTCAACGATCTCTGACAGCGTGAAAAAATGTATCTTCTAAGTTCAAATGGCTCTGAGCACTATGGGACTTAACTTCTGAGGTCATCAGTCCCCTAGAACTGAGAACTACCTAAACCTAACTGACCTAAGGACATCACACACATTCATGCTCGAGGCAGGATTCTAACCTGCGACCGTAACGGTCTCACGGTTCCAGTCTGTAGCGCGTAGAACCGCTCGGCCACTCCGGCCGGCAATACCTCCAAAGTGAACGTAGCCAAAAGACACGGCCATTTATTTCACATATTTTAATACAAACTCACTCATCAAAACCTACAGGGCACTTCCCCTTGACAAAGAATCATCAACTCAGGAAAGAAGCAAGGTTTCACAGTACAAGCAAGGGAAAAAATTCTAAAATTCTCAATTTGTAAATATATCACACGAAAAGAAAATGCGGAAGCATGCAAAAAATTTAACTTATAACTTAAAATTAAAACATTCTCGAAAATCTTGGTATTCCTCGGACCGATATCTTGCCAGAATAGATATCGACAACAGGCAAAAATTGTCAAGATTCTCGATGCCTGGTATCTATGTACATAATTAACGTTACACGAAACCCTGGGGGCGCACTTCGTCATTTCTTTTTAAATGCTCCTGTACCCGTTTATCCTATAATAACATTCTGGTCACTCGTTCCCCCTTCTGCATTAACGAAATTGAGAAGTTCAATTTTGTAGGTTACTTGGAAATCTAAGCCGTTTCCCTCACCAGACGTTCGTCTACAGATTTATTCGAAGTAGTTTCCAGAAAAAAACGTATTCCTGAAGACCTTTCTAACTGATTGACTCTCTCGTTGTATAACCGTATACTTGAAAGTTCCGTCCATTACTATAGATCGGAAAATTTACCAGTGATATTCTTTAAGTTCTGTGTGAGGCCTTCTGGCACTGCACTTCCTGAGGCAACTTGTCCGTATCCCATTACTGTGTTTTCAAAACCATAGTTTCTAACCTTCCCCAAATTATCGTGCATGCAGAAACTGTACTAGCCGAATTAGATATTGACAGCAAAATCTTTATGAGTGAATTACTGCATCGTCTTATAATAATGTTAGTTTAGTATTTTATAAGATGGTGCAGTAAAGTATTTAAATGCAGTTGACACTGGCCACGAAAGCCTACGTATTTACATCATGTTAGACATTGTGGAGCACTTTACGAAAATGATTACGATTATCTTCCAATATTTATTCCAGTTTGAATTTCAGATTTGATAGCTATTTACTTCTGGTTTCAGTCGGCTCTTTGGACCCAGTACTGTTGACATTATCACATTAAATAAGAGAGACCAGTTCTGGCATCTTACGAAGGAAGCTCCTGAAATTAACCCATACCACATTAACATGTTATTTCTCGGCTGTGTGATCAATACACGTTATATTTCGCCTCCCCCATTGTCAAACTACAGCGCGTAACTCATAACTGAAACCAAATAAAGTCACTAAAGAATGTTACTCAAAGTACTACACACTTTAAAAAAGGTTTTGCATCGCCCCGGTCCCCGGAACTCCTGAAGAAAGATGCTGACTGTGGATATTGTATTACAAACACAGTCCCATTGACTGTTCAGAGATGTCACTAAAAGCGCCCAAAGACATAAACAACCAAGCATGAGTAGCGCCTATTAGACGGAGGGGGTCCGACAGCCGATCAGTTCCAGTCATTCCACCAGGAAAGAGGTACACTGCTCGTGTGTTCAACCATGCCTAGACGGTCAATACCGCTTTTCGATCGCGTCCGCATTGTTACTTTATGCCAGGAACCGCTCTCAACAAGGGAAGTGTCCAGGCGTCTCGGAGTGAACCAAATCAATGTTGTTCGGACATGGAGGAGACACAGAGAGACAGGAACTGTCGATGACATGCCTCGCTCAGGCCACCCAAGGGCTACACCGGCAGTGGATGACCACTACCTGCGGATTATGGCTCGGAGGAACCCTGACAGCAACGCCACCATGTTGAATAATGTTGAATAATGCTTTTCGTCCAGCCACAGGACGTCGTGTTAAGACTCAAACTGTGCGAAATAGGCTGCGTGATGCGCAACTTCACTCCCGACGTCCATGGCGAGGTACATCTTCGCAACTACGACACCATGCAGCGCCGTACTGATGGGCCCAACAACATCCCGAATGGACCACTCAGGATAGCCGTCAAGTTCTCTTCACCGATGAGTGTCGCATATGCCTTCAACCAGACAACCGTCGGAGACGTGTTTGGAGGCAACCTGATCAGGCTTAGACACACTGTCCAGCAAGTGCAGGAAGCTGCAGGTTCCCTGCTGTTTTGAGGAGACTTTATTTGGGGCCGATGTACGCCACTGGTGGTCATGGAAGGCGCCGTAACGGCTGTACGATTCGTGAATGCCATCCTCCGGCCGATGGTTTAATCATATCGGCAGCATATTGGTGAGACATTCGTCTTCATGGACGACAATTCGCGCTACCATCGTGCATATCTTGTGAATGACTTCCTTCAGGATAACGACATCGCTCGACTAGAGTGGCCAGCATGTTCTCCAGACATGAACCCTATCGAACGTGCCTGGGATAGATTGAGGATGGGACAATCTGGACCAACAGTTTCTTGATCAGTGCAAGAGGACGTGCTACTGGGTATTAGACGTACCGGTGTGTACAGCAATCTGGATCACCACCTCTGAAGGTCTCGCTGTATGATGGTACAACATGCAATGTGTGGTTTTGATGAGCAATAATAAGGGCGGAAATTATGTTTATGTTGATCTCTGTTCCAATTTTCTTTACAGGTTCCGGAACTCTCGGAACCAAAGTGGTGCAAAATTTTTTTGAAGTGTGTATAACAGCACATAATACGAACTGTGACTCTGTTGCTGTATCCTTCAGCTCCATGAGAAGTGAATGCTACTTGTCTCTCAGGAGTCTGTTCGTTGCAAAAAGACTACAAGAAGCAAGACTGCAGCGGACAGAAACACAAATATGAGATTCAAGTAGGGGACGGCAAGCTGCCCACTCCGAATCAGGATACTTTACACGGAATGAGCTACTTGTGGACAAACTACGACATTTTTCAGTGGGGTTTGAAACCTAAAATTATGGATAAAGGTATGTAAAGCGAAAGGTTAGAGTTAGGGCCCATGTACCATCATGTATCATTTCCTGTTACTACCTTAATGATATGAATACCTCTGAAACAGGTAAGTCTTTGGCAGTCACAATTTCAGTTAATTACAACACAGATTGAGTAAGATATCAGATCTCAATAACAGGGCAATAAAAGAGGTAGGCTTTGGTTAATAAGAGTATCAGCTAACCCAGATTATGAAATTCCCTTTAATTAAAATGGACTGGGCAAACGTTCAGTACTAACAGCATCAATTAAGTAAAATTACTAAGTAGAAAAGAGACAGGCCTTCAATAATAACCGCCTCAGTTAAACAGGCAGTCTTCAATAACAACAGCTTCAATTGAGTGAAGTTACCAAATAGAAAAGAGGCAGGCCTTCATGAATAAGTGCTTCAGTTAAGTAACCAGGAGTATGAATTTCCTCCTCACAAGGGGTGCACCAGAAGACTTACAATGAAGGAGCACCAGACTGTACCAAATAGAAAGGCCAAGAAAGATTACAACGTGACGACCGGACGTCCAAGGCCCTTTTCGTCTGGTGCAGATTGGCAAAAGAAATATTAACATAGCAAGCGTAATTGCGTGGAAACAACAATATCTAGCTAAGCGTTATACATTCGTCACTGCAAGATACCGCCTCTACAAAGACGGCGAATCTCCTGAAAAAAAAAACTAGCCCGCCAAACCCAGTTACATAGACTCATTAAATGCAAATTTTGAGACCCAGGCACCTTCTAGGCCAGTGTAATTGACAGAGGGATGACGTCTGCAATGCCTGAAGGTATCTCGAAACCGGCCTCTGGCCGTATTACAAGAAAAAGGTAATTATCTGGCGTTCGAAGACGTTTGGCAGAGAGATCGGCTGAAACCCAAACATCTAGGTGCTGCGTGACGACGGGTGGGAGGGGGGGGGGGGGAGGGTGTGGTGGTCGCGGCAACAGCATAGGAGAAACACTATCCCATCGGCTCACACAGCTTAAGATATCCTGTTAACAAACAAGCAAGACCAGTATCGACTCAGGAAAAGCAAACGACAGCCGCAATTCTAGGAACCAACTTGTAGTGAAATGGATTGCCTAAGAAATAGTAATGGTTACAACAGACCTTCCCAGTTCCTAAGGGAGCCCAGAATTCAGCACTGCGAAACTGGCTTCGAGTCTTTCATCAGTGTGTCAGGTCCCAGAGCTCACTGGCCAGGCTATGCACCAAGACGCCACTCGGATTCAAATTGGCCGCAAATATGCCCCTGCAACCACTCGCCGGACTCCGCGCCCAAGACACTTGCGGAAGTGCTCGCCTTATTCGTTGGGCGGACCTTTCACACCGTCCTCCTGTAGTGGGACGCGAAATTGAAGCGTCACCTCTCCACCAGTGTCAGCCCACTTTGCAGGTGAATATAAGTTTAATTTAGTTTTGGTTATGTATTTTTTTGTAATATTTGTAATGGCTGTGAATTATCCAAAGTTTTGTATTTATTTGTTATGTTTCATGTACGGAGAGGGCGGCGCAACGAACGGAGACAGCATCTTCGTTGCCGGGACCAGAGAGAAAATTGCTGGCCACTATACGTCGCGGGTCGACAGCCAAAGAGCAATAGAAGATCCTGAAACCGAGTTGTTGCGTCGTGCTTCTAAAACTTAAAAAATTGAGAATTTGTAATGTTTCTACAACAATGACGTCATAGAAAGTTTAATCATGTGTAAATGTTCAGTCCTATCTTGTCAAGGCTCAGGTTCACGCATATGTATGAAGATAATAAAATAGTGTATACTACAAAAGTTTAAATACGTGTTCCGAGAGTTTATTTATGAAGAATTATATTAAGGAAGAAGGATGACTGATTTATTTGACATGATTATTCATTTTTGACAATATTCATCGGGAGTTTGAGTCTTGAAAGTTTATTCAATGTGGTTCCAATATTTGTTAAATCAGATAACTTGCATTAATATAACTTCTGAGAAGAAACAAAACGACATCTAAATTGAAAAAGTTTACGCAAACCAATAGGACTGAGTGACGTAATTCTGGGCATACGACTCAAATGATGATGTTTTAATTACAGTTTCGTTCAAGAACCATTCAGAGACAATTTAAAAAGAGTTTAAATAATTTTGAAGTGTGTTGTAACTGACGTAGGTGACGAAGTCTGCACATGGTCATATATCAAAAGAAAACCATTCATACGAAACTATACGTCGTTACACTACACCGTGGCGACCTTATAAACAGGACTTGTGTGTAACTAAGGCACACAGGTACGAAACAATTAAAACATCAAGAGTCCTTCGGAAGTCAACGCGAGTTTGGTGGAGCCTTCACCAGCCAGCGGCGACATCGCGGGTGTGAGCATCTGACGGAGCGCAGCCAAGCAGTACAGTCACGCAGTTATTCCACGAGAAGGCGCATCTGTTGGGCAGCAACTGAACGCTGCAAACCCCGGCAACCTTTTCTCCCTAAACTAACAGGCCCAGTACATCAGCTGGGGGGGCGTTCCTCCGGCTGGTATTAGAGGTGTTGCTGAGGGCTTCGCCTGTCTACGGTGTGGCCGGGCGTGGTTGCAGCCAGTGACATCTCCGGTGTTCGACTCAGCGTCCTGCCGGTTGCGGTAGCGGGGTCGCAGCATCTCAGCGGCTGCATAGACGGCTGTTACTTCAGCAGCCCATAGCAGCACACTGATCATCGAGAACTACAAACTAAAATATTAGTGTCCGGTGAGTCTGTTTTAAGTTGGAAGTGGAGTGCTGTACATAGGAAGAGTGCTTTTACAGGATTGTTGATAACAAGTCTGCGGGTGTAACTAGTTAATATCTTACAATAATGTCGGGAAGTGAAATGTCAGACGAAGAGCAATCCATGTCCGATAGCAGCATGAGATCTTTTTGTAGGGCGATCGCTAAATTGAAACAATCTAACGAAGAATCTACTGCTAGATTAAAAGAGGAATTAAAACAGTCTAACGAAGAATCTACTGCTAGATTAAAAGAGGAACTAAAACAGGAATTAAAACAGTCTAACGAAGAATCTACTGCTAGATTAAAAGAGGATCTAAAACAGGAATTAAAACAGTCTAACGAAGACTCTACTGCTAGATTAAAAGAGGAACTAAAACAGGAATTAAAACAGTCTAACGAAGAATCTACGGCTAGATTAAAAGAGGAACTTAAAGGGGAGCTAACAAAATCGACAGACAGGTTACAGGAGTATCTTAATGAAACCAGTCGAGAATTAAGTGATGAAATAGAGGCTTCTAAAGTTGAAATGCAGGAAAAACTAGTAGGACTTAGTAATAAGATTGCTGATAATTGTAAAAGGTTAGAGGAACATATCCAGGAAACGCGTGAGGAAAAAGCTCGCATGCGTAATGCTATTACTTACTTAACCGAGAGACTAGATAATGTCAATATCTTAGTTGTAAATGAAATAGAGAAAAATAACGATAAGTTCGGAGATGAATTTTCTATGCAAACAGAAACTGTTCGTAGAGAATTATTAGAATCTATTACAGAGGTCTCTACCAAACCTGTAGGGATTTCTTCAATAGATAATGTAGAATTAGAGACATTAACTCATCAAGTAGAAAAAGATCATACTGAAGTAGAAAACATGAAATTTTTAATTACTGAAATATGCAGTAACCTTGAGACCTCCAAAGATAACACATTGACGAAGGTACAGAGCGTTCACATCGTGAACACAGTGAAGAATCGATATTAGCTAACCCCGTATCCAATACAGAAATGCGAATACAGGAAATTACTAAAAGGTTATCGGAATTAGATAATAATGAAAACATTTCAAGTAGTAGAAGCAATAACGTAATCAGAGACAACAGTCGCATCGTGTTTGCTAGCTCGGACGACAACAATACAAATAAAGAAATCATGGCAAGCAAATCCGACGCAACTCCGTCTCTGCAATCTAAACAAAATCCAACTATGTCTCTCGCAGAATGTTGGGATGATATAACGACAAATTCAAATGTAGCAAGTCGATTTCCTGTATTCAAACCAGCAGGCGAACTTCACCCTATAATCTTTATAAAAGCTTTTGAAACTTCATTATCTCCTAAATGGAGTAATGAGAAACGGATTCAATTTGTAATAGGACATTTAGAAGCAGAAGCTGCGGAATGGGCAGTACTGCATAGAACTGAATTTAGGGACTGGGATGATTTTGTTAAGCAGTTTAAACAAAATTATTCGTCAAGAGAAAAACAACAATACTTAACTTTAGAGTTGTTAGACCCTCTTCCTTATTCTAAACGGTGGAGAGGTTATAGGAATTATTTCGAATGGCATTTAAACCGTGCTAAATTAATTGAAGAACCAATTATTGAAAGTCATCTAATACGAGTCCTAATTAGTAGGTTACCGTATTATGTAAAGGAAAGAAAAATGTTATTCCACGAATTGTCCATCCGAACGAGAAAAGGGAGATCTTGTATTAGTACGATCTCATCCTAAAAGTTCCAAGATCAATAAGGAATGTAGAAAATTCTTCTTTATCTTTGAAGGTCCATATGTTGTACATAAGATTGTACATCCCAAAGCGTTACTTCTTATGGAACCTTCATCAGGTGTAATTAAAGAATTATATAGTGTCGATCAAATGAAACCCTTCATTCCTAAATAAGTTAATATTTAGTATATGTTACATACGGACGAGCGTTCATAGTTTATTCATGTGAAGTTTTTCGTGATAGTTACGTGTTATTTTAAAGAAATGACAGGAAGTTTAAACATGTGTTCTACAATAATCTACCGGTACTTCAAAAAGGGAAAGGTAACTAAAAGGGGATTTATATGGGAGAAAGTTTTGTTATTAGGTCAGAAGGAATTTTCTATATTTTATATTTACTCGGACAGTAGGAACCAAAGGGGATGGTTAATAATTTTAGGGACCATGGGCGTCCAGAGCTGTATGGCTCACGAGAACATAGCAGAGTTCCTTTAATAGAGATTTGTAATAATGTTAATATAGAACACACCAAACGGGGCTCTCTCGCTTGTTTCTCCTAAATAAATTGCCATTACCCAACGAAGTGTCCGAAGGTAAAGAAAGCCGTGCCGAGATTCTAAAGAAAGTTTTGCTTGATTTCTTCTTGACCTCAGGCATAAATAAAGCATTAGGGAAAAGAACGACGTAAAGTAAATAGTACTATTAGTTATTGGGAGAAACTTATTAGTAATATATATTTTGGAAAGAATAACTCTGGTAAATGAATAAAATTGAAACTAACCTATCACAATTTGAACGCTCTGTCCTAATGTAACAACGTTAAAGAACGTACTAAAGTATTATTCACTAGCAACTATTAAATGAAAAGGAGTAATCTCCATATATTCGGTTGTGAATTACCATAATAGCACAATTAAAAGTAAATGACAAATAGTCACAACAATATCGACATAAAAGGATTGAATCTATCTAAGAGGAAGGACTTTAGATTACTGAAAATGTGAGAAAAAATGTATAATATTAACAGTTAAATATTATATTTAGAAGAAGTTTTATTTTCGGTTAAAACCTGACAAACTGAGCTTATGGGTGGGGTATGTAGTGGGAAGCGAAATTGAAGCGTCACCCCTCCACCAGTGTCAGCCCAGATTGCGGGTGAATATAAGTTTAATTTAGTTTTGGTTATGTATTTTTTTGTAATATTTGTAATGGCTGTGAATTATCTAAAGTTTCGTATTTATTTGTTTGTTTCATGTATGGAGAGGGCGGCGCAACGAACGGAGACAGCATCTTCGTTGCCGGGACCAGAGAGAAAATTGCTGGCCAATATACGTCGCGGGTCGACAGCCAAAGAGCAACAGAAGATCCTGAAACCGAGTTGTTGCGTCGTGCTTCTAAAAATTAAAAAAAATGAGAAGTTGTAATGTTTCTACAACAATGACGTCATAGAACGTTTAATCATGTGTAAATGTTCAGTCCTATCTTGTCAAGGATCAGGTTCACGAATATATGTATGAAGATAATAAAGTAGTGTATACTACAAAAGTTTAAATACGTGTTCCGAGAGTTTATTTGTGAAGAATTATATTAAGGAAGAAGGATGCCTAATTTATTTGACATGATTATTCATTTTTGACAATATTCATCGCGAGTTTGAGTCTTGAAAGTTTATTCAATGTGGTTCCAATATTTGTTAAATCAGATAACTTGCATTAATATAACTTCTGAGAAGAAACAAAACGACATCTAAATTGAAAAAGTTTACGCAAACCAATAGGACTGAGTGACGTAATTCTGGGCATACGACTCAAATGATGATGTTTTAATTACAGTTTCGTTCAAGAACCATTCAGAGACAATTTAAAAAGAGTTTAATTAATTTTGAAGTGTGTTGTAACTGACGTGGGTGACGAAGTCTGCACGTGGTCATATATCAAAAGAAAACCATTCATACAAAACTATACGTCGTTACACTACACTCCTCGCTCCGTTGCATCTCCCCAACTCACCATGCCACCAACTCACCATACCACCATACCCCCATCGCCATCAATAACCTCGAGCAAAGATCTTAATGGCCGCAAACCAGAAAGACATATCGCAAGGCGTCGCCTGCAACCTCACCACGGCTCTGCCTTCCCCCTTAAACCAATGGACCCCAGTCCATCATACAGAAGAAGGGTTCACATTGATTAAGATGCACATTGAGGACCTCATCAGTGGCTAGATGCTTGACAAGCAAGTTAACCAGAACCAGAATTTTGATGATACAGCATCGGCCCATGAAATGAGGAGTGAACTTTCCAAGCTAGGCACCACCCCCTCACTGGACCAGCACAGTTCTCCACAAAAACCTCACTCCTACCTTTCGTTAATGGGGCATCTATTCCTATTATATCGCCGTTCCCGGCTGCGGTGGGCTAACATAATGTTATTTCTGGCCCACTCCCAATTTTCCCTAAGATCTTCAGAAGTAACAGACGAAGGCAGGAGGTCGTTGATATCCCACAGGTTGGATAGAGGGGAATGCATGGGATACGCAAACAAGGAAGTGGCAGAAACGGCCTTGGGTGCTTCGTGTTGTACAGTTAAACGCAAAACTGAGCAAAGTCAAGGTGGTGTCCCAATATTCAGAGACTTATGATTGAGAGTCACTCTGTCGGCAAAAGATGCTTGTGGGTAATTTGACATGGTGGTCAGGTGTTTATAGGCGTTCCAACAGCAACCCTTCTTATACTGTTTGTACACACCCGTCGGACGATTAAGGCTAACGAGAGCATTAGATGTCCTAACCAGATGATTTTGGTCATATGTGCAATGGTAATGGCCGACGTGACTCCACGACTAGCGATTAACCGTACAAACCTGGAAAACCCGAACGCCAGAATATATCAGTTGTCCTTCTTGGTACACGGAAGAGGCCCCACGAACTACATCTACATCTACATGGATACTCTGCAAATCACATTTAAGTGCCTGGCAGATTGTTCATCGAAACACCTTCACAAGTCCCTATTTTTCCAATCTCGTATAGCAAGCGGAAAGGACGAACACCTACATCTTTCCGTACTAGCTGTGATTCCCTTATTTTATCATGGTGATGGTTCCTCCGTATGTAGGTCGATGTCAACAAAATATTTTCGCGTCCGGAGGAGAAATTTCATGACTGCAATTCCTTGAGAAGATTCCGTCGCAAGGCAAAGCCTTTCTTTTAATGACGTCCAGTCCAAATTCTGTATCATTTCAGTGACACTCTCTCACATACTTCGCGATAATACAAAACGTGCTGCCATTCTTTGAACTTTTTCGATGTACTCCGTCAGTCCTATCTGGTAAGGATCACACACCGTGCAGCAGTATTCTAAAATAGGACGGACAAGCTTAGTGTAGGCAGTCCCCTTAGTAGATCTGTTACATTTTCTAAGAGTCCTGCCAATAAAACGCAGTCTTTGGTTAGCCTTCTCGACAATATTTTCTTCGTGTTCCTTCAAATTTAAGTTGTTCGTAACTGTAATTCCTAGGTATTTAGTTGAATTTACGGCCTTTATATTTGAATAATTTATCACGTAACCAAAGTTTAACGGATCCCTTCTAGCACTCTTGTGGATGACCTCACATTTTTCGTTATTTAAGGTCAACTGCCAATTTTCGCACCATTCAGATATATGTTCTAAATCGTTTTGCAATTTGTTTTGATCTTCTGATGACTTTATTAGTCGATAAACGACAGCCTCATCCGCAAACATCAGAAGACGGCTACTGAGATTGTCTCCCAAATCGTTTATATACCAGGTGATCAAAAAGTCAGTATAAATTAGAAAATTGAATAAATCACGGAATAATGTAGATAGAGAACAAAAGTTCAAAAGATGCCCCACAGATGGCGCTTCATCTGATCAGAATATCAATAATTAGCATAACAAAGTAAGACAAAGCAAAGATGATGTTCTTTACAGGAAATGCTCAATATGTCCACCATCATTCCTCAACAATAGCTGTAGTCAAGGAATAATGTTGTGAACAGCACTGTAAAGCATGTCCGGAATTATGATGAGGCACTGGCGTTGGATGTTGTCTTTCAGCATCCCTAGAGATGTCGGTCGATCACGATACACTTGCGACTTCAGGTCACCCCAAAGCCAATAATCGCACAGACTGAGGTCTGGGGACCTGGAAGGCCAAGCATGCCGAAAGTGGCGGCTGAGCACACGATCATCAGCAAACGATGCGCGCAAGAGATCTTTCACGCGTCTAGCAACATGGGGTGGAGCGCCACCCTGCATAAACGTCGTACGTTTCAGCAGGTGTTTATCAGCCAGGCTGGGGATGATGCGATTCTGTAACATATCGGCGTACCTCTCACCCGTCACGGTAGCAGTTACAAAACCAGAATCACACATTTCCTCGAAGAGTAAAGGCCCGATAACGGTATGTGTGGTAAATCCAACCCATACCATGGCTTTCTCGTCGTGCAATGGAGTTTCCACGACAGTTCTAGGATTTTCGGTAGCCCAAATTCTGCAGTTGTGGGCGTTGACAGACCCTCTAAGCGTGAAATGAGCTTCGTCGGTCCACAACACGTTACTCAAAAAATCGTCATCTTCTATCATCTTTTGAAACACCCACACCGCAAATGCCCTCCGCTTCACTAAATCGCCAGGTAACAGTTCATGATGCCGATGGATTGTGTACGGATAGCATCGGAGGGTACGCCTCAGTGCCAACCAAACAGCAGTGTATGGAATGCCGGTGCGACGTGCGACTGCACGAGCGTTGACTTCCCCGTGCATAGACGAACCCGCTACAGTCTCCATTTCTACCTGAACTGTCTCAGCAGCATTACGCCTTGTGCTCGGTCGGCCACTACTAGGTCTATCGTCTAAACAACTCCTGGCTTCGAACTTCGAAATCATTCTCGCCACAGCTGCATTTGTCAACGGACCTTTACCCGTTCGAATCCCCTTCCTATGGCGACAGGATCGTAACGCTGAACTAGCACATTCCCCATTCTGATAATACAGCGTCACTAAAAGCGCCTTTTGAGGTAACGTCAACATGCTTCGACTGCTGGCGCATCTGATTCACTCTTTCAATTCACGATTTTCATGCGCAGTCACTGACGCTTTGCTGTCCAGCACTATCTGTCGGACATTTTGTGAACTTTTTTTTGTTCTAATAAAACCCTGTGTCATTCCGAGCATGTATGTCCACTTTTACCTCTCTATCAATATTATTCCATGGTTTATTAAGTCTTCAAATTTATACTGGCTTTTTGATCACCCGGTAGATAAAGTGCAGCAAAGGGCGTATAACAATACCTTGGGGAACACCTGAAATCACTTATGTTTTACTCGATGGCTTTCCGTCAGTTACTACGAACTGTGACCTCTCTGACCGGAAATCACAAAGCCAGTCACATAACTGAGACGATATTCCATAAGCACCCAATTTCACTACAAGCCGCTTGTGTGGTACAGTGTCAAAAACCTTCTGCAAATCCAGAAATATGGAACCGATCTGAAATTCCTTGTCAATAGCACTCAAAACTTCATGCGAATAAAGAGCTAGTTGTGTTTCACAAAAACGATGTTTTCTAATCCCATGTTGACAGTGTGTCAACAGACCGTTTCCTTTGAGGTAATTCATAATGTTTGAACACAATATATGTTCCAAAATCCTGCTGCATATCGACATTAACGATATGGGCCTGTAATTCAGTAGATTACTCCTACTACCTTTCTTGAATATTGGTGTGACCTGTGCAACGTTTCACTGTTTGGGTACGGATCTTTCTCAATCAAACGGCTGTATATGCTTGGTAAGTATGGAGCTAATGCATCAGCATACTCCGAAAGGAACCTAATTGGCATACAGTCTGGACCAGAAGACTTGCTTTTATTAAGTGATTTGAGTTGCTTATCTACTCCGATGATACTTACTTCTACGTTACTCATGTTGGCAGCTGTTCTCGATTCGAATCCTGGAATATTTACTTCGTCTTCTTTTGTGAAGGCATTTCGGAAGGCTGTTTAGTAATCCTGCTTTGGCAGCACTGTCTTCGATAGTATCTTCATTGCTAGCACGCAAAGAAGACATTGATTGTTTCTTGCCCCTAACATACTTCACATATGACCAAAATCTCTTTGGATTTTCTGCCAGGTTTCTAGACAAAGTTTCGTTGTGGAAACTGTTATAGGCGTCTCGTATTGAAGTCCACGCTAAATTTCGAGCTTCTGTAAAAGATCGCCAATCTTGGGGATTTTGCGTCTGTTTAAATTTGGCATGTTTGTTTCGTTGTTTCTGCAACAGTGTTCGACCAGTTTTGTGTGCCAAGGACGATCAGCTCCGTCGTTTGTTAATTTATTTGGCATAAACTCTCAACTGCTGCCGATACTATTTCTTTAAATTCAAGCCACATCTTGTCTGCACTTATATTAGTAGTTTGGAAGGAGTGTAGATTGTCTCTCAGGAAGGCGTCAAGTGAATTTTTATAGCGCTCTTTTTTTGAATAGGTACATTTTTCGTTAATTTTTGGAGGATTTGGGGGTTGTAATATTCAATCTCGCTACGACAACCCTGTGGTCACTAATCCCTGTATCCCTTTTGCTGCTCGTTATTAACTCATGATTATTTATTGCTAAGAGGTAAAGTGTGTTTTCACATTCGTTTACTATTCACGTGGGCTCATGAACTGACAGCTCGAAATATAACGTAATCGATAAATACACTCCTGGAAATGGAAAAAAGAACACATTGACACCGGTGTGTCAGACCCACCATACTTGCTCCGGACACTGCGAGAGGGCTGTACAAGCAATGATCACACGCACGGCACAGCGGACACACCAGGAACCTCGGTGTTGGCCGTCGAATGGCGCTAGCTGCGCAGCATTTGTGCACCGCCGCCGTCAGTGTCAGCCAGTTTGCCGTGGCATACGGAGCTCCATCGCAGTCTTTAACACTGGTAGCATGCCGCGACAGCGTGGACGTGAACCGTATGTGCAGTTGACGGACTTTGAGCGAGGGCGTATAGTGGGCATGCGGGAGGCCGGGTGGACGTACCGCCGAATTGCTCAACACGTGGGGCGTGAGGTCTCCACAGTACATCGATGTTGTCGCCAGTGGTCGGCGGAAGGTGCACGTGCCCGTCGACCTGGGACCGGACCGCAGCGACGCACGGATGCACGCCAAGACCGTAGGATCCTACGCAGTGCCGTAGGGGACCGCACCGCCACTTCCCAGCAAATTAGGGACACTGTTGCTCCTGGGGTATCGGCGAGGACCATTCGCAACCGTCTCCATGAAGCTGGGCTACGGTCCCGCACACCGTTAGGCCGTCTTCCGCTCACGCCCCAACATCGTGCAGCCCGCCTCCAGTGGTGTCGCGACAGGCGTGAATGGAGGGACGAATGGAGACGTGTCGTCTTCAGCGATGAGAGTCGCTTCTGCCTTGGTGCCAATGATGGTCGTATGCGTGTTTGGCGGTGTGCAGGTGAGCGCCACAATCAGGACTGCATACGACCGAGGCACACAGGGCCAACACCCGGCATCATGGTGTGGGGAGCGATCTCCGACACTGGCCGTACACCACTGGTGATCGTCGAGGGGACACTGAATAGTGCACGGTACATCCAAACCGTCATCGAACCCATCGTTCTACCATTCCTAGACCGGCAAGGGAACTTGCTGTTCCAACAGTCCAATGCACGTCCGCATGTATCCCGTGCCACCCAACGTGCTCTAGAAGGTGTAAGTCAACTACCCTGGCCAGCAAGATCTCCGGATCTGTCCCCCATTGACCATGTTTGGGACTGGATGAAGAGTCGTCTCACGCGGTCTGCACGTCCAGCACGAACGCTGGTCCAACTGAGGCGCCAGGTGGAAATGGCATGGCAAGCCGTTCCACAGGACTACATCCAGCATCTCTACGATCGTCTCCATGGGAGAATAGCAGCCTGCATTGCAGCGAAAGGTGGATATACACTGTACTAGTGCCGACATTGTGCATGCTCTGTTGCCTGTGTCTATGTGCCTGTGGTTCTGTCAGTGTGATCATGTGATGTATCTGACCCCAGGAATGTGTCAATAAAGTTTCCCGTTCCTGGGACAATGAATTCACGGTGTTCTTATTTCAATTTCCAGGAGTGTAGTTCGTCAATGGGGTTCTCCTAACGCTCGGATTGTTGCGATCCCCTCGGTGGATTGTTACTGAGTTTAGCCTTCCTACAGGTGTCACGCTCACCCAGTAACCGCTTAATATCCTTATACAAGGTGGGCCAAATGAGGCGAGTCCTGATCTTTCCCAAGGTTTTATAGAGGCACCAACTCTTCAGACAAACAAATTTTGAAGTTCCTGGCTTCGTTAACGTGTTTACATAGTATGCCATTCCTGAGGGAGTAGTCGTCAACCTCACCACCAGATAAGACTCCCTTTCCTAATGGGTCCCACAACGGATCTTGATCCTTTTTGGTTTTAAGATCAACTGGTGATCTTCAACTAAAGTGGTACACACAGCCGGGGTGAGACTTGCTAACGCCCTTACTCTCGAGAAATCCATCCTCCTGAAACGTGTTACTGAGGGCGTCGGCGATTTGATTGTCAGATCCTTTTATGTGTCGCAGTTTGAAATGAAATGTTGAGATGCGGACCAACTAACTGGCAATCCTACCAGTTTTCCTGGATGGAGACAAGACCAAATTTAGGGAGTGACTGTCCGTCTCGAGATCAAACTCCCTGTGCTCTGGATAGAACTGAAAGCACAGCTAGCGCCTCACACTCGTAAACAGAGTAATTCATCTCGGAACCAAATAACCTTCTAGATGCGAAAGCTAATGGGTATTTTATACCCCGATCCTCCTGCAACAACACTGCAGCAATACCGGCGTTGGAGGCATTAGTTGAACGATAAATCTTTTGCCGAAATCTGGGACGGCCAAACCAGCGGGTTGGTGATAGTGATCTTGATAGTTTCAAAAGCCACCTTTTGGCTCTCACCCTAGAAAAATTTCTCCCCATTCCCACATAGTTTAGTAAGGGGAGTGGCCATCTGGGCAAAATCAGAGACAAAACGGCGAAAATAATTCACCATTCCAAAACATCTGGCCATTTTCCCCTATTTAGAGGATGAGGAAGTATCTTCAGCGTCTTAGTTTGTTCCTGGTCAATCGTAATGCCTTACCCGGAAATTAAATGGCCCAGAAAGGACACCTGTTTCCTAGAAAGTGTAACCTGGAACGGCATCCCAAAACCGGGAGAAGACCTTCTGAAGATGCGAATTATGATACTCAAACGACAGACTATAAATATCAACTTCAAGTCACCCAGGATATGATCTAAGAAAAGAGACTAAACCATTGGTTCAGTGGAAAAGCTGAACAGCACGCAGTTGAACTCATAAAAGTTTCAATGGGTGCAGAATGCGGTGACATGTTAAGACTACTCGGCAAGAGGAACTTGACAATAAGCTTGGTTGATATCAAGCACAGTGAACCACTTAACACCCAAAAGCCAGGCAAGAGGACAGATTCTAAGATAACATTTTTATTAAGTAGTCTGTGATCAACCACCGGCCTATAGTTCCAGCCAAAAGCTTTAGGAACGAGAAAAATCGGTGATGCGTGGAGATATGTAGACAGCCTAATGGCCCCCTCCTTCAAAATACTGGACAATTTCTGTCTCAAGATTTTCATTTTGGGTGACGGAATAACGTCAGCCAAGTGTATGATGTACTATAAGATACTCGTAACCTCCCAACTTATTAGAGAAAACCACGGGAAACTCCTCTAATAAATTCACACAACTGCCCTGCCTGACCTGGCTCAAAATGGGCCATACCAAATTCACCCGAATAACAATTTACTAATTAACCCACACTTGAGCAACGGCAAGAGCAAAAGGCTATCTTGTCACTAGGCGAAAGCCTAAATGAGAAGGTGAGGATCGCAAAGTCGAGAACTAACCCTGTTTTCTGAATAAAATCACATCTGAGCAACAAATTGAGCACTAGATCCTTAACAAGAAAGAGCATGAGACACATGGCTTAACATTCTGTCCAATCTAATTGTCAATGTTTCCCGTGTGTCCCTTTCTTCGCCGATTCTGCCGAGAACCTCCTTATTCCTTACTAGTCCAGCTAATTTCCAACATTCGTATCACTACATCTCAAGATTTTTGATTCTTTCCTTTTCCGGGTTCCCCGCAGTGCATGACGTAATACCAAAGAATGCTGTACCCCAAATGCACATTCTCAGAAATTTCATAGATTGAGGCCGATGTTTGATAGAACCAGACTTCCCTTCGCCAGAAATTTCCACTTTGCCATTGCTAATCTGTTTATCTTCACATTTTTGTGTGTGTCATCAGTTTCTTTGCTTTAAACGTCGTCTATTTCCTGGTCCCCAATTTTCATGTTAATTTTAGTGGTAATCTCATTTCTGTTTCTCGTCATCACTTTCTCCTTTACACTCAGTGCATATTCTGTTAGTATTACACTACCTGATCCATTCAACACTTCCTGAAATTCATCCTCATTTTCACTGTGGATAGCAATTTCATCAGTGAATCTAATCATTGATATACTTTCAGATGTGAATTTTGATCCCACGCTTGAAGCTTTGTTTTACAACCGTCATAGCGTCTTCGATGAACAATAGAGGCGAAAGACTATATCCCTCTCTTACACCAATTTTAATCACAGTCTGTTCTTGGTCTGCCAATTTTATTGTTCTCTCTTGGCTCTTGCACATATTACCCTTCTTTCCATATAACTTACTCGTATTTTTCTCACAATTTCCAACATATTGCAGAATTCGCACTTGTCGAAGGCTTTCTCTAGGTCTACTAAACCTATGAGCTTCTCTTGATTAATTTCAGCTTTGCTTCCATCAGCAAGTTCTACGTCACAACTACCTCCCTGGTACCTTTACCCATCCGAAAGCCAAACTGATGTTTTCTAATATATTCTCAGTTTTCTTTCCCAATCATCTCTATATTATTCTTATCAACAACTTTGATGGATGTTTGTGCGATAGTTCTCGTAGTTATCTGCTCTTTTTGTCTTTGGCATAGCGTGGACGATGTCTTTCCGAACATTGTTAACACAGTCTGTTCATCTCTGATGTTACTCCAAAAGGCTGCCCGTTAATAAATAATGGAGCGTGATGTCAATTTCTTCTCGTCTTCGGTTTCCTGTTTAGCTTTCAAAATAACAATCATACTTGTCGATTACGTAAAATATCGAACACAGCTCCCATATGTTAACGATATGTGAAAGAAATGATTTCGGACGAGAGTCTCTGAAAGTGGAGATGTATCTTTAGGTGGATACACAGACTTTTATCTCTTCCTATCGCACTGTGACTCTGAGGTGGTGGCATCGTGAATGCTTATGCGATCGTCATGTAACATAATAACGTCCGAAACTACAACTTGTCTCACGGAAAAAGGCCTTCAAAAGCAGAACAGTTCAGTGTAAGGCTTGACCACCTTTCCTCCTCCCAATAATCATCTGTAGTCTAAATTTCCAAATTCTTATTTTATTCTTCTACCAGTTTCGGCGATATATTACGCCGTCTTGAGGCCCCTGTATACAGACAACAATGACAACGGTATGAGAAGATGAGAAAAAGGGGTGGTGCGAGTCTTATGTACATTGGTAGTATGTAATAAGATAAACAATACTAAACTGTACAGGAAGTCACATCAAAGTTACAGATAAAGTAAGGAGTGAAATAAGAGAATAGTTGCACTCTATATTTGACAATGCCCCGCAGGCGTTAGCTGGGACAGATACCGGGGAAAACATAAGACAACGCCCGAAGGCCAGTGCTTTGAATACGTGGAAGTTGTGGGGAGTACGGGTGTGTGTGTGTGTGTGTGTGTGTGTGTGTGTGAAATCTTATGGGACTTAATTGCTAAGGTCATCAGTCTCATAGCTTACACACTACTTAACCTAAATTATCCTAAGGACAAACACACACACCCATGCCCGAGGGAGGACTGGAACCTCTGCCGGGACAAGCCACACAGCCCATGGCTGCAGCGCCTCAGACCGCTCGGCTAATCCCGCGCGGCAGGGAGTTCGGGTAAGCACCGTTTCTCTAATAAAAGCTTTTCTTTTACCTTTAAAAATTTACAATTTTATTAACTTGATTTTAAAATAGTAAGTGAACATTCGTTATCATGAACAACAAGATCCTCAGTATAGTTTGTTAATGAATTTTCCTGAAGTATTATTTTAACAGATCAAAGAACAGCTCACAGAATCAATTTACAACGCTTAAAACTCAAAATCGTTTTTTAAGCAAAGGAAAAAGAAATACAAATTGTAAATACAAAGTTAAATAAAAGATTCTAATGCCACATGGCAATACCGAAATTTTCGTAGATATTCCCTGTGACCTCTAAAGGTAATAAAATATTGATCGCAAAATTTTTAACTAACACAACTTAAATGCAATAAAATCTGATTACTATCGACGTACACTCAAACCCCGTAGCCTCTACGATGCCCACCGTATCACAAAATATTTTCCTTCCTTTTAAACACTTTACACCATAAACCTCCCCACAAATGATGCAAGCTACACCCAACGAATTATGGCAATTATGCATAGATGTTATAATTAACCAGGTATGTAATCTTCTCCTTTCAAAATAAATAAAAAAACGCACAAATGAACTCTTAATCTCAGTGATTATATCCGTTCAAAAATATACAATTCATATCTTTTGGTTTCGTCGTGGTCATGCGCTGATGTGCACCGTGCTCTCCTTCAGGATCACATGAGGCACGGGAAAGATTTTCTACAATATACAAAACGTTAACAGGGCACAAATAAATTTCACAAACTGCATACTGGGATTATACGTCGATGTGGATACGGCTCGCATATCTTAAAACAGGTGAGGGAGTAGGTGCGGTACTATTGAGCGACTATACCGTACCGCTCCAAACAGCAGTACGGTGGGGCAGACAAGAGACAAATCAACAACCGTTGCAAGGCAACCTCAGCAAGGTATTAAAAAATATTTCGGACTTTAAACTCTTGGGCGGGCCACACCAAACCACAGAATAACGTCCCTAGCTAAATAATGAAACTACTATTGGTGATTTCGTCACGACAAGTAGAACCGTAAAATACCATAAGAAGTGAACTGCAGTTAACACGATTAATAAGCGTCCGACTGAAAAGTTCCACAGCCAATCTTTCCCTTACTACAAACTCTTAACAGAACGTCCAAAGTTCACTCGTGGACACTACCTGAGTGTCAATTACTGTAGATAATAGAGCTTAACACGCTGGGGCCGACTTAGGTTTCTTAATAAGACAAGCAATGATTCAGCTCGTCGCTTGGTTCCACCTTTGTTCCAAAATAGTCATTTACTTTAAAGCAACTAAATAGATGACAGTGCCGATATCAACGCTCTCCTCCCAAGCAGCTCTCTAATGGAGACTGCAGTACTGAAGCAAAGCTTAAAGCACTCTCAAGTCTGATATACCCGCCACCAACGTGCACCTCTTAGAATTCTTATGGTCACCTCACACACCAAACTTGCCGTAATTCTTCGTCGGAATCCAAGGGCAGAACCGAGAAATCATTTTTCAGCCCTTGAGTGATCAAGCGATGATCGCCATCGGGACAACACCGGCCCTGCACACTAGAATCTTCTAGCCCACGGCGTTCTTCCCCAACCGACTGCTTCTGCGGGGCCCACCTCCAGACCGACGTCGCTCCTCACGCACCGTCCAGAGCAAACTCCCAGCAAGCCCCCATCTTCCTCGTTCTGTCCGCCTCGCAGCGCGTGGTAACCCAACTCGCCAAAGATATCCGGCGACCATCGACTCCAATGCGATCTTGATACTGACATCGCTGCGAGTACTGAGAAGACGGGTGGTTTCCAAAAACAAATATTTAAATAGCGAGCCGCGCCGGCTCTATATTAACATAAACTCGGGTCAGAACATAGATTTCACATAATCGTAAGAAAGAACCTACTAAACGTAGGTCAATACTGCGTGTTATGCATCGATATCACGGTATAATGCTAATGCAATGCCCGTGAAACAACTGGAGTAAAACAATGTAATCATATGTCGATGAGTACAGACTGAATATAAAACATTTGATTCCATGTTGTCGTACACTAGTAAAACATAAACCACTTGCTGGAGGTCAGCCTCATAACTATCTGTACCATCATTTTCCATATAAATAAAACGAGAATATAAAATTTTATATTTTTGTCAGTGCATTTTGTCAATCACAGATATGTAAGATACAACTTATTAAATAAAACATGAATTTAATATAATACACCGTAACGAATCCTCATTGAACAGTAAGTATTGAAATATAAGGCAAAGGGCATAAGCAACCTTATCTTGAGAGTGATAAGCCTGCTGGGAAGTAGGCGTGTGGCTGGGTGATATACCAAACCATAAGCTATGAAGTAAGTCTAAAACAGAGTACTGTAATACATAAGCAGTACATTAGGAAGACACTCATTTCAATCAGAACAACCAAAGACGTGTACCTCTATATGCCATGTAGTCCTCAAGCAGGGGAGACGAAGGATAGTATGACCTGCGACAGAGAAACCACCAGAAAACAATATGTAACATGTCAGACGGTACCACTATGAGTTAACTGAGAATCTGGATGTCAAGGAATACACCAGAACACTGTGTCAGGTATTATCAAGGCATTAGAGGTACTGGTGTGCGAGCGGACATCCACATTCTCAACTAACCATCTACTCATAAAGGTACCAACTAACATATTACACATTGTATGGTATATATTGACACATGTTTTCTGGCGGTTTCTCTGTCGTAGATCATACTAAGCTTCGTCTCCCACCTAATGTATAACACACACATTGCAAATAAGGGAACAGAAAAGAATTATTATTCAAATTACCTAAAAACAACGTGTCTCATTACTTGTGTTCAGTAATGTACAGTCGTTGCTGAAACGTATTGTCTGTAGTCCACGTGTGACACACTTTTGCTATCACAAGTAATCGGTAGCTTAAAGTTCCTCTGTCACACAATTACTTTACAAAAATTACATCTAATACAGTCATGGCTTTTGAACAACGTTCTTACTGACAAAACAAAAACCACATAAAACGATATGTCAGTGCAGTAGTAAATATAAGTATGCTATTATTACAATATCCCCCACTATATAGATATCATATCTGTATAGATATCACATCTGTACATTATGCTTTCATCAGGAGGTATGCAGCAGTTCGTACCTTTCCATTGTTCATTACATGGAATCAGATTTTCTGTAAATTAAAAAGGAAATACATGTAGAAAGTGAGAAAGATGAATGTTATTAACAAACGTACTGATATCTATATATCCCCCACTATTTTGTAGTTTAAGCAGAAAACAACATGTCAGTAGCTATATATAGTCTTGGTAATGTAAGGCTATGTTGCAAGGTAATAGTGATATGTGCTGTACGATTTTTGCTATAAAACATAGCCTATAGGGAAAAGGGAAACAGAACTATTTAATTATTTACGTAGCAATAACACCTGTACAGCTTATGTCTGTTGGGGTAAGGGAAGCATATTATTTTCGTAGCAACAGCATCTGCACATTCTGCTTTCATCAGGAGGTATGCAGCAGTTCCTACCTTTCCATTGTTCATTGCATGGTATCAGATTTTCTGTAAATTAAAAAGGAAATACATGTAAAAAGTAAGACAGATGAATGTTATTAACAAACGTACTGATATCTATATCTTAACACAACAGAAGTAGTAATGTACTGTAGGAAATGCTGCAAAATGCCACAAATTATTTTGAAATGATTTTATTGCACAATTACTAGTTTTGGACCTGCGCCCATTCTCAGATGGTAGCGATGACTTCTTTGAAATTTTACATGTGTGTCTTACAATATAACAAAGTTTTTGTGCTGCATAGTTCACCAAGGTTGGTACATTTGTGTCTTAAAATATAACAAAGTTTTTGTAATTACATAGTTTTCGTTTTATATGCTCTATACATTGCGCTCACGTCAGGAAGTAAACTATGCATAATAAAAACTTCGTTATATTTTAGGACACAAATCTGAAACTTGAAAGATGTCAACGTTACCATGTGACGACAGGCTCAGGCCAGAAACTAGTAATGGTACAATAAAATCATTTCAAAACAACCCTTGGCTGGTTCTAGTATCTCCTACAATGTAATCTACGACACCTTTGGTGTTCTCAAAACAAAAGGGATAAAATAATAAATGGTAACTGGATATCTGCTGAGTTTTGTTACTTAGCAGACACATGAGTTTAGTTACCAACTGGTCTTAGACTACTAATCAGAGCCGGCCGGGGTGGCCAAGTGGTTAAAAGCGCTACAGTCTGGAAACGCTCGACCGCTACGGTCGCAGGTTCGAATCCTGCCTCGGGCATGGATGTGTGTGATGTCCTTAGGTTAGTTAGGTTTAAGTAGTTCTAAGTTCTATGGGACTGATGACCTTAGAAGTTAAGTCCCATAGTGCTCAGAGCCATTTGAACCATTTACTAATCAAACTGGAAAGATATATCTGAAGATTGTGTTTCTCAGACTAAAATTTATTATAAAAATTGTGGCCATTGTTAATTGTAAATCACACAAAGAAATATCGTATGGAGAACTTGGGCCCCTTTCATTGCACTACAATGGATTTTGATGATAGCCGGAAATTGAAGCCACGGTGAGGGGATCTGAAGAGTTACTCAAACGTTCCGAAGCCGACACTGAGAGCCGGAAGAGTGATGTGTCCAGCACGTAGTAATACTTGAGTGTTGCTCATCAGTGTGGGATCCGTACCAGATCGGGTTGACGTAGGAGATAGAGAAGATCCAAAAAAGAGCGGCGCGTTTCGTCATAGGGTTATTTGGTAAGCGTGATAGCGTTACGGAGATGTTAAGCAAACTCAAGTGGTAGACTCTGCAAGAGAGGCGCTCTGCATCGCGGTGTAGCTTGCTGTCCAGGTTTCGAGATGGTGCGTTTCTGGATGAGATATCGAATATATTGCTTGCCCCTACTTGTACCCCCCGAGGGGATCACGGATGTAAAATTAGAGAGATTGGAGCGCGCACAGAAGCTTTCCGGCAGTCGTTCTTCCCGCGAACAATGCACGACTGCAACAGAAAAGGGACGTAATGACAGTGGCACGGAAAGTGCCCTCCGCCACACACCGTTTGGTGGCTTGTGGAGTATAAATGTTGATGTAGATGTAGACGTACGGTGATGCGATGGGCAGTGGATCAAGTGAAGCATCACTTTGTCCGCTGTGTCTGATCATGGATCAACATGTTTACAACAAAATTGGCAATGAAGCAAGCAATCGGAAGATGAGCATACGTAAAGTAAATATTACTATTACATTAACTGAAAATAATGCTCAAATGAAGAATACACGAAGTGCAGAGTAAACAGCAAATCTATAAAGGTATTCAAATATATCTTCATTAAAAAAAAGAATCAAGTTGAGAGATTTGTCTGCTAGTAATGGAACCATCATGTGAATGTAAAATTACGCATGGTTTATCAGGAGGAATAGTGAATATTTAGGAAGTTACTAGTATAATTAAATTCGAATAAACATTCCATATAACATTTGTCCAGATTTTATTTATATTTACTATTCCTTCTGAAACACAGATACTGAAAATAGACCATCGAAAAAAAAGAACATGAAAAGTGAAAAAAACTTCAAAAACATTACTAATAAGCAAGAACACGATAAGATGCCATTATTTCTAAATGTTAGTGACATACCTTCGATTCAATATCTTGTTGCACACACACACACACACACAGATATATATATATATATATATATATACGTCTGTATGTGATATCGCGCTTTTAGCAATTCTGAAACTGATTTTGTATAGCCAGTCACTCAAATTATATTTGAAACAAATTTTGCCATTTCTTCTCATAGGCTTTTCTCTGAGTTATTTCTCGTCTGGTATGAGAACTGTTAATCATTCACGTGCAGATCAGTATCGTGGTCTAAATACCTCAATGTAACGATTGAGTCTATTCTTATTTTTATAGGAATATTGTTTGTTGCAAATGTTATTTCATTTTAAATACGTTTGATTTTCTCGGAAAATTCTAATTATTTGTTCATGAATCGCGCATTGTCACTTTAGATGTCTAATAGAAGAAATGGCCCAAAAAGATTCCTATAAACAGATGTACTAATGTGACATGGATCTAGCTTCGCTGGAGAGTAATTCGCGAGTAGTGCTTACACCACTGAGATACCAAGGATATTCTATACAATCATCGTCTTTCAACTTTATAAACCAGTAACACATTGGCATTCGATGAAAATTCGGAGTAAAGTTTATGACGATGTTAAAATTTGAGCAGGTTCGGTAATAGTATGGAAATGGAAAAAAACGCGAAAATGTGCGGCATCCACCAGGGCTAAAGTTAACGGGAAGTTTGTGGTACATGTGTGTGTGTCTGTGTGGGACGCCAACTTCTTCCTACTGACTGGCGGTTAATGCATACAGAAGTGAGGCGGCACAAGATTGCGTTGTTATTAGATACACGAGACGAATGCGAAATCACATGTAGGCAAGACGTACAAAAAGGAAGTCTTTTTTACCGGAATCTGATGTCATGGGGGAGAAAAATTCCCAGAACCTTTTGCTATCAAATAAATCGTATGAAAACACATATTTGTACTTGCCATCAGCAAACAAATCAGACAGAAAAGTGTCATGTGACAGTAAGTACACACCTCTGCGAAGCAGTGGACAACAGGTTCTATATTCGTAGCGCGTCATATATTCATGAAATTATATATACATCATGTCATGAATTACCAGTTGTAATTACGTGTACCGAAAGCTGAGTTTCCTTTTTAGTTACTGTCACTAAAGGTAATTGTACGTATTACTTGGAAGCAGGACAAGTGTGGTACACGACAGCACACATGTACCTTTAAAAAATATAATAAAATAAAAAATAAAAATTTAAAAAATAAAAATAAATTAAGCAAGTTTATTTTTTGGAGGCGGTAACTAAAAAATTACGATTGACCATTGTAAAGAGAGGATTTTCTTGTTTTTTAAGAAAAGGAAAGAAACTTTCATTATTTTTCGAGTACGTTCGTTCTGCCATGGGACATAACATACCTTACTTTCCCTTAAATATTTATATTATTATTATTAAGTTAGTTGTCCAGTGTCAAAGATAGACGAAACGTAGTTCCGTTATCTGTTTTGAATAGCAGTTCTGTTTAGAGTCAGTAATGTTAAACAATTGTAGAGGACAGACGTAAAGACAACTCGAAGTCCTTGTGTTCCAGTTTCAACCTACCAGATGGGAAATGAGTAAACATCTGGAACACGTATTATTTAAAGCCTGTTGATTTGATACTGAATAAAGGGTACTTTGTTCAGCTAACATACGAGAACGTCTCACAGACCAATTCCGTAAATGTGATATTGTCCTGGTGTTCGTATTTACAGTGCGAGAAGCCCTTATCGTTAATGAACTGTACCTGAGAGTAACTTGTAAATATTCCACAGGGATGTACATTGATGGTCGTGTGGTAAAGGTTTAAAAGTTCTGTTTATGTTTTATCACCTGTTACGAGCATGACGGTATCGAACACTGATTCATAGAAAAAATGTTTTGAATAATGTATTTTAAGCACAGCAGGCATTAACTGTTTCTATGAATAAATGGCAAGTCGGAAAGTTTACGAAGCAACGGTTGGCAAGTACATGAAGACCCAGAACGCTGGTTGAGAAAAATAGTTTTTTGAATAACTCACTTCCAGCACAGCAACCACACAGACATGACTTACGCTTGAAATCCACACTGCCTTATAACAGGACAAAGATGTCGACAGTGAAACAGAAGGGACCAACTGGTTGCTATTTTAAGCAAAAAAAGATGTTCAATGCTTTCATCTGCATCTCTGCTCTGGGAAAGGTGGATCTTCATGTTGTAATACGCTTATCTGCTATTTCAAATATGTATATGCAAGCGTTAGACGTAAGACGTTAAAATAAATAAATATAACTAGTAAGTTGAAACAGGACCGCTGAAAACCAGGAAAGAGGATATTCTGTGGTGAAAGCTATTTTAAAAAACTAGCATTTCCTCTTTATATGCCCTGTTTATGTAAAGAGATAAAGAGATGTGCTACTGCGTGCCATTTAAAGCCATATATATATATATTTAAAGCCATATATATATATATATATATATATATATATATATATATATATATATATATATATATATATGGCTTTAAATATTTTAGATATGACAAACTTTTATAACACGCTGGCTTTTATCCACTTGACAACTTGGCTTGAAATTCAACATGAAATGAACACATTTCATAACAATAAGGTTTTTAAGACCTGAATATTACAGCAAAGTCCGTCGAAACCATTTGTCGTAAATAAAGAAATACTTTATGCGATCTAGGCTATTGGATGATATTAAGTAAGTGAAACAGATCACATCTCCAGTACTCTCAAAATGACGAAATTCGATCTTTACATATTTATTTTCAATTAGAAGCATGGACATATTTGAAACATCAATTAATATGAATGACAAAATAAAAGAACGCGTAGTAGCTAGTGTATCACATTAATTGGAAGCATACGTGCTCATTGAACTGTGTAAAACAAATGTTATTCATGGAGAACACTAATGTTGGCAAAGCTCTCCACATAACATGGGCTTGTGTCCAATACCGTTACCGGACAAATACCACAGGAATCTCTGATTAACAACTCGCATATGAGTTCGGGCGATGACTTTAGATCAATATAACTTCCAGAAGTAGCACGACAAAGAAACTAATACAATGGAAGTCAACATGTCTTGAAGCGACGTCAAACAAGTAAACTACAGTCAAAATTTTCCAAATGACCTCGTTGTGCCTCAAGTAACAAATGACTCAAAGTCAATTAAAAGGAGTTAATTAATGTAAGCTGATTAATGATCATTCTGATTAATGATGATTATCAATACCGAAACTACGTGATGCAGACTGCACGCTGTTCTCCTGTGGTCACCCTTGTCGGAAGTCGATTCACGTGTAGCGACCGGCCAGCGTTGTTGTATTCAGTTCGTCCCTCCAAGTCTTAGATTTACGAAGAACATGGCAGTACGAGCCAACCTACCAACCACGTTCATCCCTTGTGGCCTGGATGCAAGCAAGAATTCTGTTGGTTATGGTGTCATAATGCCGTTGTCTGCTTCTCTGAGGCAAGCTAGCCCAGAAGTATTGTAACTAAGGTAAACGAACCGCCACAGTTGATCATCAAAGAAATTTATTTCAAAAGACTGGTTTCGGTGCAACACTTGCGCCAGCGTCAGGTCCACATTCTTTGCCCAATGTATCGTAGAACCCATATAACATGGGTCGCGCAGGATACGGTGGCCGAAGGCGGTGATCAGTTTTCGTCCAAAGGGCTGGGAGAGTTCATTCGTTTGTTCAGTAGAGGAGGCCGACAAGCGTTCGCCACATTCCGGCCTGTCGACGGCGACAGAATTAACGCGCACGCCCTGCAATCTTTCTCAAACAATTTTACAAAAAGAATCCGGTAAAAAATTTCGTTTTTGCTTTACTTGTAGCTTTATATGTCAGTTTCATCATGATATGCCCATCATTTCGTTAATGGTCATAGTTACTAAGATACTTACGAGAAATTCTAAGAAGTTTGCAAATGAAAAGTAGGGATCGCTATGATTTTGCGTCTGGTGCATATTAAATATGTTGCTGCGTATGAGATTTAGCGAACACATTGGATTTTTCTTAGGACTCAGTTGGAGATCTCTGTCTGTTACCAGTCTCGAGAAAATACATCTCACGTGGCGCACCCATATGCGATCGCACCGCACCAACTAGAAAGCGAAAGAGAAATATTCACAACGTTCCTAATAAATGATAAACGGTTTGAGATACCGAAATGAGATTTTGGAAAATGATAGCACACAAAAACTAGAGTATTTTTACCTGTGGTTATTATGCAAAACTTCATTTACTACCATGTTACTCCACTAAATACAGACTTTTCCGATGAAAGAATGTAATTTTTAAGGGCCATCGATGGCTGGTGAAACGAGAATGTCTGGGTCTTGAAATAACGTAAGTGAAGACATTAAACGTTTATTTTGTACCGAGGATGTGCTTTTTCATAAGATGCTGACCTTACTTTTCCTCAGTTACTCACTTAATAACCTTCGTAATGCACTGTTTAAGATTTCAACATTTTACTGAGGTGAGACTGCGTAAACTCCACTGTTTTTCGCAAAAGAAACAATTTTTAATATGGCAACAAGAGAAGTTCGTAGGTTTTACTCAAAATTCGCCACTCGTGGCTCTTTTCTGAAAGCTACAAATGGTTAACGAACAAGGTGAAAATAAATCACTTAATTTCCGGCGGAAATATTTTTAGATACTAACCATAAAAGAGGTGACAGATCTTTTTGAATGGTCACCATGCAAGTGTGGGCATGGAGGGGTCCCTCTTGATATTTCCCAAAAATATGAGTGTATGCTTCAGTTTAGAACGGCGCTTCCCTCAAGCGTTCGGAATTTCTCCGACAGCGTGTAACACTACCGCCCTGCTCGGACGTAGGTTAGCTCTATAAAGCCTGTACTGTAATAAGTTCACGGGCTTCACCTTATAAACAAGGATTTTTAGTACATTAGTTGACCGCGTGTACCTAATAGAAGCAAGATCGGACTTATCTTCAGTCAATAACTACAGTGATGCATCAAGCAAATGTAAAGTATAATTGCTCCTTCGCATGGACAAGAAGTACACACAGTAGATACTACCTATAATTAACAATTCGGTCGCCAGCCCACTTAGGCAATTAGTGAGTTTTTCCTTGTACAAGTGGGTGCATGTACAAGCATCGTAACACGTAGTAATGATGCGTTATATGGCAAAGTTTGGAACCAGAAAAATCCACTGAACTAAAGTTTTCTCTTTTTGGTACTAATTTGGACGAGCTACATTTACACAACACCACACAGTAATGATTACTACTAACTGCATTTTGTATGTTGAGCAGACTGAAATCGGGCATAGATTGCCCTAGCGTCGACAATCTTAAAAGTACACACACAATATCACTATGAATAATGGAAAAACACTAATACATTTAGGATTAATATAGAATTTAGCTTTACTGGTCAAATCTGATCAGTACATTTCAAGGTTTGAAAGAATGGACAAGAGAAGGGGGGGGGGGGGCTGAAACTGTTATAGTCGTTATACTGAAACTGTTAAGTACTGAAGGCAAATTAACACACAAAATTATCAATCTATGGATAACTACTCTTTTGACTTACTTCTGAATAATTTAACTGTCATTATTTCTGGCTCAAATTAATTAAATAACATCGCTAACTCAATTCAAAAAAAAAAAACTCTTTTGTTCTTTACCAACATTTGTAACAACACACAGAACTTTAGATCCCTTTATGGCATAGATTAATCTGCTGATAATTTTCATTAACACAAACATTAAACTTTCTGTTTAGGATACTCGGATTGCACAATACGAGGTAAGGATCCTGTCTAGGTCAGTGATCAGGATAAGTCACGGCTAAAGCAATTCTGGTAAAAGTCACGTTATTATTGAACCGTTAGAAACAGTTTCGACACTGGTCCACACAGATACACTTCTAAAGATGAAATAAATGTTTGACCTGTGCAAGTCGGTGCGGCGGATGGCGGGCAGCGAGATAGCGGGCAGCACGGCACACATGCAAGCACGGCTAAGGCTCACACAACATCGGCACTTTCCATCTTCTTAGCGTCGTAATCTTTCCAATTTTGTGCCTCAGAATATAGCCATGCCAAGTAGTCGTCGGAATCGGTTCATCCGAGGCTCAATGGAATCCACTTTTCCTGGGTAGCCTCCTCGGTACAGTACGTGTACTTCCGACTGTTGCTCGCCTCCGACTGTGTTACTGAGCCCGTTGTGCAGAACCGCGCCAGTGTGCGTTTTCCCGCCTCGCCTGCCTCCACCTTTTCCCGCTCCCCTACAGGTAGGGTATTCACCACAGGTTTTCTACTGCACATATCCTAATGCATTACCTACGTATGGACCAAGTGTATAAATTACAATTTTCACATCTTACAATAGTTTTAACATTAAATACACTTTCCTTTGATTACCACATTATTTGAAATCTAACATAAATAATAATATTCGTTTCAAAAGTTGCTCACAGTTTCGTTAACATGACACGAAAAGAATCGAAAAAGAAATTCAACACATTGCTATTATTAATTTATCTAAATTCATAAAGAAAAAAATTATTATATGTATAATTCTCGTTACAAGCGCTCTGAGGGACCCCCTCCCCCCACCCCCACCCCCACCCCAGCCCAACCTCCACTGACTGCAGCCCTTACCACGCTTCATCTAGTGGCCACAGCATTTTGCGCGCACTATGCAGGTTGTCGTGGTTAGCATACATCAGGAGTTGTACTCTCCAACGTTGTAGATTATATACATCTGATGTAAGCACTCCACGACAACTAGAATTATATGGATTCTACGATGCATAGACCAAGGAATGAAAGTAATCTTCTTGTTTCTAATGGACCTGAAGATGGCGCGTGTACTGCACCGAAACTAGTCATTTGAGATATATTTCCTTGATGACCCGGTCGAGGTGGCTCGTTTTTTCTATTTATATCATCAGCCGCTGCCCCACGTCCGCGAGGACTCTGGATTCCCACCGTTGTAACTGGTCGTTGATATGCTCGATGATGGGCCGCGCGGGGTAGACACGGTTTTCCCACAGTACAACATTCACTATCATAAAACTCTGAGCTCCAAACGTAAGCCGCGCGATCTAGGGCGCCTTGCCACGATTCGCGCGGCTTCCGCCGTCGGAGGTTTGAGTCCTCCCTAGGGCATGGGTGTGTGTGTTGTCCTTAGCGTAAGTTAGTTTAAGATAGATTACGTAGTGTGTAAACCTAGGGACTGATGACCTCAGCAGTTTTATCTCATAGGAATTTACAAAAGAATTCCAAATTTTCCAACATTGGGTCACCGCGAATACCCCACAAATCTGGATATTTCTCTATTCAATCGGCAGGCCAAATGAATACTCATAGTGGGTCCCCTTTCAAAATACTGATGACGCTGTTCCGCACAATGTCCTTCACGGCAATCGCTCAGGGTGTAGCTAAGAAAACACCGACAGTGCTTAGTATATAGGGGGGAACATCGGTATTCAAGAAGAAACTCACAGCTGGGAGCGCACGGCTTTGGCGCTGGAGACCGTCGAAGTCAACAAACCCAACGTGAGTAATACATCGCCCTATCTACATTACAAACATGCTTCGAACTGCGTACCTCCTACGTGAATGCAGAGCCTACACTGAAGGTGCTAAGCCTCACGCACATGAGCCACTGCGTGCAGTTGTCTTTAAAGTATTTAAATCGCTCCGATGACTGAAGCAATATGATTCTCCGCTGTCGTTATAAGTTCGCAATACATCTTACTCCTCATACTACCCTACAGCAAATAGTCGAGAGGTGTCAGATCTGGCGATCGTGCTGGCCATGCAACTGATTCACGCCTACCAGTTCATCGAATGGGATATGCGACGTCGCGATAAGTCCACACACGGACTTCAAAGAATGCTGCATATCCGTCGTGTTGCAACCACGTGCCCATCCGAACGTTTAGTGGCACTACGTCCAATACGGCAGGTGAAACATCTCTAATAAATGTGAAGAAGATAAGACCTGTTAGTCTGTTTGGCAGTAGGTACGGTCCAATGACATGGTCAACTGTTAACCTGACCCGGATGTTAACTGATTTTGAATCAATTGCACATGGGGATTTTCGTCCGCCGAAACATGTATGATGTGCAAGTTCAATATACCATTTGTAGTCAACGTGCATTCACACGTGAATAGCACCAACTTCGTGAAAACTGATTAGAGCATCCGTTGTTGTAAACACTGTACGCGTCGTGTGTAGTCCTCCTCCCGCAATTCCTTGAATTTCTGCAGTTGGTATGAACTGAGCTTGAGTTCATGGACAACACCCCATATCGTTTCTTTACCTGAGTGCAGCGCCTGAGCTACCTGCCGAGTGCTGGTGGCTGAGTCCTCTTCTAACATTGTCAGCACATCCTCCTCTGACTGTAGTGTTCGATCCAAGCATGGATGACCTGCATTGCGTTTCGGCACCTACCAAATGGTAGACAGTAGATCGGGGACAGTATTCGTAAGTGCTAATCACAAAGTGCTACTACTTTAGTGTACAATCGACACACTTCAGGCAAGAAACACCTATGTGCATCTTTCCAGCTTGTCTGAGGTGTCTCCCGATGGCCGTGAACATGGAATCATGTGGGGTTCGTCCGTGTGGAAAGCGTTCCACATGTAATCTTGCAGCTGCTCTCCCATTACAGTCAACTTTGCCGTATGCAAGCATCATGTCGGGCATTTCCTATCTGTGTACTGGTACACTTCACACTGCTGTCAACAACATTACTGCATAGGCAGGCCGTTCAAGATTCACGGTAGGATGCGCACAGGGGCTGTGTGGAGGGATGTAGTGCATGCGCAGGAATTTATTACGCTCAGTTCGCCTATCTGCAGTACACAGACGACTGAAGGGATTCATACCTTCCACACTCAGACACCAAAACGAATAGGAGCAAACCGTCACAAACATTCGTTCTCAGACTTCCACACTCTCCAGCGCCTAACCCGTGCGCTTGCGGATTTGGGTTCCATCTTGGAAATTGCTCAGTTTGCCTTCCCACACCTGTACTAATGTACCCTTGTCGCCACTTAATATTAACAAAGAATTGAAAGACTGATGATGATTTACATATCCGCCGACTATGTGAACGTGTGCGAAATCACATTTACATCCGACCATATCTTCCAAGTGCTTCACTTTTTGTCATGAAGTGTGTATGTGTGCAACTATAGTTGAAGACGAAATGATACATATGTGTCTATATGTACAGCTGATAACCTAGTGCCGCACGGCAATCGTACATAAACATCGTACATTTTTGTAGGTGAAAGGTTCAAGAAGGCACAGCCACCTTCCAAAGTTTGTGCTACAGCCGCTTCTGGATAGAGTGTTAACTGACAGATGTCGCTACATCACAAGTAAGCTTACATGCTCATTAAAGCAGAATAACTCGGTTTGAAGTTAACAGATAGCGGCAGAAAACGTTTATATCAACAGAATGACTGACAGAAATCCCTCGCTAGAGCGATCAAACATAGTATTTGCCAAAAATATTGTACCCAAGGCTTCATCTCAGTCCAAGCGAAGATGATAAATCGTAATGGAAAGATCAAAAAATTACAGATTCCTTATGCTTCGATTTGACGGGTAGTTAGAAAGATGTAATAACTGTCTAGAAAAATTAAAGCTGAAACCATAGAACATACTAGTGGTGTTGTGGTGATTCCCCTTTCTTAATGACATAATGAGGTTTGAATTTATTTGAAGATTAGTACTTTATTTCATCTTCAGCAACTATTAATTATCTTTGTTGAAATAATCAGCAACCACATTCACAAAAGAAATTTTATTTCTTTAGCGGTCTCTTCAGAATTATGGCTGATAATACAATAATTGTAATTTTCTGAAGAAGGGCAACAGGTGCCTGAAACCCGTATAGAAATAAAATTTCGTTTGTGCCACTGATTGCTAATTTTTTTCAACAAATATATAACAGTTATTCCTTGTCCTTATACCCTGAGCGCTTAAGCTTGGTATTAATTTTGCTCTGGTAAACTACCGCTATTGGAAATTGGAAGTTTGTAGTACAAAAATCTTAACTCGAGCCACAGAATTCGAAAACACTGGACTCACATTTGGGAGGACGACGGTTCAGATCCAAGTTCCATCATCCTCATTTAAGTTTTCCGTGATTTCCCAAATACCACTACACAATTGATGCGATGGTCCCTTTGAAACTGCCGATTTCTTTCCCCATCCTTGAAAAACTCCAAAAGTAAGTTCCCTGTTTGATCTCGCTGTCGAAGACACTTCAACCTTCCACTTCCTTCCTTCTTCCTTCTAGAGTACAATCTGAACACATTAAATGGGATAACATTCGTTTCACAAGACTTCCTGCAAACCTAAAGTCATGTCGACGCCACATGCAACATTGATAACTGTAGGAACTGCCACCGACTTTCGTTAGCGTTCGATGCAATCCTCTTTCCCACGCATAACAGCACAGAACTCTTCATGCACTAGTGACATTATTTTGACGTCACACACAGTATCAGAGATTTATAAAAATACGTCGTTCTTGGTATGATTTATTATAATTACCACAATATTTGAACGTTACATAACGACATAACGGCGGTTCAAAGAATTTATAAAAGTCATTTACAAAACAGAGTTCAAAATTTAGGAACGTCATCATGGAGTAGTGGCAATGGGCGTGGAATTGTGAAATGGAAGTTTACTGGTAGCTGGCTCACGTATTGCCACCTGCAGAGTTTCTCCCTTTTCTAAAAGATTTTGTGACGTCCTTATTAATGTAACAGAACTATGTTATGTAATATTCGACGTTATGTGTTTATAAGAACGCTCACACAGGAGTGAGTTGTCGTTGTCAATAATTTACAAATGAAGCGTTCCAACGCAGAAAAAAAGCACAGTAAAGACTGAGAGATTTGCAAAAAATTAAAAGGTAATTTACTAGTAGTTCTTTTAGGATACTTCTTTGCCATACAAGAATGTCTTCAATTACAACACATCTTTAACCACCAACTTGACGTTATCGATCACTTTATTACAGCAAATTCTATGAATACCGACGCGTTTTTGAGCAACGCTCAATGTGCTAATGATATCAAACAGCATTTATTCGTAGACCATAAGTCAAATGAGCTGCCGCTTTAATTCGTCTGCCAGAATGACTATCCACACTTTATAATAACCGACCAACTGCTGAAACCAGTTTTCTGAATTTATAAAAATAAACTTACGTTGCTGAGACGCTAAATGTATTAAGTACGCCCTAGCTGGCTTCAGCTTGTTTTTTGTTTGTAAATCAGCAAGTCGCCTCACATTCGGAGCTGATGAAGATCCATTAGGAAAAACAACCCTTACAACTTTTTCAGTAAATTTCGGAAGTAATTCTTGCAAATACTTCAATGTCTCCCTTATCCTTAGCCTAGTCCACATGAATGCAGAACTTCGCACACTTATGAAAAATTTAACTTCGTGACTAGCGTACTCTACAATAAAGTAAAGCGTAACTTTCAGTTCTGTCTCATCGAGACGATTTGTCTCAAGTATTGTGAACCGTACAATCACGACAGATAGCGCTTGCCGTCTTTGATACAGCGTGTGACGTCAAAATGATGCCACGTTTGCAGGAAGTCTTGTGAGAGGAGCCGCTAACAGCTGAAGGATACCGAATGAAGAATCACAGAGTAAATACCGGATGATCAAAAATTCAGTACATGTATGAAAACTGAATAAATCACGGAATAATATAGATAGACAGTTACAAATTGACACACATGCTTGGAATGACATGGGGTTTTATTGGAACCAAAAAAATACAAACGTTCAAAAAATGTCCGACAAGATGGCGCTTCACCTGATAAGAATGGCAATAATTAGCATAACAAAGTAAGACAAAGCAAAGATGATGTTCTCTACAGGAAATGCTCAATATGTCCACCATCATTCCTCAACAATAGCTGTAGTCGCGGAATAATGTTGTGAACAGCACTGTAAAGCATGTCCGGAGTTATGGTGAGGCATTTGTGTCGGATGTTGTCTTTCATCATCCCTAGAGATGTCGGTTGATCACGATACACTTGCGACTTCAGGTAACCCCAAAGCCAATAATTGCACGGATTGAGGTCTGGGGACCTGAGAGGCCAAGCATGACGAAAGTGGCCGCTGAGCACACGACCATCACCAAACGACGCGCGCAAGAGATCTTTCACGCGTCCAGCAATATGGGGTGTTGTTTTTTGGTTCTAATAAAGCCCCATGTCATTCCAAGCATGTGTGTCAATTTTTACCTCTCTATCTACATTATTCCGTGGTTTATTATGTTTTCAAATTTATACTGACTTTTTGATCATCCGGTACATTGTTGTGACCAAAATCATGTGAAACCCCCCAACATCCTGTCGGACTTCTTTTTGCCCGGCGTGGTGCCACAATTCGCCGTGGCAAGGACTCAACAAGTCGTTGGATGTTCCCTGCAGAAATGCTGAGCCACGTTTCCTCTACAGCCGTCCATAATTGCGTAACTGTTGCCGGTGCAGGATTTTGTGCACTAATTGACCTCTCGATTATTTCGCATAAAACTTTGATGGGATTATGCGATTTTAGGTTTTCCAGGCGCATGGAAATCTTGAATATTTCTCGGGTATTCAACCGGGTGACGTCGTCCAAAAGGTGCGATATTTCGGCAAGTCGAGTTCTTGCCGTCTTCAGGCATTCCTGGAGTCTAATGTATGCCGACTCTCTGTAGTCTATAACACTCCACTCTGCTACTGCTCTACCCTAACCTCAAAACTGGAGGCAGTTTGCAAAACAGAATTATTTTGTTATAGCAGTTATGGTATAAAGCAACAGAGCAGTGTTACCCTCTGAGAGGAATTTTGTTATGTTGACCGTGTTATTCCTAACGTAGGTGGCTTATCGGAAATGAATGTCAAAATTACGTAAATATTGGAATAGTAACAAACAAAATTTTGCCTAGCTATATTGTTTACAGAATAAGGGAAACGGTCGCCAGCCTAATTAGGCAAGAGAAAGATTAACGTTCTCGTTTATGAAAGTAGGTATAAGTAACTATAATGGACAAACACAACCTAGACTTAGCCACACGCGAGTGCAATGAACTCTGACACACATATGTTTTAAGATTGAAGCTAACAACTGCAGCAGCACAAGCTATTTGCAAAAATTATAAGAGATACCGAAACACCCTATTACTTTCAGGCTGACATAAAGTGAATGGTCTTTATAACATAACTATTAACATGCACTTCTAATACACAAGATACACAAACACTTAGCAAACTTGAATATATAACGTTCCACAACTGCAGCTTTCTCGCTTTTACTACAGCGAAACACAATATTGACCAAATTGCAAGAACTGACTCACCTTTAAGAATTTACTGCAGACAATAATGTGATCGTTTGCCTTACAAGCCTCAGTCTTAAGAACTTTTAATATTGAAGTTAGCAACAACACTTTAAATAAGCAGTTTTACTGGGAAAATTATTTCAGCAAGCATCAATAACTTTAAGTCACTCTCTTGCCACATTAACTTTAACTTTCTCTTCACTATGTTCAAGATGCATTAATTAGCAAACTCTAGGCTTTAACTTCTTTTAGTAAGGACACTCGGATATCACTTTAGCTCAAACGGAGAGGAACCTGAGAGGTGTTATGATGAGGAGAAAATCAAGGTTGGTACATAAATATAGATATAAATTACCTTATATTTGAACACAATAACACATCCATTAAGCTGATCCTTCACTGTACATCATTATTGTATTGCTTTACAGTGATTGCGCAACGTGGTGGCAACTGCATGTTGGTAGGTGGATTCGCAGACTGAATTGCTGGACTCTGTTATTTCTTGGTGGTGACGACAGATACAAATTCCAGAATAGTTCCAGCTAATTATCCATCCATCCGAGGCCTTAGAAAGAAGGAAGAAAAGCCTCTCTCGGAATCAGCACAATATGCACACTTTGCATAGCAGTGCACAGTTTGGTAGCACATCTCTGACCGGTGGCTCGTCCCCGACTGACTATCAGTTCCACCATTTCCACCTAGGCCAACCACAATTTGCGCGCGCTACACAGTTCCGTTCCCGAGGGGAACCACCCTACCTCTAATACACCAAACTACTAAGATTCCTAAGTGAGGATCAGCAGTTTACATAACAGCAAACAAACGTATTGAATAACACAGAACATTTGCACATATTAACATGTCTACAAAAAATTATTCACACAAAGTTACAATCATATACAGTAAGCTTTGTTCCCTCCAAATGGGTCAAAGCATTTAAACGAGACATATGCTACACAGCATAGAATCAAATCACGACATCAAAGGTTTGACAAAGAAAAGAGTACACAATTTTGTTATCGATTCAAACACATTTACAGACGATCAACAATGTAACATTAAATAAAGCAAAAAAAATAAATAAATAAATCAGCACAGCATTACAGCTATGGTGTTACAAGTCGACATCCATTTATAGCCTTTATCCCCTCCCGTAGTCTCTTCTGATGGAATTCATGTCGGGCGATCTGGGTGATCAAAGCATTCGCTCGAATTGTCCAGAATGTTCTTCAAACCAACCGCAAACAATTGCGGCTCGGTGACGTGATACTTTCTTGTCCATCAAAATTCCATCGTTGTTTGATAACATGAAATCTGTGAATTACTGTACATGGTCGGCTACTTGAAGAACAATCACTCCCATTCAATCATCAGTTGAGCCGAACCACAGGGCTCTGTACTTCCCTTGTAGACAAAGCCCACACCATTATGGAGCCAATACTAGCAACTGAAATCGGGCCGCATCTGACCAGGCCACCGTTTCCCAGTCGCCTAGGGTGCAACCGATATGGTACGAGCCGAGAAGAGGCGCTGCAGGCGATGTCGTGCTGTTAGCAACGGCACTAGCATCGGCCGTCTGTTGCCATAGCCCACTGACGCCGAATTTTGTCTCTCTGTCCTAACATCTACGTTCGTTGTACCTCTCACATTGATTTATGTGGTTATTTCAAACAGCGTTGCTTGTCTGTTAGCACTGTCAACTTCAGGCAAACACCGCACCAATCGGTCACTCAGTGATCCACGGTCTCTAGTAGAACATCTTTCCCTTGGGAGGGTGTGGTTCGCTAGGGGAACGGATGGGCGAAGGGAGTGACAGTGCTACCGGGGAGGTGAAGCAGTTTGCTCTGGGTGAGGTGGCCGAGTTGGAACCTGGTGGCGAGCAGTGGGCAGCTAAAGGCTGGTACAAGTCGCCGGTTCTGAGCGTAGAGGCGATACCAAAAAGAGAGTTTCAGGCGGGTTCCTAGATAGTGAACCATTATTACCTCGGTTGTATCCGGCTGCAGGTTCCGTAGGAAGGAGCGTGTTATGTGATTCAGCGACCGACTGGACCTGGAGGTAGGGGCGGATCGCCACTGTGTTGATGTGGTGTCACCTCCACGCTGTCCTCTCTAGGTCGTTGTTCGGATCTGTCTGGCGAGCCTTTAATTCGGTTTATCGGAGATCCTCCCCTGTGGTGACCAGACATTGTCGATTACAACCTTGAGGATAAGTGTACCCGCGCTCACTTTCCCCCGCAATCTAGCGTTGAGTCATTGTCACACCCAAGAGCCATGCAAATATGGATATTGCGCAGTTCAAGTAGCAGGCCAAATAGTGACTCACAATTTGGCTCCCTTCAGATTTAGTCTACTGGTGATAACCTTGTCTCACATCAGTATCTGGCGTCCCTGTGTCCTTCACAGACATCATTCAACATCTGATGCTGTTCGCGTCCCTTATATGATCTACCAGGCCAGACAACAACACTAAACACGAATAACACAAGTGAACTCTGTACGCTGTTTTACCTAACAAAGAGAATTCCAACTCTAATCATATACATGCCCACCGATTGAACGCACGTGCATGAACGTAGTGACATATGACCATATCTTCAGGGTACTTCACGTCATTGTCAGAAAGTGTATATATCGTCTGGATAATACCATAGGCAATGAGCCTCACAGTACTGAGACTCTTAATAGTCTTTAATAATATAACGCGAACAGAAATATCGGTGATCTGAGCCAACTGCAGGCAAATCAATCCAGATCAAGGACAATGCAACGACTGACAATCAGAGGACCACAGCTTTTATTTCTTACGAAACAAAGGCCTGCGTCTAGGCCATTGTTCCGCTCTCCACCTCATTCACATCAGTCTCCTAGATACTGCTCTCAAGCACTCAGGAACTCGAAGGTGGGTGGTGGCTAGGACGTTCTTAGCATGAAATAATTCTTTTTCCATGATCATCAGTTAAATAACTTTTGCGTTCTTGCTTCACTTAGCAGCCGTATGATACTCATTTTTCTAGCCCTACAGTGTCATTAATTTTTAGTAAGGAATAAAAAAAATCTTATGTAATGGCACCGTTCCAGTGTTAGTCTTTTCACATGTTCTAGACAATTTTCCCTATAATGGATGACTTAGTGGAGAACTTGCTTGTAGAAATCCGTATTTTGTTTGTTCAGGATGCGTTTCACGTCAAAAACTAAATCTTAATGCTGAAAATGGCTGGCATCCAATGTTTTCTTCGTCTGTGGTAAGAGAAAGAAATCGATCGGCGCCTCCTGAGAGGAATTCGGTGGGAGAGGCAAAATCTGGTATCCCAAAGAGGTAGCATGTGGGACTACGTTTTTGGGTACAGAATGAGATGATCCGTTATCATAAAGCCACAACTGCTTTCTCGTAAGGAGCCTGCTCTTGTCACCTCACCATGGTAGCCCCTTAATACGCTCAGCGCTACGTTACCCGATACTGATTGACTCTGCACCCTTTTCGACGGTGGAGAATACACGTGTCTCCGCTGTTTGCGCTATTCCTTTATCTCGGGGTCATAGCATTCGTCCATTTTGATCTGGGCGGTTTGACAATGTTGCAACGCTTCCGCGTCTGCCTCGGTTCGCTGTGATTTTCGAGCGTCTTTGTCATGTTCATCTTGCAGAAAACTGAGCCGCGTCTGATTTCCACTTTTCATGTTATCACCTCGATTGTAATACGCTGGTCTTCAATCGTCAGGGCTGCCACTTCACTTACGATCCCTGTCCTTCACAGAGAGATGATCTGCCAGTTCGGTTTTCATTCTTTTTTGCGGTGTTCTTCTTCAAAAAAATAATAGAATAAAATAAAAACTAAAATAAAATAATTAAACGAATAAATAAAATGACAACTGCGTGCTATTCCGCTTCTGAAGGCAGCGGGGGTAAAACACAGGGTTCGAAAGGTTAGTAACAACTTGTACAGGCACCAGACGGCAGTTATTAGAGTGTGGTGGCACGAAAGGGAAAAAATGGGTGAGGAGGGAGTGACACAGGGTTGTAACGTGTCCTTAATGTTACTCAAGCTGTGCACTGAGCAAGCACTAAAGGAAACCAACGGAATAGTTGGAGTAGAAACTGAAGTTCAGTGATATAAAAACTTTCAGGTTTGCCAATGACACTACCGTTGTGTCAGAGACAGCGAACGACTTGGAGTGGAAGCTGAACGGAATGGACAGCGCTTGAAAGGTGGTTATAAGGTGAACATCAACAAAAGAAAGACACGGGAAAATGAATTAAGTTGAATTGAAGAGAGATATGGAAGTTAAACAATCTAGACAAGAAAGTAGTAGAGGCTTTCGAAATGTGGTCCTAAAGAAGAATGCTGAAGACTAGATAGGTAGATCACGTAACTAATGAGGACTTATTCAATAGACCTGGGAAGAAGAGAAATTTGTGACACATCTTGACTAAAAGAAGAGGGCCGTTAATAATATACATGTTCAGACATAAAAGTTTAGCCCGTTTAGTATGGAACAAAACTATGAGGAGGGACGGGGGGAATTGTAGAGACCAAGAGATGAATACAGTTAGCAGATTCAGTAGGTTATAAGTTGCTGCAGTTACCCTGAGATGAAGAGACTTGCACAGTGTGGGGCGGCGGATGCGTTGGAATAAGAATAAATCTACTGTTGTATAAACGCTTGCGTGTTGAATCAGTTTCTAGCTTTTAGAATGTTGTTAATGCTGTCTTTTGCCGTTCTCAACACTGGCTCTCTATTTACTTCGTGGCCCCCAGAAAGTGATTTAATAAAACTTGGAGCCAGTAAATAGATATCCTAGTGCCCACTTTGCCTGAGAATGTTCTTATAGCTGCAGCTTATAGCTCTGAGGAATTAGGAGATTGTCCGGGATTTCTAATCAAAAACGGTTTTCCAAAATAGTTGAGTATATTCTGAAATTCACTGATAAAAACCACAAGTATCCCTACAACCTAACTAACAGAGCAGTTCAGAGTCTAATGCGCTGATGCAACTATAAATGTCCGAATTAAATGTTAAAAAAGAATGCTCGCCATAATTTGATGAAAATACTTCATCAAACGCCACGCTAAATATTTGGTAGAATGTCTGTCCCGCGACGGCACGTGAAAATACTACAGTACGCAAACTGAAGCTAGATAATGAAAATCATCCCAGAATTAACACTTCACATGAAATGTTTTCATGGTTCCGCATATCTCTAGTAACTTAATACGGCACCCGAGGCTGTTTGTAGCAGATACACTGATGCGACGCGACTACCGACACAGATGGCGTGTCATTCAGCGTCTGGAGAGAACTGGGGCCTACCTTCCTCGCGCAGTGTTCTTATATATAAAGCCGCGGTGCGGACGGCTGAGGGATCGCCTGATCAAATCCGCTCTCCCGACTAGCCGCTGGGCTAGTAACGCACCACTTCAAGATACATAATAATTTATAGCTTCTTTGGCTGATGGCCGAAGAAGCTCTTAATTTAAATGTGCATTCAGCACGCAGGTAAGTATTGATAATAAAATTTTGACGTGGCTAAGTTAAATACTTTGAGCGAGAGAATTAATTAAATTACACTGCACGCAGCAGATGAGCTCTGAACTGTCCCTTTTGAGATCCGCTATTGCTATAATTTTATAGGTATTAAAAAGAAACTTTACACATTTTCATAATCATAGCGGACCTCCAACCTATTTAAATCTAAACATCCTAGCCTTATTTACTAGCCTACTTAATCTATCTTGCTTCCTTCAGTTTTGAGACGAAAACCAGAAAATCATGAATTTCCACTAAAGTCTTAATTTGTGAAATCCAAAGTACTGTTTTTATTAAATCATTATGAAAGATGAATCTAAATATAAATTTTGAAGTCTCTAGCTCTTTTCTGTTGCGCCAATGATTTTTCCAGAAAAACGTCCAAATCTCGGAAATGGCTGAAGTTATCGAACTGATATTTAACACACATTAATTTAGTATTATTTCTGACATGCTAGAAAAGTTTTAGTTTATTTGCTTGATTTTTAAGGTATTGCGCAACATTTATGACGTCAGAACTAGTTACAGCAGACTGGCTGGCACACAATGGAAACTGATGTGAATTTACTACAGCGTGAGTAGGCTGCTTCCCTACATCACCCTCTACTTAAATTTTTTTGTTTATGAATGTTAATGAATGAAGAAAAAATTTAATTACAAAAAGGGAAGCAAGAGTACAGTTTAACTCCCTATGAAATTTTAAAATCGAAATATAAACCTGTAGAAACATTAAAGAAAACTTATTACCTACATTAATTATTTAAATTGTAGGCATGTTCACTGCCTTTTTAAACAATGTCATTACTCAAAATTTTAAGCAAAGTCAACGAAATATTTTGACATACATATTGCCTTAGACAAACAAACACATACAAATTGAAAAATTATAAAAATCTTAACTACATTAAATACATTTTTACATACACATATTCAAAGAAAATAACATGATACATAAACAGATGATTATCTCTTAGCAGTCTTTTCTAAACCTGAAAGAAAAGTTCACAAATAATTTTTACACACGTGGTTGTAGCCGCTTAGGCTGGCGTCCTACACTTCCATTCACAAAGGTAGAGGAGGGGAAGTTGCTATGGTGTGCGTCCTTCACGTTCTCTCTAAATTACATGGGGAAAGGGGAGGGGTCACTGTGAGTTGTGTCCAAGTCACTCCACGCTTTCATGCAGCTACCAGGCTGCCATTATCTGGTTTGTCCTGTAGAACAAACAAAAAGAGTGCCTCAGACTCTGTTCACTTAATATCTAAGGGTGGGTCACAATGAAATGGGGATATATACATTTTATCCTTCAGTATGTTGCTGGAACAAAGTTAACAGAAATTTTTTTTTTTCTCAATTCTACTCTCGTGGTTACTTAATTGTCATAAAATCGGTAAACAAATGGTTCAAAACGCCGTTAGTCACGTACTGGAGAAAATTTATGCTCCTAAGGCATACAATCATAAATCATATTTAATCTGAATTTATCATTTCTGGGCCGGAACACTGAACCAATGCTCGGTACATTCCTGACAAATCTGCATTTTATTTACTTAACTGACTCATCTTTGACTACTTTATTCTTAGAGATAGTATGAGTATGATTAGTGGTTGTTTTCTCAGCTTCCATGTACATGTGAGTAACTTTTGGTAATAGTACAGTTTTGAGTGTTCAAAACACACTACGTTTAGTTGACTACTAAATCCACTTATTGGTCCTCAGCTGTTGTCAGTTCCACATCTGAAATTACGTACTTACTTACTTTGAAGTGTATTTATGCTGAGCTAAAATAATGTTTCACGTCTGTCATTATGTACTTACTTACTTTGCTAGTGTATGAACTTATTTAACACCCACCGTATTAACATTTAAAGCATAGGATAGCACATTTATTTCATAGTCATAGTGTATTGCAGCTGATTAGTTTGCTCACGTGGCAATCCATTTCCACTCGATCGGACGCTGAAACCACAGGTAGTCTCTCTCGGACCTACCACTAAAGTGCATCAAGTAATTATGGACGAGCGTAATGCTAAATTCCTTAAACCTATAGGACACCATGAGCTATTCTGTCTCATCTAACATAAGGGTACCTATGGTCGCATTCACGCCTCCAACTCATAACCTCAATACGTGTAGGTGTATCCTGTCACACACTACACTAAAATAATGGCCAGCTCCAACCTTATAAATACTTCAGGGACGTGTCCTTCACGTCTCAACCACAAACACTGCTCAATTCCATTACACTGCCTTTCCTTGCTATACCAGGTGAGTTTATCCTTACAACTTATCTGCATATTTTTCATAACACTAAGCAATCTCTTTTATTATTTATTAGTTAGCTCTAATGCATACACTAGGTTTCACTACCACTTCAGATCCTGCTTGTACATGAATTCATACATCTTTTTAAATTATTGTTGGTGGACCATTTCCAATAAAACAACACTTTGTACTTACTATATTACCAGGGTACTATACATAATTGTTACTCAAGTACATTTTATATCTTAATTACGTCATACTTCTCTATTGTTTGTCACTATTAGGTTTGTCACATTAGGTATTTTTCTTCACTAATCGGTAGATAGAATGGTTACATAACTCATGGCTTGATAGCCATGACAGAAAATTTTAGTATTTGGAAAGAAAAGGTCGAAATTTTTGAGGACAGGAAAGAGGAAGAATGAGTGAGACCTGAAAGGGAAAGAAGATCTCACACAGCTGGGACTGCACAGCTGCCACACTGTGTAGAGGTTAAAGAACAACCTCCTCCCTACAGCATTCATTAGTTTAATGCTGTAAAGAAGAGTTAGAAATTTTAGGTGGATAGAAAAGATGAAGAGTGAGTGAGACCTGAAAAGGAAAGAAGATCTCACACAGCTGGGACTGCACAGCTGCCACACTGTGTAGAGGTTACAGAACAACCTCCTCCCTACAGCATTCATTGGTCTAATGCTGTAAAGAAGAGTTAGAAATTTTAGGTGGATAGAAAAGACGAAGAGTGAGTGAGACCTGAAATGGAAAGAAGATCTCACACAGCTGGGACTGCACAGCTGCCACACTGTGTAGAGGTTACAGAACAACCTCCTCCCTACAGCATTTATTGGTTTAATGCTGTATTGATAACCATACCGGAAAATTTAATGTATGAAAGAAAATGTCGAAATTTTTGAGGACAGGAAAGAGGAAGAATGAGTGAGATCTGAAATGGGAAAGAAGATCTCACACAGCTGGGACCGCACAGCTGCCACACTGTGTGGAGGTTATAGAGCAACCTCCTCCCTACAGCATTCATTGGTCTAATGCTGTAAAGAAGAGTTAGAAATTTTTGTGTGTTGTAAGAAGATGTCGAAATTTTGTAGATAGGAAAGATGAAGAATGAGTGAGACCTGAAAAGGAAAGAAGATCTCACACAGCTGGGACCGCACAGCTGCCACACTGTGTGGAGGTTATAGAGCAACCTCCTCCCTACAGCATTCATTGGCTACCTATGAATCTGGCAGGTCGATCTGAAAATACTTTATGATGCCTTTTTAGAACCTGTCTCAGTTCTTCCTTCTGATTGGCGGAAATATTATCGATTTCCTGCAACTTAGCTTCTATCTTGTTTAAAATAATTGCTTCTTCTTCTTCTTCTTCTGTATTCAGCTTATTGTTATTAAGATTAACATCCTCGTCCCAATACCTCCCGTTTTTCAGAACTCTTATAGGCAGCTCCCAAGTTTTATGATCAGTTACTACATGTTTATCACTAAAAGGTACTATAATTACTCCGGTTATTGGCAAGACCATTTTTAACTGGCTTCTTTCAAAATCAACAACACTCTAATATTTCGACAAGAAATCTATGCCAATTAAAACCTCAATACTGGGATTGTTTACAATTAAACATGGATGATCAATTAAATTACCATTAATGTTAAAGGGTAGTAAAGCTTCTTGCTTTATCGTTTTTGAAACCTTGCCAGTAGCACCAATTATTCTTAGTCCTGATACCCTCATTACTGTAAGCTTATCTTTACCAGGTAATGCGTCAAAGAAGGACTGAGATATTGCACTCACCTCACTTCCACTGTCTAAGAGACAACGTACATTGATACCCAACATATTCACTATTATTATAGGGTGGCTTATTCTAGGTTGTACAGGTGGTTCCTCAAATTCATCTAATAGTTCCTTTTGGATTTGTCTCCAACTAAAGTGATCAACATCTGTCTTCATTACATTTAGGTCACAGTGTGTAGGGGTTTCCTGAATTACATTTTCAGCTGCTTTTTCCAGTCGGTCTATTAATTTTAAATCGAAACACCGCACGACTTCATTACATTTAGTTTGCTGAACATAACCCAAATTACTGTAGTCTGAGCGATTCTGCGCCTCCAGACCGGGCATAACATTAGTTGCAGCTAAACCACTTTCACCATTATCGTCGGTTTCCTTCTCAAGTGACAACTGGTCACAGCTACTGGGTTCATCGACCCCAAACAGCCTACCCTCTACATTCCCACTTATCTCCTGTCCTAAATCTATTAGTACATTATCAACATCCTGCACAGGCACTTTAGATAAGAGCACATCATCCTCATCGTAAATATAAGCATGAATTTCTTCTGCTTCTTCACCTGTCAATTCAGTATTTTGTAGCTCATCCCTACTGTTACACTGCTGCGCCTTCTCTTTCTCTTCCCACTTAGAAAGCGTTTCTAACACGGTATCTATCAAATACTGTGAGTGATCTAATATTTCTGTTGTATCCTTAGGTGCTATCGACTCTTCATCCACATGTTCAGTTTGAGTATTCTGATCTGTCTTACCAATTCCCTTAACTACTGGCTTAGGAAAAGTAACCGCCTGGTGAGCGCCAGTGTCCTCATAGACGGGAACTAGTTTTCCTGCCTCGGCCTACTGCTGTTTCCTTTATTTTCATTATAGTTAACTGGCATAGCATTGCTTTCCGTACAGTGGTTTACATGCATATTTTTGTTTGGCACAACATTACTGTCATTTGAATGCCATTGTTGGTTCTGATAATTATTTCCCCAATTCCTACCTCTCTTAGGACGGCGAACACCTACTGTTCTAATGTTTACATTGCCACTTTGCTCGTTCCTAAAATTACTATTATTGTTATTGGCATTTCGGTTATTACGTGCTTGCTCCTCATTGGCAGCAACACGTTCTACACGTTCCAAATACTCAATGAAATGATCCAGATTGTCTCTAGGGGCAGATATAATTCTAGTTTGCCAATACCATGGCAGTTTGGCTTCAAGACCTAGTATAATCATTTCAGGTTTCAGCTTTTCCGCCAAATGTGACAACCGTGAAATCCATGACCTAGCAAACTCTTTAATTGATTCCTTACCTGCATTGAAGCGTTTTCCACTCTAAAATTCTCTCAACACTTCATTTTGCTTATTGCTAGACCAATACTCATTAATGAAAGCTGTTTTAAACTCCGCTAATGTTTTACACTTTAACATAACATCAGCTGACCAACGCATGGCGTCACCTGCTAAATGGCTTCTAATAAACGAGATTTTCTCTCGTTCAGACCAAGTTGATGGAATCACATCTTCAAAATCGTTCCAGAAATCTAGCGGATGGATATTTTTATCTGGATCGAACCGCAAAAACTGCCGACACCCGATAAAAGCGGCGTTTGCAGCTACAACTTGTTGTACATTACCATTACCAGAAGTTACTGAAGCTACTTTACTTTCAATGTTAGCAATGTTAGTACTGATATTTTCTACTTTCGTTTCAACATTATCTACTCTTTGCACAATATGAGTAGTATCAGTTTTGATTGCTTCTACTTCTGCTTGACATATGTTTACTTTTATATTAACATCTTTAAATCTATCTGAGCACAGTTCAGACTCCGCCTCGATCTTTTCTGTTAACTTGTGCTCCAGCTTCGCATCTTCCATTTGGAAGTCTTTGCGAACCTCAGCAACTTCGGATTTAACTGTTTTATACATTTCAGAAAACTGTTGAGCAACCTTTTTCTTAATATCCTCATGATTGCAATCAATTTTATAGTTCAAACTGTCTAGATCCTCTTTCAACTTATTGCAACCAGCCTTGAAGGTATCGTCCATTACCTCCAACCGCTTATTAAAACTTGTTTGGCTGGCCACAATCTCAGACTTTAATTCAGCTGTCATTCTAGCATTACTGGCTGACATTTTTGCATTACTGGCAGCTATTGCTTGTAATATAACATTTAGATCAACAGCCCCAGCATCTTTGGTTTGCTCACTAGCTGGCTTTTTATCACACTCAGGTGACGAAAAACTAGCTCCAATACCAGAATCATCAAAACTAAATGAAACTTCTGATTGATTAGTCATATCTAACTGCTCCTTCTTAAACTCTACCATCTCTGATGACTGTTTCATTTTTAATTCATCAGAGAAACTATCATCCAATAAATTTACAATTTCTACTTTCTGCTTCACTACAGGGGTCTCTATTATTGAATCATTGCCCCTTCGCACACTACTGTCAGGAGACAATACTTCATATTTCACTTTAACATTACTACTTTCATGCATATTTACACTCGAACCGTTGTCTGGATTTACAGTTCCCTCAACAGACATAGGTTCTGATATAAGTTTAACCTCAGTTTCTTTTGGCGGTTCCATCGCCGACAGTCTTTTAGTGCAGGTTAGTAAAATTTTTAACAGCTTTTCACTTAACTTAGTTCCTTCTGCACGACGTATGGCGTTGCCGGCGCGTCGTACCAGGATTCCTGATGCGACGTGGCACGTTGAACTGCAGACGGCTCTCCGACGGCTGTTGTGTGTTTGCGTGGCCCGCAATTGCAGGCTCTGCGTCGGCTGCTCCAGCGGACGACTGCGGTACGGCGAAACTGGCTTCTCGCGATGCTGGCAGCACCGCTAGACTCAGTGCCAGCTCCGTCAATCCAGATGCGTTGTTAATCCAATTGCGTCGTCCACATGCACACGTAACACTTTCACTGTTTTATACTCAGTTGCGTGTCGCATTCCACTCGCGAATCCGAATAGTTAAAAATCACTTTCACTTAGTTGATTCCCGGCCGATGCACCATATGTGGGGCGGCGGATGCGTTGGAATAAGAATAAATCTACTGTTGTATAAACGCTTGCGTGTTGAATCAGTTTCTAGCTTTTAGAATGTTGTTAATGCTGTCTTTTGCCGTTCTCAACACTGGCTCTCTATTTACTTCGTGGCCCCCAGAAAGTGATTTAATAAAACTTGGAGCCAGTAAATAGATATCCTAGTGCCCACTTTGCCTGAGAATGTTCTTATAGCTGCAGCTTATAGCTCTGAGGAATTAGGAGATTGTCCGGGATTTCTAATCAAAAACGGTTTTCCAAAATAGTTGAGTATATTCTGAAATTCACTGATAAAAACCACAAGTATCCCTACAACCTAACTAACAGAGCAGTTCAGAGTCTAATGCGCTGATGCAACTATAAATGTCCGAATTAAATGTTAAAAAAGAATGCTCGCCATAATTTGATGAAAATACTTCATCAAACGCCACGCTAAATATTTGGTAGAATGTCTGTCCCGCGACGGCACGTGAAAATACTACAGTACGCAAACTGAAGCTAGATAATGAAAATCATCCCAGAATTAACACTTCACATGAAATGTTTTCATGGTTCCGCATATCTCTAGTAACTTAATACGGCACCCGAGGCTGTTTGTAGCAGATACACTGATGCGACGCGACTACCGACACAGATGGCGTGTCATTCAGCGTCTGGAGAGAACTGGGGCCTACCTTCCTCGCGCAGTGTTCTTATATATAAAGCCGCGGTGCGGACGGCTGAGGGATCGCCTGATCAAATCCGCTCTCCCGACTAGCCGCTGGGCTAGTAACGCACCACTTCAAGATACATAATAATTTATAGCTTCTTTGGCTGATGGCCGAAGAAGCTCTTAATTTAAATGTGCATTCAGCACGCAGGTAAGTATTGATAATAAAATTTTGACGTGGCTAAGTTAAATACTTTGAGCGAGAGAATTAATTAAATTACACTGCACGCAGCAGATGAGCTCTGAACTGTCCCTTTTGAGATCCGCTATTGCTATAATTTTATAGGTATTAAAAAGAAACTTTACACATTTTCATAATCATAGCGGACCTCCAACCTATTTAAATCTAAACATCCTAGCCTTATTTACTAGCCTACTTAATCTATCTTGCTTCCTTCAGTTTTGAGACGAAAACCAGAAAATCATGAATTTCCACTAAAGTCTTAATTTGTGAAATCCAAAGTACTGTTTTTATTAAATCATTATGAAAGATGAATCTAAATATAAATTTTGAAGTCTCTAGCTCTTTTCTGTTGCGCCAATGATTTTTCCAGAAAAACGTCCAAATCTCGGAAATGGCTGAAGTTATCGAACTGATATTTAACACACATTAATTTAGTATTATTTCTGACATGCTAGAAAAGTTTTAGTTTATTTGCTTGATTTTTAAGGTATTGCGCAACATTTATGACGTCAGAACTAGTTACAGCAGACTGGCTGGCACACAATGGAAACTGATGTGAATTTACTACAGCGTGAGTAGGCTGCTTCCCTACAACAGGATAGAGTTGCTGCATCAGACGAGTCTTCGAGCTGAAGGCCACAACCACAATAACAACAAGACTCCAGTTTATAGAAGACGGCACCTTTTTGTTTTGTTGCTTCCGGTGATGCGCTACGATAGTGTGACCCGGTTACTTCAATGTGTGCACGAGCTGCACACGCGTACCTGGAAACTAAACAAATAATTAGGTACCTTAATGTTTTAGAAGTGATAATCGAAACTTTATGACCACGTCTTAGAAACATGAACAGCAAAAGGGGAAAAAGGGAAGGAGTTCTCATCTGAGACAGTTGTCCGCAACACAAGACGCGTCCTGTGTGTTTTGGCAAGATGGATCTGGGATGCGGTAGAGGGCGTCCTCTGGCTTGTGCAGACGAGGGAGGCGGCGGATAATCCGGGCTGTGAGATAAGAGGCGGTCGCCGGGGATCCGCGCAAAGCCGCGGCCGCCCCAAAGCCTCGGACCACCTGGCCGCGCGGCCACTCTGCTCCCACATCTGCGCTCCGGAGGCGCCCGCCGCCGCCGCCGCAGCACGCGCCGTTAAGGACTGGGGCACACTATACGTGCTTCGCAGGGACCGTCGGACTCTTCGTCAAAGTAAGACTGAATGAAAGAGCTGGTTTTTCGTGAATGACTAAGAGTTACCTGCACATCGCTCGTTCACGATTTGCTTTCCATTACAAATTTTCACAGATACCCAATATTGAGTTTTTATAGCACACAGTGAACGGGATCTATAACTGAAGACCTCCGTCAAAGAACTTGGCGTAATCCATCGTTTTCGTGGACATGGGACAGCGGCTGAAGATATAAGTCAAGAAAACGAACCACCACAGCCTTATCGAGTTTCTGTTGTGGTCTTCAGTCCATAGACTGGTTTGATGCAGCTCTCCACGCTACTCTATCTTGTGCAAGGTTCTTCATCTCCCAGTACCTACTGCAACCTACATCCTTCTGAATCTGTTTAGTGTATTCATCTCTTGGTCTCCCTCTGTGATTTTTACCCTCCACGCTGTCCACCAATACTAAATTGGTGATCCCTTGATGCCTCAGAATATGCCCTACCAACGTATCCCTTCTTCTAGTCAAGTTGTGCCACAAATTTCTCTTCTCTCCAATTCTATTCAATACCTCCTCGTTAGCTATGTGGTCTACCCGTATAATCTCCAGCATTCTTCTATAGCACCACATTTCGAAAGCTTCTATTCTCTTCTTGTGTAAACTATTTATCGTCCATGTTTCACTTCCATACATGGCTACATTCCATACAAATGCTTCCAGAAACGACATCCTGACACTTAAGTAATAAAAGAAATTTATTTCAAACGACTACAGTTACCTCGTCTTCAGCGCCAGTATAAGCCAAGAGAGTACTGTCATTCTTTGACCCATGTGTCGTAGAACCCATACAAATAGCAGTTGTCGTGAATTGCATACATCATGTTGTCACCGCACTGGCGATTAATCCATAAGTTGTTCAAATGGCTCTGAGCACTATGGGACTTAACATCTGAGGTCACCAGTCCCCCAGAACTTAGAACCACTTAAACCTAACTAACCTAAGGACATCACACACATCCATGCCCGAGGCAGGATTCGAACCTGCGACTGTAGCGGTCGCGCGGTTCCAGACTGAAGGGCCTAGAACCGCTCGACCACAACGGCCGGCGATAAATCCATAAAATTATACTTCTGTGGAACTGCATGTTTGAGTACTAGCCGCCAGATTATTTTAACACTACGTGCACCCTGAGAAGGTTAAGGCGAATGTACTCTGCCCCTTACCTGGCCTTGATTAAAGTCTATTTTCTTAACTGCGCCAAGTTTCATCCGCGTAATAGGTATTTAAAAGGTATTCTACTTTGCCATCCGTCTGCTCACGGCAAACTACAGTCCTTCTGTGGAAGTTTACGACAGTTTCTTGCAACATTTAAAGTTTTACTGCAGCGTACGCTCTTCTCAATATTCCGGTTCATTAATCTATGTTGCAGTGCTCAAATGACAAACGAATCGCCACCTATAGTGGTGGCAATATTGTAAACTTGTGGTAAGTTCCCGTGGGACCAAACTGCTGCTGTCATCTGCCCCTAGGCTTCAACACTACTTAATCTAACATAAACTAACTTATGCTAAGAACAATATGCATACCAATGCCGGAGGGAGGATTCGAACCTCTGACCAGAGGAGCTGCTCGAACGATGGCAAGGCGCCCTAGACCGCTCAGCTACCCTGCACGGCAGTCGTCACCCTTCTCCATACTTCAGACACTGTGAAGAGCTCAGGAAATTAACGCAGTCATTTCACGCAATACTTGGTAATTAGAAATCAGAAGCCACGAGCATTTCTCTCCTTTCAAGATTGAGCACTGGCGCTAAATGTTTTTCCATTAATCGACATCCAAGATGAACGCTAGTGAACAAGAGTGCGTTAAAGAGAGCTACGCTGGTGGGATTTAAATTCTCAGTCTGCCTTATTATTTAGGTTTTCGATGGTTTCGCTAACCAGCTGTTAGCAAATACTTTTGTAAGATCACCACCGTACTCTGTTCTTCTCTGAAGTTATTTTCAGTGAGATGGTAATACACTCTAACATAAAAAAAGAAGACTCATTACGAAGGTGTTATGCAAATTGTTTACAAACTGATATTCGTACAAGTATCAATGAGAAATGCAAAATAGAACATCCTGGCGGCCGATGGATGAATGTGTGAAGCTGCAGAGCAATTTCACCGCTCCACTGGAGAGGAAAGTAAACAGGGGACATGTCGATACCGGGGCAGGTCTTTGCGAATTTCATTCCGTATACTCAGCTGGCCAGCAACTATGTCCCGCAGACAGGCGCGTGAACAATGTACACCGCTATGAGACATGTAGTTGGGCTCAAAGAAGCGGCTGGAGTAATAAGCGAATCGCTCGGCATTTGAATAAGAGCGATGCCACTATTCAACAATGTTGACAGAAATGGGTGAACCGTGGCCAGAGACACCTTCAAGAAGGAAGCAGTCGACCTAGAGAGACGACAAACCATGAGCACCGAACAATCGTAAGCGAGGCACTCAGAACCCCGGATTCATCACTATAATCGAACCGGTATGCAAATGGTGCTTCAGTGACCACAATGGCCATTATTAGGAAGCTCACAGAAAGGATGCAGAGCTCACTCACCCCTTGCGCCGACTACCATTGACCTCTGTACACCAAGAAGCCTGTTTGCAGTGTTGCTGGGCACATTCAGCTTGGTGTGTCACTGACTGGATTAGAACTGTCTTCATTGATGACTCTCATTTCGAATTGATCCCGGATGTCCAACGACGACGTGTCTCGTGACTCCCTGGACAGCAGAGAGGTACCTACCTGACTGTAGCCTCTTACTGCCCGACAATGGGAATGGTGTTTATTTTATTGGTTGTCATTCAAAGCATCCTAACACCACAGGGGTATATGTATGAAGCCCTTCCTCGTAAGATATCGTGGGCTTACTTTTCATCAAAGTATGCCCGCTCGCTCGCTGCGAGAGTTTCCACTTCTTGTGTTCGTGCTTGCCAAACCCTACCTTGGCCAGCAAGGTAGGCAGATAACTCCCGTTTGAGACCGGTTGGAGCATTATGGCCGGGCTCTCCAACCATCTCGGAACTTAACGATGCAACGCGCCGGTTGGACAGAATTCGGCACGATATCTGTCAGAAAGACATCCAACAGCTCTATCAGTGCCAGGCCAAATAATTTCTTGCATAAGGGCTAGAGGTGAACCAAGCGTTACTGATTTTCTGAATTTGTAAAGCTCTTTCTCTTGAATAAATCATTTGTTTGTCTGTACATGTGGATCACACTTATTCATTTCCGTCCCATTCGGATACTCTTTCGTGGTGAGTCGTTTTCTGTCTTAGAATGTCTCTCTCTTTACATGAATTTATTTTATTGTTTACATTTATGACACATAGTCAAATAACCAAACGCTTGCGACGGTTTTTGTAACTACGATTTAAAATAACTTGTTTGAGTTCGTGTCATTTATCGTTTTCTCAAACTGCAGAACACCTTGAGATTAGAGACATTTTCGGAAGGAAATCGATCATGTTCTTGTTTAGCTAACTTCCTCGGTCTATAAATATTCAGAGCAATGACGGAAAGGTCAAATCTTTATTATCTCCTATAAGCCCCGATCCACACGAACACCAGTACTGAGCTAGGTGGCGCAGTGGTTAGCACACTGGACATACATTCGGGACCACGACGGTTTAAGCCCACGTCCAGCTATCCAGATTCAGGTTTTCCGTAACTTTCCTAAATAGCACCAGGCAAATGCGAGCATGGCTCCTTTGAAAGGGCACGGCCGATTTCCTTCGTCATCCTTAATATAATCCGAGTTTGTGCTCTGTCTCAAATGACCTCGATATCGATTGGACGTCAAACGCAATCTTCCTATCATTCTTACTAGTCCAGTGTTGCAGCATTCTGGTTCTGAAGTGACTGTTCGTTTTTCAGTAGTTTTAATTCGTTGGAGTTAAGGCAAAGAGTCTTGTACAAATACTTTCAGCCTTTTCACTATCAATGATGACCATTTGAAGACGAATTTAGTCTAGTTTGCTTAGCTGAATAATCACATGGAGACATTATGGCTGCTCTTGGTGAAAGTGTGTTGCATATTGCTGTGCAGTGGTGCATAGTATGGCATCTGTACTGGAGTTGGATAAAAAACTTGATGTTCTCTCGCTTATCCAACTATCTCATAATGAAATGTGTAGGGTACAACGGTCCCTTATTGCTGTCAATTGAAATGGCTCACAGCTTTGTTCTCAATATACCGCCGACGGTGAAATTGGTAGAGATGGATTGGACAGAACCCGCGGAATCCCCTTTCATGTTGATGTTATTACTACAATCTAACTGGGCAAATTATTTTCTAAGGCAGACAGGACGCAACAAAATGGATACATTCCTCATGTACATGAGAAGGAGGTATACTATATAGACTGCTGAAAAGCTTTATTGGCATTTTAGGGATCAGAATACAGATTATATGTGTGCAACAACTAGGGAAAACACACATGTGCAGAGCGTACCAGATTACGAGTTGATGCTTTGCTACATAAAAACATTCAAAATGCCATTTTTCTTACTGTGATATACCTTTTGCATTTCTTGCTTTTATGTTTTCGTTTTTTTCAAAGGCAAAGAGAAAAGGTAAGGCGGCAGCCCAGTGTAGGGCCTGCTCTTACCATCATGTATTTTTGATTTGCAGGTGTTAAAAAAAACATAACATGTTTTTTCTGTTCCTCAGTAAGAGGAAGGACTCGATCTCTGTTAATGAACGAGGGTAGACGCATGTTATTTTAGAACATAATCAGTAGTAGCCATTTTGGGTTGAGAAAATGAGTAAAAAGTCCGTAATTTTGATGTGTATAGAAGAAATAATACAGTCGTATTTCATCAGTGAAAAATTGAGTTATTATTCCAAGTAGTACTGTAATATGTAAAAATCCAATAAACCCACCTGTGTACTTCGGAGTTAACACGATGATCTGAATACAATATCATGGATACAGTCAAGATTTTGCAGGTGGACACGGCAATCAGACGTAGTATTATTAATTGGTAAGCATAGATCTACAACAAGAGAAAGACTGTTTTCTCCGTGTAGAACTAATATGAAAAGATTCTTTGCGCATTTACAGGCATAGCCCAGCATTTTGTGCTTGTCCAACACTCCGAAACATCTCATTATCTCCATATATCTAAATATTTTTTATTATTTTTTATTATATTATAAAGTGGTGACCGTTACAGGTCTTTATTAGAATCTTTATCATTAGCACCTCTTTTTCTTCTGTATTTTTTGGATTTTCTTCTGGTTCTTCAAACGTGCCAATTCACACAGGTTTCCAGGGGCCTATTTACTTGGTCTCCGACTATCAAGCAGTAATGAAAAAAATCCAAATTAATGGCTGGAGGCCACTGAAGTCAAATGAAATAACTCTCTTTATTTATGGAGACAGTATATTACGTCAGGTGGACTCTAAGGCAACAAGCAGTGCTTTTTAATGTTGACGTGCCACTCATATATTGCTTGTTTTCATGTGATGCTCACTTCATTGCCTTACTAACACAAAACATTGATACACAAACACCAAGGATTCAGAAAATATCGTTTTGCGAACAAACACAACTGTCCTTTAAATCACAGGAAGTAATGAGTGCTACAGACAGGGCATCCTAAGTTGATTCCATATTTTTAGATTTCCAGAAGCTGGTTGATACCATTCCTCAATTGGCTTCCAATCAAATTTCTTGCCTATGGAGTGTTATCTCATTTACGCGACTGGATTCGTATTTTCCTGTCTTAAAGGACACAGTTACTTATTAACTGATGGGAAATCATCAAGTAAAACAGGTGATATTTGGCGTTCCCGAAGGAAGGACTACAGGCCCTCTGCTGCTAATCCATACAAACGATTTGGCAGACAATGGCAGCAGTTTTGAACCATGCTCTCTTTTGCCGTCTAGTACAGTCATCAGAAGATGAATACGAATTGCATGATGATTTAGACAAGATATCTGTATGGTGCAAAATCTGACTGTTGACCCTGAAACTCTAAATATATTAACTCCTCCATATGAGTACTAAATAGAATCCATTAAGTTTAGGTAACGCAATTAATAACTCACATTTAAAGAGTGTCACTTATAATGAGCCTAGTGTTTTTAAAGCCTTCCAAACTTAGTGTGGAAAGTATGCATGGGTGGCTGATATACAAATTCTTATCACTGTTGTTAATTTTTAAATCTATACAATAGTCACCCACACTATCAGCTCATTTTTTATCATTTTATTATTATTTTAAGTAAACAGACCATGGAGAAAATTAGATTCAAGGAAAGTAAACTAAGTTTAAACTTTAATGTTTATTTTAAAATTCATCAGCGTTCAATAGATTGGATAACAAGTGCTAAGTCTGTCTCAAAGCTAGTGCCTTGTTTACTATTGTAACTTAATTAAGAAAAGTGTTACTCAGAGGTGATTAACCATCACCAATTCTTTCCATTTAGGCAAAGAAATTCCGCTCTTCGCGCAGTCGTGTTCCCAATGGATAGCCACAGACTGGTATTGAATGTTTAGACAAAGATCATGTGGTTCGATATAGCCACAATCTTACCAAAATGCTCTATAAAAATGTTCCCAGAAATCGTGAAGTAGGGAAAACTGCTCGCGATAACGTTTAATTAAATTTAAATATGCTAAATATTATGCAAAAGAGTGGTTGAGAGCTAGTTTCATTACTACACCACATGCTCCACGAGCACATGAACATTTATAGAAAATATGTAATTCCTCAACGATTTTAATGAAGAAATCAAATCCAAACACATTAGTTACAAGAGAAACTTCCCAACTGCGTTAGTAACGGCATAGTATTGACCCGATAGCTCAAAAAAATTTTACAAGCACATGCTACTACAAAGCACCCACCACGTAAGTTGAACACAAAGAGAAGTTATTAATTTGAAGAATTTCAACAAGAGAAAACACTTATACGCACATTCACACTAAAAACCGATGATTTTAATCAGAATTACGCCTCATGATAACGTGCTTCCACTTCATTGGAGTAAAAACAAAGCAACTACCGCAATACACTCTGAAACCAACACTGAAATCACACTGAATCCCGATTTAATATAATATATAACACATTTTCAGTGTAGATCTGTGAAAAAAGTAATTATTATTTCAGTTAGGCTGAAAACTTAAGAATTTCATAGTCCTACCAAACACGTGCTTACCCGGAGATGCAACCACTTAAGGAACTGCCCGCAGATTAGCTTGCGGGGGCCTCGTCCGAGGGTGTCCCACAGATACAACAGGAAGTGGCCAGAGAGGTAGCTTCTTTTACCAACCTGACAAGTGACGGACAGAACCACGCCAAGGAGACAAACTCTTTGTCTTAGAAATCGTATCTACCTACTCAGACGTTGGTCCTACTGTTCTCTAGCAGACAGAACTACTCTGCTATCACCGAGTATGCAATACAAATACTCTCACTCATTCATCCTTTCACACCAGAAGGGAAGGAGATGACAATATCTTAAGACATCATGTACACTACGTAAAGGAGGAAAATGTGGGTTTCATAGGAAACTGTACGACAAGAGTTACAAATAAAAATGTATTTGAAAATGTTGTATGACAAGTTGTTCGTGTTTGTATGTCAATATAACATATTCCACTGCTCAGTCTCCTCTGAGATAAATATAGAAATACAACAGAAAATTTAGAGGAGCAAATGTATGACGTAAACAACAATAAATCGAGGAAAATAGCATGAAAGGAATCTAACAGACACCTTTCTTGGTTCAAATAAATGCCTTAGGCTTACTTTTACGAAAAACGTAAACTGGAACCATTGTACAGAAAACGTTATGAGGAAATCGAACCAAAGACTACGTTTTATCGGCAGAAAAGTGAGAAGATGCAACAGATCTGCTAAACAGGCTGCCTACTCTCCTCTGGCCTGTCCTCTGATAGAGTGCTTGTGCGACGTAGATGATCCGTACCATATAGGATTGACCGAGGACATTGAAAAAGCACGAAAATGGATATCTCTTTTTGTGTTATCTGGAAATATGGGAGAGAATGTCGCGAATATGATAAGCGATCTGGGATGAGAGGTATTAAAATAAAGCCACTTCACAAAATTTGAATCGCCATTTTTTGAAGGCAGAAACATTTGTTGACATCGATTTACATAGGGAGAAATGACCATCGTAATAAAATAAGGGAAATCGGAGCTCCCACGGAAGGATTTAGACTTGCCTTTTTCGCACGAGCTATTTCACAGTGGAACGGTGGAGAAATAGTACGAAATTAGTCATATGAACTATATGCTACGGAACTGGATGTGAACTGGCGAAGTAGATGTAGCATCATCTGTTTGCCTCATGCCTTCGTGATAGTACTGTGGAACGGTCCGCAATCATACGCAATATTCCAAGGGTGCGTCTGGGCTTGAGGGGTTCAACACGAACGCTTGCTGACTGTGAAACGTCCCCTTAGAGAAATTTATGAATTACTGTGCTGGTAAACCTCTACATTATTTGATTTTCAAACAGCTGAGCAAAACTGAACGTACTCAGACATTACTCTCTTTACTTATTCTGATCAACACTAAACTGACACACAACATTTTTAGCGCAACGCAATCTGACTTCCAACAATCCCTAAAAAAGAGTGGCCCTGACTAACAATAACTTATACCTTTCATGAATAAACTTACCTCACAAAAATCTTCGTTACTCGATCTACTGCAATACAACGAGCGCCAATACTGCCAGCTAGACAAAAGATTCTAACTACTGAAAGCACTAACTATTGATAGCCATAGTTAACAAATGAAAGATTCTGATGAAGAACAAAGAATGTATTTACTTTAATAATGTTCAAAAGTCATCATATATTTATATATATCAGTTCATGATATCCAATATTACAAATTTACTCCTTCTGATGGACACACGTCCAGATCGTCCGCTCTCAGAATTCTGCCATCTCTCTCCCCACATCCACCAAGGCTGGCGGTTCACCTCCAACTGCGCAACACTATGCGCTGTTCACATCTAACCACCTAACACTAAAACAGCAAATATTTCAACAATGCCAACCAGCCACGGACTGCACACAGCACAGTCAGTGATTTTAATACAAAGCGCTACGTGGCGTTACCAACATAAAAACCTAAACAGCCTACTTACATGCTCCCCACGAAGATTTTACAAATTGTTTTGGCCAGTGCCCAATACTGATTTGAAAATTTTTTTCATAGTTACAATAACAAAGATATTAAATGCACACACTTATTGATATACTGTTGATCAAAAGCAAAGATTTTCTCACTGTCCATAAAGACAGGCCTGATCGTTCATCACAGTAAAATTGCAGTGTTTTTCTCAAAGTCTGACCAGTAAAAGAAAATGCACACGTAAATAGTGGATTTCCATGCAGTCTTGAAGAAGCAGTATTGTCCTTGCAACGGGAAGACAGTTCTGACTCTTGGAATGCAGACAGCTAATGGGCCACAACAGAGCAAAAGCACAGCAGAGTCAGTCGACGTTGAAGAATATTGGTAGGTAGGTCATCACACAGCAGACCCACTGTAGTCCTGGTAGAGATTACGGTATTGGTGGGCCACCAGAGGTGCAGACCCACTGCAGTCCTTGTAGATATAATGGTACTGGTGAGTCATCAAAGGTGTAGACCCACTGTTGTCCTTGTAGAGATGGCCAGCAGCCATCTGTTGCGACTGTGCGGGTGCACAACCACCATTAAAGAGCCTTGCACACAATCTAGCAAGTCTATAAACCGCCATTTGTGCACTCACAAACTTTTTGGTATGTCCTTAGAACCAGCAATGCTGTTAACCAGTCCCTTGCTGAATTATTAACACACGTGCAAACACTAACAGTCCCTTTTTTCACATATTGTGCATATTCTATGACCAACAGAAACGTGTGAAGTGAAATGAAACTTAATTTGAAGAACTGGTGTCTATACAGTTATAAATTTACGACATGAGAATACAATTCCAAAGGTACAAACTACATCATTAAAGAACATAACAATACAGATAACATTTGTAGTAATATGGGCTTTACAAAAGAATAGAAATAAACATATACCTCAGGGTTACAGGAATTATGACATAAGTAAATAAGTAAAATAATGAGAATAGTTTTCGAAACATTAATTTCAGACATGAGCATTAAAACAAAACAGAATAAATGACTTCTAAACATCTGTACAAAGTAAATAACATGTCAGTAGAAAAATTCTACAATATAACTCTTATCAAATAAACAAATAAAGGCAGGAAGAACACAAATATACAAGGGTACACAAACACATAGCGGAATAACATAAAAGGAAAGGACAGGGTTTGTTTTACTGCAGTATTTTGCAAACAAAACTTTCTTTAGTTCTTGGCGATCTCCCTTCGTTCATCATTGTTCCCAAAAAGTCCTATCTATACCTGTTTCCTGTGTTCTGTTCATATCCATCTATCAAAATAATTATTCTTCATTGTACAGTACCTTTTTTTTTTTTTTACAAACATTTTTCATATAGCTTCTCAATGCATTTCTTCCACTTCATCGCAACTCATTCTCGTACATCGCCTACACCATCTGAAGCTAACTTAAATCTACTGAGCTCACATATATATACTAAGAGACGAGGCAATGAAACAGCACAAAACAATTAACTCAAACAGCAATGACAAAAAAATGCAAATTGGCAAAGATAGCAGCAGTAAATCTAAATTAGTAGAGCAGGTGCAACATTGCAACTAATATGAGACAACGTGGAGCAACAAGAAATATAAATCAGTAGTAAAACTGGCTTAACAGAGTAATACAAAGTGAAATTAAGTACCACTATGCCTGGCAAACAGCAGCAGAAAATGTTATAACCTATACCTAAACATGACAAAGCTCATGCAGAAAAAATATTGCAGTAAAGATGGCCATGCCTAATACCTATGTCACATCTTAACACTAGAGTGATGCATCATGATAACTTACTCTAGCAGACAAGTTATCAAATCGTTAAAAAATTATTTATGCAATTACTTACAACTGATGTAGCAATGCTAGCAGATAACTTTTTTAAAACTTTTGTGGTATATAGGTGCGCTATATGACTATGTGTTTCAGCTGAATACTGTACTGTGTAGAGTTGTATAAAATGAACATAAAAATAAAGCGAGTCTGGAATAATATCTATATAATGCAAGCTACCCAGACGAAATATGATAGTTATAGCAACAATATCAAAATAGAAAGTGTAACTAAAAGAAGGAAAAAAATTTCTATATTCAGCCATAAACCATGGACAGCATCGACTATGCACGCTCCTAACAAGCCGAGGTTCTACCATTGCGAGCAGTGTGGAGTTGACGGAGCCGATAGTTACAGTTCTCCTCATTTATAACTAAAATCAAGCGTTTATTTTAGCAATAAAACGAGTTGTCCTATTGCTGTTACATATTTTGTAGTACAGTTAGCTTAATTTCTTCTATTATTAATGAGATGGCTACCGTTTTTACATGTCATGAAACAGATTGACAGTTCTTATTAAAAACAATAGAATCACAGTCAGTAAACATCTGTTTTCATTGCACTGTGAATACTTCAGTTCACTGCTTCCACAGTAATAGAAACAAAATATCGTTTTTCTGACTATTTCACAGCAGTACATGTAAAAACTTTTGTCTCTATAATGCGCGATTTTTACACAAAACTGTTGTTTTCATTTTATGACTTTTCTGTCATCCTGTGGATACACAGAAATAAAATACATCGTAATATACTAGAAAATTTGATTATAAATATTAACGGTCTGTCATCTTAAAATCACATCTAATCTGAAGCTTTTTCTGCTGACCGTAACAAAAACCATAAATGAGTACATGTATTGGGAATGAGTCAATAATTCCAAGAGCCTTAAAAGGAATTCAGCACAATTTATCGCGATCTATTTAACATTACAAGATTGCAGTTCTCTTTTGGTGAATAAACTCTTTATTCAATTCATCTGCCCTGCCTTACAAGATAATCCAGTAGCCTCTGTTTAGCAGGATTATTATCAGTTTCATAGATCTCCACTGACTTCTTTAAGATCCATAATAGGCTGAGAAAGAAAACTGGCGTTCTACGGATCGGAGCGTGGAATGTCAGATCCCTTAATCGGGCAGGTAGGTTAGAAAATTTAAAAAGGGAAATGGATAGGTTAAAGTTAGATATAGTGTGAATTAGTGAAGTTCGGTGGCAGGATGACCAAGACTCTGGTCAGGTGACTACAGGGTTATAAACACAAAATCAAATAAGGGTAATGCAGGAGTAGGTTTAATAATGAATAGGAAAATAGGAATGCGGGTAAGCTACTACAAACATCATAGTGAACGCCTTATTGTGGCCAAGATATATACGAAGCCCACGCCTACTACAGTAGTACAAGTTTATATGCCAACTAGCTCTGCAGATGACGAAGAAATTGAAGAAATGTATAATGAAATAAAAGAAATTATTCAGATAGTGAAGGGTGACGAAAATTTAATACTCATGGGTGACTGGAATTCGGTAGTAGGAAAGGGGAGAGAAGGAAACGTGGTAGGTGAATATGGATTGGGGCTAAGGAATGAAAGAGAAAGCCACCTGGTAGAATTTTGCACAGAGTACAACTTAATCACAGCTAACACCTGGTTCAAGAATCATAAAAGAAGGCCGTATACATGGTATAAGCCTGGAGATACTGACGGGTTTCAGATAGATTATCGAATGGTAAGACAGAGATTTAGGAACCAGGTTTTAAATTGTAAGACATTTCCAGGGGCAGAAGTGGACTCTGACCACATTCTGTTGGTTATGACCTGTAGATTAAAACTGAAGAAACTGCAAAATGGTGGGAATTTAAGGAGATGAGACCTGGATAAACTGAAAGAACCAGAGGTTGTACGGAGTTTCAGGAAGAGCATAAGGGAACAATTGACAGGAATGGGGGAACGAAATACAGTAGGAGAAGAATGGGTAGCTCTGAGGGATGAAGTAGTGAAGGCACAGAGGATCAAGTAGGTAAAATGACGAGGGTTAGAAGAAATCCTTGGGTAACAGAAGATATATTGAATTTAATTGATGAATGGAGAAAATATAAAAGTTCAGTAAATGAAGCAGGCAAAAAGGAATACAAACGTCTCAAAAATGAGATCGACAGGAAGTGCAAAATGGCTAAGCATGGATGGCTAGAGGACAAATGTAAGGATGTAGAGGCTTATCTCACTAGGGGTAAGATAGTTACTGCCTACAGGAAAATTAAAGAGACCTTTGGAGATAAGAGAACCACTTGCATGAACATCAAGAGCTCAGATGGAAACCCAGTTCTAAGCAAAGAAGGGAAAGCAGAAAGGTGGAAGGAGTATATAGAAGGTCTATACAAGGGCGATGTACTTGAGGACAATATTATGCAAATGGAAGAGGATGTAGATGAAGATGAAATGGGAGATACGATAGTGCGTGAAGCATTTGACAGAGCACTGAAAGACCTGATTCGAAACAAGGCCCCCGCGGTAGACAACATTCCAGTGGAACTACTGACGGCCTTGAGAGAGCCAGTCCTGACAAAACTCTACCATCTGGTGAGCAAGATGTATGAAACAGGCGAAATACCCTCAGACTTCAAGAAGAATATAATAATTCCAATCCCAAAGAAAGCAGGTGTTGAGGCAATACTGACCCTACGACTTATCTTAGAAGCTAGATTAAGGAAGGGCAAACCTACGTTTCTAGCATTTGTAGACTTAGAGAAAGCTTTTGACAATGTTGACTGGAATACTCTCTTTCAAATTCTGAAGGTGGTAGGGGTAAAATATAGGGAGCAAAAGGCTATTTACAATTTGTACAGAAACCAGATGGCAGTTATAAGAATCGAGGGACATGAAAGGCAAGCAGTGGTTGGGAAGGGAGTGAGACAGGGCTGTAGCTTATCCCCGATTTTATTCAATCTGTATATCGAGCAAGCAGTGAAGGAAACCAAAGAAAAATTCGGATTAGGTATTATAATCCATGGAGAAGAGACAGGAAAGGACTTGGAAGAGCAGTTGAACGGAATGGATAGTGTCTTGAAAGGAGGATATAAGATGAACATCAACAAAAGCAAAACGAGGATGATGGAATGTAGTCGAATTAAGTCGGGTGATGCTGAGGGAATTAGATTAGGAAATGAGACACTTAAAGTAGAAAAGGAGGTTTGCTATTTGGGGAGCAAAATAACTGATGATGGTCGAAGTAGAGAGGATATAAAATGTAGACTGGCAATGGCAAGGAAAGCGTTTCTGAAGAAGAGAAATTTGTTAACATCGAGTATAGATTTAAGTGTCAGGAAGTCATTTCTGAAAGTATTTGTATGGAGTGTAGCCATGTATGGAAGTGAAACATGGACGATAAATAGTTTGGACAAGAAGAGAATGGAAGCTTTTGAAATGTGGTGCTACAGAAGAATGATGAAGATTAGATGGGTAGATCACATAACTAATGAGGAAGTATTGAAGAGGATTGGGGAAAAGAGAAGTTTGTGGCACAACTTGACTAGAAGAAGGGATCGGTTGGTAGGACATGTTCTGTGGCATCAAGGGATCACCAATTTAGTATTGGAGGGCAGCGTGGAGGGTAAAAATCGTGGAGGGAGACCAAGAGATGAATACACTAAGGAGATTCAGAAGGATGTAGGTTGCGGTAGGTACTGGGAGATGAAGAGGCTTGTACAGGATAGAGCAGAATGGAGAGCTGCATCAAACCAGTCTCAGGACTGAAGACCACAACAACAACAACAACACATTATGTGTTAGAAGACAGAGGCTGCTGCCTTACCTGGTAAATAGTGAAAGAGGAAAAATGTTTTCTGGCGACTGAACTTTTTCAAGTAATTGTCTGGTATCAAAGAGTTCAACAGATCGCATGGGTCAACAATGAACGAAGGAGAATAAAAGAACGATGGTAATAATACAAACACCTAACATTTCTGTATTGGTATCACAAGAAAACAGTATTTATGCAAAGCTTAATGTCTTGTACTATCAAAATTTATTAATCTCCACTTAACACAAAAAATGGTTCAAATGGCTCTGAGCACTATGGGACTTAACATCTATGGTCATTAGTCCCCTAGAACTTAGAACTACTTAAACCTAACTAACCTAAGGACATCACACCACACCCAGTCATCACGAGGCAGAGAAAATCCCTGACCCCGCTGGGAATCGAACCCGGGAACCCCACTTAACACAAATCAGCTGGAATCAACATTATTCAACCCCATTCATTACTGCTATGGAAAGACTGTATGACGGAGAAAGGGAAAAATAAACCAGTCAACTTAAAAATTATGAGAACACAATTTTAAGGTGTAGAAATCTTGGAAAGTAATAATCTGAGTCATGAAGTGAAACAAATTTAAGAAATTCATTTTTCTAACTCAATAGCAGTAAAGTTTAAGAAAGGTACAAAGAAAGTTTAGAGAATGGCACTCAACTTTAGTAATTTGTTTCACACTAGCAAACACTAAAAGTCCAGGTGCAGGTGATCTGTCTTCTGCGACTTGAGGTGTCACCACTTTTTGTCACAACGAACACGCAGTCACTGGTTTTCAAACAAAACTATTTTTCAACTGAGGACTGTGATTATCGAAGAGAGGGCTATTTGAAACATGTTCATCAGTTAAAGCGCAACATCATGTTCTACAAAGCTGAGGTATCTATCCTCCTCAAACGATTTTTTCCATTTTAAAAATTGACATTTGTCTAATAATTTGGCACAGACAAACATCATCATTGGATATAATAGACAAACCATCTCCTTTTTGGAGCGTTAGGACATAGGGTGATTTGGCAAAACAGACACTCCACTTTTATTTATTTATAGGATTTTTGTTTCGTAGTCAAGTAGAAAGTAAAGGAACTTGTTGAGGTATGTAATCCTAGTCATAAATTGTTGCAATGCAGAGCAGTGACCACTATCAGGTGTACCTAAAAGAATTACTACTAAAGATGTCTTGAAAGCACCTTCAAACTATACGAGTGTGGTATTGTTACTCTAAACCCCCCCCCCCCCCCCCCCAGCCCTCCTCCACTTCACACTGCACTGGGACACACTTCCAGCTGATCTTGATTCAGTTTATATGTCAGTAAGAAAGTCATTCCTGGTGCAGAACGATTTTAACAGTGATGAACAAAGCTAAAGATGAATACGGACTATTGATTGTATCTGTAAAACGAGGTATTTTTGTAGAGTGCACAGCTAACGTTTCCACGGCAGATTATTTGAATACAAATAGCTGCTGTTTTTCTTGTCTTACATATCAGTATCACAGTGTGTGGAAAAAGACACCATTATAGAAGCATAATAAAATATTTCTCACGTATTGTTGAAAAGTAGATTACCAAGTCCCTGTAAAGTGGAGAAATAAAAGCTTCAGAATGCAGCAAAAATAGCTAAGGCAGCGGGCCCAAATTTCGTCACCTTAAAGGACCTGTAAAAGTTCTAAAATGTTATGGAAAAGGCTAGAAACTGTTATACATACTCCGCTTGTAGGAAGACTGTAGTCAAACTGCACAAACAGAAATACAAAAAAGCATTGTTAGTTTCATCACCAAAAATAGTCTCTACAGTAAACTTAATTTAATTCTATTTTTGCCTTTCCAGGCAATTTCACTACTATGAACCACTTGAATGTCATGAATGAACAATTCTTCCAAGTTTCTTCGGCCTTCCAAAGACGTGTACCATATGAATTTGTGTGTCTTTGTAGATAAACAGTATTTGACGTGATAATAGACTAAGCATTCCATGCAAAATCCGTTTCTCTTCCCTTGCGTTTTCCCATATCGAAAATGTAAAATAATTTTTATAAACATCAAGTAACCTCAGTGTTTAATAACAGTTCCAGATTTCTTCCGCAGGACGAAAATAGGAACTGTATGGGGGACGAAATTACGAACATCCACAGATTTATTATATTTGTAGCGGCACCGCTGTTTAAGATAGGGAAGAGAGATTCAGTTGAATGTTTCTGAGCACATAAGCTACAGCCAGACGCAGGCCTGTTGACAATAAGTTAGGCTGGCCAGTGGTTGCGAAGTAGAATGGAGGCCACAGGGCCATCGAGCCGCTGAAAGAGAATACGCAGCGGCTTGAATGGCGCAAGGCACAGGCAGAAGGGGCCCACTGACACAATCTGGATTTTATGAGTACGTGACTCGGAGTGGCGCATTAGCAAAACACAGGCGCACAGCCGCATATAAATAGGTGCTGGTTTTCTAACGAAGGGTATTCAAGTGTGGCAGCTCTCTTGGACACAGGGCGTGTCACACCACCGGCTACACACAACAGCAGATGGGGCGCCAGCATTCCAGTCCCCGGCGGGTCGCTGGTTCGACCATCTGACGCCAACTTGCTGTCCGTAGCCAGCAAGTGACGGGCCACTCGACAGCTCGTTACCGCAGTCAGTCTTGTTGGCTCCCAACACACGCTGGAGGCATCCCAAAGCGAGGGCCACAGATTTGGCAGTCAGATCACAGGCGCTTTTAGTCACTGTGATCTTAACCACGACGGCGAAGAAGCACGCATTGGGCCGCCCTTTGGCTCCCAACAAGCGGCGCTGAGGCAACGGGGACAAAGGCCACTGAGTTGGCTGCGCATCCTGACATCATCAAAACTCTGTGGTTGTACATGACCAGCACGCTGCAGTACGTTGCACGGGTCACTGAGGTAGCCGTTCCATGCCAAACTGTTTTGCAGACAGCGAAGTGGCGTGTTCGGCATCACAGGACCCAGTGATGTAGACAGAGAGGACCGCGGCACTATAGCTTGGAATAATAAAACACTTGAAGATCACGGCCGAGTTTTAATACGGCGCATTCAGACAGTTTCCATCCACCTCCTACATTCCTCGACCCCACGCCAACATCTACATTTGGCAGTGACAGCTACATATAGGTAGCTACAGCAACACAGCCCCAACACTTGACTATAATGATTATAAACAAGAAACTACAACACACAGCTGAAATACAGTCCAATGATAGAAGACAAATCAGTGCTCTCACTAGGAATGTTAATTTTGTTGTAGGGTTGGTGGTCGAACCCGAGACTCCAGATGGCGAGCTGAAGCCGAAACCCACCACGCCACATTTCGTCAGGAGACCGAACAAGTTCAAGAGCACTGAGGGGCAGTGCAGAGTGATACAGCAGTATTCGGTAGCATTGCTTTATTCAGTTAATTTACAATATTCGGTGGGTGCAGCATAGTGACGGCGTGCCGCCCGCAGTGCTGTTCCGTGAGTCCAGCCAGCACAGAAACTCCGAATATGCCGACCCTGCTACTGTTGTCATCAAGACTGCTTAGCTGGAAGTCGGCCGAGCTCTGCCTGGTCACCGCCCGCCGATGCATCGCGTCTTGCATCGCGTAGCTGCCTGCTATTCTGGAGTCTGCTACAGCTCCTGGTCCTTGCCACCCTCTGCCCCAATTGGCCTGCTCTATCAGATCATGGAACAAAGGTGAATGTACTGGTCACCTGTGGCCCTCAGGCCGCTGCTGCTTCCAGGACAGGCCCGGACTCGAACCCACACCCTCCTGGATGCTGTGCCACAACTTGCCACTAGTAGTGCTTGCCAGATGGTAACACCCACGACCATCTATGGCACTGTTGCAGCGCAGCCGCATTCCCGCAGCGTACGACTCACCCGGACCCCAGTACGCCAGGTGAGAAGCGAACTTGGCCCATAGGCTGGAGTGGAACCGAGCCCCTCCTGGACCTGCTGCAGACCTCTGTCACTGCCCTCTTCCAGGCAGACTGTGCGGTCTCCATGTTCCAGGTTGCCGTTCTGTCCCACCCCCGTTTTGTGTACCTGGAGGCGAAATATAGCCCACACAAATACATAGAAACAAAGTACAAGTTTATGTAGAATATTTATAACATTGCTGCCTGACTGGCCCCTATAAGCATAGACCAGCACAGGTCCGTCCTGACGCTCGACTGACCTGGCACACTCTCTGTCCCAAGCAAAAATTGCTTGTCTATTTATACTGGTTCTTCCCTCGCTTCTGACATAGTGTCAGAGAGAGACAGAAACTATGACAGGGATAAATTCCCACACGTTAGCCACCTACAAATCGCCCTCCTGGCTCTGACCTAGTGCCCCGCCTCTTACATTGCAATAACTTCAGGCAACGCTGCGTTTTTCTGCCTTGTTGTTGCACCATTCAAAACAAATCATAAGTGCAATACCGCCTTGTTTACCTTGCCTGACCTGCTGGCTGTTGACTGGTACCACACTCTGCCAGCGGCCCCAGATTCCGTCGTCCAATCTCGCCTTCATTGGCTTTTGATAAAATTTCCCTTTCCCTCGAGTAGGACTGACACTGGTGCAGCAGTTTGAATGCTACACTAACTCACATCACCATAAAACTTGAATCCCTTAGTATAAGCAAGCTATACGTGCTCGATGAAACAGACTCTTTCAACAGTACAATGGACAGGGGTCACGCATGTATACACAGCTAAACATTTGTTACCAACTTTGGAAAACGAAAATTCCTAGATGGACGAAATTAGGAGTGGGAAAACATTACGGCCCCTGCCTTATTTGCTGAAGAACCACAATTGTGTTGCTTGTAAAAACAATCATCACTACCTTTAACCTGTTCACATGTAAAAACGATAAGCATTGCATTAATATTAGGAATTTTTGAGAATTTAGATTAATTGTATTGCCATCGTACAAGTGCACTAGCAATGTTGTAAGTCATCAAGTATATGAAAATGCAAGAAACAATAACTGTCAATAGCACTTACAGCATGTAATATCAGAAATTCCACTTGCTGCTCCCAGTAACTTGACTTAAACGTTGTTTTCAATATACTGACGTCATATGCAGTTTATCTTACCTTTGATTTGGGTGATCAGCAAACTAGGCAAAGACACAGTAGTGCAGTATCACTATGAAGAACTGCAGAGAAAATATGACTCAAGTTTAAAAGAATAGTTGACCATTCCCTGGACAGATAACTATATGCAGCCACTAAAACGACTTATGATGTTAGGGGCCCTCCGTGGTATATAGTCACCCTAAGGAATTTTCACGTAGTACTGAGACTACCACACAGTTGTGAAACAAAGCATGGGGCCATAGATAGAGACATGCGGAAGAAAAAGCATTTGGCTGCAGGATGAGTACTTCATGAAACCTGCTGTGGCTACTGCAGCAGAATATTGTTGAAAGAGCTTTCACAAAAGCCAAAGAAATTCCGGTCGTATTTAAAAGCTGATAGTGGCACCAAAGTTTGTCCAGTCACTCACGATCGAAATTGGTACTAAAATTTCATATTAGAAAAAATGCTGAAATACTTAATTCTGTTTACAAATGTTCCTTTGCAAAATAAAATCCTGAAGTAATGCTCCAATTTAATTCTCGTACCACTGTAAAAATGAGTGAAATTGATATTAGTGCCAGTGGCGCTGAGATACAGCTGAAATCAACAAAACTGAAGTCCAGCAGAGCCGGAAGAACCCCTGTCATTTATACACCTAATTTGCGATTGAGCTAGCCCTCTGTTGACTATAACAATCTATCGTATATCCCTCGAAAGCAAAACCATGCCTCATAGTTGGAAGAAAGCACAGGTCATACTCATGTAAAAGATGATAACAAAAGTGATCCACCAAACTATACCGTTCAGTATCCTCGACATCCATTTGTTGTGGAATCATGGGATATATTCTGAGAATGACCTCCTCTAAGCCCAGTCAACAGGATTTCCGTAAACACTGGGTATGTGAAACCCCAATCGCACTTTTCTCACATGGCATACTGAAAGCCATTCATGAAGGCAGGTACATGCAATATTTTTCGATTTGTGAAAAGTATTTTACCACACCTATGCCTGTCATAAAAAATAACATCGCACAGGGTGTCAAGAGGAATATGTGAGTAGATTGAAAGTTTTCTCATAGGAACAGCGCGGGCAAGTTGCGTCGGATGGATAGCTGTGGACAGATATAGAAGTAACTTTGTGTGTGCCTCTAGGAAGTATGTTGGCTCCTTGCTGTTCATAGTGCTAACAATTGATATAGTAACCTTACAAGAAGAACAACTAAGAAGTTAATTAAACGCTGCAAAAAATCGTGTAGCTGTAATATCAGAAACAAATAAGGAAGTACAAGGTTCTAAGGAAAGTATTGGTTATATAATGATATACAGTGGAGTAAGTAGAACTGAACGGACAATAGGAAGAGTTGCAGTTGGTAACGTTACGCGTATATGGGCGAGTTAGTCGTCCACTTAGTATTGGTATTGGGGAGAGCTGAATCTGCTTGCTGGGGTGTCGGCTGGACGAGGACGTCACGCGGCCGTCACGGTTGTGTGCGGGTGCAGAGACAAGCAGCGTCAGCGGAAACGGGTAAATCCCAACGCTGGGAATTTGGACAGCTGTCACTCACATTGGCTTTGTGCAGGAGACAATGCGCCAAGCAGTAGTGGACTACGAGATACACTGGAAGATAGCTTCTTACAGCTCTTCAAGAGTCTATAATAATTCACATCAAATGTCCTTGCAAATCTGAACACATTGGCGAGCTCAGATAAATGAGGTGCTTCCGGTGACACAACAATATTTCAACATCTTGAAAATTACTAAAGTTAATATTTCACAGTGAATGCACATTTACACAATGAACCTCTGAATTGACAACTTTTAATCAGTTAAAGTGATTTCAAGAATTATTATCACCACTGATAGCACTGCTTAACAGTAACCATTTCTGAAAGCTACGTATCTGTATCTACTTCATTTCTTGCATTTATACCTGTTTCATTATGTAAATGTTTGTCAGAACATAATATTCTCCACACTTACTCAGCAAATCAACACAGCATTAATACCACATATTCTGCCATACTTGTGTTTTTATTTACTGAGCAGTTCACTATTTTGCCAGTAACTTTAGTCAAAAATTCATTGCAAGGGCTATTAAAAGTTGCTAGTTTATAAGTGGTCAGCCACACGTGTTTGCAGACACCACGATTGAAAAGAGTTGAAAAGAGAACCAAACGACGCTCACGGAGACATAAATAACTGTTGAAACAATAGTTAAGAACAATCTGTTGTCATTTATGATGAGCACACTTGTGAAAGAGAGCTGGCTTATTTATTTATGAACCAACTATTACTTATATTTATTAAGTGATCTGAGTTTAAACCAAATGTTTATGACATTTATTTATGTAAACAACGTTGTAATACATTAGTTTTGTTTGGAAAGTGGTCATCTTGAATCAAATCATGGTTGGTTGGTTGTTTTGGAAGAGGGGCCAAACAGCGAGGTCATCGGTTCCATCGTATTAGGGAAGGATGGGAAAGGAAATCGGCTGTGCCCTTTCAAAGGAACCATCCTGGCTCCCGAATGGGATCCTAGTGATCAAATCATGTCTTCAGAGGTTAAGGGCGATGCATTCTTAGTGGTGATGACCTGCAGCTAGTGGAAAAGCAGATACTAGCGAAATATTACGGGGACAAGTGGAGACTGACGAGTTCAGTGATGTGATTCGGGACAGCTTTAAGTGAGTTCTGAAAGGAGGTAGCCCTATCTGCGGTAATAAATTATATTTGATTGTGGAGGTGATTGATTCTGGGTGGTAACCAGCCACTACCACACTTTAACTTCTGAGAGGACTTATATGTCGAGGGGTTTGAATGTACTCTAGAGTAGGAGTCTAACATTTACCACTTGATTTACAGAACTGAGAATAGACCAAGTAGGAGTTACTATTCTCCGTATTGTATGAGTTAATTTGTGAATTATCATGGTTCAAATGGCTCTAAGCACTAGGGGACTTAACATCTGTGGTCATCACTCCCCTAGACTTAGAACTACTTAAACCTAACTAACCTAAGGAGATCACACGCATCCAAGCCAGAGGCAGGATTCGAACCTGCGACCGTAGCAGCAGTGCGGTTCCGGACTGAAGCGCCTAGAACCGCTCGGCCACAGCGGCCGGCCGTGAATTATCATGTTGACTTGTAAACCGTTTTGAGTTGGTGAATCTTCTGCTTATTGTGATCTCGAAATGTACTTAGTTTCCGCGGGCCTGTGATGACTAATTTGGGTATTTTGCTAACATTCTTGTGTAGCTCTCAATGTAACTTTACTGCATTTGATGAGGGTATTTTCTGTTGACATTTTAACTGAATATCATTATCATTATTTATATCGTTTATTTGAGGTCCTTTCTTGAATGAACATTATTGAACGTAATTCTGTGTTGTCTATATCAATTAAAGACTTTGGAATAGAATCCTCATTCTTCAATTATTCATTTAATTTTTATTTTGTATTTCTGTGTATTTTATTAACTCGCAATTTTAGAAACTGCATCAGTGCACAGACTATCTGACTGCGGGATCACAGCTAAAGGTTGTTATTTGAAGCGAATTAGCTGCGGAGCATGAAAGCAGACTTGCTCAGCTCCCTATGATAACATCAAGCTATTCATTTTCAAACAGTCTAGCACAGCCCCTAACGTACGACCAATACCAGGTGAAGTCACGACTGGTTTGTTCGTAAGGGATGCTGCATGGAAGAGCAACTGTTCAGCAGTAACCATTAGGTAATGTCACAAGTTGTGATCAAAAATACCCATAGATAATCGTTGCAGTCATGTAAGGTCATAAATGATACATGTAATGTTAAAGATGCTGGAGAAGCTGGTGAATATAATCGAAGTACGTGCGCTGGAGGAGGGAATGAGTGCACAGGCGCACGAAACCTATAAATACATGCAAATGACATTAATGGAATACTTAAAGCAGAATATTTAATAATTTCTGGAGATTTCAGTACGATGATACGCACATCGAAGATGAAAGGAATAATGGGACCACATGCAAAACTTACTGAAAACTGCAATGCAGATCAGTTAAGAGATTTTCTCTCCCTCATAAAGATACTCGTAAATTTACATGGAGTGCGAAAGATACATGATCTGTAGTAGACTATGTTATTAAAAATGTAAACGTCATCCCATTAATAGAAGTCACCAGAGTGTATAGAGGATATATGTGAGTACTGACCATTTTCTAGTTATACCAAAACTAAAGATCGAACTGTATAGCGATAAAGCACAATCAAAAATCAAACACGAGAAGTTTATATAATGCTTTTGCTACAAGATTAAAGCACTACATAGTTATACAGAAAACGTTTAAACGAAGTACTAAAACACGTGCAAGACAAACAGGACATTAATGGGGGTGTGGGGAGGAAACTAAGAGTAAGAACAATAAACACAGGGAAAAGGAAGAAATATAAAAACAAAAAGAGACTCTCAGTCTAGAACTTAAAACTAGCAGGCACCATAAAATATGAAACACAAGTCTACACAGATATCTGATATAAAAGAGACAAGATGGCTATATCGAGTATAAGCGGCACACAGCAGTGCTGAGAAGAGAGACAAGAAAAATGTAACAACAAACCTGGGAACGTTTTCTGAGTGACAAGGAGCATGATGTACATAGGAAACAAACTAAAGCCTATACGATGCTGAAGCAGCTTGATAAAGGCGAAGAAGTATGCTTCAGGTAAACGCCATTTCAGCAGATGAGTGGCTGGACAGGTGTTCAGGAAAATGTGAAAACTGCAGTTAGTGATGAGCATGTTTATCTTCTATCTATAGAATAAGTAATGGTTGCATTAAAGACTTCGAAAAACAGAAAATATCCAATAGAAGACAACCTCAGTATAGAATTATTTTAAACATGCTTCGGAATCATTACTCATAAAACTACTGAATTTTGTAAATACTTATTTGAAATACAGCAATGTACCAGAAGATTGGCAGAGTGCAGCTGTTATCCCATTATTGAAAAAGGGGGATCGAAGAACCTGCGACAGTTGTCGAGGTATTAGTCTTTCGAGCTCTGGATACAAGATATATACGAAACTAATTAGGGACTTGAGGAAATGTATCTTAGGGAAGAACAGAATGGGTTTCGGGTGGGAAGTCTCCCAGATAATTGAAATACTCAGAGAGTATAATCATCCGGCGTACATAGCCTTTATTGACTATGAGAAAGCTTTTGATAAAGTAAACAGAGCTAAATCATGGGAAATTTCTGAAACGAACGGTTTATCCTAGCACCTAATAAGTGTAATTCAAAGTATGTGTATACAGAACAAAATCAAAGTACAAAAAGCAAATCCGTTTGTGAGAAACATCTCTCAAGGAGTTCGGAAAGGGTGTCTTTTTCCACCCGCCTTATTTAATATGTACATGACGTCATACAGACATGGGAGAATAACGTAGTGCACCTTTATAAACTTAACGATAAATTTGTAAAGATATTTCTCCTTGCAGATGATCAAATAATAGCCGGCCGCTGTGGGCGAGCGGCTCTAGGCGCTTCAGTCCGGAACCTCGCTGCTGCTACGGTTGCAGGTTCGAATCCTGCCTAGGGCATGGATGTGTGTGATGTCCTTAGGTTAGTTAGGTTTAAGTAGTTCTAAGTCTAGGGGACTGATGTCCTCAGATGTTGTCCCACAGTGCTCAGAGCCATTTGAGTCATTTGATCAAACAATCTTAGTGGACTCAGAAGATAAATTACAGAGAGCAATTTGGTCCTTGCACAAAGTAGAAAACTATTGTAATATGACAATATTTAAAGATAAAACCAAGACAATGGCATCCAATGGTAAGGAGTATTTAAGTGCAAATATAATAACTAATGATAAACCACTGGAACAAAAAAATACATTTAAATACCTGACATGTGAGATGACAATATTACAGACCATGATCAGTAACACAAACTGCAAAAATTCGAACAGTTGATAGGTACTATAAACCATTAACTCCTAAAAAAGGTAGAAAAGAGGTAGTACTAAACGTTTATGTGTTGACTGTGTCTGTTCTAATGTATGGGTCAGTCAAATGAGAAGGGCAGAGTTAGCAGAGAGACTCCTAAGACCTGTAGCTGGTTACAAACTCAAACATCGAATAAAACATTGCGAAATACTGAATGAACTGGGTGTCAAAAGCATACATTTGAAAACAGAGGGGAACAAAAATAAATGGCATAAACACATTCAAAGTATGTCAGAAGAACGAAAGCCTAAATTAATATGCAAATATGCACCTCAAGAGAAAAGGAATGTTCGGTGTGCTGAAAAGAGATGGAAAGATCAGCTCCATTCCACTTGAAAATGCAACAGGCAAGGAGAGCCGTGCTGCGGCTCGTGTTGGTGCTGTTTGTTGGTTTCCGCCCTCTGTTGGACGCCAGACCGCATCCTTTAGTTGGCATGGTTGCGGTTGTTTGTCTCCTTCTCCTCTTCACTGGCGCAACTCGTTTCGCAAGCGTTGCCTGTCCGCTAGTGACAGCAGCGGCGGTTATCGACATGTAGTAACTGTTGCCACATCTTTGGACAGACGTGGTTGTTTTTCCGTGTCGTGTGAGTGTGGCAGTTCGGTTGGGGACTCAGCAGGAGCCATGTCCGCGCAGTGGAAGAACACGCCGGGACCGCTGGTGGCACGGATGAACTGCCGGATAGAAGGGCTGTGGTCACAAGGGTGCACGATCTCGTCGTAAACCAGATATTGCAGGCTTTAAGACGAGGGAATTTCATTTCAAGTAGAGAAACCTCCACCATTATGATATCTTGCGAGTCTGCAGTGACTTGGGTTCCTGTTGCTGCTGGTAGTGCCGCCGAGGCGCAGGAGAAGAGCAGCGAGAGCAGTGCTTGGGGAAAGCGGATATGATTAGCTTACTGCGTTCAGCTTATTTCAGTTAGTTAAGTTCATCCAGCGGTATTTTTCCTGCCTGGTGGCCGCTAACGCCCCAGTTACCTGCCCTGGTGTTAGTGTATGTAACGGCAGTGTACGTTTCCTCGCCTTGCCGCTGCTGTCCGGTAGGGCGTGTAGTTTTGACAGCTTTCTTGATTGTAGGCCGTTTGTGATTCTTCTGCTTTGGCGTGTTGTTCCATTCTTGCATTTGATTTATTGGACGTCAGGTAGCTTCATCAAGATTATCATTAGTCATTCGCTAGAGTGCCACTAGTCTGATTACCAACTTGTGAAGTGAATGCAACTCTTGGCTGCCTATCTCATCGCTCGCGAAAGTGTTTGTTGCCATACCTTCTCAGAGGTCGATTCCTGGAGCACCGTCTGTGGTTAGTCCTTGCGTTTTATTATTGTATTATTTATTACCATACCTTGTAATGCCTACATTAAAGGACATGTATGTCTAGTTAATAGTTCCGCTCGCCTTCTGGAATAAATGTAGCAGTGTAAGGGTTGTGTTAGAAGTTTACCTTCATCTTATTTCACCCGTTTGGTGGTCAGTTCCTTGTTTCTTTTAATTAACCTTTGCTTACCTTTGCTGTTTTACAGCAGGTTTCTAAAATTTTTATATAATTGCCTTTCCTGGCGTGTAAGGCCTTCCCGGTGATTGAGGTCATTTGCTTCGAAAAAAAAATTCGGTATCTGTATTTTAGCAGTAAGCCTTAAAATCTTATTTACTGCCGTTCCTGGCGTCTGATACCTTCTGCAGTGTTTGTGGACACTTACGTTTTTAATATTTCAATACCTGTAAGTTGTAATCGCAGCGAGTTCGTAAGCATTCTTAATTTATTGCCATTCTTGATGTGTAAGGCATTCAGCCGTGATCACAGTGGCTTGTTGTTTTAAACATTATCTGTATCTGTATTTTATGGTGATTTGCTAAATTGTATCGCACTGAAAACACTATTATTTACATAGTTGTTTATGGCTCTGAGCACTATGGGACTTAACATCCATGGTCATCAGTGCCCTAGAACTTAGAACTACTTAAACCTAAGTAACCTAGGGACAGCACACAACACCCAGTCATCACGAGGCAGAGAATATCCCTGACCCCTCCGGAAATCGAACCCGGGAACCCAGGCGTGGGAAGCGAGAACGCTACCGTCATAGTTCTTTATCCCTTCATGAACAACATGTGGTACTTTTTTAATTATTGTTGAGTCTGGAATTACTGTTTTAAAAATAAATGTGTGTATCTGTAAAAAGCAACCAATAGTAACTGATTACGGCCCCGTCCAGAATCGTAACCGAATTCTGCCTCCCCTTGACTACTAGGTTTCCCAAGGGTGTCTAAACCAAAACTGGATATGATGACGATGATTTTAGACTTTTCACAGATGATGCTATTAACTCCCTAATGAAGTACAATCTGAAAGAAGCTGAAGAAAGTTTCAGTCACATTTTGATAATTTCAGAAGTGGTGTAAAGATAGGCAACTTGCTTTGAAGAAACATAAATGTAAAATTGTGTACTTTAAAAAAGGAAAAAAAAAATGTAGTGTTAATGTGTCACACACAGTTGGAATCTGTAAATTCATTCAAATACTTGGATGTAACATTTTGTAGGAAATCTAGAATGAAATTTTCACTCTACAGCGGAGTGTGTGCTGATATGAAACTTCCTGGCAGATTAAAACTGTGTGCCGGACCGAGACTCGAACTCGGGTCCTTTGCCCGTCCACCTAAGTGTAACATTACAGCAGCTGAGGCGGCTGCTTTACGTTCACTTAGAATGGATCCTGATATTGTTATTTTACCTGCGGACAAGGGTAACGCCACCGTTTTGTTGAACAAGCACAATTACATTTAAAAGATGCAGTGTCTACTTTCTGATTCGGCGTATCGCAAAATCGCTGCTGACCCTACTAAGAGTGTTGCGAGAAAGACAAATAGCCTCCTGAAGAAAAGTTCTTTGTCACAGGAGACTATCAAGAGTCTTAATTCTTACTGTGCTGTACCACCTACATTATATGGCCTCCCTAAGGTCCATAAAGAGGCTGTCCCGTTGAGGCCTATTGTTTCTAATATTGGTGCTCCAACATATCGGGTAGCTAAACATCTTGCTAGTTTGTTGAGCCCACTAGTAGGTAGGTGTGAACACCACATTAAGAACTCTGCAGATTTCTTACGTCGATTGCAGGGATTGCGTTTGAATGACTCTGATATTTTAGTCAGTTTTGATGTGGTTTCTCTTTTCACTCGCGTTCCTCTCTTTGATTCGTTGCAGCTAATTGAGGTTAAGTTTGGTGTCGAATTAACAAATTTGTTTCGACATGTGTTGATTTCCACTTACTTTTTATTCAATGGTCAGTACTACGAACAGACTGATGGAGTTGCAATGGGAAGCCCGTTGTCACCTATTGTGGCCAATTTGTTTATGGAGGACTCTGAGGAATGTGCATTGGAGTCAGAGACCTTGAAACCTGCGTGTTTTTTGAGATATGTAGATGATACTTTTGTTGTGTGGCCTCATGGTAGTGAGAATTTAAACCGGTTTTTGGAACATCTGAATTCAATCCACCCGAATATTCAGTTCACTATGGAGGTGGAAAAGAATGGATGCCTTCCCTTCCTTGATGTGTTGGTCAAAAGGAAGACTGATGGTACGTTGGGACATTCTGTTTATAGGAAGCCCACCCACACCGTCTTGTATCTGCGAGCTGATAGTTGTCACCATCCAGCTCAGCATGAAGGAGTACTTCGCACCTTGGTTCAGAGGGCCCACGTTATCTCAGACCCTGAAAGTTTGGCAGCTGAGCTAGCACATCTCGAAGTCACCTTTCGTCAGAATGGTTATAGTGAGAGGCAAATCAAACGTGCGTTGCGCCATCAGCCTTCTGTGCAACGGGTGAGTGACTATAGCAACGAAGTGGCGCCTAAGTCTACGGCCTTTTTGCCTTACGCAGGAAGCATTTCCAACAGGATTGGCCGTATTTTACGGAAATATGATGTGAAATGTGTTTATCGACCACCTTCCAAGATTAAGGCCCTGTTGGTGTCCGTAAATGATGATCTTGGTTTGCTTAAGGCTGGGGTCTATCGTATTCCTTGCAGTTGTGGCATGTCATATATTGGTCAGACAATCAGGACTGTGGAAGACCGGTGTATTGAACATAAGCGTCACACACGCTTACAGCAGCCGAGCAAATCCGCTATTGCAGAACATTGCCTTGACACCGGTCATTCTATGGAATACAACAACATGGAGATCCTGGCTTGCACGTCAAACTATTGGGATAGTGTTATTAAGGAAGCTTTTGAAATCAGACTGCTTGGAATCCGGCTCTGTCTCTCCTCAAAAAGCAGAGGGACAAAATTAGTGCTAACTCACTTGTTGATTAATAGTAACCATCGATATTTCTGATTTTGGTTATCTTTGGTCGTGTTGACACTTGTTCCGTGTGTGATATCTTCCTTGTTTCTCTTCTATGAACCGAGGTATTTAATTTGCTTGCACATTTTTTCTTCTTTGCATTTGTGCCTTGAGAATGGCAGGGTGTGCTCCTGTCGAAATATCGGCGGTGTCCGACGACGTCACCCGGCAGCAAACCCGTAAGTTATTTGAACATTCGATTCGCCGGGAAAAGTTAAGGTCTCACAGTGCTATGATTGTAATGGACAGTAGGATAGGATGACTCGCGGGAGAGCGTAACAAAAATGCGGAAGAAACTGAACTTTCAGACTCTTGAAGATACACGTAAACGAACCTGTGAAAGCCTATTTACAAAGAGCTAGTTTTAAAAATAATGACACTGGTAGTATACTACAACCCCGAACGTGTCGCCCATGTAGGCGTCGTTAGGAGATTAAGCTAATTGAATCACGCACGGTCGTAAAAAAAAAGTTCTTCCGTGAATGGAATGAGGAAACGCCCTAATAACTGGTACGTTGGGACGTACCCTTTGCCACACATGTCACAGTGTTTTGCAGAGCATGGATGTGGATATGGAGAGCACTACTAAGAGAGCGCACTAGGAGCTTTAGAGCGATGTAGCTGATGCAGACACGCTGAAGTAAGTCACAGCAGCGGACATCTGGAATTGGACAGCATGCCGCAAAACGCCATTTGTCAAACACTGCCAAATGCAGTGGAACCGCCGCCCCCGCAGCCATTGTATCCAGTTTCGTATCAACCAGGTACCGAGAGAAAACTGCGAAGGGAACCACAAGTAATCGGCACCAAACGGGACGGAAACCGCTGCTGTCAACGCATACAGACCACACCAGCCAAGGATGTTCGGAGATCGAACATTGTGAAGGGGACCACGTGCAACAGACATCTTGAATCGGACAATTCGCAACAAGACACCATTTTCCACGCCCTGACAAACCCAGTCCGTTACAGACATGAGAGGAACCGCTGCCGCCAAGCAATTAACTCGCGAAATCTGTGTCGGGAACTACAGTAATTGGAAATCTTTAGTGCCTCGCAACACGCCAATGTTTCAGAGCAGCACATATGCCTGTCTTCAAATGAGACAAGATGCCGAGTATGCCAAGGCTTTTAACCTGCAGTGTGTGAATGGTTAATTCCGTAGGGTGGCGGTTCAGTTACGGTTTTAGGGCTTCGTACCATGTCTTGCGCCCAGTGATTCGGGTAACCGTGAATGTGAACCAACTTGTTTATGTCAACATTGTCGTTGACGTAGTGTTGTTGTTTCTGTGGTATCGATAGGTGCAAGTTGGTAGGTTGACACTACGACACTGACACCGACGACAGCGCCCTATAGTGGGCGCTGTTCAGATCTATGAGCGCCGCTGCAGATTCTACCCATTTGATTCCGAGGAGACGACCTAGCACCATTGTTTATACTTCATAGGGGGGCATTACTGACTTTGTTACTTCTATGATAGTTTGTTCTACTACTAGTGGATATTAACGTTGATGCCTATCCAGTTTCGCACCTACAGGCTCTTCCGTGCAGGGTTACGTATGTCACTGACTAATATTCTCGGTTAAATGTACTTTCACGTAAGAAGCTGTACCGAGAATCTTGCCCCACCCGCTCCTCCTAGCTTGCTACATTCGGCCTACTCTTCAGTTTTCTGGAGCAGAGACCCAAGCGCCGCCTTCCAGGTGGGATACAAAATTTTCTGCTATGGCTTCGTTTACACTGCCTTGGACACTCCTAAGATGCCAACTGCCGTGGTCATAGAGATACACGAATACGTTCCTAATTTGGTGAACGCTGAACTACGCTATCGCAATTTTACTGGCCTTCTAGATCACCCGATCGTAATCCTAAGTAAAATAAGGAAAATGTGCGGGCCAACTTAGAACATCGGATGAGAAGTAGCTGTAGATGCTCCAGTCATCAATGACACGACGTACCTGAAGAAAGTTGTGGCTCTCTTCCCAGCTGAACTGAGATAGCTATCAAAGCTAGAGGTGATGCTGCACGGTATTAGTCTCATGTCTCCTGGGAGTGACAAGCTTTTTGTCCAGTATGAGAAATGTGTCTCGACAGTTTGCCTTATTACACCTTGTATAACATGGCCCTACAGTGGGAAAGTCTGACTGAAGACGGATTAAACCCTGAGAAATTAATAGTGTCGTGACAGCTGATTGTTATCTTGATATTTATAATAACGTGATACGTTATTGATGCTAAGATAGAACTGTGGTAAAGAAGTCGAATGGTAGAGTCCTGTTTATTGGGAGAATTTTAGGAAACAGTGGTTGACCTGTAAAGGAGGCCGCACGCAGGATGCTGGTGCGACCTCTTCTTGAGTACTGCTTGAGTGTTTGGGATCCGTACCAGGTCGGACTCAAGGAAGACGTCCCTGGAGGGAAGGCGACATTCTTTTCGAGAAACATTATTCAGAAAACTTAGAAAACCAGCATTTGAAGCTGAATACCGAACGATTCTACTGCCACCAACATACACCACGAAGATAAGATACGAGGAATTAGTGCTCATGCAGAGGCATATAGACAGTCGTCTATATGCGAGCGGAACAGGAAAGGAAATGACAAACAGTGATAAAGGGCACCCTCCGTCACAAATCGTACGATAGCTTGCGGAGCTTCTATGTAGATGTAAATTATAACAACCCTACCACAACAAAGGTCAAAAATTAATTATGATTGTAGTGTTGCTCACGCTGCTAAATATTGCATTTTTGGGCAACAACAAAGTTATATTATGTGGCAGGTGTCATTAGAGCACAGTTAATAAAGTCATTTCTTGAAATAATGGATAAACTAGGCAGTCATATTTTCGTGTTTCCCACGCTGTTCTCGTAGTGAACTCATGGTTCAATCGTCAAAAATTTAGGTAGTGATGATTCCAAGCTCGGATGAAAAAAGGCCTAGGTGTTATTCTGCGATATTCAAAAGTTTTATAGATGCGCTTCACAAACCATTCTTGAAGATTAAACTTTTGCAAGTTAGGACAATGGTGATGTGAAAAGGTAATCAGCACTCCGAATTTAAGTTACACTTCTTTTTTTTGTTACTTTTGTTGCAACATCACTTCACAATATAAAACATACTTGAAAATATCTTCCTCACTGTTAAAGTTCACATTTCATAAACTGACTACAATTTGCGTCTTTTCAACATGACGACCAAGACTTGACTCTCTAATAACCGCTTATGCGACCAAAAATCAGAGTTACAAGTACGACAAAGATCGTAGTGACAAAAGAAAGAGTACACATAAGAATAATATCATTGCAATATAAACATATCGATGTATCAATGTACGTCTACATTAATGAAATCAAATCTAAATGTTGTCACATAAATATGTTAACTATCTTACGGAAACCCAGTAGAATATTGCTTGTATCGAGAGGTTGAGGTGAGGTGCCGTAATGGTTACGTAATTCAAGTACCATTACAAGATATAGATGTAAATGTAGATGTAGAAGCGAATATGTCTTTCAGAGAAACACACGTCGCCGCTAGACACAGCTGCACACAGACCACGTTGCCTTAACATTAAGCTCGGCGTCAAATCCCCAATAGGAAGCCGGTGCAGAGCGGAGTGGGCACGTGAAGCGCTCGCGCCGCAGGCAGTAGTGAAGCTCTCAGTTGTCGGATGTGGGAGTAGCGCGGCTTCAGGAGCTGCTCGGCGAAACACGCGCGGTCTGGTGTAATGGCGCGACTGCCAGCGGCCAGGCTACACTAGGCTTGTGTGGTGCGCGCGGTGTGATGTGCAGCTACCGGCCGACCGCACGGCCTGCACCTGCATCAGCCTCTCCCGGTCAGCGTCGAGCTGCGGGCAGTCCGCGAAACTAGGGCCAATAACACCCGACGGCAACCACACGTCGTTTCCGTAGTGTATGGTGAATCCGTGGTCGGTATACTCTCACATGCTTACGTCAGAGATCGTTTGGATTATCCTTCAACTGTCCCAAACAAGATATTGAATTGTACATTTTCGAGTGTTGTAGGTCAACAGGCACCAAAAGTAACAACTACCACGACTCTGCACTTTCATACAGAAAACTCCACTGAGGATGTTACGTACCCGTTGCACCTTGTCTGTTGTTTGACGATTTTGTGAACTGTTCATTGCCTTGGTGCGGTGTTTGAACTGCTTACTGACGTATTGATTCAATATCGGAAATTTCGTAAACATCACTACCCGACAACCTACTCCTGAGGTATGTGTACCAATGTAATAACTTCCAGAAACATGCGCCTATACGACGCATGTACTCTCAGTCTGCTGCTGCCACGCCTCAATATAAGTATCAGACATTTTGAAGACAGCTTTCCTGGAACAGCTTACTTCTGAGGTACACATATAAGTGTAAGAAATTCCATAACCATACGCCTAGTGTGATACGTGCATCTAAATCGGCTACTGCCACTCCTCAATGTTAGTAACTCCGTAAACATACTACTGTAATTGGGATCACGAAATTAAGTTCATGAGAAGGAACCTACGTCGATATGCAGTTGTCTCCGACTACATAAAAAAAACGTAATTGGTATTGTCACTTGAGTTACCCACTGCCCTTTTTGATTTCATTCATTCATCGTAAACAACCGTATACTATTCTGTATTGCGCCATACTACTCATACAATAAATACATTTCGCCCCGTCTTGCGCCATGGTTTGTCAGCTCCATGCGCCGACGACGCAGAAAACTGCCTATACGCATTTACTGCGTGTTTCAAAGGTCAAAAGTTCTCCCCCTCCCCTTCCCCACTTCGTCTTGTTTCCAATAGAGATGGGGAACGAGTAAGATTCGATACACTGTAGCATTGCCGATATCTGTAGCTTTACATCGTTCAAATGTGGTTCCGGCAGTCTTAACGACCTCACGGATATGAGATGTGAAATGGCAGTGGTCAGTATGATAATACAACGAACATGACTCGTCCTATCTTCATAATAAACCACAATTAAGGCTTCATTGCTCCTAAACCAAAGTTAAACGTTTATCTAGTAATGTACTATTAGTCCGCAGCTCGTGGTCGTGCGGTAGCGTTCTCGCTTCCCGCGCCCGGGTACCCGGGTTCGATTCCCGGCGGGGTCAGGGATTTTCTTTGCCTCGTGATGACTGGGTGTTGTGTGCTGTCCTTAGGTTAGTTAGGTTTAAGTAGTTCTAAGTTCTGGGGGACTGATGACCATAGATGTTAAGTCCCATAGTGCTCAGAGCCCAGTCCGGAGCCGCGCGACTGCTACGGTCGCAGGTTCGAAACCTGCCTCGGTCATGGATGTGTGTGTTGTCCTTAGGTTAGTTAGGTTTAAGTAGTTCTACGTTCTAGGGGACTGATGACCATAGATGTTAAGTCCCATAGTGCTCAGAGCCATTTGAACCATTTGAATTTTGCTCAGAGCCATTTGAATCATTTTTGTACTATTACCTTGATTATTGATGTTTAGTCCTAATGAAATTCCACAACTCTTGTAGCATGTGACAGAACGGATTAAGATTTGAGCTGAACCTGTAGATGACTAGATCGTTACAGTTGGATGTCCAGCTCGAGATAAATATGAACTGGAAAGGAAATCAGCATGTGTCTTTTTCACAGGCAGAAGTCTGTAGCTGGCCTCAGGCCATCATAACAAAACCATATTCTCCTGCTTTATCTTCTCCTCCTTCAATCACTAGACCATTTGGTCTGTTCCGAGTTCTTGATCCACCCATCCATCTTTTCTTTAGTCTGTAGATGTTCTTCTTCCTTTGAGGATGGAGTGTAGCAGTTGTGACTGCTACGGTCGCAGGTTCGAATCCTGCCTCGGGCATGGATGTTTGTGATGTCCTTAGGTTAGTTAGGTTTAAGTAGTTCTATGTTCTAGGGGACTGATGACCACAGAAGTTAAGTTCCATAGTGCTCAGAGCCATTTGAACCATTTTTTGTAGCAGTTGTTCTGGAATACGTTCATCAGCCATTTGTTCTGTATGTTCTTTTCATCCTTTCCTGTATCACTGAATCTTTTTATTTAGTTGTAAATTCATTTAAGTTGAAATTTTTCCAAATGGTTTCATTTTTTAAATCTGTCTTTTCTCGTTACTCCCCGCACTCAAAAAACACGTCTCCGCTGCTTTGAATCTAATAAGTGCTCTAGAGTTCATAGTCCACAGTGAATCCGTATAGCTTCATAAAATTTTATAATTTTTGTGCTTTCGACCTGAATTTCATGCATCATTTTCACAAGTATCCAAATGACTTGTATTTTGTGCCATGTTCAGAAGTATTTATCAAAAATTATGCAAATGGTGCAACACACTGTATTTCCTTGGCTAAAATGTATAACTTTCGTTGTCAGGGAAACATACACACACACACACACACACACACACACACACACACACACACACACACAGTAGACAATATTCCTCATCTGTGCTTCACCTTGGTTTCATATCTTACTAAAAAATGTTTATGTCGAATATGATACTGTCTCGAATGTAAATTTCGTCTTACAGGAGTGGACACAATATGAAATGTAACGTAATGGTGTAGCTACAGTATATCCACATCTGCCTCGTCATCACTACATACCATCTCTCTCTCTCCCTCTTTCTGTGCTTCATACTCCATTACATTTTTGTCTCATCAATAATTTCACCTCTGTCTGACTTATACACCTTAGAAAGATATTTATGTAAAATACCGTACTTCCTCAGAAAATTTCATCTTTCCCTCTCAATGATTACTTGAATGTGAAATCAATAGTATAGAATATTACAGAATGGGAATAGAAAAAGAGCAAGCAAAATTACACTAGATATAAATTTTGTTAAAAAAAATAATATTCCACAGAAACGTTAGATGCACTATCAGCTGTCTGTACTCAATTTTAGCGAGTCAGTGTATCATGCCTAGTGGCGAGAATGAGTTTATAAAATTTCCCAAATTTAGTAATAAGTCGAAGTTGCATTTTACAATTTATGCTAATGAGCGATCCATGTTAGAACATGTTAGAACGTTTACAGCTGGGGTACTGAATCTGGTTCATATTCTGATCAAGGACATTTACATGCACCATCCTGTATATATAACTACACATACGGTATCTATGATGAGAGACATTCAGAGTTTAAATTCTACAATATTTTTACATTTTTACACATGCTCTAAAATCACTTACAAATGATGTGCAACGTTCTGTGTTTTTATGCGGTAATGATTCCAAGATAAGGCATTCCTTCAGTTCATTTCAACTCATGGTATTCACATCAGTTACAAATCACATTTAATGTTTTTACATCTTCAGCCATCATCAATATTACCATAATCTTTCAGGTAATAGTAACTCCAAGCTGAGATATTCTCACTTATCTGGAAGGAAACTTTTATCATCTTATGCCAATAAACATGGCTTGTGCTGTTTAGCAGTAGAAACTGCATCGTAGTTTCATTGAATTAAATGCTGCACGGTTGTTGCAGTTTCGATGTTCAAGGAATTTTGCTGGTAATCATATAGATTTAGCTTCTTAACAGCAGACTGTTTCACACAGTTTTGTTCTATGTATTATGTGTCCATGCTCAGTCCTTAGAGCAGAAATATTGGCTCATAGACTGACAAATATGGTAATAAGTTTAGTTACCATTCAACTCCTCTTTCACTAATCCACCATACTTTTTATTTATAAGCAATTATTTACCAGTGGAATGCTTAATTTATTATTTACAGGGAACTCTGAAGTATCAAACGATTTATATACATCTCTCTTGACATCGTCATAAATATCTTAAGTTTTAATATGATAAATGCAGCTATCGGTAAACCTATCAGATAGTTTTACAAGCTTTTCTGGAAACTTGTGTAATACGTATCCATAATGAAAGTTATAAGAGGTGTCTGTGAAATATCCAAAACAGACATTCCTATTCCTATGTGTTTAGCAAACACTAAATAAAACCTCTTTAATTAAATTCCAGCAAAATTATCGTTAAAAATAGCACTACTTTGAAAATTAAGATTTTTCAGCCAATGAAGCCACTCCATATCTATATTCGGAGGATGTTTCTAGTTTTATGTCTCTTATCTTTGCACATTTATCATGGTGTTATCAGACATAATGATTCATCTGCTTGAAAAATTTTCAGTGCTTGCTTTCATACATTTCTAAACTTTAATCACGATCTGTGGTTTCATGTAGGGAGCTTGCCGAAACGATAAAATTCTATAAATCTCTTGATACTAATATATTACGCAAATACTGCTTTATATTTTTGCAACAAGTAATTAAATAAGAAGAGCTACAAAAAAAACAATAAATAAGAAGAGCTACAACATTCAAAAGAAGATTAAAGTTTTCCTTGCTATATAAAGTAGAGATTAATTTCATTTGTTTGTTACCTACAAGTAGTAAGTCCAACTTTTAAAACTGAATCCTATGTCAAAATTGTCTGTTATGTATTCCGTGGTCTATGGGTAGCGTCTATGAATGTAATCTGTCCCGGTTTCGAACTCAGCCATCATTTCAGTTTTGTGAACTTAGTATCGCGCGAGAGCATCGATGCACACACCTCGCGCGCGTTTTCCATCGGAGGAGCCGGACCCTGAAGCTGCCTCCATACTTCCCTGTCAACTGCCTCCCATGAGGCTCACAGGTAAGTGACGACGAATATTGTAGCTGTCGCTGCACTTATAACAACATGGAACTTTGCGTTGCACCTATTGTCGTAGTCTTAACTTATTTTTACACTTGCAGTACAACACTACCACTAATACACACGGAACAGTTATTTTTATTATGCACATCGCACTTTAGTGTGCATCTTCACACAGCATTCGTGCTCAGTTCCTTCGTCGATAGCGTTCATTTCCAAAACAATCAATTTTACAGGTTTCCTCCATTGGTACATAAAGTCTTAAATTCAACTCTTTAAAAAAAAAGATCACTTACGAGCTAATATTTACAATTAATGGTCACTCCTTTGGTTAAGTCCAGTGAACAACTGCTTTGTGAATGGACTCTTTATGTCTTAAGGCTTACTTGTGAACCTAAAAATATTCTTTCAAACTTTCTTTTAAGGGCTCATCTCCTCATTATGAAAACTACAGATTTCGCAACACTCGTTGCATTTATTCTTCAGTAAACCCAAGATCATGTTCTACTGCCACGCAGCATATCTACTACTTTACGAATACGCATTTAACGCTGAACCCTTTCTTTTGTGCTTTCCTTTGTGCTTCCCAATTTTTTTTTTTTTTTTATATTTGAGGGCAGACTGGCTAACAATTGGTCTCCCTCTTCGCTTCATGTACTCAGCAATCGTTCTCTGCTAAAAAAATAGGGTAACGCGTGTCTACTATTTTTTGCATGAATGGAATTACCCACATTTCACTGGGTTTACGTAACCTGTCCATAACAAACATTACCAAAGCTAGCGAAGTTCATCGCGCCACTTGTCTCTTTTCTCATAAGCACTGCTTTGCCTCGAAGCACACGTGCCTTTCACAAGTCGACCCTTGGTCTGGGTTAATGAACCAGGATCAAAAGGAACGGGTTGGTTGATTGTTTTGGGGAAGACCAGACAGCGAGGTCATCGGTCTCATCGGATTAGGGAAGGACAGGGAAGGAAGTCGGCCGTGCGCTTTGAAAGGAACCATCCAGGCATTTGCCTGCAGCGATTTAGGGAAATCACGGAAAACCTAAATCACGATGGCCGGACGCGGGATTGAACCGTCGTCCTCCCGAATGCGAGTCCAGTGTCGAACCACTGCGCCACCTCGCTCGGTAAAGGAACGGGCACAAGGAAAATGGATTTCATAAGAAGAGTGTCTTAGGTGACATTTTTACAATAAAATCTGCATGTAAATAAAATTATTATAAACATAGGCTCATATATAAATTTCAACCTATTTCATTATAGCATGCTTTGCTACTTCTACGTCTTACTCTGGTTATAGTCAGTATTAAGTTTAAATATCACTGCATTGCTTGTTCTTTAGATTAGCCATCAATCAAGGTATTGAATAGTCGCTAGATTACACTACAAAACTTCTGAAGATCTTTACTTGGACTTATTTATAATACAGGGGGCTTGCTGTGTGGTTATTTAGTACCTTGATTCTACTGAAATTAATTCGCCAGCTAACATTCCTCATATACTCTTTAGATTGGGCTCAGATCACAAGGAAACAGTTCACTTTCATGGCAATTAATGGTCTCGTGGAGTACTTACGCTACATTATTGATGCTTCATGGTTTGCCTCTATTTGTGCTGTATTTCACCTAACCTAGTTTGTTACAGCTTATTGTCTGCTTGTGTGAACACATGTGGGTTACCACTTGTTTTCTCATTTAACAGTATGCTTTATCTGAACTTTAAGCTAAGATATTTTCTCCACTCCTGTTCACTGTCTGGACGTTTTGAACATGTATTTTTTTTAGTAGGTAATTTGGGCTTTTACAACAGAACTTCAAGTACTTACATTACTAAAAATAAATCTATAAATCTTCTTGTACCTTGAGAGAAGTGCTTATTTACGCATCCTCCTCCATTTCTCACCTTTACATATTTATATAGCTCCGGGCAATCGCCTCGCAAGCACTTTTTTTTTAATACTAACTTAAAGTTAAATTGAAATTCTTGCTGCAATCCCAATTTCCTGCTTCAGCTTGTTGAAGAAATATCAGTTCAATGTCCATCACTATAAACAATTTTTCTATACTTAACATTTAATACTTAAAGTTTACATGTAGTAGCCGTTACCATGTAGTCAGTGCGCTGTTCAACACAATACTTATCATTAACAGTTCACACAAGGAAATTTCCAGTACGCAAGAAATAAGAAACCAAAACATATTCTATCTGCAGTTGAAGCTGCGTCTGTAAACTAACTCTTTGTTTCAGTGGACCAATTGCTCCAGATATGGAGAACCCTGAATCGGCAATGATAAAACTTTTGAACCAGAAGACACCTGTCTGAAGAGACATGATGACATGACATTGATGTTTGCTCCTGTATCAACAATGGCTATGACAGGAATGTTGGCAATAGAAATCTTAATCGAAGTCTGGACCTGTTTATCATAAATGTCATTAATGTCTTGAGTTTCTCTGTCAGGTGCAAGGTCATCTCGTAAGTCGGTCTCATGGTCGTACCGTATCACATTAACATACTCAGAATCAGAGTATTCGTTAGTACCCCCACTGGAACCGGCAGCGACCTCTAGGAGGCTGAAAGGCGCTGCCTCTAATTTTCCGCAGGGTGTTTAGTCTGTTTGTCATTCATGGCCTTAAGTGTTTGTTCCTTTTCATATTGGTGCTGGTTATGTGGTACAAATGCCGGTGTAAAGTGGTAAAATCCACTGGGTGCATTCACTTGTGAATAGAATAGTTGAGGCGGCTGCTGTCGCCCAACCTTTTGGTTGCCAGCAGAACCATTTCCCTGTGAAGGAAATTTCGCATTTGGTGCAGTTTGAAACTTGTTCCGTGGTCCTCTATCCTGTGAAAAGTTGTTCTGATGTTGTGCTGGGTGGACTCCGCCATGCCCATGCCACTTGCTATTTTTCCACCTATAACTTTGATTGTACACTTGTCCGTTTGAAAAATTACCAATCGTTTGTGGAGAATTTCCATACTGCTCAGGCGCAGAATTAAAGGGTGGGTTTCCGTACTGATGTTGTACCTAGTGGTTGTAAATTGGGTGGTATCTCTGCTGATTACTGTAATTGGTTTTCTGCTTCCGTTTAAAGTTATTGCCGTTTGTGTTTTCATAACGGCTGGCATGTTGGTACTCGCGATCGCAGTAGCGCACTCTCTCCTTCGGCGCATTGTTGTCCGCGTGCCATGCATTCTGCTGGCTGCCAGGGAAAAATTTGCCGCTGCCAACCTTGGAACGCACATCCTTGCTAATTAAATCTAAGGAATCCAGCACAGAAAGGAATACATCCGTGTCTTCTTCGGACACATTTACTAGTTTCTCTCTACGAGTAATAGACACCGTGAGTTTGCTTTTGAGAATCATAATTACGTTCTTGGAAGAAATCGGAGAATCCCAGAATTTAATTTTTGCTAGATACTTCTCAAAGTATCGCCGGAGACTTCCGTGCTTCTCAATGAAAATTTCCGCACCATGCACCTCCTTCCTTAATCTTTGCTGTACCCCATTACTCCAAAATTTTGCCAAGAACATTTTCTCAACCTATTCATAATTCCTACACGTGTCTACCATTTCCGTTCCCCATAATGCTGCATCACCGGAAATAAAGCCAGTGACGAACTGAATACGCTGTCTGTCTGTCCAGCTCCTGGGAAATATGCCGGAAAAATTCTTTAGGAACACGATGGGGTGTATTTCTCGCTTCTGCGGATGAAAAACAGGAAAAGTGCGATGCTTAATCACACTTTCTTCTTGCATTAAACTCACAATTGTGAGCGGATCATTTATTTTCCCCACTCGAGGCTCAACAGAACCGTTGTTTTGCATGTAATAGGCAGTGAACCATAAGGAGTTGACTGACATTCGTCACCGTCTGTAGAGTTGTTCCCTATAGTTTGCGTATGCGTGTGCGGATTTTCTACTCAGTTTCTCAGCATTCTGACCTCGTCCACTACTTGCTGCTTCCACTCAGGAAGATCCCCTGTAAGTGTCCTCCGAATCTGTCCCAATTCAGAAACCACTGTGTCACCCGACTTACCAGAAGCAGCTAAGATTTCATATGTTACATCCTTAACAGTCTCCCTAAGCTCCTCCCTGACCTTCTTTTCGATAAAAATATCTTTACCCTTTATCCATTCACCCTAGTGTTCCGACAATGCCTTCGCGTGTGCTTTCACGGTGCTCTGAACCTGTTCTTCGATATTGATTGAGTCTATCTGCCTTGACATATCCTCTACTACACCTTCAATGTCAGATACTGCATTTTTAACTGAGATTATTTCTTTGGTAGCTGCCTGAATTTTTGTGTTTAATTTTTCCAGATATTTCAGCTATTTCACTTTTCACCTGTTTCTGCATTTTCTGAATTTTATCACTGATCTTAGTTTGCACCTCACGCAAATGGGTATTTAATTCAGCCGTAATTTCTTTATGCAGATCTGTTTTGATTGTGCCTAGCTGTGTTTTTACTGATTCGCTTACAGCATCTAATCTGGCGTTAACAGTCTCATTTTGTGTTTTTATAGTTTCATTTACTGCGTCAAACTGTTGTTTCAGCATTTCCATTAACGCACCGAGGCCATTTGTAGCTGCAGCGGGAAGAGTATGGACTTTTGGGTCTCTTTCCCCTGTTACAGACATGGTTAGTTCAGTTTCCATACGGGAACCTACCGTTCGCGATCGTAAAGGGTATGGAATACTGTTAACGTCTTCACTCCCGTCTCTTGTTGTCACCTGTCTCTGTTTACTATCTGCCATTTTCGTCAGTAAATCACGTGCTACGCAAGGCTTTCGTCGTTTGTCAGTGACGTGGTGAGTCTGCTAAGAGCACCGCTCTCGCGTGAGCAACAAATGAAATTCTATCTGGCGAGAAGACAAGATGGAACATAAACGTTTCAGACAAATGAATGAAGAGGCTCTTCACTGCAAATTTCACAAAATATTCACCATGTTGAAAATGTAATACAGCTATACTAACAATGGAAAAAAATTTTTGTTATCAGACTACGAAGAATTTTACTTTGAAAGATAAAATAAAGCAGATTTTCTATGGCGGGAAGGAGATAGAAAGGATGTGGATCGACTTGGAAAAGCAACGTTGCTACTGAAGCACTACACTGCGTATGCAAAATTCTGACTTACTTTTTGATGGCTTGGTTACCGCTATGTTGTCTCAGCAAATTCGCATCTCTTTTCTTTTTCTTTCTGTCGATAGTCAAACTGTGTTATTGACCAGCATATTTTCCGTCATTCTCACAGAGAGATGATGTGTACATGAAACGACAGAACATTTATTAACACAAGCACATAAAAATTTTTCCAAGAATTTGAACTAATTTTTGGTCAGGTCCCTGTTCGGGCGCCAAGTGTGATGTTGCAAAATAAAAGTGATGTTGTTATTCAGTGGAAAAGTTGGAAATTGAGATTTCGCTTACTGTTCTATCAAGCACAATTGGCGTAAGAATCATGGATTGACCATTGTCATAAAATATTGCATTATCAAATGTGAATAGTTTTTACTTGCAGTTTTGGTTGGCTTGAGGCAGTCACAACTAGCGTGCTATTGATTAAGAAATTGCGTTATCGTCTTTCTAATTACTTCATGATCGTAGATACGATCATACCCGGCCGTGAAGTTAGTGTTATGACAAAACAATTTCCTAAGGGACCAGAAAGTTCTTAAGGGCGCAAAAACAACTGTAACATCACAACCGGCCGCGGTGGCCGTGCGGTTCTAGGCCCTCCAGTCCGGAGCCGCGCTGCTGCTACGGTCGCAGATTCGAATCCTGCCTCGGACATGGGTGTGTGTGATGTCGTTAGGTTAGTTATGTTTAAGTAGTTCTAAGTTCTCTCTATGCTATGCTATGGTTTGTAGGTCTTGCAACAATGAGTAAAGAATCCACCCCTGAATCACAACAAATGTTCTTTGAGTGCAAGATGTAAGCCTTTTGATAGTAAAATGTATGTCAGATTTACATTTTTGTTGAGTGTGTACCCAAGAAGAAGAAAAGCATTCTACAACGAGTATGAAACACACTCTCAAATCAGTGTGTCACCTCTTCATCTCTAAACTGGTCAGATCGGCTGGCTTTCCAGCAATAATTGTAATTTCATAGTGAAAATAACAGGGTATCACCTCACCACACGCAGCCAGGCACCCACTACCGCTGCCTGCCGAGAAAGTTTTCAGTGTACAAAGAATATCCTATTTAATCGTATTCATATCTTCTTTCCGTTTCCGGTACGTTCATTGCTTCCCTATACTCGTGGACTTCGTGACTGTGTCAATACCAACAATGTATGATTAGCTTTTCCGTGCTTCAGTGTGATGCTGCGTAGCTATAAATCACTCATCAGAGTAATTGAATTTGTGTGTGTGTGTGTGTGTGTGTGTGTGTGTGTGTGTGTGTGTCATCAATGACTGTGTGTTTGGCTGTTGCCTGTAGTGTCTGCAGAGTGTTATGTGTAAGATGTGCCTTCTTAACAGACTGTGTACGGTAAACTGCCATCCAAACGTTTCAAAACATCAATATTATTTGCAAACAATACTTAGAAGACAATATTTTCATCATTTTATCTCACACATTGTGTCATTTCAGTTCTAAATAATCAGTAAAAGAATTGTATTTTGCTCGTCCATTAGAGCTAATTTTTTCATTAATTTGTGATCATATTCTTGCCCAGTGTAGGGTCTTTCCATTTCCAGGTATTGTAAACTCTAAAACATTTTGGACATTCAGATTGTTTCCTCTTTTGTGGGAGAACTTTCATAGGAAACTATATGCCTGTCCTTACCGCTCGTTCGTAATGTGTTACCAAAACACAAAAACATGATATCCTTTACTACAACATGATTGAATGTGGCAAGAATAGGTCAACATTCGATGTTAGAAGACAATGCCACTGTCTCTAGTCACCCACGCCCCTTTCCTTTCCACAAAGCAATCAAAGAACTATTTCCCTCAGAAACTTCGAAATTCCATGAACGGCGTGAAACCGTTGTTTGAAATGCGTTTGGAAATTTTTAACATTTCGATCCGTTCCGTTTTAATGCTATGCGCATGCCGCCACTTGAAAAGCATTGTGAAAGTTCTTTACATTCCGAACCATTCCAATCGGCGCCCTGTGGAATTTTTTTGATGTTCTGATCCCTTCCTTTTTGACAGTGTGTGTGAATACCGCCGTTCGAAATGCATTGTGGAATACGATACTTTGGCATCCAAAATAAATAATGTAGATACATTGGCAATTTTGTGACATCTATACTTTCATAAACGTGAGGTTTACAGGTCAATACTGTACAGGCAAATAAAGTACCTGAAATGTATTCGAAGTTGTGAATACGAACAACCATGAGTTATATAAGGGAACAGCGATAATGAAAACATGTGCCAGACCGGGACTCGAACATGGATTTCCCGCTTTATTGAGCTGTCGCCTTCACCTCTTTTCCAATCCATATGTCATCGTTCCTGCTTCACAACTTGCACTCATACACACATTATGTAATTCGCACACAGGGGGGAGGTAAGCTCTGTGGGACCAAACTGCTAAGATCATCGGTCCCTAGGCTTACATACTACTTAATCTAAGTTAAACTATCTTAAAGCTAACGACAAAACACACACTCCCATGTCCAAGGCAGGACTCGAACCTCAGACGGGGAGCCGCGTGAACCGTGGTAAGGCACCCTAGACGGCACGGCTACCCCGCGCGGCCCACAGAGCAGGACGCTATAATAGTAATTATTATAATATTATAATAATATATAATATATAACGCGTCCTGGTATCGGCGGATAAATCCAATTATGCATCGTTTTTCTTAACACCACAGGCACTGAAATAAAATAACCCTGAAGGGTAACAGATTGCAGTGCTTCAGTCGTAGACCCCATAGTAGCTAAAGTGAAAGAAATATACAAATAAATGTGTAACTAGCATCTTACACTTGGCAACAAATCACAAAAAATTGTAAATTTCTTCAGAATACACACACAAAGGTAATAATAATGAGATTCTCTACATTCAATAAAAGAGACGTCTACTGACAAATTTTAATGATATTTTAAATTGCTTCTGATAGCTCGTGCATATCGTTTGTATCAGTATTTACCTGGAAATATGTCAACAACAACGCAGATGACGAGGATATCCAGAGGTGTCTTCCAACTGATTCCATTCGCTCGTGGTACCCCTCTTCGCCTTCAAGCTTTCATTCAGTGCCGCGCGATTCTGTAACGGGTTTGTTTTCTCGACAGTGCAGTTGGTATATTAATAGTGATGCACAGCCACTTGGATAGGTTTCCCAACGAAGAGTTGATCAACACGCATCTCGAATCCGGATTCACTGAATGCAGAACAAAAGGAGCACAGCCGCGCTGTGTTGAGCTGTTTTCGACGCAGTGGCATGAGTTGTCATAATCGTGCAGACACGTTTTATTTCTTTTATTCTTTCCAAACAGGATGAATGTAATTTGAGGCATGTCTTCAGCGGTTGCGTTAACCCTGATATGACATTTAATGCTTTCCGTGATATATGGAAACGAGCACACACTAAGACTGAATACAGTTTTATAGTTACTAGTGATTTCAATAACAGTCGTTATTGTGATAACAGAGTAATAGAAAGGTAACACTGAAAATGAAATCTGGTGACATTATTGAAAACGCCAAATAGCAGCATCATACAGCAACAATCGATGTCTACAAAATTATAGACTTGATATAACTAAAAGTGGCAATTCATTAGCATAAAAACTTAAAAATGTGCACAAAGTTACACTAACCCCTTGAATATAATGTATAATTAAACCCTCTTACCAAATTAGGTGTTCGTAACTTCGTTAAAATATCGGATACCAATTTCTTTTCAAACATCGATGAATTGCTAATGACTTTCGATTTATTGCTTCCAAGAGCACAAAATTTCGGCTTGGGGGTATTTTCACAACGTAAAAACGAATCCAGAATGAAAATGATGGGACATCATAGAACGTAATTTTTCAACACATGGCGGATACCTCCTCTATACAGAGGCGCTGATGACCTCGACGTTGAGCGCCCATAAGCCCCAACACACACACACACACACTCTATACAGAGGCGCAGCAGTGTCTGTAATGCAGAAGTGGCCACGGACTTCTGTCTCACTCATCTAGCTAGCAACAGCTGTAATCAAGGTTGGATAAGTGTGCATAATATGCTTCTCGGAGTGTGTGTGTGTGTGTGTGTGTGTGTGTGTGTGTGTGTGTGTGTGTGTGTTTGTGTGTGTGTGCGCGTGTGCTTAGATTTTTTTCGTGAAAATACTGTAGGTATTTTCCTTTTATGAACCATGAACCCTGCCGTTGTGTGTCACAGCGATACAGACAGCCGCACTGTAGGTGCAACCACAATGGAGGGATATCTATTGAGAGGTCAGACGAACGTGTAATTCCTGAAGAGAAGCAGCAACATTTTCAGTAGCTGCAGAGGCAACCGTTTGGATGATTGACTGACTGGCTTTTCAATATCAATCAAAACGGATTTGCTGTGCTGGTCCTGCGAACGACTGAAACCAAAGGGAAGCTATATCTCTAATTTTTCTCGAAGGTATGCTGTTCCACTGTTCACTTTATGGTTAAATTATGATGGCGTCCTCTTGGATAAAATATTCCGGAGGTAAAATAGTACCCCATTACCATCTCCTGACGGGTACTCAGGGGGATGTCGTTATCAAGACAAACAAAACGGATCGGAGGGAGCGTGGAATGTTAGATATCATAATCGGGAGGTAGAATAGGAAACTTAAAAAGTAAGATGGATAGGTTAATGTTCGATATCGTAGGAGTTAGTGGAGTTGGTGGCAAGAGGAACAGGACTTCTAGTCAGGTTAATGTAGGTATAATCCAGGAGCATGTTTTACAACTAATAAGAAAACAGGAGCGCGGGTAAGCTAATATGAACTGCGTAGTGAACGCAATATTGGAGCCAAGATAGACACTAAGCCCGCATCCACCATAGTAGTACAAGTTTATATGCTAAGTAGCTCTACAGACGATGAAGAGATTGAAGAAATGTATGATGAGATAAAAGAAACTATTCAAGTAGTTAAGGGAGATGAAAATTTAATAATCATCGTGGACTGGAATGTGACAATAGCAACAAGAAGACGAGGAAAAACCGAAGGTGAATATGGACAGGGGGAAAGGAATGAAAGACGAAGCAGCCAGAAAGAATTTTGCACACAGCATAATATAATCATCGCCAACACTTTGTATAGCAATCGTGAAAGAAGATTGTATTCGTGGAAGAGACCTGGAGAAACCGGAAGTTTTCAGACTTATTATATAATAGTAAGACAGAGATTTCGGAAACTGATTTTAAATTGTAAGACTTTACCAGAGGCAGACGTGAACTTTGGACACAATTTATTGGTTATGAACTGTAGCTTAAAATTGAAGAAGTTACAAAAAGGTAGAAACTGAAGGTAATGGGACCTGGACAAACTGAAAGGAACAGAGGTTGTCGAGAGTTTTAGTGGGACCATTATGACATGATTGGCAAGAACAGCAACAAGGTAAAAGTGGAATGGTTAGGTTTGAGAGAGGATATATTGAAGGCAGCAGAGAATCAAATAGTTAAAAAGACGAGGGCTAGTAGGAATCCGTAGGTAACATAAGAGATACTGAATTTAACTGATGAGAGCAGAAAATATAAAAGTGCAGTAAATGAAGCAGGAGAAAGGGAATACAAACGTCTAAAAAGTGAGACTAACAGTAAGTGCGAAATGGCCAATCAGGAATGGCTGCACGACAAATGTAAGGCTTTGGAAGCATAGATGCTGCGTGTAGGAAAATTAAAGAGACCGTTGGAGGAAAGAGAATCACCTGCACAAATATCAAGAGCTCCAACATGAAACCGGTTCTAAGCCAAGAACGGAAACCAGAAAGGTGGAAGGAGTGTATAGAGGGTCTGTATAATGTAGATGTACTTGAGAGCAACGTTATGCAAGTGGAAGAAGACATGGGTGAAAATGAGATAGGAGATGAGATACTACGTGAAGAATTTGACAGAGATCTGAAAGACATAAGTCGAAACAAGACCCCAGGAGTAGACAACATTCCGTTAGAACTACGGATAGCCTTTCGAGAGCCAACCATGACAAAACTCTTCCATCTGGTGAACAAGCTGTATGACAAAGGCAAAATACCCTCTGACTTCCAAAAAAAGAAAGTGTTCACAGGTGTGATAATTACCGAAATATCAGATTAATAAGTCGTAGTTGCGAAATACTAACACGAATTCTTTACAGAAGAATGGGGAAACTGGTAGAAGCCGACCTCGGGAAGATCAGTTTGCATTTCTCCGAAATGCAGGAACACGTGCGGCAATACTGATCTTAAGGCTTCTCTTGGGAGATAAGTTAAGGAAAGGCAAATCTGTGTTCGTAGCGTTTGTAGACCTAGAGGAAGATTTCTCATTGTTAAGTAGAATACTGTTTTTTTTCTGTTCTGAAGGTGGCAGGGTAAAATTCAGACGCCGATAGATTATTTACAACTTGTACAGAAACCAGAAGGCAGTTATAAGAGTCGAGCGGTATGAAATGGAAAGAATGATTGAGAAGGGAGTGAGGGGGTTGTAGCCTATCCCTGATTTTATTCAGTTTGTACACTGAGCAAGCAGTAAAGGAAACAAAGGAAAAATTTGCAGTAGGGAGGAGAAATAAAAACTTGCCGATGACATAGTAATTCGGTCAGAGACAGAAAAGGACTACGAAGAGCAACCGAACGAATTGAACAGTGTCTTGAAAGGAGGATATAGGATGAACATCATGAAAAGCGAAACGAAGATAATGGAATGTAGTCGAATTAAATCACGTGATGCAGAGGAAATTAGATTAGGTTCAAATGGTTCAAATGGCTCTGAGCACTATGGGACTTAACATCTATGGTCACCAGTCCCCTAGAACTTAGAACTACTTAAACCTAACTAACCTAAGGACATCACACACGTACATGCCCGAGGCAGGATTCGAATCTGCGACCGTAGCAGTCGCGCGGCTCCGGACTGAATGCCTAGAACCGCTAGACCACCGCGGCCGGCAATTAGATTAGGAAATGAGACAATGAATGTAGTAGATACGTTTTGCTACTTGGGCAGTAAAATAACAATGAAGGCCGAAGTAAGGAGGAGGATATAAAATGAAGACTGCCAAAGGCAAGAAAAGTTTCTCTAAAGAAGAGAAATTTGTAAACCTTGTGTATACATTTAAGTGCCATGTCTTCTGAAATTATTGTATGGAGCGTAGCCAAGTATGGAAATGAAACGTGGATGATAAACAGCTTAGACGAGAAGAGAATAGAAGCTTTTGAAATGTGACACTACATAAAAGTGCTAGAGATAAGATGAGTTGATCGCTTTACTAATGAGGAGGTCCTGAAGAACATTGGGGAGAAAGAAATTTGTGGTACTACCTGATTAGAAGGAGGCTTCGTTTGGTAGAACACATTCTGACCCATCAAGGGATTGCTAATTCAGTACTGGGGGGAAGCGTTTGTGTGGTGGGTGGAGGGGGGAGGTGTAAAAGTCGTAGGTGGATACCAAGAGATGAATACAGTAGGCAGATTCAGAAGGATGAAGGTTGCAGTAGTTACGCGGATATGATGAGGCTTCCACAAACAGAATAGCTTGGCGAGCTGAGTCAAACCTGTCTTCGGACTGAAGACCACAGCAACAACAACATACCAGTACACTTTTTTAAAATGGTGCAGAAAAGTCAAATCGTTCAGATACTTTTGAACACGAACCAAATGCACAGTTTCTTAGGCGAAATTTACGTATTTTGGTAAATAAAACAAGTCATTCCATTATTTGTGTGTGTGTGTGTGTGTGTGTGTGTGTGTGTGTACTCGTGCTTGTGACCGCCCGTTTCCTCGCGCTTGTGTGTGTGTGTGTGTGTGTGTGTGTGTGTGTGTGTGTGTGTGTGTGTTTTGATGACGATGAAGCTCATGTCTTCTACGCGTGGAAATAATACCTGTTATGCCCTTTATGCACATTTTTGATAAATATTTGAAGTTGTTCGCTCCTTTTGAACATCTCGTAAATTTCACATCGTCCAGGTACTTTCGAATATGACACCATAATGGCTGCTAGCAGAAGTGAACCTGCTTTACCATTTTGAGCTTCTTTTTCTTCTAGAAATCTTTTTTTTTTTTGTTAGCCTCTTGTACAATTTGGTTAGTTACACCATATTGCGTTTTTCAATTTCCTGCCAACGCCCTCTGCATATTTCACTTTCGCGTTGTGTTCTCGACTGCAGCGTCGTAGCAGCATATGCTTGAACTATGCCTCAATTTCGCTTTAGTCATATTACTCATTATCTTCTAATAAGTTAGTTTTCCACACGTTTCCTTTGTAATTTTCTTTCTGTATGCTTCTCTTTCTCCGTTTATTGTTATTTTCCCTGTTACTAGGACATGTTCGGAGTTTATATCGATTCATCTCGTATTCTCACGTGCTGGGAGAATTTTCCCATTTACATTTCCTATCCAGTAATCTATTATCAGTCTACATCCGCGGAACACATAGGTAAATTTGTAGATCTCTCCACATTTCAAAACAACATCTGCTATTCCCAATGAAATAAAGTTCACAAAGACTTGCAAAATTTTTCCATTTTGATTAACTGCTGCGTCTTCATTTATTCCAATTACGTCTTCAGTGGACTGTCATGCTATTTCAGCATTCACATAGCTTCCAGTGACAACATAGTGACTGTTGTTTGTGAAATCAAAACACATGTGTGCTTTCATAGAATTTATCTGTTTCACTCTATCTTCATTTTTCAGGGGGGTACACTGATATAATGCTCATGTATCCTCTAGCTATATGGAAGCTGCGTGTTACAATTCTGTCATTTACCCAACTTTAAGATGTTCACCTATTCAATTCTGATTGACTTGAGTAGCTGCTCCTGCTGCTGCACTATTTTCAGTAGTTAAACCACCATAAATTAATGTACAATTTTCAAGATCACATATTGTTTCCTTCTGCTCCTTCTTAGTCTCCGACAAGTCACACTTAGCATTCTTAGCTTCTCTCAGATATCGTATTCCTTATGGGCAAGGCCAAGAATTTTTCAGGTTCTTATATTTATATGTTCTGATAAATCGTTTTCCTTTTCACACAGGGGTATCAGTACTATTTCATCCCGCCGGTTTCTGAGGCTAATTTCAGGTTTACCAACAATATTAACTTTCCCCTTCAAGTTACAAGCTGTGCGCATGGGGTATTCCAGTAGCGGGGTTCACTCCCTCAGGTAGTCTGCCTTCACTACTCATCTAGAGCCCTCCTTGCCCTATGCTGTGGGACATACTTTTTCTGTATTCTACGTCAATGTCTGTCCGGCGCGTGTTGCTCTATCAGTTGTCACACTACGAGTTCAGTGGGTGTCCTCGCCAAAGTTCACCAAAACTCCACCTCACTCGGCCACACCTTAACCCGGCCACTCTCTTACATTAAGAAAAGGTTTTTCTTCCGGAGAGAGACAACGATCGAGCACATTTATGAATGTGATCACTTTAGGTTTTAAGTAATCAATCATTTATTACAAATGGGTACAACTGCATCGTATCAGTCCCACAGATCTCGGCAGGTTTTAATCTGAATGACGTGAATAACAGTTTCTTCGAAATGAATGTACATACGTTCAAATGCTTGGGGCACTCTAATTAGTGTTTCACTTTTACGTACAATAACCATTCACAGACGGTTCGTGGCAGCAATAGCAGTGGAGGATAGCTAAAGCGTATGAAGAGGACGCGGAAAAGAGTACAGTTGCTGTATTGCAGAAATTGATCGATTTATCTGACGTCCAAAAGGACACGATCATTTCTTTCGGGCAAAGGGTGGAATCATTTCCGAAGTAGCCACGTTTGTAAACCGTTTGCGTGCCGCCGTGGTTAAAGTTTACCGTGGATTGCAAAATGGTGCTATCCAAAACCGGCACCAAGGCAACTGTGGTGCACCACAGGCCGTGGATGACACAAGTGGATGAGAGCTGCAGAGATGTTATGGGTAAATAGATGTGCAATTGTTGAGCAACAGACCACCCAGATGAACTAAGGAGCTACCAACATTTGTAGGGTGCCAAAACATGGGCACTAACACGTTAGCCTACCAACATTTGTATTAATAATAAAGGGACTGGCAAGGGCATCAGACGATTGACTCTACTGAATTATGATAAATATGAGGCACTCTCGAGCAGTACTCCCTGGATGTCTGCAGGATTGAGCCACTAACTTAAAGCATTGGTGAAAAGCATCGGAAGTTGAGGATTGTGCAATGTAAAGTCTGCAGATGGCCGCAGCTCGCCGGGCCGCCTTGGGCGGCAGGTAGCGCTCACCGGAAACGCTGGACAATACGGAGCTTTTGGGGATAGCCCAGCATCCGGAGCCACCTGTACTGGACAACACGTGGCGAAAACGGGAACTTCGTTTGCCTAGGGGCGTTTTGACCTACTCGATCTTTGGGTAGTTCTCAGTGGAGGGATTTCGGCGATGACTGAGCGTTCGACATTGGCCGAAACTGTGTTTTCTTCCGCGGCGTTTTCGTACGCGTGGGAGACGAGAGAATTGTGGAGGAGGACTTCGCCTTCAGCCATCGAGCGGTACGGACTTGGAGACGGCGTCTTGGCCATCGTCTCCGAAGGGAGATATACGGCCTGTATCGCAGCATTGCACCAACACGTGTTCCGTGCAGAGTTCTGCGGTTAGAGATCTTTGTGTGCTCAGAAGCGAGATTTTCACCAACGCCTAACCACTTCCAACAACTTACCTAACATTCTCGATCTAGAAGTTATCCTTGCGAGGTGCCGAGTATTTATCAACGCAGCTGCCGGGAATAGGGACGCGTAATTGCAAATTGTTAATGTGCCATTCTCAGGTGTGTGTGGGTGGACAAAGAGATTCACATTATTTTTGTAAATTTTGTCAGTTGTAGGGAATATCAAATTAAAATGCCAATATTATGATAGAATTATCGACTTCATTGTAGCTAGCATTTATCCTGTCCCAGTAAGCTTTACATGTATTCTAGTCACTGTAAAACTTGCGCAGACGGGAAGGAAAGAAGGTTTTCAGTCTTCTATGTCAGCGACGGATTGTTAAGCTTACACATGGCGACCGCTGCCAGGATTGTTCATAAATAGAAATTTTTTGTGACGTAGTCGGATTTTCTAAATTTTTGTTTAAGGCGACCCTAATTTCAGCTATTGGTTGTGGTGTTGGAAACTCTCGCTACTGAATAAGGCAGAAGGTTTGACGCAGCAATTGTGCGATATGAGATAAATGATTTCTTGTGTTGTTGCTGAATCGTTGTGATTTTTTTTGTTTTGTCTTACAGGATATTTTATATATTATGTGGTTTGTATGTTCTGGTATATGTAATGACGCGAGAGAGAAACCTACGACTATGTTGAAATATTGGTGGCACAGTGACACTGAACTCGTGCATGTCATGCGCTTCCAATATCGTGCATAAGTGTAGTTTTCGCTGAATCATCAAAAAAAGGTTTTTTTTCTTCTTGTCTTTTGCTGTAGGTCGTATTTGAATTCCTTTTGTGATTTGATTTGTGTTTTATGTACTGCATTTTGTTTATTTATTTGTTTTTGGGTGTAATAATCGTTAGTGCATGAGGACGCAAAGACAGGCCAAGGCGGAAAGGCGAACACATGATCATGAGATAAATATGGAAGGCCATAATGAGGAAAACAGAATGTTGGTAGACGCAGAAGTTCACGAAGTTCCGTTTGAGCATGAGCAAATGCAGTCAGAACGATCCAACGCTGGTAACTTGCGTAGTAGAGGTAATGGTTATGCTAGTGGTGAAGGAGACAACTCCGAATCTGAAGTTGAATTCGAGTACAGTAGTAGTAAAATTAATTTGAACCGGCAGGAGAATTATAGTCCGATACCAACCAGACGTTGCTACAGTGGGCCCTCGGCGTTTGGGGCAAGTCGAGCTAGCACCGCAGAAAGACCAACCGGACACGAATCTAACCATAACGATCACCGGACAGAGAAAGCTAGGCACTCGCGGAGACCGCGAAGTCCTGGAGGAACTGCGACGATAGATGAGTGGTTGCTCGCGCAAGTGATAAGGAAGATGGATGAAATCAACAATGATATCAAGGAAAATTTAGACGCACAAAGCAGAAAGACCGATGAGAAATTGATAGGATGCGTACAGGTTTAGAAACAAAAATGCTTTCCTTCGCGCAAGAAATTAAGAAAGAGTTAGGTGAAGTTAAAAAGAACGCAGTTCTGGCGAAACGAGACGCAGGCGGTGCGAAACGGATTGCCCAAGAGGGTCGTGAGCAAACTAAGACGGCGACCTCCGTCGAAAGAAAGGAACTGACTAAACTGAAACATCGCCTGGACAAACTGGCGAAAGATGCGGGAAAGTCATTACAGATTAATGTCGAGGAAGTAGTTGAAGAGAAAGTGGCACAGATAGAAAAGTTCATCGACGAAAGGGTCGCCCAGTTCGTGCAGCAAGAACGCGAATATCTTCGCACGCAGATAACTGGGGACGCGGTGCAATCACAAGAGAGTGCAGGAAATGTAACACCGCTAACTGGGGACACAGAGTTTCTGAACGGTGGCAGTGCAAATAGCACGGGACAGAAGCAGTCAGATCCTCCACCTCCCACTTACGAACCAAGTCCCATTCAAGCAGCTAGACAGGACGTGATGGGGAAAGATACGGTGTCCCACATGGTTGCAGAGCCGAGGTCGGTACGATCAGCCATGAGAGCTGTTTACCCCTGCAACGGTGCAACTCGCAGAGCGGAGACTCCGGTAGTACGGAAACACAAATCAGTACGAACGGAGGAGACAGTACACCGCTGACACACTACAATATACAGCAGGGTCATGGAAATGAACATACTCCAAGATACGAGGAGCAGTTCGACCATGAAAAGTACTTAAGCATACGAAGATTCCAACACTATCGAGAGGACAATGATGTTATGCACCCACGGACTTTTATCTCCCAATTCACAGTAGCATTGCCACCACATTGGCCAGAGCGGAAACAGATCGACTTTGTATGTGCACATTTAGAAGGGTTGGTGGCAGAAACGATGCTTAAGTATGGGAAGTCTTGCGAGTCGTTCGAAGAATTTCGGTCAATATTTCTCAATCGCTACTGGTCACAGAGTACTCAGACCAGAATAAAACACGAAATGATGATGGCTAAATACATGGAAAGGGTAGGCTTCAAAAGCTCAGTGAAATTCCTTGACCAGATGCTCAAGAAAAATGAATTCCCAGACAACCCGTATACGCATAACGAGATTATCCGTATTTGCTACATGAAGCTGCCGACACGTTACCAACAAAATCTGATAGGTAAATGTGGAGACGATGTGGAGGGCTTCATAAATATACTGAAAGAAGTCGAATTCGTCCTGGAAGAGGAGCTGGCGCATAACAGTAAAAGAGATAGAGAAACGAAAGTCGTGTCACAAAATTTCTACGCACAAGCAGATCAAAAACGGGTAAACCAATGGCATAGTAGTAACAGCTGGCAAACGCATAACGGTCAACAGGAAGCAAAAACGAATAACGGTAATAAATGGACGAAAGAAAAGTGGGATAACAACCAGCCATGGCCGCAAGGACACCTACAACCGAACTTTGCATCTCACAAAAGACGAGAAAACAATCCGCAGACAATAGATATTAGGGGGCCAAATCCTGGGTGTGCTCAGATAGGAGAGGTGCACGAACAGCCTTGACTAGCCAACGTTGCGGGGACGGTGGCACAAAAACCCGCACCAAGTATCGGAAACCGCCACAGCTACATGCTCATGTATGAGGATATTTAGGGGATCGCTCTTAGAAAGAGGGAGGAAGGTGTTACGCGAGATCTGCACCCGGTCGTTAACATTAAACTAGGTGACATAACGGCTGAGGCTATACTAGATAGAGGGAGCGAAATTTCAGCGATCTCGGAAACCCTATTTGACAGATGCAACATGTTGAAACCCCCGACACTAAAGTCCAGAAGATTAAAATCCGAGGTGCCGTCAGAGGGAAACCCACGGAAATTAAGCATCAGACAAGACTGGAGTTTAGTTGTCAGGGGTACGTACTACACGGAAAATTTTTCATCGTTCCACACCTCGCGGCTCAGATGATCGTTTATGACCCAACACAAGGCTATAATCAATATGGGCCTAGGCACACTGACGTTAGGAGAAAAGGGCGAAACGTGCATTAGGTTTGCAGAACAAATGACGAAAGATGAACTAACAGTGGATTCTCTGAATCTAAGGATTACTGAACACCAAAGTCAGGGTGTGCGACCGCACTCCACACAGGACCAATTACAAACGAGCTGTCAGGATAGAGACGAAACACTGACAGAAATCCATGAGGGAATACAAGGAAAAGTGGCGGTACTGGAAGACATAGCCGCTGCAGAGAGAATAGAATTAGAGACAGTGCTCAGAAGAAACGCGGAGATATTTCTTCCGAAACCGGGAGCCATAAAAGGGTTTCAGTATAGGTTTAGGGTAAGGACGCATGTTCCCTTCCGTCTATCTCCCTATCTCATTCCTCTGGTATATCGGAAACCGGTGGCGCTCGAGCTTCAGGAAAAGCTAAGAGACGGAGTAATAGAAGAGGCTACGTCCACGTACAACAGCCCGTTGCGTGTAGTAGAGAAAAAGAACGGAAAACTCCGCCTGGTCCTAGACTACCGTGAAATTAACACCATACTCATTTCAGAAACGGGTAGACCGGAGACGCTAGAAGAGCTGTTGCAGAAGTTTGACGGCGTATCGATATTTTCTTCAATCGACTTGCGAAGTAGTTTTTGGAAAATAGAGTTGGCGCCAGAGTGTCGCAAATATACAGCCTTTCTAGCATTCGGCCGATGTTACCAGTTCCGATGTTTACCTTTCGGGCTAAATGTATCTTCAGCTGCATTCATTAGCGGTCTGGGAACGATACTGAATGATACGTTGAAGGAGCGCTTCACGTACTATGTAGATGACATTTTGATAGGGGAAGTTCGTGGGGACGGAAAACGAAGTGTTAGGGATGTTGTTGGACAAACTGCGCGAGCATGGCGTCACGCAAACATCGAAAAATCGTGTGTCGGAACCAAGGAAGTGGACTTCCTAGGGCACGATATTTCGGCAGAAGGGATCACCCCGAATCCTGAGAAATTGGAACCAATAGGCCAATTTGCTGCTCCAAACTCTCGGAAGAGTTTACGTAGGTTCCTCGCAGTAATCAGCTTTTTTAAACGATTCATACACATAGAGAAGTTAGGTACACTCCGGCTCTGTGCATTGAGAGGCAAGAACACACGTTTTGTGTGGGACGAGGTAGCCGATGGAGAATTTAGGAGTCTGAAGCAGGCACTCCTTGAGGTTCCTATGCTCGCCCACTCGCCCATCCCAATCTTGAAAACGACTTCTGCATGGCCACTGACTCCGCGAAGACGGGTCTTGGAGTCACGATCTTTCAAGACTATGAGCAGGATGATCAGAGGATACACAAAACCATAGCTTTCGGAAGTCGTGTGTTCAGCAAGAGCGAGCAGAACTATTCCGTAACGGAACTGGAAGCTTTGGCGATAGTTTGGGGATTCCAAACATTTCGGTACTTCTTGTTTGGCCGTAGAACCCGCGTGTATACGGACCATCGATCGCTCGAATTCCTCCAAACGACAAAGCTCACGCTTGGACGACTGACCCGGTGGATTTGGTTGTTACAGGAATTTAACTTTACAACCATATATGTACCGGGGTCATCAAACGTCATCGCTGACATGTTGTCACGATCGCCAATTGGTGGAAATGACACCCAGCTACGGGAGAGAGATGACGAACCGTTTTCTCTCTACTACATGAAGAAGGTGGCGTTTGAGAACTACGTGGCTGTTTCGATGAAAGATATTCAGAAAGAACAGGATAAGGTACCGCACCTCTTGACAGTCAAACAAAAATACCGAGATAAGACACAAGCAGAGATTAGGCACCACTACTTGATGCGCAAGAGTGTGCTTTTCTATCGGAGGAACGTCGACAACTCCCTATGGGTAGTATGTGTGCCGGAAGAGCTGATCAACAAGGTCATCTGGTACACGCATTTTAGCTACGCCCACTTCGGCGCTCGGAAGTGTTTCTTGAAGTTGCGGTGCGTATGTCACTTCCGTAACATGGAGTGGAGAATACGGGCGGTGCTACGTTACTGTAAGGTTTGCCAGAAAGGAAAAACTAGCACGGCCACCATGCAGGCACCACTGTATCCAATTGTCCCTACAAAGCTACAAGAGACTGCGGCGTCGGACTTAATGGGCCCCCTAAAAATGGTTCAAATGGCTCTGAGCACTATGGGACTCAACTGCTGACATCATAAGTCCCCTAGAACTTAGAACTACTTAAACCTAACTAACATAAGGACATCACACACATCCATTTCCGAGGCAGGATTCGAACCTGCGAACGTAGCGGTCGCGCGGTTCCAGACTGTAGCGCCTAGAACCGCTCGGCCACTCCGGCCGGCTGGGCCCCCTAAACAGGACAAGGAGAGGCTACTGCTACATACTGGTAGTAATTGAGTTGACGTCGAGGTATGTAACGCTGACACCTTTGAAAAGGGCTATGGGTCTCAGTGTCAGTAAAGCTTTGCGGCGAGATATTTTAAAGCAATTTGGGCGCGTCGACCGTATTATATCTGACAAAGTTCCCCAGTACAGGTCAGAACAGTGGCAGGCAACCCTTCGGGAATACAATATTAAGCCTATTTACATCTCTAGGTACAAACCAAGTTGTAACCCCGCCGAACGAACGGTGAAGGATTTGGGAGCGATGTGCCGCATGTAATGTTCGAGACGACATCAAACATGGGACGTCTTTCTTAAAGACTTTGAGGAGGCCATCAATGAAATGCCCCATAGCACCACACTTCTTCCCCCGGTGACAGTGCTTAAGAACACCTATCCGCCGGACAGAATTCGGGAGCTTGTAGATTTTCCCCCACGCTCAAGATTAAGACACAGGGAGATTGTACGCCAGGCGTTGCAAAACATTCAGGTGGCTGCACATTCGCGTAAGGTGAGATCGGACAAATCGGCAGTAGTGAGGACATTTTCGGTCAATGACAAAGTGTTGGTGAAATCTCACCGCTTGTCTAATAAACAGAAGAATGTGTGCAAAAAGTTCTTCGCTCTGTATCATGGTCCTATGCGGGTGCGGCGAATTCCCCATCCCAATGCTGTGGAGCTAGAGAGCCTAAAAACCGGAAAGTCCTTGGAAGTGCTCCATATCACACATGTGAAGCCCTATGTGGGATAGGATGAGGCCACCTTGTTCTGTTTTTGTAAATAATGTTAATGTTAGTTGGATGTTAGAAATATAATTTTTATGGTATGTTCTTGTGTGTATGTTGTTGTTTAGTAGCTAAGGGGTACATTTGGGCAAACATGGCCTACAGTTCTGTTCATAAGAAGTTAGCAATTTGTGGTTCAAGCGACGTTATAGTCGTCAGTAAATGTGCAGAATGTTGGGCAAACAATGGAGAAATTAGCGGTTACAGTAAAGCAGAAAAATGACTAGGTAGCTGAGTCTGTGGCGAACATATTGACGAGCGAGCTCGTTGAAACAGACGAGAAAAACGGAACAAGCGTTGGTTCAAGGGGTTACCCAACAGATTTTTCATGAAATTATAGCGAGTTTTTTATGCATTTGGTACCTACCAGCAGAGTCAGAGTGACCTGCAAAATTATGTGAAGAAGTTCATCGTCAGGGTGACGAGAACAGGGGAAATATGTGTTGAGAGGGCTCTGTGCAGTTGCTAGAGTGGTGTTTTATGTATGGTTGATGGAATTAGGCTCTGGGGGGTTGTGAGAGCGGAGATCAACCCTAAAGAAGGGTACAGGATGCTAAGCTATGTAGAATAGTCTTTTGAAAAAAATCACAAGGGATCCATGACATGACGTGGTGTTGCGTAGGAATGGAGTTCCGAACATTTGGGCTTTCGAAAATAAACAAGGTATGTCAGCAGAGAAAAGCAGTCTAAATAAAGTAAATATTGTACGGTTAATCGCTCTTTATGTTCATCAGGTCCAACCAGGAACAATTACACAAACAAATTTATGTGAAACCACACTGGATTCCAGCTGAAGAGGAAATTTGGAAGGAGAACTAGATCACAAAAAAAGAAAGGTTTTTGAAGTAAGAGCAAGGAAAAAGGGTAACAATCACGACCGGCAAGAAATCAGAATAACCAAAATAGTAATCAAGGAATCAGGCACAAGCGAGATCTGGTGTCTGTGTTTGATTTTTTTGTTCACAGGAGGACCTTGGCGACATATCTTCATGTGCATGAAGACCTTATACCCTCATTCTCCTTCCTGCATAATAATAACTTTGCATTTTTTTAAAAATGTATGTATATATTAAATATATTTTTAACTGTTCAGGTGCTGAACAACATAGAATGAACATACTACAGACATGAGACACCTAACGAAAAAAAGGGTTTATTATTTACAAATTTGTAAAAAAATTGCTTGTTCATTCAATTACATATGTAAAGCTGATTAATTATGATGTCTGTAAAGTTAGAAGAATCACTTAAGTATAGCTTTAGGCATTCCTGTAGACTTAGTTCACCCACATTGTGAAGTCAAAAGGGTGCCATTTAGGTTAAGACAAGGTAAAATAAATCTATGTTGTATGTACCGATTGCAGGTGAGGTGTGACTACCCAAGGGGGCACGGTATGCAGAGAAGCACTAGTGACGAGACAGCTATGAGCACACACGGCATTTGACCTAATGAGTTCAAATGGTACAAATGGCTCTGAGCACTATAGGACTTAACATCTACGGTCATCAGTCCCCAAGAACTTAAAACTACTTAAACCTAACTAACTTAAGGACATCACACAACACCCAGTCATCGTGACCTAATGGAAAGCTGGACGGCAAACAGAGCAAGGGCAGTGTCAGACTGCAGTCAGCAGCTGTGTGGCACCGAGACCGGTTCTGCCGAACGACACGGCCGGTACAAGTATATGCGAGAGCTGGGCGCTCCATGGAGATGAGGCCGGCAGGTTCCCATTGTTCGGCTGTGGCAGCGGCGTCCGATATCGGCTAACAAGCGGCCAACGACTTTTAATCTGGTTAGAAGGACACGAGCGGATCACCCGAGGTGGGGCCAACTGCAGGGAAAGTTGCATAAATCCACCTCTCGTCCCCAACTATTATCGGATCAGGCTGACTCCGTAATTATAGCGGTACCGTGAAGACCGGACTTAAGAAGAGGAGGTCTCTGCAGGAGCGGAGGCATCCAGAAGAGTTAGAGGTAGGGAATAAAGAAGACGAGGTGCCGCTATGAAGTCAGTCAAGAAGAAGACGAGTAATTTATAGTTACCGTAGGACGAGGATGCAAGATGTACGAGGGCGCCAACAGAGAAACGATAACCGTGCCTTTCCTCCTATGAGCCCTGCCGTGTGTCCCAGCTAGCCAGAGCGCACAAGTTAGCCGATAAACGCCACTGACGCCACGGCAGACAAATACACTACGCTGCGCCGACGAGCGCGACACGCCGCCGAACGTCTACGGCGGAGGTGCATGCCACTTATGTGCGTTACAGCGGGCGTAGACGACACGAATGACGCCCCAGAACCTCGCCAACGCCTGTAAAGGCAGTAGCTCTCTGCTAGATAGAGCGACTGCCACATCAACAAACTGCAGCGTCCCATAAACAAATCATTGCCACTCACAAATGAACTAGTGCCATTGCTTCTCTTGTGCAAAACCCCAAGAACAGTCAGTGTCATTGCCCTGAAGAACTCTCTCAACAGAGACAATGTTTCTTTGTGTTTAAAAAAAATGGTGAACCAAAGGGCTTGCGTTGAATTTTAATTGATCTTAAATTTGCTTAATGATTCACTATTGAATCTCGGCGGTTGAAGTAACGTCATGTCTGTTCATTTAGATTTTTTTTACATGAATCCTTCTTCTATTATACAGTTCTGGTGCAAATTAATATGTTTGTTTTTGTTTTGTGTATTATATATTCACGTGTTCATATTTAATGTTTTGTGTTGATGCTATATGTTCGTGATTTTTGTACAACTAGATTGAGGCACACCCTTATACATTGTTGCCACACTATTGCTTGTAAATTAACAAGAAGTAGAGTAAATGCAGTGACCACAATAACCGTAAGTTGTCTTGTTTAAGCCAACTGTGTAGGAACAGTGACCATTGATAAAGTTTTCATAACTAAATAATTATACTAATGAAAAATAAGGTCACATTTGTTTAGTTTCTTTTTGATATTAATATCAGACAACAAAATATTTTGTCAAGACAGGGAATTCACTTCCAGTTTGAGTGGTACTGCCAATTTGCTTCAAATATTAATTTCATAACAGTTTCACATTACTTATTTCATTTTATTTTGTATTTTCAACTTCAATAATGGGCCTAGAGCCGTACTTTTTATAAGCAAAATCGTTAAGAAAAAATATGGTAACTTACTAAGACCAATTTTAGAATTAATATGATTTTATAATGTTTTGCGGAATGTATCTGTTGATTGTGGTAATTAGGGATTCTCTCAGGGGTACATCAGCGTATCCCAAGGGTAGGTGAGACATGTTGCTATCGAACAGATTGAAATATTATCACGCTGAGACTGTATTGCTGTAGTTCCATACAGGCTAAGCATTAGTGAATTTGTAACACGGCACGGGAACAAGCTCCCTTCAAGCAGTGTCGGGGAAACTAATGGCATTCAGTCCTTCTTCTGAGAGATTTCCAAGTAATTCATGTCTCACAAAGATTGATTGAGCGTGTGAATAAGTAGAATGGCAGATGGATAATATCTAGTCTCGGGACACCTGAAAAATTTTTCCGTTCGATCACCATAACCACTGGTGTTACTGATACTAACAAATATTTTATTACGAAGGTGGGGGCTGTGTAAGGTCCCAGGACATGGGCACTAACACGTTAGCCTTCCCAACATTTGTATTAATAATAAAGGGACTGGCAAGGGCATCAGATCATGACTCCACTGAATTATGATAAATATGAGGCACTCTCGAGCAGTACTCCCTGCATGTCTGCAGGATTGAGCCACTAACTTAAAGTGTTGGTGAAAAGCATCGGAAGTTGAGGATTGTGCAATGTAAAGTCTGCAGATGGCCGCAGCTCGCCGGGCCGCCTTGGGCGGCAGGTAGCGCTCACCGGAAACGCGGGACAATATGGAGCTTTTGGGGATAGCCCGGCATCCGGAGCCACCTGTACTGGGCAACACGTGGCGAAGACGGGAATTCGGTTGCCTAGGGGCGTTATGGCCTACTCGATCATTGGGTAGATCTCAGTGGAGGGATTTCGGCGATGATTGAGCGTTCGACATTGGCCGAAACTGAGTATTCTTCCGCGGCGTTTTCGTACGCGTGGGAGACGAGAGAATTGTGGAGGAGGACTTCGCCTTCAGCCATCGAGCGGCACGGACTTGGAGACGGCGTCTTGGCCATCGTCTTCGAAGGGAGATATACGGCCTGTATCGCAGCATTGCACCAACACGTGTTCCGTGCAGAGTTCTGCGGTTAGAGCTCTTTGTGTGCTCAGAAGCGAGATTTTCACCAACGCCTAACCACTTCCAACAACTTACCTAATATTCTCGATCTAGAAGTTATCCTTGCGAGGTGCCGAGTATTTATCAACGCAGCTGCCGATAATAGGGACGCGTAATTGCAAATTGTTAATGTGCCATTCTCAGGAGTGTGTGGGTGGACAAAGAGATTCACATTATTTTTGTAAATTTTGTCAGGGAATATCAAATTAAAATGTCAATATTACGATAGAATTATCGACTTCATTGTAGCTAGCATTTACCCTGTCCCAGTAAGCTTTACATGTATTCTAGTCACTGTACAACTTGCGCAGACGGGAAGAACGGACTGATAAGCTTACAAATTGTCTCCTCAACGATGGTTCAGTGAAAGTTGCTACGTATGGTCTTCTGCAGTCGGCGCCAGGTTCATGCACCCATGCCGACTGCTATGCATCGGCGACAAAGGCTGGAATTTACACGCCAGTGCTGCAACTGGACTCCCACTGAGCAGCGACAGGTGGCCTTTTCAGATGAACCACGTTTTGTGCTACATCGGACAGATGGCCGTTGGCGTTTAAGGTGTGAAATGTCTGAAACCATAAAACCCTGGAACTATTTACGGAGGGGTCCAGGCATTCTCCGTGTATGTCGTCTTTCTGGAAGGCACAATGAATCAGCAGAAGTATCCATATATTCTTCGGGACCATGTTAACCCTTTCATCCAGTTTGTTTTTCCTCAGCACGATGGCATCCACCAGCAGGCCAATTCAACGTGTCGCACAGCGCAGCATACGTGAGTGTTTCAAATCGAGGATGAATTTACCGTACGCCCCTGGTCAAAAAACTCTCCAAACCCAGTCGACAATTTGTGAGACCACCTCGATCGGAATGTTCACACCATAGATCTTCAGTCGAGAAACCTAGCACAGTTGGCCCATGGCACTGGAATAATCATGGCTCCACAGCCCCGTCGATACCTACCTCAACCCTACTGACTCTCTTCTTGCTCGTCGCTTCAAGGTCCGCACAGCAAAAGATGGTTATTCAGGTTACAAATGGTCACATTAATGTGACTGGTCAGCTTATGTTGTCCGCCTCCATACCTCTGTGGTCAGCGTGGTTAACCACCAGGCGAAAGACCATGCTTGAATTCTGGTACCGCAAAGAATGGAATAAAATGCAATTACTCAGCCTTGTGAGACCGTCTAAGGAACTACTTCACGGACTATGACAACACAGCCGTGTGCTGAATCTATGCCCTTCCATTCCACATCCAAATTATGCTACATGTTAGAGGATAACACGACGGCTGGTTGGCATGTCATGGTTCTCCGAGACTGATCATGAAACTCATTTCCCTTTTTAAAATGAAACAGGGTATTAAAGTAAATTCCACGCCAGATGGGGTGCCCAGTTTTATAGAAATCTCTTTAATCTTGAAAGTTGACTGTGTTTCATGCCCTTACAGCAGTGGACATGCATCACTCTAACTTTCATAATGGTTCTAGTGCTTCAAGCATTGAGCAGACGAAGTGCCTGCTGAGGCAGGGATACCCTGTGTTGATTACTCTTGTCGCTCACTTTATCCACTAAAATTTAAGCCAAATTCTGAACGTATTATAGTCGCAGAATTTCGATTACTTGTTTTCCGAAAATGTTTGCGTGTAATGACGACCAGTATTCTGAGTCACATTTATGTTCTTGCTTCCGCTATTAATTCCTTATATTTTCTTATATATTCTTAATTATAATCATCGCAAGAGTTTATGGGACTTGTATTTTTGGTAAAAAGTTGTCACCTAATGTGCACCTTTAGTACTTGGCCACGTGTGAATTTACATTATAATTGCAACTCCCATTACTCTTTTTTTGTCTTAATACATATTTATTCGAAATTGTAGATAACTGCACATGGTGGCAGCCAGTCAAGGAATATTTTAGGGAATTGGTTTAACAAATTTATTTCAAAGGCCCTGTCAAATCTTTCCAAGTTTACTCCTAGAGAAACTTACGCTGTGCCTATGTGACACAAGTTGCTCGTCTTTCAAAACCGAGGCAGTTCTGAGGCCTCTGCTGAAACTGCTAGCGTATTCACGCCATAGGTTTTAGCCAATAGCATCCGTGGGATACAGGTCACGTGTGTGGAAGCTGGAGTGTTCTGCGGTGCGGAACACAGTTGCCTCTCTCTCTTGTAATCCAGACCTCGAACAGAACAGACGTCATCTTGGAAGGCAGAGTGTCCGGCTCTGCTTTTCACGACTGGCCACCAACGTTAATATAACATGAACCGACCCTACGCGCGCCCCTTGTACACCGTACATTGAAATATATCCTCTTTATTGTACCTGATTTCCTATTTTATCATTTAACGGCAGCCCTGGATGCCCACTCTCAAATCCTGACCGCTCGACCTCGTGCAGACTGTCGTCACGAGGCATACGTAACAACTTCCTCCCGCCTTCCCTGCCAGTAAACATTAACACTGGTGACCCGAAGTGGGACCATAGACATTAACATAATTGATTTTACAAACCCTCCGCATAATAGTTTTCATAATTCATTATGTTTCTTTCTCACGCTCATAATTTCACTTCTTTACAGTAGACTGAACTCTCTTTCTCTCTCTCTCTCTCTCTCTCTCTCGCTCTCTCTATTCGTTTAGTCGATTCCGACACTCTGTGACCAATTCAATTTCTTCAGTGCTGTACTCTCTCCCGCAGTCTTTCCAGGGGTTGGAAACGATTACTTCTGTGATGCCATCGATCATCTCATCCTTAGTCGTCGCCTTCCTTCTACCTTTGATTTTACACAGAATTAAGATCTTTTACAGCGAATCGTGTCTTCTCATGATGTGAGGAAAATAGTTAAATTTTTGTATGGGAATTTAAGGGAATCACTGCTTCCAACTGCAGGCGGGACATTACGCGGAATCAGCGGCGAGAGCGAAAATGTTTACCGGACCGTGATTTGAACCCGGGATCTCAGGCTTGCGAAGCAGGTGCGTAACCACTGCGCCATACGGAACACAGCGTTGTTGCAACTGCATGGCCTATCTCTGCACTCTCATAGGCGATCCTCATTCCCACCGTGCGCCACCTACCCGCGGCCTCTCTCCAATTCACTCACTGATCGCTACTCTGAGATTCCCACAGGATGTCGGACGTGTTTGCGCATCAACACTGAAGAAACTGGACCCTTTGCCCAGCGAGACATATCATATACAATATATAAGGTCAGTTTTTGTTTCAGTATGAAACTTACCAAGCAACAATTTAGTTCTATTTTCAGTTCTCTTTGCAGTCTTTCTTCTATAAGAAGAAAAATAAGAACTTTAGATTGTAAGTAAGCCATATAGTCCTTGCTAAATAATTGTTTTCACATTTTCCTCCTGCGTTCAGCGATCTCGTATACCTTTTCCTGACTGATCAATACAGAGCTCTCCGTATTTTGGAAAATTATCATATACTGAATGGCAATTATTTCAGCATTAAAAATTCAGTAAGTTGACACCAGTAAAATACACTTACTTCGTAATAATAACAAAATATAACTCTAAAAGCGGACCTTCCTGTGGCTGGAATTCAAATAAGTAACACTGGCAATGCGTCGAAAATGACAGCCTTATTGTACTTCAAATTTTATATGTATTTCAACATGTCGTACTTCCACCAAAGAATTATCCTTAGTGCAATCAGACATAAGTTAAGAGCAGAAATCTTTAAAAATTAGCTCAGAAGTACGTAATACTTTTTAAAACTGTCATTTGCTATTAAATATTCACTTTTAAATTACTTTGATAAAGAAGAAGGGAAGTAAAATGCTTACGTAAACTGTTTATAACTAGTTACACTCATGTTCAGGCAAAACAGAACATCTTGAACTACTAGAGACAGGATGTTAATATCCACAGGACATGTGCATTAGTATGTTCTGCAGAATTGATTAGTATTTCAGTCACCTTGTTTCAGCATGTGTCCTGCTGCATCGTAGGCACAGGCCCCCCATGGGCCCCGATAACTTGCTCCATGCGTGGTTTCATTGAGTGAATAAAGCGCGAATGGTGTCCTGTGGTACAGCCATCCATGCTGCACTGATCTGGCTCCATAGTTCATCTGATTGGCATAGGGTCACAGCACAGCACCCGTCGTTTCACCTTATGCCCCACATTTCCGATTGGCGACAAGTCTGGTTATCTGGCGGGGCGGGGCAGAAGGCTGACATCCTGTGACACCAAAAAGGCAACATATGGTCGTGCATTGTCTTGCTGAAAAATGGCATCTGGCGTATTGTCCATAAAAGGTATTCCTACATGTCGCAGGATGTCATTCACGTGTGTCACACTGGTTACAGTGCCCTGGACACTAACGAACTGTTATTTGTGTGATTGTACACAATAGCACCTCATAACATAAGGCCCTGAGTTATATGTCTTGAGCGAATGCAGTCACTGCGATGTCGCTCTCCATGTTTGCGGCGAACCGAAATGCTGCCATCATTTTCAAATAAACGGAACCTGAATTCGTCAGAAAACACTATCCTGATGCCTTTCCCCTCCCCACTGACATAGTTCCGTACACCATTGTCGTCTGCCACGTTTCTGCACATTCGTTAAAGGTAGGCGGGGAAGTGGACGATGGAGAAGTGGACGACGTGCAAGTAACCCACGCCGTAATAAACAGCGACGGAGAGTCACGCCTGATAGTGTACGATGTGTTACACTATTCCACTGTCACACCAAAGCCGAGGAGAACGCAGATCTGCCCTCCAGTGTCATTCGGATGAGTTGTCGATCTTTCCGGGGGGTGGTCTGCGTGGTGCAACCTGACGCATTCGTCGTGTTCTACGGCCTTCCATGAACCATTCTGCAGACACCCGTTGCGGTGCCTAAACACTTCCTCCCATGCGTGCAGCAATATTACGGATGGATGTATGACATTTTCTCATGCCAATAATGCGCCCCCTTTCAAATTCACTGGTTTGACATTACGGTTCGCGCATGCGTCTGCGAGGGATCCTGCACGTCTGCTCGTTACCCTGACCCATTACCTTCACATTAAAGCTACAACGAGAGCCGCTGACACTTTTACCGATAAGTGGTGTTGCGCAGCAATATTGACGTTGACCTTGAAACCGGGGCCGACGTAGTACAAATGCTAATAATTAATCAAAATGGTTCAAATGGCTCTGAGCACTATGCGACTTAACATCGGAGGTCATCAGTCCCCTAAAACTTAGAACTACTTAAACCTAACTAACCTAAGGACATCACGCACATCCATGCCCGAGGCAGGATTCGAACCTGCAACTGTAGCGGTCGCTCGGTTCCGGACTAAAGCGCCTAGAACCACTCGGCCACCGCGGCCGGCTAATCATTTCTGCACAACATACTAATGTGCATGTCTTGTGAATATGAACATCTTATCTCTAGTCACTCAAGGCGTTCTACTTTTTCTGAACATGAGAGGACATCTATAAAATTTGTTGAGTCAGAATTAATTCATTTTGAAACCATAAATGCTGACAACTTCAGTTTTTTAGTTAAGTCCGAAAAACATTGTAATCTACAGACACTGTTTCTGATTCGTTATGCAGAATGAATTTTGATGGATAACAAAGGCACTGCTGGCATCACAAGATTAGCCAGTGGCATCATTTGAATAGTGTATGATCAAATTAACTGTTTGGTAATTGATTTTCAGACAGCTTAGGTTAAAATGACAATACAGTCGTCGGAGTATTGACGTCTTAGAACATAATCCCCTTACTGACGATCAGTTAAATCAGAACAGCATACAAATTTTACATAGAAGGAGGCAACGAATGTGTGTTACTAGTCCACAAATGAGTCACCATGATAACCAAATTCCTGTTGTGTGTGTATTTCAGTGTATGTACTCTTTGTTTCGGAGGCAGACATTTCACACAGACTGAAAGAATCTGGGCCTGAACAATCGATATTCATTCAGCAAATGGGGGCACATCCTGCCTACAGTGCTGACACAGCACAGAAAAAAGGGACGCAGAATACTTCTCGCTCAAGCTACGCGCGGGTGGTTATCGTTGCTGCTCCAGTGCCATTAATTATGGACAAATCATTTATTTTTCTCATTTTAGTCCATATATTTCTGTGCCGCTCCCGAATGAAACAACTTCAGCGCTGTTATACGCGCGACTGAGCATTGGCGCGCACTGATTGGTCGGAACTGTTGGACCGGCGCCAGCCATTGTTCGGTGCATGCCTCAGTGACAGCGACGCGTTTGACTACGTGCGCCGTTTGTCCATCGCCGCGCCGTTACAAAGACCTATGCAAAATAACGACCGCCATTACCTTGTCACGATTCGTGCGACGCCAAAGACAGCCTGATCTGTAACGAAGCGTTGGATTTTGTTGGACAGTTACCCTAGCGCACCATCACAATTAAAGCCATTGAAGAGGAGCGCTGTTAGCAACACAACATAAGATAAATGAAAATATTTTCTGATATAAATTGTTTCTTAAATTAGCAAGATTGGTCTGACAATATTGTAGTAACTTTATCTAGCAAATTCTTCAATTGTGTGGCCATATTGTCCGTAGTTGCGTTACAATTCTTGTATGTATTTTCGTTACTTCGTTACAACAACAAGAAAATGAGTCAAAGACAATCTAGTGGCAATGTTATGTTGGAAACAGTGCAAAACACAATACACACTAGATGTGTACAAAGAAAACAGTAAACAGTGTTGTGCTGTGCTGTGAAAAACGTAAGAACTACGTATTGTATTTCTTCAGAGCAACGAAATTAGACTACAAGCATTAGTGACAAATTAAGTAAGGCAACAAAGACGTGCTGGCAGACGGAATTTCCTTCTGTGGGCGAGAAACCAAGCAGAAATCACTATAAGTAAAAACCAGCAAATTGTTAACGAACTGCTTTTCGATCTTAAAACCAAATCAGATTGTAAGTATCTGTAATTTCTGACCACTGATGAGGCTTTACGTCAATCAAGCGAAACACATCTGGCGAGAAAAACACGCATTTCTTGTAATTGTAACGACGGAACGAAAATACACTCAGGAGTTATTTTGCAAAGTTTAGATTTCTTCATTCGCAGTGAAAAACGCAAGAGTTTCTTTTTAAGTTCGAGACACATTAACAAGAGCAACAAAAATGGAAACAAATATTATTTAAACAATGTAGACATGCATTACCGTTCATCACTAAAGCCCTGCGCAAAACTGCGTCTTCCAAAGAAGCTGCGCTGCCATGCGCATCTTTCGTTTATATCAGGGGCGATCAAAAGGTTTTCGTTTGAGGGTGTTGCTGTAGCTTATACGCAACGCAGCGCGACTCCGATGTGGGTATATAGGCATCGACATGTAGGCAAGGGCTAGTGAGGCATTCCGCAATGCGCGCACGGTAATGCGGGATAGCTATGGAGACGTTATTACCAAATGAGTCCAAACAGGACGAACGTGCTTTCATTATTTTCTTGGCTGCCGAAGGAAAAATACCATTAGACACCCATCGGAGAATGCGAATGGGGCAGCTTGTCTGTGGAAAACCATGTCCCCATATAGCAAATGTCGTAACGCACAAGTTACGTCAACTCCAGTGAGAGACACCTGAGCATCCGCCCAATAGTTCTGATCTCTCCCCTGCTATTACCACGGCCTTTGGCCCCTTAAAAGAAGTTTTGAAGAGCAGACGATTCGTGTCGGACGAGGATGTGCACCAGGTAGTCCCGGACTTCACGGCGTTTTACCAAACGGGTTTTATCTACCACGTGCGTTGCTGGGATAATTGCCTTCACGTTCACTGCGGTTTTGCCTCACTGGCATGCCGATTCAGGACTGTACTCCCTTCGAACGGAAACTTTTTGATCACCTCTTGTGTTCTGCGGTTTTTTGAGCGTAGAAGATGACTGACTGGATAGCCAATGTGTTGCCATGTTGTCGGATCGTCTATATAGTACCAATTGGAGTGGAGAGCCGATGACAACTTTAAGGTTGGTTAAGGATTTAAATAGAGATTTTTCTGTTATTCTGCTTCTACAAAGTTCTGGCATGGTCGTGCGAGTGCTCAAACGCCCATTGTAACAATATATATTGTTACTCGTCGAAGTTATAGGTCCTTCATCTTATTTTAAAACCCATCCTTGCTACAGTTAATTATACAGTAATATATATTATCAGGCTGTGTTTGGAGAAGACAAGAAAATAATACTGAATCTGTGAAAGACAATCTTTCTTCAGTGCTGTTACAAGAATGTCTGATGCTCAATTAAAACGACAGAACCATTTTTTCTTCTTTAGCTGTGTTTTGACATGTTGGTTTTACATGCTATTGATTTAGAAATTGTATATATTCCTCTTTAGCCACCATGGAATGATGCAACATTAGAAGAGATCAGTCAATTTGTGCTGTCTCATAGAAACCCGGGATAAACTGTCATGATCTGCATGCACCAACATTACTTCAAAAATAGTCATCCTAACCATGGAACACCGGGATAACCGTCACATAAATGGTCTGTACCGAAATGGTGACAAAGACCAAAATGAAGATATGATGTGAAGAAACTTTATTGTTAAGAACACTGAGACAATAAATATCAATTACTCAATTAATTATCAAGAAATGACAATATGTTTAGAAAAATTATACAATAACCCAAGGTTTATTATTACAATAATAATAATAATAAGTAACCTATTTCTAGCATTTGAATTTTCTTCTCTAAGTGCTGATCAAAGGCAGGACAGTAACTCAAATTTCTCGCGTTGCGTGGCATGAGGTATTCTAGCACAACGTTCTCATTTAATCAGCTCCTCGTATGAGCTCTGACGGGCCATTAAATACCGACCGCCACCATGTCATCTTCTGCTAATGGCATCATTTCGTTTGCGGCATGTAGTTCACCCCTCTCGCAGCCGTTTTCGATTTTCAAGACCTCCCATGTTCATGTGTACGTGTAATAATGCATATGGACTAAAATTTAATGTAGAAGGATAAAACGACGTATAGGGATACGCATCTCATGTTTAATTTCGATTGAGCAGAATGTAAGTCCGACATAATATTATTTTGGGTACCATCCAGTCTTTGATTTAAGTATGTCGATAAAAACCGGGTATTACTGTTTAACGATAAGGAGCACATAGTAGCAATTGTTTCTTCACACAACTCGTTGCGTCTATCCATAGTATATAGCCCATTTGCAGATCGGAAACTTTTTCATTACGCAGTATTCACGCAGTGTCTGCTTATCTCCAAACAAGACAAAATTTCTGATGAATATCGGCGTATTCACCAGTTGTGAAACTTACATGGAAAATAAGAGCGCAGTGCATTCGTAAGCTGCACGTACCAGCTAGTGCGAAGACTGCAGTTCTGTTGTAAACAACACATCTACGGCACATTCTTCCTTAACTCTTTCTCCCTTATCTCGTTTACAGCTTAGGCCTTATGTGACACGAGATTGTTCACTCTCTCGCGTGAAAATGTGCGAGTCAGAAGGTCCTACGACGTTTTTATGCTATGCAGTGATTCTTGCACCTCTAGTAATACAATAGGTGACCAGAGCAGACTTGTTACGTATGACATCAGCGGCAGTATAAAATCTGTGAATTTTTGAGGATTCTTGATGTCATGCTGAGAAGATGTGGACTTTCTTTATCTTGTGAAATTGGCGCTATAAAATTTCTAAATACTGCACCTTCTCAGTAATGTTTTTGACGGTTAATATGTTTCCGTATTTGGCAAACAAATAGTTCATGTCTTCTGCACACACTTGATGACCCTTATCAGTACAGTATTAGCAGCAGCAAGGACTGATCGCGAAATGTGGTCCCAAGAAGAATTCATTAAACGCAGCATGTTCGTGACGGAACAAATTCGGCAAATGTAGAGGTAATTTCGAGGGATACCCAAAGGAAGTGTTGTTCGTATAAGGCCGTTATCGTTTACGCTATACAGGGTGATAGGAAATTCCCGCTGAAAATTTCTAGGGCATGTAGAGGCTAGTGAGTACAGAACATTTTAAACAGGAACCCATGTCCGGAATAGTATCGTTTCCGTTCTACGACAGTTTCAACTCAGATGTGCACCTCGTCAACGTCTGTTTGTGGCAAGAGAAACGTCTCAGAGTTCCCTGTCCTGGTATGCAACAGGTTAGACACGATGATGTGTACTACTTCAAACAATCCCCAGATGTAACTTACTGTCCGCTTTGCTGTGAGACCGAGCATCACCGATAAAGGAAACATGGTGCAGTAAACGTTTGGGGAATACACAGACACGCTCCTTGTGTATGGCGAAACTGAGGGTAACGGAAGAGCTGCTAGTCGGCTGTATCACGAACACCGTCACGAACACCATCACACTCCACGGCACGAACTGTTTGCCCAAGTTCCACAACGGCTACGGGAAACGGGTACCTTCACCGTGAGGCGGCAGGACTGTGGTGCTCCACGGCGACGTCGCACTCCCGAATTTGAAGAAGGTGAACTGGTCGCATTGAAGATAGCCCGTCAACGAGTTCACGTACAATTGCGCGTGAAATGGCTGTTTGTCACAGTACCGTCTTGGACGTCCTGGATGAGCAACAATTGCATCCGTACCACTTACAAAGGGTACACGCTATGGGTCCAGCAGACTTTCCACAACGCGTCGCCTTCTGCATATGCTTCCTGCACCGTTGCCTCTCTTTCCATATCGAGTTCTCTTCACAGATGAATGTAGCTTCATAAGGGATTGTGTTCTGAATGCTCGAAATAGCCATGTCAGGGCGGACGAAAACTCTCATGCCACGCATGTTCAGGGATTTCAAGACAGGTTTGGAATGAACGTGTGGGCACGGATTCTGGACGGTCATGTGACTGGACCATACCTCCTTCCATCCAAGCTCACAGGTCCCGCATACTTCGTCTTCGTACGACACGTAATGGACCCGTTCTTGGAAACTGCGCCATTGAATTTCCTTCAGGAAATTTGGTTTCAGCATGATGGAGCACCACATCACTTTTCCTGGCTATCCGGAGACATCTCAATAGACGGTATGGTGAAAGATGGATAGGCCGTGGTGATCCAACCCCGTGGCCGCCACGATTTTCGGATTTAACCCCTATGGACTATTCCTTGTGGGTTCGTATGAAGAGCCTAATTTATGAGACACCTGCAGAGACAGAGTTCTGGCCGCTGCAAAAGACACTGAAGAGACACCAGGTGGGATGGAGAGAGTCTGCCAGAACATGCTTCGGAGGTCCAATGTGTGTAACAACGTTGGTGGTCGCTACATCGATCCGCTGTAGTATTGCAAAGGTACGTTGCGGCTGGTGATGCTGGGTTGTTGTTGTTGTCGACTAATATAAACCATAAGGTGTAAGTTGTAAGGGAAATGTGTAAGTAACAACGGAACGAGTCAGTATTCTTTTCAAATGGATTGCAACAATTGTACTGGGTCACGCCTAAGCACATTCTTCACGTGTGTGGGAGGGAGATAATTATCTGAATTGAAACTGTCGTAGAACGGAAATGATAAGTTTCCGGACATTGGTCCCTGTTCAAAATGTTATGCACTCACTACCCTCTACATGTCCTATAAGTTTGTAAAGGGGAATTTCCGACCACCCTGTTTACGCAAGTGGCGTACTTGATAATGCAGCATACTCCTTGGCACTGTTCGTGAAGGAAGCTCTTGTCTACGCAAAGCGTGATCCAGGAAGACTTGCAGAGGATTCACGACAGGTGCACGGGCTGCCAGCAGACTCAGACCATTATAAAATTTCGTGCATTGTCTATTACTGCTAGAATACACTGTTGGCAACAAATTACTTCTTGACATGCAAAGACAGCTTCACTGCAAATTTAAACGTAACCAAAGCCTCACAGGCCAACAAAATCTGAAGCCAAAATCAGCTTAAGGAGAGGCATGTGTGAAGCACTCAATGAATTCTAAAGTAACATTATATCTACAGGGTTGAAGAAAATTTCAAGAAGTTTGGGACTTCGTTAAATCAGTAAACGAATCTAAGCCACCTGTCTAGACACTTTGTGACTACAACGGCATTGAAACGGAGAGTGACAGAGAGAAGGCTGAAGTACTAAACCTCGTTTCTCACAAGCTGCGACATTGTCGCGAATAAAACAGTGACCCATATATACAATAAAATTCCTTTAATTTACGTCTATGGTCACAAATGGTTTGTTAACAGATTACCGGTTTCGGTCTGTAATGACCATCATTAATTTTTTTTTATAAAACACATCTGATGATGGTGATTATAGACCGAAACCGGTTATCTGTTAACAAAAAGTTTGTGACCTCACAGGTGCATTGAAGGAATCTTATACTAAACCTCTTTTTTCAGAACTGTCTTACTGAGGAAGTTTTACTGTGGTTCCTCCTTTAACTCGTCGCACGAATCTCAAAATGTCAGTTATTGAAATAAGGGACCATGGGATATAAAAACAGAAATCGAACAACAGAGGAAAGACCACTAGATGGGATACCAAAAATTATTAGATTCTACGTAGAACATGCGAAAGTACTGGTAGTACTGGAAAGTAGGTCGCTGGAGGAGCGAGGCGCTCCTACTATTTGGGAAAAGGTGCAGATCATTCTCGATTGAAGACGGGTCGTTGATCAGAAGCATAAAACTTTAGGCGTAAGTCCATGACATCTTTCTACTGCTGAGTTTGGAAAATGTTTTATGTTCGCATAATGTGTCATTTCTAGAAACCGAAAATCTTCCCTGTAGGAATCAATACTGGTTCCGAAAGCATCGGTCGTGTGAAACTCGGCTCTGTGTTCGTCCATGAGCCTCAGGAAGCAGTAAATGTTCAAATGTCTGTGAAATCTTATGGGACTTAACTGCTATGGTCATCAGTCCCTAAGCTTACACACTACTTAACCTAAATTATCCTAAGGGCAAACACACACACCCATGCTCGAGGGAGGACTCGAACCTCCGCCGGGACCAGCCGCACAGTCCATGGCTGAACACCCCAGACCGCTCGGCTAATCCCGCGCGGCAAGCAGTAAATAAAGGCGTCGCAGTTGATACAGTGTTGGTTGACTTCCATAATAGGGGGGGGGGGGGGGCTCTGAGCACAATGGGACTTAACTTCTTAGGTCATCAGTCCCCTAGAACTTAGAACTACTTAAACCTAACTAACCTAAGGACATCACACACATCCATGCCCGAGGCAGGATTCGAACCTGCGACCGTATCGGTCGCGCGGTTCCAGACTTTAGCGGCTAGAACCGCTCGGTCACCCCGTCCGGCCCTCCATAATGCTTTCGACACAATTCCGCACTGCTGCCTGCTGTGAAAAATAAAGCATCTCGTTGTGTGAGACGTACACACAAGCAGAGAAAGGTGTCAAGGTAGCCAAGAACAATGGAACTTTATTACTACCGAAACACCCAGCACATTGAGCAACAGATACAGTTTCCTATAATTATGTCTGCCTAAGTTGAGCTCTGACAGTTGCATGGTATGGGCATGGTAGCTTCGCGGGCATACCTCAACAAATAAGACAACGGGATTTTATAAAAGTCTCTATGCCAACACCTCAATGTTGCTGCAGCTTTATAGGCGCCTACTGTATTCGTCTGCAGCCAGTATCAAATCGCAATTTAAAGCCGGCAACACCGCTACGAGCTCTCAGAGATCTACCTACTCCGTCTCCTCTGTAGGGAAGGCAGTGTAAAAATCTTCGTGAACTATTGAAAGTTACTAATACGACACAGTACCCGCAGGTTCAAGTTGAGCACTCAGTCTGTAGCGATCGGGGAACACTGCGTTAGGCTCGGTCAGTGTAGCTGTACTGAAGATGTCCAAGTTTCTGAAGTCGTACTCTGCACTCGGAGAGATGTACTTGAACGTCGATGTCCTGGCTGGGACTCACACAGGCTGGCAAGCTGCTGGGTGGTCTCGTATGAAGCTTAATGTAACTATTGCTAACACTTGGATTAAGAAACATGAAAGAAGGGTTTTTATATGGATGAAACATGAAGACATAGAAAGCTTTAAGATTGATTATGTACAGGTAAGACAGATATTTCGGAACTAGACTTTAAATTGTAAGACATTTCCGGGAGCAAATGTGGCCTAAGAGTACCATTTATAGGTTATGAACTGCATATTAAAACTAAACAGTTCGTAAAAAGATAGAAAATTAAGAGACCTATGTAAGTTGAAAGAACCACAGGATTTTGAGAGTTTCATAGGGAGCATTAGGTCACTGACTAGAACAAGGGAATGGAATACAGTAGAAAAAGAATGGGTATCAATGAGAGCTGAAACAGTGGTGGCAGCAGATGAATTAAATAGGTAAAAAGACGACGCCTAATAAAAATCCATGAATGAAAGAGACAAAACCGAATCTGAAAAATGAAAGGAAAATATATAAGAATGCAGCAAATGATGCAGCTGAAAGGGAATAGAAACGTTTAAAAATGAGATTGACAAGAAATTGCAAAACGACTAAGTAGGAATAGTTAGAGGACAGATGTAAGCATTTAGAAGCCTATTTAACGAGGGGAATAATATATACCGCTGAGTGGAACATTAAAGAGTCCTTTGGAGAAGCAGCTGTATGAATATGAAGAGCTCAGATGGAAAATCAGTTCTAAACGTAAGAAGATGGACGAGTGTGTAGAGGGTCTATGCAATTGAGATGAACTTGGAGGCAATATTATAGAAATAGCAGAGGACGTAGATGAAGATAAGATGGGAGATATGATACTACGAGAAGAATTTGGCAGAGCACTTAAAGACTTAAGTCGTATCAAAGCCCCGTGGGTAGATGACATTCCATCAGAACTACTGACAGCCTTTGGAGAGCAAGCCATGACTAAAGTCTTCCATCTAGTGTGCAAGATGTATGAGGCAGGCGAAATACGATCAGACTTCCAGAAGAATCTAATAGTTACAATAACGAGAAAGAAAGGAGATGCTGACAGTTGTGAATATTACCGAACTAATAGATCAATAAATCACTTTTCATAATACTAAGCTGAATTGTTTACAGAAAAATGGTAAAACTGCTAGACGTCGACTTCGGGGAAGATCAGTTTGGGTTCCGGAGAAATTTTGGAACACGGGAAGCTATATTACGTCTACAACTTACCGTATAAGATAGTTAAGGAACGACATACCTACGATTATAGCATTTTTAGGTTAGTGAAAGCTTTTGACAATGTTGACTGGAGTAATCTCTTTCAAATTCTGAAGGTAGCAGGGTAAAATACAGGAAGCGAAAGACTATTTACAACTTATAGAAACGAGACGATAGTTGCTGCGTCGAGGGGCATGAAACGTAAGCAGTGGTTGAGAAGAGAGTGACATAGCGTTGTAGCCTATCCCTGATGTCGTTCACTCTGTACATTGATCAAGCAGTGAAGGAAACTAATGAAAAATTTGGAGGAAGAACAAAGTTCAGGTAGAAGAAATAAGAATCTTGAGGTTTGTCGATGACGTTTTAATTCTGTCAGAGACAGACGAGGACTTGAAAGAGCTGTTGAACGGTATGGACAGTGTCTTGAAAGGAGTGTATAAGATGAATATCAACAGTAGCAAACCAAGATGGATGTGGCTGTTTTAATTTTCGTTTCGTATTGAAACTCCGAATTACTTGTAACCATGTGTTACAGAGACAGACATACAAAGATAATTTGGCAAAGTCATGGCACGTTTCACCAAGATGAAGGCTGCCTGCAACAGCGATATTCTTATTGCTATATTGGCATTGATGAAAGCACGTTAAGAAGGATGTAAAAATGTGGGTATTTCAGATCACTAGCCACTGTAACATAGTTTGGGTCCGTACACCGGATTCATGAATATGCAGTTACACGAGAGGCAAAACACGCCCTTGAAGACGGTAATTTGCAGATGAAAATTTCTGTGTAACGATCACCCTCTAAATTTCTAGGTCAGTTGCGTATACGCTGAAGCAAAATTTGAGAATTTCAGTTGTGAAAAGTGTTTTCCTTCTTTGCATCAGCTTTTACATTTTGTATACGTCCCTGTGTAATATAATTTTTTTTTCCCTATTACAAATGTAAAAGAAACCACAGTTATGTTCGTCGTCGTTCTGTCTTGCGCCTACTTGGGGTGTGTAACTGGCAGCATTATTCTACATCTACAGCTACATGTCTGCTATGCAATTTACACTTAAGAACCTGGCAGAGGGTTCATCGAAATACTTTCAGACTGTTTCTCCGTCTTTCCATTCCGAACAGTGTATGGGAAAGTGACCACTTAAAATTTGGTGCGAGATCCTATTTCTCTTACTTTAACAACATAATCATTTCTCCCTATGTAGTCTGAAATATTTTCGCATTCAGAGGAGGAAGCTGGTGATTGAAATTTCGTGAAAAACTACGGCCGCAAAGAAAAACGCCTCCTTTTTAATGTTTGGCGGTGTAACTCGTGAATCATATCTGTGGCACTGTCTCACCTATTTCGCTATAATAGAAAACGAGCCATCCTTGGCCGGCAGTGGTGGCCGAGCGGTTCTAGGCGCTTCAGTCGGGAACCGCGTGACTGCTACGCTCGCAGGTTCGAATCCTGCCTCGGGCATGGATGTGTGTGATGTCCTTAGGTTAGTTAGGTTTAAGTAGTTCTAAGTTCTAGAGGAATTATGACCTCAGATGTTAAGTACCATGACTAATGACCTCATCAGTTGAGTCCCATAGTGCTCAGAGCCATTTGAAACATTTGTTAAGTACCATGGTGCTCAGAGCCATTTGAACCATTTTTGAGCTATTCGCCTTTTAACTTCTTCGATGTCCTCCGTCAGTCCTATCTGGTAAGGATCCCATAAAGCACCGAAGTACTCTAGAAGTAAGCGTAGTGTAAGCAGTCTCTTTACTAGACCAGTTGCATTTTCTAGGTGTTATGCCAATAAAACGTAGTCTTTGTTTTGTCTTCCCCACAACATTTTCAACGTGATGGTGCCAGTTTAAGTTTTTCGTAACCGTAATTCCTAGATATTTAGTTGAACTGACGGCCTTTAGAATTATGTGATTTATCGTGCAACCGAAATTTAACAAATTCCTTTCAGGACTTATGTGGATGGCTTCACACTTTTCATTATTTAGAGTCAATTGACGCTTTACGCACCACACATATATCTCATCTCAATCATTTGGCGACGGGTGTTGGTCTTTTGATGACTTTACAAGACGGCAAATGCCAGCATCATCTGAAAGCAATCTAACAGGAATGCTCAGATTGTCTGCTGACATTTATGTAGATTAGGGTCAGCAGAGGGCCTATAACACTTCCATAGGGAACACGAGATATCACTTCTGATTCAGTCGATTACTATGGACTGCGACCTTTCTGACACGAAATTTCGAATACCGTCGCACAGTTGAGATGATACTCTATTGACATGTCATTTGATTAAGTCGCTTGTGTCAAAAGCCTTCTGGGAATCTAGAAATATGGAATCAAGCTGAGATCCCTTGAAGATACCATTCATTACTTCAAGTGAATAAAAAGTTAGTTGCGCTTCACAAGAATGATATTTTTTGAATAAATGTTGACTATGTGTAAATAAATCATTCTCTTGGGGGTAATTCATAATGTTCGAATATAGTATATGCTCAAAAATGCTGCAGCAGAATGCCGTCAGAGATACACGTCTGTAATTCAGCGGATGAATTCTATTTCCGTTCTTAAGTATTGGTGTCGCCTGTGCAACTTTCCAGTCTTAAGGTTCAGATCACTCGTGGAGCGAACTGCTGTATGTGATTGCTAAGTATGAGACTATTATAGTAGCACACTCTGAAAGGAACTTCACTGGTATGTTGTTTGGACCGGAAGACTTGCCTTAATGGATTTAAGCTGCTTCACTATACCTAGGATATCTACTTCTGACTTACTCGTGTTTTCAGTTGTTCTTAATTATAATTGCGGAGTATTTTTGTCTTGTTTGGTGAAGAATTTGTGGAAACCCGTTTTTAGTAACTCCGCTTTAGTGGCGCGGTCCTCAGTAACATTACCACTGCTATTGCTCCATGAAGGCACTGATTATGTTTTGTCAATGGTGTGCGTTATAAACGACCATAATCGCTTTGATTTTCTGCCAGACTTCATGACAGAGTTTTGCAGGCCACTTCAGCTCTGCGCTTACCTAGTTTGGAAGGAGCGGAGACCGTCTCTTAGGAAGGCGTCTAGGCAGTTATATTTGCTTTTTAAGTAGATATAGTTTGCGTTTACCTTTGGGATATTTGGATGTTATGTTATTCAGTATCGTTACTCGCTTGTGATCACTAATGCCTCTTGATGCTCCATTCTTTCTAAGGATAACTTGTTGCTAAGAGGTCAGACATGTTTTCGCAAACATTTACACATAGAGTCAGCTCCTGAACTAATTGTACAAAATGATTTTCAGAGAAAGCATTTAACACAAATACATACGATGTTTTGAGCCAAATACCGACTTCAGACACGTTTTTTCGCCAAGATATCGAGGGTAGATTGAAGTCAATACCAAAAATTAGTGAGGTACCTATTTGAAATGACAGTCAAGTTTTCTTTAACCTGTTCAGCAACTTTATCAACTGAGACTGTGTGGGAAGTCTGTAGAAGGACCCCATTATTAATTTTTTCTGGTTGTCAGGTACAGCATCTACCCAGAATAACTTACTAGAACTGTCTCTTTCAAATTCGCAACCAGATAAACTGCTACTAATAGCAACATATACGCAACCGCCAACTAATTTAATTCACGCTTTCTGAAGACCATCACGCCCTTTATAAGGAGTTCGATCCAGCCTTCCATACCAATGATGATTTCAGCTTCAGTGCACTCTATTAGCGTTTGGAGTTTCGGTTATCTTCCAATAGAATACCACTTGTTACAGTATTTCACCAGTTTTGGAGCAAATCACGTCAATGTTAATGAGTTATGAATCACCTACGGACATCCATAAATGGTCTACGGGGGAAATAACTGATATTTGACAGTACATTTCTGTACGTAAATATCGGACAACACGGTTACAGTTCGTTGACGAAGATTATCTGTTCACCACACGTGTCATATTGAATAGAGTATCCTGTCTGATCCGTTCGCAGCAGCGAAACGGAAAATACTGCATTAAGCGCTAACATTTGTGTCATTCAGCGGTAGATCGCGGTTTATTCCAACCTTTGTCTTTCCTGCAGAGTTGTTGCTTTTGTTTAGTATTCCATTGTCCTAAATTTTTAAAATATCGTGATTAAATTTGGCTACACATACAATTTGCTTCGGCAATTGAACAAGCTGATTAATTATGGTGGTTGCACCTGTCATGTCCCGCCGGTAGCGAACATATTCGTCCGGCGGGCATCAGTAAATGAACACGAGGAAAACCGAAAATACTTGAGTACTTATCCTGTTGTATAAAGTGACAACCTAAATCGGTGTGATGCCTTTTAGGAACGGAAGACATAAATCTGTATAACGACTAATGAGTTTAATCTTGCGTCTACGTTCTACGAAACTGGAAAAAAAAATTTTTTATGTAATTTCTCAAGATCTTTTTTGATAATGTAACATGTTTCAATACCAGGAACTTTTAAGAACATTAATGGCTATAAATCTGACGTTATTCCGCAGCACATGTGTGAAAAGCTGTTCATATAATGGGGAAGTGTATTTTCGCTATGATAAGGGAAGGCTTCGCAAGGAGGGTACACACAGCTCGAAGGAAATCATAGAGTTTCCGTGATAAAGTTAAATACGTCATTAAAGACATTTCCACGAGGAGTGGTGAAATGTAAGGCCTCTGAATTTTTTACGTGAAAACTCTTAAAGCTTTCTAAAAAATTAACATTCTACATCTGTGTTCTTCATGTCTACGTATTTGTAACAGTCTGCGGCAGGAGCGCCCTGAATTTTATATCTGTGCATGAGAAACAGCGTGCTGTAATCGAGGTTCGAATTCGAAGAGTTCACCCACTCATGTGGCACCTTTTCCATCAGCATGGTAACCCCAAACCACACAGAAGAGCAGCGACATTTGCAACAGTCCGAAGCCTTGGGTTCACTGTCATGGATTATCCTCCATACAGTCCAGGCTTGGCCCCATCCGATTTTCATCTGTTCCCAAAACGAAACACCTTCGAGTACTTCACTTTGAAGTAGACGTGAGGTTGTGGCTCCGGCAACAAAGTCAAACGCCTTAGAGTGACAGTATCAACAAACAGGTCTCTTGTTGGGAGAAGTGGGTTCGTCGCATTGGTGACTGCGTTGAGAAATCAATATGTAGACGTGTCGAATAAAGATATAGAATGTTAATAACGTCTGTTTTATTTAACCCTGCTGTTCTCCTAAAAAACAATTCACACACTAGATACTTTGGGTCATAATGACGCAATGGGTAAAACTCTAGGAAGTGCTATTACATTAAATTTAATATATTCGTTGCGGTTAAAAGATCCTTCTTTTAACCATAACTAATATTTCGGAAAAATATAAGCAAATACCAGTTTATTCTTTTCTTTATAGAATGGTTCAAAATACAATAAATGAGTAATGGATAAATTTATTATATACAACGAGTATCCAAATGCAAATAAATGACAATATATTTCTTCTAATAATTTCCGGATATGCAGCCGGATCCCGTCGACATTCTGCCACGATATTTCGGCCATCGGCCATCATCAGGTGAGTACACAACTACTGAAGAGCCCAGGTGCAGTCGCAGTACTTATGCCGAATCTCGCGCATGCGAAATGTACTGGCATCCTACAGCGCATGCGTCAGGTGTTGACATGCGCGGCATAGCCGAGTTGTACGTGCTGCCCTCAGTGGTGAAAGTAAAACATCATCTAGTCATTGAGTATCGAATGACGCTGTCGATTCCGCTGTGATTATATAATTTTAATAACAGGAATCCAATATTTATCCAGCTGAAAGCCGTTGTCACGATTTATAAGATTATTGGCAAGACGTATTTCCACTGATTCTTTGATTACGGTATCCCAAAATCCGGAAACCGAAGCTAAAATTTTTGTTCCATTGTATTCCACTGAATGTCCCAAAGAAATACAGCGCTCTGCTAATCCCGATTTTGACGGTTTCGGCAGACGGGTGTATCTTTCATGTTCTGTACATTGTTTATGGACAGTTCTTGTCGTCTGGCCAATATAAGCAGAGCCACATTCACAGAGAATTTTGTAGACGCCTGCTTTCTTCAGTTGTAAATCGTCTTTAACGGATCCAACCAGGGCCCGATTCTTTGCTGGTGAACGGAAGATAACCTTGATTTTATTTTTCTTCAGTAATCGGCCTATTTTCGACGACACATTCCCAGTTGATTCAAAGTCGTCATCAGCGTCCTCAGTGCGTTGCTTCTTGTTATGACAGTTGCGCATGGCCTTCCTTATTTGGCGTGAAGTGTAGCCATTCTCTTTAAAAACCTTCTCCAAGTGTTCTAATTCTGCATGGAGGTTTTCATCATCTGATATTACATTATTAAAAGAAGAAATACGCCGGGAAAATTTCAGAAGTCATGACAATATATTTTTTTATTTATTTCGTAAAATATTGATCAACATGTAAAAGATAAATAATGGACAAATTTCTTTTGAACACAAAACTTTGAACAAAATATAAGGAAGTGATAATGGATAGATTAGTTTTGAACACAGAACATCCTTCATAATGCAGACAATATATATATATATATATATATATATATATATATATATATATATATATATGTGTGTGTGTGTGTGTGTGTGTGTGTGCGTGTGTGTGTGTCTTTCTGTGCTGTTACCAAATTATCTGTTTGTTTAGTGCAAACCATTCATCAAAGTACAAGTAAATCATGGCCGACATGCTAGTTTTGGACACAGAACGCTGATAACATATTAAATCTTACAGTTTGGGCAATAAAATACAGCGTCACCTTTACAAACATGTTTCTCACAATTTGAACACATGACAAGCGTCTTATTGTCACAACTAGAGTGACAAAATTGATGCTTGAAACGTTTGCAGATTTTGGAGCCTGTGCAGCTAGACTGGTCCTATGTTTGCATCTTGGTCCTCATGTAGATTGGTCTATGTTTGCATCTTTTTCACAATAGCAATGATTGTTATTGCATTTCGTGACAACCATTTCTTGGCCTCAGTGTATGGAGTAACAAGAAATCTACCCAAGTTCTCAACGAATGTTATTCTTGCGTGAAGAATATTTGAATATTTCTTTTCCTTTCTGGATTGATTCCTTCCCATAGTACAAAATCGTTGTACGCAATAGTGTCAAGCATATAGCAAAATACAATTATAGGCGAGCGACTGAGTTTCCTCTTGTATGTGCATGTGACAATATGCTGGTCGAGCGTGCTAACTGCATCTTTTGTGGCAATGTAGTCTAATATCATTTTGGGCATTTTATTTTCTCTGTTGCTTACTTCCTTATCATTACGCATTGCGCTTATCAATAAAGCGTTCCATTTATTCTTTGGATTGTGGGATACTACTGTGGTATGTTTCGTGAAATGCAATTCAGAACTGTGGACGTCTTTGCATGATAACTTAGCCAGATGTCTTTCGCTTTTTCTAACTGTGCTCAACATCGTAACCTTCCTTTTGAGAAGTGCTTGGCCCAACATGTAGGATGCAAAAACAAAATTATCACTTCTCGCATTCTGTCCTCTTAACTCAAGTGTCACATCCAGGACAACATGCAAACCTTGGTTTTTCTCACGTGCTACGCTAGGCGGTTTTCCTATGTAGATTTGTGTTTTCAGAACACGCAAACTTGCCACTAGTCCAACAGTGTCCATACCTTTACCATATCTTTATCTCGTACTTGGTGGGTTTGTTTGAGATGTATTTTTTGAATGGATAGTGACCTCATAACACACCAGCTGCTCGTCAATAGCCATATTCGAGCCACAATTATATAACTATGCAAGTATTTGCTCCTACTGTTCCTGTAAGTCTTTTATAGGTGCTAGTTCGTCGTTTGTTCTTCCCACCTCGCGTTAGCAACTTGTTCATTAACCATACGATGTATAAACACCAGCAAGCCAAAAAAACATCAGTCCATGCTTCAAATTTAACTAAGCTAAATATTCCCATTTGTAATTATATACCCTTCCGCCTTCAACATTAGTCATTTCCTACACAAAGTTTTGTTGATAACTACTTGAAAAGTAGATATAGCGTATCTGGCTGGACCAGGTATGTGCCGGCCGGGCTGACCGTGCGGTTCTAGGCGCTTCAGTCCGGAACCGCGCGACCGCTACGCTCGCAGGTTCTAATCCTGCCTCGGGCATGGATGTGAGTGATGTCCTTATGTTAGTTAGGTTTAAGTAGTTCTAAGTTCTAGGGGACTGATGACCTCAGATGTTAAGTCCCATAGTGCTCAGAGCCATTTGAACCATTTGAACGATGGAGGTCCCTGCTTGCTTTTGCAACAACAGACGCTATATTGTCGAAGATAAAATTGTTGCATCGTAAGAAATCAGTTACGTTTGACTGACTTCTGAAATCCGTTATATTTTTAGTGCTTGCTGCATTATTATCGTGGCAAAATGTAGCCAATCTAAAAGTGAATTGGAAGCAGTAGGTAATGCATCTGATAGTTGGTAGAATATTTCACCCAACGCTAGAATCAGAAGACGGTGCTTCAGGCAACGGGATTAGCAGAGACAACCTGCAAACTGTAGAAGTAGTTCAGTCGAAAGATAAGTACGTCAGTTGGAGTTTATATCCTTTCCACAACGTGGAGGAGCATCCAGTACAAACATAATGAAAGACAGACCTCGTTCAAACGGTTCAAATGGATGCTCCTCCACGTTGTGGAAAGGATATAAAACTCCAACTGACGTACTTATCTTTCGACTGAACTACTTCTACAGTTTGCAGGTTGTCTCTGCTAATCCCGTTGCCTGAAGCACCGTCTTCCGATTCTAGCGTTGGGTGAAATATTCTACCAACTATCAGATGCATTACCTACTGCTTCCAATTCACTTTTAGATTGGCTACATTTTGCCACGATAATAATGCAGCAAGCACTAAAAATATAACGGATTTCAGAAGTCAATCAAACGTAACTGATTTCTTACGATGCAACAATTTTATCTTCGACAATATAGCGTCTGTTGTTGCAAAAGCAAGCAGGGACCTCCATCGTTCAAATGGTTCAAATGGCTCTGAGCACTATATGACTTAACATCTGAGGTCATCAGTGCCCTAGAACTTAGAACTACTTAAACCTAACTAATCTAAGGACATCACTCACATCCATGCCCGAGGCAGGATTAGAACCTGCGAGCGTAGCGGTCGCGCGGTTACAGACTGTAGCGCCTAGAACCGCTCAGCCACCCCGGCCGGCGGACCTCCATTGTGATGTACACTGATACGCAAATGGATATGGAAATAGTGGAGTCTGAAACCCAACGTGTATAAGTGATTATTAAAGGCAATGAGGTTATTGTAGCCCGAGGAACATTGGTGTAACAATTTTAACTATAAAAAAGCAGAATGGTGTTCTTTCAACAGTACATGGTTTTAGGGGAAGTAGTTATTAATGTAAACAAATACATAGATTTATTAGCCAAAGATATTGTGGTGTCACCGCCAGACACCACACTTGCTAGGTGGTAGTTTAAATCGGCCGCGGTCCATGTAGTACATGTCGGACCCGCGTGTCGCCACTGTGATCGCAGACCTAGCGCCACCACCAAGGCAGGTCTCGTGATACGAGAGTGGACTCGACCCCAGTTGTACGAGAACCAAGCTACCGCCCAGTTGTACGCGAACCTAGCTATCGCCCAGTTGTACGAAGCCTTTCTCTCTCATTAGCCGAGAGACAGAATAGCCATCAGCTAAGTTAATGGCTACGAACTAGCAAGGAGCCATTTGTATCAGTGCCTATAGCTTACGAGTATTCAAGAGAGATGTATTCCAAGGATTATTAAAAAGATAAGTAAAAAGCATCTACATACTTTTCTTCTTATTCATTCATAAGTTTTTATGTTCCAGACTTCACGCCCGTATGCTTATTGCCGTTCGTGCACTATCGGCCACAGCGTTAGTTTAGCATTCCTTTTCAGCAATCAACATCACGGTGTCGGTCCAGCTACCGACACTACAATTATTGGCGACGAGAAAAAGAGTTTGTATTACTTCGATTGTTTGCTTCATTGACGACGTTTTACAGTGTTCTGATTGCTTCCATTTCATTGTGTCATGGCTTCGCCACATTCTCCAGATGTACTGTCCGAATTTTATCGCTTGCAGAATCAGCAGACGCAGGCGTTACTGGATGCCCTTGGACAGCTCGTCCAGGGTCAACGTGCGCTGCACACCGATGCGGCCGCAGCCGCTTCACCGCTAACGCAGCCACAACCTGCCGTTGCACCGCCTTTTAGGCACTACGACCCGAACCACGAGACCTGGCAAGAGTGGTCTCGTCAGTTCGCCTTTCACCTTGCTGCCTACAGAATTCAAGGTAATGAGCGGCAGCCGTTTTTGCTTTCTTGTGTCGGTGTGTCCACATACCGTGTGATAGTGAAATTGTTTCCCCGCCGCGACGTAGCAACTTTGTCATACGAGGAAATTTTGTCTGCATTAGATGTCTATTTCAAAGAAACAGTTAATGTGGTTGCAAAACGGTATACGTTTTTTCGTACAAAACGTACGACCGGTCAAACTAATAGGGAGTGGGTAGCAACATTGCAAGGACTTACTAGGGACTGTGCCTTTGAATGTGACTGTGGTCTTTCTTATTCGGATACAATGGTGCGTGATGCAATTGCACAGAACGTTTCTGATGTTCGCATACGGGAGCAAATTTTGAAACTCGTTAATCCCTCCCTTCAACAAGTGATAGACATATTGGATAGACAGGACACACTGGACTGTGCTCAGGAATCTTTTGAAACTTCGCCAGCCGTGTGTAATATTAACCGGCCCGCTGGACGCGCTGCGCGGCCCGGTAACCGGGCCTCGCGCACGGCGACACAGCGACCGCCGCGTGCTAAGCCAGGTGTGCCGCGCCAGCCCACAAATGCAGTGAAATCATGCCCGCGGTGTGCTACTCGACATTCGCGTGAACATTGCCCGTCACGCCAAGCTATTTGCTTTTTCTGCAATAAGAAAGGACATGTTCAAAGTGTTTGCCAGAAAAAGCTCAGATCAGACAATCACGATCATTCCAGGCCCTTTGCTTCGCGCCGGAATCGAACCAAGGACACTCAGGCTCGTGGACCTTCGCCTATGGACATTCATGTCGTTAATTCCACTTCGTCCAGTGACACTTTTTCTAACAGTGACTGTGATCGTCCCACAAAAACTGTGCGTCGACGTCGCCGGAAATCACGTCAATTAGCAAGTGATTCTGTACCAGTGTCTGTTCCAATTGCACAAAACAGTCGCTCTTGTCGTCAGCAGGACAATAAACTTTTTGTGGACTTAGACTTTGAAGGCAAAGTGATACCATTCCAGCTCGATACCGGAGCTGCAGTTTCATTGCTCAATCACGACACATACAAACAACTGGGCGCACCTCCGTTGCGTGCCGCAAATGTTAAGCTAACTACATATTCCAGACAGAAAATTCCTGTGTTAGGACAGTGCAGCCTTCTTGCAACATTCAAGGGACAACCAAAACTTGTGTCATTTTACGTTCTTCGTTCTTCTTCTGCAGTGAACTTATTTGGTCTAGATTTATTTAAGTTGTTTAACATGTCTATTGTAAATCAGGTCCTATCTGTGAATCAGACTGTGCCTACAGACAGTGTTTCTCGGCTGTGTGACGAATTTGCAGACATTTTTGCACCGGGCTTAGGTTGCGCTAAAAACTATGAAGCACATTTAGAACTGCAGGTAAACGCGCAACCGAAATTTTTCAGGGCGCGCAATGTTCCCCACGCATTGCGTGATGAGGTCGCAAGAACGTTACACGATCTCGAATCACAAGGTGTGAGTGAATGTGCGCAATGCCTCTTTCATTTCAGCTCCGCTTCATCGCTTACGCCGTGCAGGTGTTCCGTTTCTCTGGACGACGGAATGCGAACGCGCCTTTCGCCAGTTGCAATCGGCGTTGCTTTCTAATACTTGCCTTACGCCATTCGATCCCCAGAAACCCCTTTTGTTGATGGTAGATGCATCGGATTTCGGGATCGGTGCTGTGCTTGCGCACAAAGTTGGCTCACATGATCGCCCTATTGCCTTTGCGTCCAAATTGCTCTCGTCTGCGCAAAGAAATTATTCACAGATAGAGAAAGAAGCTTTGGCTCTCGTGTTTGGTGTTACTAAGTTCCATGAATTCTTGTATGGTCGTCACTTTACCATCATCACAGACCACAAACCTTTGACATCGCTTTTTCATCCGACCAAGCCTGTACCTCCACGTACAGCGCAGAAATTCATTCGCTGGTCTATTTTCCTCTCGCAGTACCGCTACGATATCTTGTATCGGTCCACTGCTAAGCACGGAAACGCCGATGCGTTGTCCCGTTTGCCTGTTGCTGAGGATAAAGCATTCGATTCTTCCGAACTTGCTTGCATGTTCATTGATTCGGAAACCGATGAAGTGGTCGAATCGTTTCCGATTGATTTTCGTCGTGTCGCTACAGCCACAGCTGCTGACCCTGTCCTTGCTACTGTTTTACGTTTTGTTGCTACGCAATGGCCTTTGTCAAAGTCTCGGATCGAGGATCCGTTGGTTCGCCGATTTTTTGCTCACAAGGAGAGACTTTTTGTTCGACGTGGTGTTTTGTTGTTGCGTTCTGATAATGATCAGTCCAGAGTCGTGGTCCCACGTTCGTTACAGTCCTCTGTTTTACGGCTTCTTCATCAAGGACATTGGGGTATAGTGCGAACGAAACAACTTGCTCGTCAGCACTGTACTTGGTTCGGAATCGATGCTGCGATTACGAATATGTGTTCTTCGTGCCCGGCGTGTGCCGAACAACAGTCCGCACCGCCGCGGAAAGTCTTTGCGTGGCCAAAAGCCACTTCCCCTTGGCAACGCTTGCACATTGATTTTGCTGGTCCATTCTGGAATGCTCGATGGTTGGTTCTGGTCGACGCCTTCAGTAATTTTCCTTTTGTTGTCCGGATGTCTTCCACGACGTCCTCCGCCACCATCCAAGCGTTGTCTGCTATCTTTTGCATTGAAGGTCTTCCGCAGACTATTGTTTCCGACAATGGCCCACAATTCATGTCCGCAGAATTCCAGTCTTTCTGCCAGGCCAATGGTATTCAACATCTGACATCCGCGCCGTTTTCGCCTCAGTCCAACGGTGCCGCTGAACGATTGGTCAGGACTTTCAAGTCACAGATGTTGAAATTGAAAGAGTCGCATTCTCGGGAGGACGCATTGTTGCTCTTTTTGTCTTCGTATCGCTCTCAGCCCCGAGATGGTCGCTCGCCGGCTGAGTTGCTCCACGGTCGTCCTCATCGCACCTTGATGTCTTTGCTGCATCCGCCGCATCAGGTTCCTGCGCAGCGGCAGACTCCTGCTTTTGCTCCAGGCGACGTTGTATTTTATCGCCACTATCGAGGTTCACGGCGTTGGCTCGCAGGGCGCATTCTTCGCTGCCTCGGCCGCGCGATGTATTTGGTTTTGGGGGCCTCTGGTGAGGTGCGTCGGCATCTCAATCAGCTGCGCCTCTGTCGTCGCTCGGGTTCTGCCGCTCCCCGTCTGCTTTCAGCGACGGTGCCGTCCGGTCAGCGCCCTGGGGACCCATCTACTGGCTCGCCTCATCCCCAGGTGTTACCGACGATGCCTTCCATTTTGCCCCATGGCGACGCGCCGCCGCCGCCGCCGCAGCAGCAGCAGCAGCAGCAGCCGCCGCCGCCGCCGACCGCATTAGACGCTTCGTTGCAGCCGCCAAGCGCCTCCCAGGGTCACGCGCCGCCGATCGCTTCCCGTGACCAGCTGTCCTCCGCCATGGAACGCCCGCCCGCTCCGGACCACATGACGTCATCGCGCGTCGGCTACCCCGACGCCATGGACGTCGACCCTTCAGTACCTCCTGTCTCTTTACGGGCGCATACACCGCATGTTGACGTGCACCCTGGACTAGTTTTGCAGGCGTTTCCTAGCTCCCCTCGGACCGGATGGCCGGGTGCGGGTGGCACAGCCTCGCCTGTTGTTAGGCTCCCCACCTCATCGCATACGTCAACATGTGGTCCTCCCCACGGCGGGCGGAAGCCTTATTACACGACCGTTCGCCGATTTGCGGGGGAGGAATGTGGTGTCACCGCCAGACACCACACTTGCTAGGTGGTAGTTTAAATCGGCCGCGGTCCATGTAGTACATGTCGGACCCGCGTGTCGCCACTGTGATCGCAGACCTAGCGCCACCACCAAGGCAGGTCTCGTGATACGAGAGTGGACTCGACCCCAGTTGTACGAGAACCAAGCTACCGCCCAGTTGTACGCGAACCTAGCTATCGCCCAGTTGTACGAAGCCTTTCTCTCTCATTAGCCGAGAGACAGAATAGCCATCAGCTAAGTTAATGGCTACGAACTAGCAAGGAGCCATTTGTATCAGTGCCTATAGCTTACGAGTATTCAAGAGAGATGTATTCCAAGGATTATTAAAAAGATAAGTAAAAAGCATCTACATACTTTTCTTCTTATTCATTCATAAGTTTTTATGTTCCAGACTTCACGCCCGTATGCTTATTGCCGTTCGTGCACTATCGGCCACAGCGTTAGTTTAGCATTCCTTTTCAGCAATCAACATCACGGTGTCGGTCCAGCTACCGACACTACAGATATTACCTATTTTTGAAAACATTGCTGAAGAAAGTCAACGATCAGAATAGAATATTTGAAATTAATTACAAAATAGTCTAGAGTGCAGAGGCACGTTTATCACAAGCTCAGCTGATGCAGAGAGCAGCATAGCTATTTGTTAAACCTGTTCACAGCAATGAGAAGTTTGTTTGTTTCCTTTTAAAAGTTCAAATTATATTTATTTGATAACAGCTGCATTAACAAGTTGTTTCTTCTTTATTTAAAAATTATTCTACATGATTTGGCCTTTCTGTTTGCTAATGAGTATATCTTTTTGTACATAATTCTTTTGATTTGTACCCGATTGTCTAACTCTGACATAATGCTGTCAGAGTTCAAGTTTAGAACACGTATTCTAACATCTTCGTTGTTGTCCACAACAGCTGCAGCACATAATGCAGATTCGTTGACGGCAAAACTCGAGTAGAGAGGTTTATACTGCTTCCTGAGAATGTCTTTGTCGGAAGAAAAGACAATATTTTGTAATAGAGTTTACTTGAGTTTTTTGATTTTATCATGGCTGACATCCCCTCCCCAATCTCCTTTATTAGCGAAAAAATATGCGGTTGTACACTGTTAATAACGCTGATATTAAGCAGTTTCAGAAGAATATCATCCATCTAACGCTGAAGATAACAAAAGTTGATAAATTCGAGAGCAATTGAAGCGACAGCCTCACAGATGAAGCATTCAAATTGTTGGCAAGAATAATATACGAAAGAATGAAAAAAGTAGAGGATTTATTATGAAACCAATAATTTTGCTTAAAATGTTAGGGCAACAGGGAGACGGTTCTTACACTGCACTTGATAAACCTAGAAAAAGCGTTAGAAATGTAAAATATTCCAAGAATTGTAAATAATAGCTTTCTGCTATCAGTCGTCCTTTGGAATTTTTATTGGCAGATCTAGATTTCAGCTAGCAACTAGCCATCCTCAATGAGTATTCCATGAACTGTGTACAAAGCCAGACCAACAGGCACTACATGCATTGACCAAAAAAGGATAGTGCATTGAGAATGGATAGTTGCTATCTGAAATCTAGATTTGCCAATAAAAATTCCAAAGGACGACTGATAGCTGAAATCTATTATTTACAAATGAAAACAACGGTCGCTGCGGGCAACAGCCTCTGAATGGAGGGTAGCCTGATATTCCAAGAAGTTTTCAGTACTCAGTAAAATAGCTGTAAGCGACAGAGAGAAAGAGGGAGAGAGAGAGAGAGAGAGAGAGAGAGAGAGAGAGAGAGAAAGAAGAGGGAAAAGAGCAAAGAGTAAGAAGGAAGGAATAGCATTACAAAGAGTATAAGCTAGAATACAATGTTTCTGTCCTACTTTTGAATCTATACATCGAAAATGTAAACGCAAGAGTACAGTTTTTTTGTCCTACTGTCAAACATAATGCATCGGGAATCGTCGACCTAAATTTAAATAACGTAAATGATCGACTCTGTATGTTACACTGAATTACTTAACTGTGTTAGTTAACGGTGATTCATTCTACACCTGGAATTCTCAGACGAAGTAATGGTGTTAAATTTACTGTGCAGCTCGAAAGCAGTGAAACTGTTCTCATGTAATCGCCTTCTACATTTCCTGAACTTGCAAAAAACATAGCGTGGTGTCACCGCCAGACACCACACTTGCAAGGTGGTAGCCTGTAAATCGGCCGCGGTCCGTTGGTACACGTCGGACCCGCGTGTCGCCACTTTCAATGATTGCAGACCAGACCGAGCGCCGCCACACGGCAGGTCTAGAGAGACTTCCTAGCACTCGCCCCAGTTGTACAACCGACTTTGCTAGCGATGGTTCACTGACAAAATACGCTCTCATTTGCCGAGACGATAGTCAGCATAGCCTTCAGCTACGTCATTTGCTACGACCTAGCAAGGCGCCATTATCAGGTGCTATTGATCTTGTGATGCACGTACCGTCAGACCGACGTTCACCATTAAAGGATTAAAGTTAAGTATTCCACCAGCTACGTCCGTTTTTCTAAATTCTAATTTCCTTGTGCTGTTCCAGACCTCACGCCAGCCTCCGTGAGCTAAAACGCGTGCCTTTCGGCTTCCTCTATTATTAAGGTGTTGGCACTCCTGCCAACCCACAGCACATAGAATCAACAAATTTAAATAAACACCATTTTCTGATATTCAGTATAGTTGTCACAAGTATGTAGTACCAATGTTGTAGAATAGAGACTATAATGAATGTATACGTTCCCAACGTGTACTGCTGATTAAATCTTCTCGGGCCTCCACACAGCCCGTGACTGTTTCGATGAGTGTCACTATCATCGTCTCCTAGAGTCTCGCTCATCCAAACACCGCAGAATGTCGCGAATGACCCAAATAGAGATCCAAAAACATTTCATCAGTAAGTGTACATGTACTCAGAAATGCTCCCTGTTACTCGAAATATACTGATGCGCACAACCTATGCAGTTCGCTTAATATTGCAGCAAACCAGACGCAAACACGCGTGCGCCAGCCGCCAAAAGTCTAATATCGCGCGGGCTGCGTTCTCGAACATCTGTAGCAAAGCTAAATTACAATGGGCTCGTGCACATGTTGTATAGTGACGGGTAGTAGATCTGTTCATTTGCACAGTCATTTATCTATTATGTGAGTGAACGAATTATGCGAAGCTTGGCAGGTACATTGATTAAATAGGAGTAGGTGTAGCTGTTCTTTTGCTAAATAGTACAAAAACTCTAGGAAAGAAGATAGACCGAACACTACATTTTTTGGGCACTGTCAAAATACAGTTACGATAATTCTTACTTTTTCCGTCTCTCCTGCACATTTTTAATTAGGTTATATGATTCGATCACTATGTATTATCTTCAGGTCTAAGTGGCTGCTTCAGCAGTCCGTCCTGTCTACCGAGAATCACATGTCAGAGTTCTGAATGCACAAGCCGGGTTGCTTACGCAATTACTTAGATCTGAAGATTATCCAGAGTGATCGGAACATGTAATCTAACAAAAAAAATGTGCTACATAGACGACACAATAAATGACAGTTATCGTAATTATCTCAACAGTTACTGAAACTCTCAACACGATTACATCGTCTATAGGTGAAATGACAATGTTGTCGTAGACTGAGTAATTACAATCTTAAGACTGAAACAAGATTTTATTTTAACGAGAAAACAGGTATTACATTATTTTTAAAACTGACAGCATGGCCGCTTTTAACAGTATTTCACAAAAACACCCAAGCTGTTTGCGCCTCACCTAGCCGCAAGTTTCTGAAATAGGGTGGTGACGATGACGCATGATGTGGATATTTGGTGATTCTGGATTTAAAACGGTGTCTCCAGATACGTTACATAGATCCAAAAGTTTAACATTTGAAAATGAACAAATTCACGGAATAATGTAGACAGAGAGGTAAAAACTACCACACAAGCCCGAAATGACATGGCTTTCTATTGAAACCAAACAACTAGTGCAAAACTGGCCAATAAATAGCAACACGTCGGTGACACCGCTTGAGAATCGCATATAAAAGAGAGGGAGTCAGATCATTCCTACCTGGCTGATAAACACCTGCGGGAAGGTATTTTCTGTTTAATGGAGAGTACCTTTAACATATGGATGAAGTTACAGTGCGTAGCTCACTCTCATATTGCGTCGTGAGACTGTATATGGAGCTCCTTGACCAAGAAGTTATACGGATGCAAAGCAACTTCATCTATTCGCGTAATGGTCAAGAGAAAAGCAGACGACTCCTTGGGCCACACTATATATCGCATTGACCAGTACCTCCATGCAAACAGCTGCCTCAAACCTAAGCAAAGAAATGGGGCGCTCAAAATGCAAGTAAACTGGTTGGGCACAATCTCAGAGGCAGGGTGTCTGTCCTAGGAACTGCTACACCTCAGAAAGGTTCAAGAAAGGTGATTACTTGGAATAGCGTCCCACCATTGCAGCACATCCTGTGGAGGCGGACAATGTTACAGAGAAATAGGCGGCCACATCCTGTATATCGAACACCTACATGAAGTCGGGAAATATCGGGGGCACAGTAAAAAAACCTACCGTGTAAAAACCGTGTTCTTCGTACCCGGTGAGACACGGGGATTACTGGGGAGTGAAGATGACCTCTATTTACGAAAGGCTTGTCTATGCCACTTTCCCTAACAATGTGACAACACATATATTGGACAAGCAGTGCATATTGTAGATGATCGTTGCAGAGACACCGGCGGCATACTTGACTGGAATAGCCATACAAATCGGCGGTTTTGGAACACAGTTTCTACGAGAATCATGCGATAGAATGCGAATGCATCACGATTTTAGCGCATACGTTAAAATACTGGGACCGTAACTTAGAAAGGCCATATAAGTACGCATCAAAGGCAATCTCACTGAGGAGGACTGCTGCTATAGTCTCAGCAACACAGGGAACTTACATTGGGTGTAATTAGTGAGAAACTCAGCAAACATAATGAGCTGGCAGGAGGGGCGGGATCACTGCCTTCATCCACACTGCAGCAACTGGGGTGCCCTGCTGGGCGTCTCTGGCCACAGACACAGTTGCTTCTTCCGCAGCTTTCTCTCGCCGTCGGGCGTGGACCGCGTACGGAGCACCCGCAGGGAGAGGGAATATATATATATATATATATATATATATATATATATATATATATATATATATATATATATATATATATATATATAAGGAGATGGGACCTGGATAAACTGAAAGAACCAGAGGCTGTACAGAGTTTCAGGGAGAGCATAAGGGAACAATTGACAGGAATGGGGGAAAGAAATACAGTAGAAGAAGAATGGGTAGCTTTGAGGGATGAAGTAGCGAAGGCACAGAGGATCAAGTAGGTAAAATGACGAGGGCTAGTAGAAATCCTTGGGTAACAGAAGAAATATTGAATTTAATTGATGAAAGGAGAAAATATAAAAATGCACTAAATGAAGCAGGCAAAAATGAATACAAACGTCTCAAAAATGAGATCGACAGGAAGTGCAAAATGGCTAAGCAGGGATGGCTAGAGGACAAATGTAAGGATGTAGAGGCCTATCTCACTAGGGGTAAGATAGATACTGCCTACAGGAAAATTAAAGAGACCTTTGGAGATAAGAGAACGACTTGTATGAATATCAAGAGCTCAAATGGAAACCCAGTTCTAAGGAAAGAAGGAAAACAGAAAGGTGGAAGGAGTACATAGAGGATCTATACAAGGGCGATGTACTTGAGGACAATATTATGGAAATGGGAGAGGATGTAGATGAAGATGAAATGGGAGATATGATACTGCGTGAAGAGTTTGACAGAGCACTGAAAGACCTGAGTCGAAACAAGGCCCCCGGAGTAGACAACATTCCATTGGAACTACTGACGGCCTTGGGAGAGCCAGTCCTGACAAAACTCTACCGTCTGGTGAGCAAGATGTATGAAACAGGCAAAATACCCTCAGACTTCAAAAAGAATATAATAATTCCAATCCCAGTTTAATAAGTCACAGCTGCAAAATACTAAAGAATTCTTTACAAACGAATGGAAAAACTAGTAGAAGCCAACCTCGGGGAAGATCAGTTTGGATTCCGTAGAAACACTGGAACACGTGAGGCAATACTGACCTTACGACTTATCTTAGAAGAAAAATTATGGAAAGGCAAACCTACGTTTCTAGCATTTGTAGGAGAAAACTTTTGACAATGTTGACTGGAATACTCTCTTTCAAATTCTAAAGGTGGCAGGGGTAAAATACAGGGAGCGAAAGGCTATTTACAATTTGTACAGAAACCAGATGGCAGTTATAAGAGTCGAGGGACATGAAAGGGAGGCAGTGGTTGGAAAGGGAGTAAGACAGGGTTGTAGCCTCTCCCCGATGTTGTTCAATCTGTATATTGAGCAATCAGTAAAGGAAACAAAAGAAAAATTCGGAGTAGGTATTAAAATTCATGGAGAAGAAATAAAAACTTTGAGGTTTGTCGATGACATTGTAATTCTGTCAGAGACAGCAAAGGACTTGGAAGAGCAGTTGAATGGAATGGACAGTGTCTTGAAAGGAGGATATAAGATGAACATCAACAAAAGCAAAACAAGGATAATGGAATGTAGTCGAATTAAGTCGGGTGATGCTGGGGGAATTAGATTAGGAAATGAGACACTTAAAGTAGTAAAGGAGTTTTGCTATTTGGGGAGCAAAATAACTGATGATGGTCGAAGTAGAGAGGATATAAAATGTAGACTGGCAATGGCAAGGAAAGCGTTTCTGAAGAAGAGAAATTTGTTGACATCGAGTGTAGATTTAAGTGTCAGGAAGTCATTCCTGAAAGTATTTGTGTGGCGTGTAGCCATGTATGGAAGTGAAACATGGACGATAAATAGTTTGGACAAGAAGAGAATAGAAGCTTTCGAAATGTGGTGCAACAGAAGAATGCTGAAGATTAGATGGGTAGATCACATAACTAATGAGAAAGTATTGAATAGGATGGGGGAGAAGTGAAGTTTGTGGCACAACTTGACCAGAAGAAGGGATCGGTTGGTAGGACATGTTCTGAGGCATCAAGGGATCACCAATTTAGTATTGGAGGGCAGCGTGGAGGGTAAAAATCGTAGAGGGAGACCAAGAGATAAATACACTCAGGAGATTAAGAAGGATGTGGGTTGCGGTAGGTATTGGGAGATGAAAAAGCTTGCACAGGATAGAGTAGCATGGAGAGCTGCATCAAACCAGTCTCAGGACTGAAGACCACAACAACAAATATCATCAAACCAGTCTCAGGACTGAAGACCACAACAACAAATATATATATATATATATATATATATATATATATATATATATATATATATATATATATACACCGCGCACCCCCAGGAGGTCAGTTCGTCAGCGCACCTGTCGATAATACTAAGTCTGATCGCTGAAATTTTGTGCCCACTGGACATTATCGACCAGAAGTGGACACGTAGGAAGTTCGATCAGTTAGCATGCTGGGGGAAACTAAAGAATCACACTGTTAATAATCCTGTTGTTACCAGTTGCGACAATCAAACCATGGTGGAAATTTGTAATTACGATCGCACCTGGACTCTGACCCTTCCATGCCGCAACCAGTATGACAGGTCCTACTAAGATGCGTTATCGTTAAACGCTATGTCTCTTTCTCGCCCTCAGGTACATGTTTTACTTCATTTTGGATGTGTCCTGTGATTATGGTTCTTCTTATTTAATCAGGTGCTGTCTGCTAGTCCAGTATTAACACTCTGGTTTCTAGGCACAACTGACACCAATTCCAGCGCTTTTTTTACCTTGTTGAAACGTATGAGCTTCATTATTAATCTACGTGTGGGTCTTTTTTTAGAATATACACCGAAAAACAAAATTAAAACAGCAGTTATTCGAAAAACCATAATTATATGCCACTGAGATGCAATTTGTCTCCAAGGTGGATACAAACTTCCTTTGAAGAGATGCAGAAGTTTGGCACCATGCAGCTTCGACCCCAGGTCTGACGACGCTTCTAACAACAAGATGTCGACACCACTGAAAAGAAGGCTGGAACTCAAAAGTTCATGTGACGTGAAGGATGTATAATCATATGACATTGCCACAAGATTTCACCACGATTGTGACCAATGCCACCGTGGACGTATCACACGATGGGAAAGTCTTATCCACATTTCTCTTCTTCTTTCGACGAGGCCTGAACGGCGGCACCAAATGTTGAAATCACGCGGTTTTCTTACCGTTGGCCGAGAAAAAGATTTCAGACACTCCGCCCCCTCAGAATTGGCACCAGAAGACTTCACAGGATGACGTAAATGGTTGGAATGAAACGACGTCTCTCCTTGCAGCGTTGACTTCTACGCATTCCTCTGCCGTAAACGTAATTTCTCAGCGCGATGAGCTACAGGACGAAGTTTTTGACAACCTCAGACACTGCTGACTCCCACAGACGTTTCCATGTAAGAAAATTGTCCCCGTTGAACGTTATCGCATTTCGATGGGAAGGTTAGCTCTCGTGCAAAGATTGGAACCACTAGGGACCGTTCAAAACGATTCGACGAAATTTGAATGCGGTCAGAAGCAGCAAAAGGTGCTTATGCTTTTCCATCTCTCCTGCTACACGCCATTCTGTGGCATGATGATGGACGGGTGCAACATTCACATATGCATCATTATAGTGGGAAAGGCCCCTCTAAGACCCCCTCCCCCTCCAAGTTTGGAAGTACCTGCCTGCCTGCGGGCTATATTGCAGGTTTTCTCCGTAAAGGCAAATTTTTAAAATAGTCAATGAATGTGGTCGGTTGCCGCCGTGAGTATTGCCGGAACTGGGGAGTCTTTGCCGGGCCCTTTGCAGGTGCATACAAGCATGTGTGAATGTCGTACTCATTCATTTTCACGTCGCAGGAGTGCGTGAAACAGGAGAGCTGAAAAAGCATATGCACCCTTTGCTGCTTTCGATCTCGTTCAAATTTTGTCGAGTTGTTTTGAACTCTCCGTAATGGTTACAACCTATGCACGAGAGCAAGAAAGGCGGTCGTGCAGCGCTGCAGTAGGGTTATATCGAATTTAATGGCGATGCAGCCCCAGAATGTAAGGGTTGAAACGTCAGATGGTGTCAGTTGTGTCAAATGTTGTCAAGAACGTCTGCCTTTTGCTCTTCACACTGCGATCCCAGGGAAAGGAGTGGATTGATTGATGCCCTTTCCGTCACCCCCTAAGGCTTTTTCCTGCCGTTTCGAGCGGCGGTATGGCCATGCATAAGAAAACTGCGTGGTTTCAACGCCTGGCGTAGCGGTTCTGGCCCCCATCGGAAAGACGTCAAAAGAAGGGAAGGAATGAGGGTAATAGAGGCTGTGATGATCTTCCCGATGTATGACACGGCCACGGTGGCGTTGGGCAAATTTGTGGTGAAGTTTGGTGCCAATATGGCGTCATTAACCCACCTCACACGTCACACGAACTTCTGAGCTGTGGCCTTTTTATCGCATGTGTGTGCACCTTGCTGTCTGGAGGGTCGCGCGAGCAACAGGGTGACGTCGAAAGGCGACCGGCATTTTGGCCATTACAGAGAAACGTTGTAGTCGCACTTGAGCCAAATTTTACTGTACTGGGGCAAAAATTAACCAGCGCACGTAGGATTAATGTATACGATCCTTGACTCTATGTTTAGCTTTATCTGTGGTTGACTTATTAGTTAGTTGTGCAGCAATCGGACATTCTTATTTCAAGCATAGTAGCGTGCAGTTCCGTTTTTCCGAGAAATAGATCTGTTACTCATGAATCTGGGAAAAACTGTCTGGAGTACTTCACTATTGGGGTAAAAACACATTTACAATATTTTGAAGGAATTTTAGAGCTATGTTTGTAATTTTTGTATTCCGAGAAGTAGATCTGTTACTCATGAATCTGGGAAAAACTGTCTGGAGTACTTCACTATTGGGGTAAAAACACATTTACAATATTTTGAAGGAATTTTAGGGCTATGTTTGTAATTTTTGTAATGGCTCTAAGCACTATGGGACTTAACATCTGAGGTCATCAGTCCCCTACACTTAGAACTACTTAAACCTAACTAACCTAAGGACATCACACACATCCATACCCGAGGCAGGATTAGAACCTGCGACCGTAGTAGCAACGCGGTTCCGGACTTAAGCGCCTAGAACCGCTCGACCACAGCGGTCGGCTAATTTTCGTAATGAGAGAATTTTATATTCACAAATGCTATAAACGTATGCTAGCTTTCCTTTAATTTATGTTCCATGAGAAGTCTTAGGCTTTCAGAAAAACGAAAACAAAAATTGGATTTCAAATGAAAAGTACAGTTAGTTGTAGGCTACGCGACCAAGTTGGCAACAATAGCAACAAATATTTGGAATCTGGTGTCTATAAGATCAGCTGCCAAGACTGTGACAAGTTTTATATCGGTCGGACAGGGAGTAATTTCAATACTCTTTTTAGAGAGCATACGTATAATCAAAATAAGAGGACTTTCAGTACATATTTGGACAGAGAAAAACTTTCGGTAGGAAACAGAGAATAATATGAAACTGTTGCGTAGGGCGCCAAAGTGACAGCTACTGAACCTACTGGAGATAATGGAGGTTTGTACACACAGAAAACGGCAATCGGAATTACTGCTGAATGAACAGAATGAGTTTAACCTCACTGCTTATTTTAATGTATTCAGAAACCTACCAGTTCGAGCAGCGTCAAGCCTCGTGTGAGCCGGCCCCTGGAGACGACGAGACTGGGCGTTCAAAAATAGTTCAAATGGTTGTAAGCACTGTGGAACTTAACATCTGAGGTCATCAGTCCCCTAGAACGTAGATCAACTTAAACCTAACTAACCTAAAGACATCACACACATCCGTGCCCGAAGCAGGATTCGAACCTGCAACCGTAGCAGTCGCGCGGTTCCAGACTGAAGCGCCTAGAACCGCTCGGCCTCAACGACGGGCACTGGGCTTTCCTTCGCAAGTTCTGCCGCAGGAAAACAAGAACGTGCCGCTATTGAGACCACACTCCGGATGTATTATCGACTACCGATTTTTTAATCTTTAAGTAATAGTCATTGTTTCGTCAATTACTTTAAAATTACGTTTACGTTAACTAACCTGTCAGGCTGGAATATTTCATTTTATATATGTGTTTTTAATGTTATACCTTTTATACTGGCTATTGGCTTTCATTCAATTGTATGTTTTACCTTGCCAGGCTAGGAGCTTCACATTATTAGTATTTGCACTTCCTGTGTGGATTTTAAGTATGGATCTAAGTCCGCGTATAGTATGTCAGTACATGTTTTATTATCAGACGATCGTTTTGACATGTGAAGTAATTTTAATTAATGACTACGCATATTGCATTTTAATCATTACATTTGCGATACTGTTTAGTCATGTACCCTAGCTCTAGTGCCCTCTGCTGGCCTCAGTTTCTTTGGATAAATACCAGACACATTCTGGTCATCACCAGTGCTTACTATGTACATACATGTTTAGTTTGACGTTGATTCTACATCAAAATATTTTAAAGTCTGTGTGGCTGGTATACATGGCTGTCAATCATGTAAACACTTTTTATCTTTCTTATGGCCTTTTATAGATTTAGCGTAAGCAAACTGAACTTCGTTGGTTTCACACTTGTTTTGTTTGTAAGAGATCTGAAGATGGCAGTAGCCGAAACCGGTAACATTGAAATTTAAAAGTTTGTGTGATCAAGACGGGCCTGTAAAATAAAGTATTACTTGTCTATATTGAAGGAGTGAAGATTTCGGTTAGCTGCCTGACTGTTTAGCGGAAATTCGTGCATTTGCAAAAAGATCGATGTCCAAGCCACACATACTTTCCACGGTCATCCTTAGTGTAATATCTTGCGAAGACTCCGATAAATTGCTAGCCCTGGGTAAAATCGCTAAGCGAGTATACCGCTTCAATCTGGTCGTCGATCAGTCTGGTACGGCAATGGAAGACTGCATAAGAAAAGCTGAAGTTTTAAATTTCGTATTTAAGAAAGCTTCCAAGCAGGCGGATCATAAAGAGATAATGTCATTTGACCGTCCCACGCGTAGGAGATGGTAACAGGCATCCCTGGAATAAAGAAGCAACTGAAAGAGTAAAATGGTACAGCCGCTACAGGTTGCATGTAACTTTTTCTTTGTTTTACATGTTTCACTCGACCAACGCGAGCCTCTTCAGAAACTACGTAGCCAAGGGCCACACGTTACATATATCGTCTGCGTGTAGCACCGTCGTCATACTGAAAAACTGAAAGAGTTGAAAATAAATAAGTCGTCAGGTCCAGATGGAATTCCAGTTGGGTATTGCTGACAGTTGTCTACGGCACTTGTTCCTTACTTAGCTTGCATTTATCGCGAATATCAGCGCGAAGTCCCAAGCGACTGGGGAAAAGCTCAAGTGATTCTTTTATATTACAAGAGTGCATAAAATACCTGCAAAAATTACACTCAATGTCATTAACAATGATTTGATGCGGAATTATTGAACATATTCTGAGTCTAAATATAATAAAGTTCCTTGAGACAGAAAAGTATGTCGACATAAAAGTTTTCTGGGTATGGGACCGCGTCATAATGCATAAAACTACTGCTGCTGGAGAAAAACCAACGTTTCGGCCATGGTTTCAGCGGCCTTCTTCTGGGTCTACCACTGTAACCGTGGCCGAAACGTCGGCTTTTCTCCAGCAACAGTAGTTTTATGCATTATGACGCGGTACCATACCCAGAAAGCTTTTATGTCGACTGTCTCTGGCCGCGGAAGACAACACAATTATATTAGAAAAGTATCTGTCCACAAATTAACACAGACTACGAAAGCTCTTGCAGAATTCAGCTTGATCTTTTCTTACATGATTTTCTGTGAACCGTGGATGAAGGGCAACACACAGATTGCGTATTCCGAGATTTTCGGAAAGCGTTTCGGTGCACTATCGTAGACTGTTAATGAAACTGCGAACACGCGGAATAGGTTCCCAGACATGTGAGTGACTCGAAAAATAATAGAAACCAGTGTGTTGTCTGAACACCGAGTGTTCATCAGAGACAAGAGCATCATCACGAGTGCTCCAGAGCAGTGTGGTACGACCGCTCTTGTTGCCTGTATCCCACTATCGGAAAGAAGCGCAACACCCTCAAGAGCTGTGTTCCGTGTCACCAGGGTATTCTATGTGCTTACTGAGGCACTTCGTGTTAGTGATTCATTTGTGACGGTCATTGTCGGTCAAATTGCACTCAGAAGTCCTGTCTGTGCACCGTTTTGACTCTGCGGGCACAACTGTACTTACGTTAGAGGTGGATGACGTTTGTTAATACCCACCGAGGAGTACGTACTCCTGCTGAACACCTTCAGCAATTGGAACGTGGTCGAGTTGAGGATCTGCGTGAAGCAGGACGAACGTATAGGTTGACTGCACATGCTGGGCACAGTGTATCTGTGGTGTGTCGCTGTTTTCAATAGTGACCTGTGGGAATTCCCAAACCCTTAGACCAGGCCCTTGACGTCCGCGTATTATAGACGTACTTCAAGATCGACACATTGTGTGAACAGCAGTTGTCTATATCGAACACGTCCAGGGACGAAATACGGTCACACGTTGCATCCGCTGAGTCACTATCGTCCTCTGCAAACCGTATGCTAGCAATAGGATTAAGATCACGCGTGCAGCTCGCCAGGCAACCATTGAGAACTCAACATCTCCCGGCATGGTTACTCTGATGTGAAAGAGATAATTGGAAAGTGGAATGTTGCTCCGTTTTCTCCATTCACGAGAGGAGGTTCTGTCTGTATACGATTGATCGACGAACACGTGTATAGCGTAGACCTGGCAAATTGCCTATTGAGACTGCATTCGCCCAGGGACACAGGTCTCAGCCCTGGCTTCATAGTGTGGAGGACCATGAGTTGCAAATCGCGGTCACATTTTGTGTTTCTGCAAGATAAAGTAACCAGTGCCGCTACATTGCACTGCCGTGCTATTCCCATTTCTTCTAAAGAAATGTGACGTGTGTTTCCTCAAGGATAATGCACGTCTATATACGGCTGCTGCAACAGATCGTGTTCTTCGTGGTGTAAAACTGCATTTTGCCGCAATATAACATCTCCCCCCACCCCACCCCCTAACCGAACACGTATGGAACATGATGAAGTGAAATTGAAATTTACTCGTTCTCAAGGATCGGCGAGAACCATTGCGAATTTCAACAAAAGTTGCAAGATGTTTGGAAAAATCTATCACAGGATGCCACTCGGCACCTTTATGATCGTTTGCATGCGAGAATACACGCCAGCGTTGCCGCCAGAGAGCGCAGGTGCACCGTGCACTGGTGCTACTCTTTGTGCGTGAGCGTTGACACCCTTTAATGTCACATGTTTGTTTCATTTAACCTGAATCTGTTGTCGTACGCACCTACAATGCTGAAGTACCCGTCACCCCAGTTGTCAATATAATGATATCGTTGAGGGTGTAGCATTTTTTTTTTCAAAATGGTCCAAATGGCTCTAAACACTATGGGACTTAACATCTAAGGTCATCAGTCCCCTAGAACTTAGATCTACTTTAACCTAACTAACCTAAGGACATCACACACCTCCATGCCCGAGGCAGGATTCGAACCTGATACCGTAGCAACAGCTCGGTTCCGATTGAAGCGCCTAGAACCGCACGCACACTGCGGCCGGCTTTTTTTTTTTTCATCTGTTTGCATAAATGATCCGTCGGATAGGGAGAGCAGCAGTCTGCGAGTATTTGCTGATGACGCTATAGGTAGACTGCAGGGGGATACAGGATGAGTTACACAGAATTTCTATTTGCTGTGACCAATTGGCTAATGGAGATGGACAGGAAAAACAGTCCTATAATATTCGAATATAATATTAGTGGTAACGGTAGCACCGAAGGCGAACTACCGATTTCTGTTTCTTCGGAGAATTCTAGGAAACTGTAGCTCACCTACAAAGGAGGGCTCATATTGTGTGATCTTAGGGTGTGACAGCGAAGCAATTCAGACGCTTACGGCAATATTTATTACATGTAGTTTCGATCAATGCGCCAGTATTACGGACATGCCTCGTGAACTTAAATAGAAATCCGAGAAGGTAAGACAACATTACTTTCGCCAAAAATTAACGAGAAAGTTTACAGAATCGGTGATTGCACCTGACTGCAAAACGATTCAATTGCTGGAAACGTACATTTCGATTAAGGATGGCGAAGACGTAATAAGAGAAGTTAGGGCACGAACGGAGGCATATAGGCAGACGTTTTTTCCTCGCCTCATTAGGGAGTGGAAGAGGGACTGAAACGACTAGTAGTGGTACACGCTATTGAAATGGCCTCTTGTTAGAGAAATGTACACAAAGGAAAATCCTCCAGTTAAACGACATTTAAAGATGCGAATAATTTAAAACGTTCGCGTATGTTATGAAATGCATTCGTAAGTTACGAATACGATTGTACAATGTCTATACGTTTTACACGTATGAAAATTTGTGCTGGACTGGGACTCGAAACCGGACTTCCTGCTTTAAGCGAGCGGCCGCCTTAACCGCTTCGGCCATCCGAACACGCCTCAGGAACCCACTAAAACTGTCTTAGGTGCTAGTGTCTAAGTATCACAGCGCTCGCATAAAAATCTTATTGTTTTACTGATTACCTTGCTTTGGCGTAAAATACATTACGGCAGTGTCTGTATTTTACGATCTCTGTATAGTTCGACGCAAAGTCGTTCGGCCAAGCATGTCCCAAGGAACACTGAACTGGACTATACAGACGCTGTACAATGCAGACACTAACCTACTGTATTCGTTTATGTATTGAGCCACGTCAAGATAGCACATTCCAGCAGCGATGAGAGTGTTTCTTGTTCTTTCAGTTTTCTAAGTAGTTCCTGCAATGAAAATTGAATTAATTGGAATCAGATATTTTAATTGACATATTCCCATCGCTCTTTATCTGCATTTGATCGATTTACAGGCCAATGAATTGTATAAGGCTTCCGTCATTCTTCAGCGACTATTGATCGTGGATCTTCAATGAAATTGTTACACCGTAAAAAATGATTTGTTAAGCTATTTAAATTTTGACAGTGACGAAAATAGGCTCTTTCTGTAAGCGATAATGAATACCGACATAGACGACGTTAAGCTCAAATTGTTTCGCCATTGAACAATGCGTTTGCGATCCTATTAAAGAAGAAGTCCTGTAAATCATAAATATAAGCTTCTTATTAATTAATGACGTGAAAAAAGGTAGCTCCGTTGTTGAAATTATTTTTTCGTTGCTTAATAGGTAGGATGTGTAAGCGAACTTACATCATGCATCTTCACAGTACAGGATGAGACAAGAGAGTGAGTATTAAATTTGAATAGACACGTGAAGAGCGTTTTCTTGTTATAAATAAGTGAAAGATCGAATAAGTTATTTCACGGTATGTGCAGGAAGTATTTGCTTATGCAGTTACTTTTATGCACTTTGGACATGTGAACTAAAAGTCCGTTTCCCGAATTAAGAAATGTAATGCTATACTACCGTCCGCCATACATCATACACTGAAGCACCAAAGAAACCGGTGTAGGCACGCGTATTCAAATACGGAGATATGTAAACAGGCAGAATACGGCGCTGCCGTCGGCAACCCCTATATAAGAGAGCAAGTGTCTGGCGCCCGGCGCAGTTGTTAGATCGGTTGCTGCAATTACAATGGCAGGTTATCAAGATTTATGTGAGTTTGAATGTGGTGTTACAGTCGGCGCATGAGCGGTGGGACACAGCATCTCCGAGATAGCGATGAAGTGGTGATTTTCCGGCACGACCATTTCACGAGTGTACAGTGAATATCAGTTATCCGGTAAAATATCAAATCTCCGACATCGCTGCGGCCGGGAAAAAATGCTGCAAGATCGGGACCAACGACGACTGAAGATAATCGTTGAACGCGACGGGAGTGCAACCCTTCCGCAAACTGCTGCAGATTTCACTGCTGGGCCATCAACAAGTGTTAGCGTGCAAACCATTTAACGAAACATCATTGATGTGGGCTGTTGGAGGCGAAAACCTACTCGTGTACCCTTGATGACTACACGACACAAAGCTTTACACCTCGCCTGGGCCCGTCAACAGCGACATTGGACTGTTGATGACTTGATAGTTGTTGCCTTGTCGGACGAGTCTCGTTTCCGAGCGGATGAATGTGTCGCTAAAGCTGTACCGACTGCCGAAATTCCGGAAAATGCCACTAGACTCCTTGTAGAAGACGACATTTTGAAGCCCGGAGCACCCCATGTGATGAACTCCGATTAAGGAACCCTATTCCAGACAAGAATGGTATCAGTGTTAATTTCACTTCGTGACATCAACCACGCGATGACAGCTGCCTTCCTTCCACTCATAAGTAGCTTCACAGAATGCTTTAGTAAGACGTGTCGAGGTACGTTGATGTCAACATTGATAATAGGAAACAATATGTCACGACATTCGTGTGTAACACAGCGTGGGAAAAAGACATGACATGGTTGGACCTGTCTTTCTGCTACACAATCTGGAGACTGAAACGATAACGGATACACTATTTCCATTTCTGCCAGATTCATGATTACATTAAAAACCTCATCAGCAGCACCGAAGAACCGAAGCAGTTGTCTCGAAACAGACCATGGACGCCCAGGAGAAAGATCGACAGTGCCATAGCGCCAAGCACGGGCTGGTGAGGTACAGCCCGGGGGATTTTACATGAATTTTTACCTACGTGCGGAAAGCGTAGCTATCGGAAAAGTTATTAAAGCGCTGGGCTATATCGCATCCTTCGTCTCTCGTCGGACGTTATATATCAAGTCGAGAAATCATGACCCTTCATCAAGAACGCAAAAGCACAGACATGTCGCCCATGACCTCCATATGAAGCGCTACTGCAGTCCAGAGGTGCAGATCGACGATGGGAAGTTAAAGCAAAGCACTCAATATTACTCATAATGAAGAGGTTGTAACAACACGACCGGAATGCGAGGACCACCATCACCGTCAGAGGACCATTGATCAGATCTCGATCCAGGGTGATGACCTGCAATGAGGACTTTTGAAACAGCAGGCCGTTGTTTCTCTGGGAGAATTAACAACGCCGCGAGACGTAGCGCATATGCGTTGAGGTCGCCACAAGGAATTATTTGTAAGTTATTGGGTGTACGACTTTCTTTTGAGATAGGTGGTAGTAGCAGCAAGTGGTGGTGCACGTGATACGTCCTAAGTGTGACAAAATAAGCTTAGGTATTTGTAAACATAACGCCATCAAATTGCGTCATAAAATTATACTCGATTGAATATATCAACTTACCAACGGAGACATTATCATTTGAGGGAAGTTTTGATTTAATGCTTTAACATGATGCACTGCTGAGGCTAATAAAATGCTGGGTAAGACTTATGGTGAGGCACCTATTAGTAAAAGAATGTGCGTAGAATGATTTCAACGTTTCAAGAACGCTGATTTTGACGCCGAAGACCGGCACGGCAGTGGAAAAGAGAAGGTTTTAGATACTGAAACAGACGTAAACAATCACAAGAGATGGTAATAGGAAGCAGTTGATGCTTTTGAGCCGAGACAAACGGCCACAATACAGCGATAGACATGAAAAGCTGATATGTCAGCATGACAATGTTTCACCCCATATCGCAAAACTCGTCATACTTGGAAACGTTGAAGCGTCCTATACGACCCACCGTATTCTCCAGACATTACTCCGTCAGACTTTTCATATCAACGGTACTCGACCTAGCTGACAGTCACTTCCAGTTATATGAACAAGTGCAAAATTGGAGCGAGTCCCAAGCCTCCTCAAAAGACGCCCAGTTATTCCGCCAGGAGAGTCGTATGCTGCTCGGAAACTCAGTGAAAGTAGTGGCCACCGATGTAAATGTTTTGTAAGGTGTTCACATTAAAGCCTGGACCTTCGAGAAAAAACAGCGGAAGCAGTGTTGTAGACCTAGTAGTAATACAGTTTAGAACACCTATAGTGCCACATGGTCATGTTTGTCGCTTAGCTTTCGTAAGTGTAAAAGCAATGGAAGGGCCTCATAATTCTCAAGTGCAGCGCAACTGGCGAAAGGACAGTGCTCCCATCAGTCTCTTATTACTGACATTGGGTTCAGATCAAAGCAAGGAGTACAGCCACGAGTTCTTCTGTTACCTCATCTGAGGAAGGGTAGGTCAACTTAGATTGATAAGCTGGAGGCAATGCAGCAGCGTCAGTAGTGATAAAAGTAGAGAATGAGCGTTACACTTTCAGTCGTGCTACTTTCCAACAGTTAATAATGAATCCACCACTGCACTTCATCGTTGTCTAAACCCTGAGACGCTACCCCCTCTCACGTCCATTACTACAGCATTCTTGAGTCTGAAACATCAAGATACAGGTTCGGATGGGAAAAGAAACACATGAAAGAGTGGGTCTACAGTTCTTGCATCATTTGCCCTTTGAATGATCATAAATATATTTACAGTGCACATGACAGCACAAAATAAAATGCAATAATCACCAAATAAATTTCGAATTAAGAGTTTGTTAAACGAAAATCAGCTTTTATTAAATGTCAGCACAGACTGGCATGACTAAACTTTCAATTATTGCTGCCCCGAAGAATCAGTGCCAGCAATAAATAAGAAAATACATCATAATAAAACCTCTCTTAAATAATAAGTAATTAAAAGGTCATTCTTGCACAATCTTCTTAAACATTCACAGTTATTAAGTCACAAACTCATAATTTAGGATAAACGTCACAGAATGGCATAGATGACAAATTTTCTTAGATGCATAGAACGGATACAATGACAAATTAAACTAAAACAAAGAAAAGTGATTTGTAATTAAAAATAGAAATCTAAAGAGATGGCTATCACAACGCAAATTACAATGAAATTTTGCTTAGCACACCAATCATATACGCATATATTTAACCAGGCAGAGGAACTGCTTCAAAATTTAACTAGAACATCGCTCACATACAGGCCATTAGCTAGGACTTTTAGAAGTTAAAGCAAGTACATCAGAGCCTTAAGAAGTGAAAGGCGAAACTTAAAGAAGGCTACAGCCAATGTGAACAGTTCTACTATATCAATAGCAGACACTCCTCCAACACAGCCGGAAGGCAAGTGCAGGGGGGCAACAGCAACTAGCCCTTGCGACCAGCATCGGCCGAAATGTCGGACTCGCGCTTCGAGGCTAAGTGGCACTCTCCAAGTAATACGTAGTGATTACGTATTACAAGCTGTGTTTCCTTGAATCAATCCTCAGGCTTGACAACTATCAAGAACACAAGAGGCAAAAGTTAAGTTTCACAAGTAAACTACTGAATTTGAAAGTTCTGGACGGCTTATGGCCTTGGTAATCCACAGCAAGTAAAGGTCTTTGTGGTACATTTTATCGCCAAGGTAGAGACAATCGCTAATTTACATCCAAAATCTCCACTAGTGAAATGAATGGAAAGATAAAACACGGTTGTAGCCAAGATTAATTACAATAAACGAAAATGTTACAGTGATCCCAGGGCACCAACAGCAGAGGCACAGATATGAGAACTCGAGCAGTGCTGACTGCAAAATTTTCCATTAATGGTCCTTGCGTACGCAGTATCGCCATGCCAAAGAAGTATCGAAGTACTTCCGGTCGAACAATATCTTTCACTCTCCTTGGCCACCTGTGCTCATGTAAATCAGCTCAGTACTTATATCTGCAACCGCAGGTGTCTCCTGTGCTATGGGACGGAAGTGCATGGGAAAATTGTGAACTGTGGAAACGTCCAGAGCCTGTCTCACACAATGCTTCAGATGAGTGGAACTGATCATCGTCGTCCACCGGTAACAATGACAACAAATAGCGTTGCGACTTGAGCATTGAGCACACTTATGGCTGGCGACTAAAGCACTTTGGGCAAGTCTTTTCTATGTTTTTCTGCCTGCCTGCGTTCTTCCGGTGCGCTATGGCACTGTTTGTCTCTGTACGTGACATCGCCCGCTGTGTCACACGAACAGGGCAGGCACGGGAATTTTTACGTTCTACAGCAGTGATACTGTCACTACGCAGATCGTTAATAATTGACATTTGCACCTCTCACTTAGCTAAACGATAAGTGTCCTCAGCCACAATTAACTGTAGCACTGTATCTAAAGAAGGATCAGGTTGTTCCAAAATAGAAACATGTATTCTATCGTCACAAATATTTCGAGTTTTAGCGTCACGCGCCATGACATCACTGTATGATTGTCCTCAACGACACAAAAAATTTGCAATGCCTGGTTTTAACCTTGTAATTCAGTTATCCACTGTTTACGAGTTTGACCTACTGCCTGCTGAAGGCAGAAAAAATTTAACTTCGCAGCAGCCATGAGTGCTTATTCATCAAAGTAATGGTTAATTTGCCCCCCCCCCCCGGTTGGCCTTGCGGTCTAACGCACGGCTTTCCGGGCGGGAAGGAGCACCTGGTCCCCGGCACGAATCCGCCCGGCGGATCTGTGTCGAGGTCCGGCGAAATGGCCAGTCTGTGGATGGTTTTTAGGCGGCTTTGGATCTGCCTCGGCGAATGCGGGCTGGTTCCCCTTTATCCGCCTCAGTTACATTATGTCGGTGATTGCTGCGCTACTACGGTTGCAGGTTCGAATCCTGCCTCGGGCATGGATGTGTGTGATGTCCTTAGGTTAGTTACGTTTAAGGAGTTCTAAGTTCTAGGCGACTGATGACCACAGATGTTAAGTCCCATAGTGCTCAGAGCCATTTGAACCATTTCATTGCTGCGCAAAAAAGTACTCCACGTACGCGCACAGCACCATTCAAATGACTCTGAGCACTATGGGACAACATCTGAGGTCATCAGTCCCCTAGAACTTAGAACTACTTAAACCTAACTAACCTAAGGACATCACACACATCCATGCCCGAGGCAGGATTCGAACCTGCGACCGTAGCGGTCCCGCGGTTCCAGACTGAGGCGCCTAGAACCGCTCGGCCACACTGGCCGGCACAGCACCATTACTCTACTACGCAAACATAGATGCTACACTCGTCTGGTGTGAGACGTTCCCTGGGGGGTCCACTGGGGGCTGAAACGCACAATAAAGCTGGGTTCGGTGTGGGGCGGCGGAGGGTTGAAGTGGACTGCGGTAGTCGTCGTGGGGTTGTGGACCACTGCGACTGCGGCGGGGACGGAGCATCTCCGTCGTTTCTAGGTCCCCCGTTAACATACAATACAATACAATGGTTAATTTGCTAACTAAAGTCTCAAACTCTAACAGTTCTGGTTGTCAGAAAACAGTTTCACTACGAGCCTGTACACTTCTGTGCTCACAACAAAAAGAAAAATATGCTTTGCTCTCCATACCTTGCAATTAGTGTGCCCCAGTACGATTCATCGGTTGAGATGAGTATTCCCACCAGTCGTTATGCTCTTTGTTGATACTGTGGAATGGTGGAATGACTGTTGGAGAACGTGGCTGAGGCTGCAGTGCTGCTTGCAGATTCTGCTGTTGTTGTGTTAGCTGCGCCACGGCTTGCAGCAACTGTTGGATTTGCTCCCTCTATAACTGAATAATCCGCACCAGAGAATCGTCCTGTGACGCAGGAGCCATCAATGTCTATAAGGGATTTGGATTATCCGTCGCTCACAAAATAACACAGTCGCCTCAGTAGTAGCGTCTGTCCTGAGTCAAAAGTCCACACACTAATGTACTAGACATATAAAATTAAATAGGAAGTAATAAATAACAAATAACAAGGGTGAGTGCTCAAAAACTAAAATTAGTTTTGTAACTTGCGCAGATTCTTTTCCTCCTCGGCACCGGCTGTTGTATCGTACTTTTGATGCAACCAAAGAAGGAGATATTACTCCTTTCCACCCTCAACTGTTTATAATGAGCTGAGTAAAACACTATGAGAGGAGAACACAGAAACATTTATAATGATTAGTGACAAGAAGACACACATTTATTGACGAGTACTCAAATTTTTACAAATAGAATGAGGCAGCAGATCCTGAAGTTCAGCTACGTACTATCGCAGAAGGTAAGGCTGGATCGTTAACAGTTCCCGTCTAATTAGAATATTCACTGACAGGCTGGTGTGGCCTTGCCAGATGCAGACAATACGGGCGCGAAGAACACAAGCAGAAGGCGGTTCTCTCGGTGGTCGAGCTGGCTTGGAACTGCCCACTCTGCTGCAGCGCCGGCGCGTATCACCGTTCTGGCTGCGCCACCACTGCGACTTCCTGATGTGGCAATTGCTGAGCCATCGGCCGTCTCTGGAGTGGGTTGTCGACTTGTCGACCCCCGTGGTGCTGCCTCGTGGTGCGTGCTGTGCCCACTACAACACAAGAACGGAATAAAAAATTCTGAGGCATTACTTATCAGCACGACTTCGTATGACTTGCAAGAAATCTGAGCCGTGACAGCTTCAGTTCATTTTATCTCTGACCTGCCGGTGCCTTTTTTGACTGGCGCCCTACTATGCACCTCGAATTTAACTTATGGTTTCGTACATGAGTGCTGGGTCAGAGAGTTTCAAATAGCATTGTAAGGTGAGAATTGGCAGGAGGGGTGCAGCTATATATATATATATATATATATATATATATATATATATATATATATATATGAATTAACGACGGGGATAGAAGATCCCCATTCGAATGTGGATCTGACCCAAAAAGATCAGCACGAATATCACGCATGCATTTTCGCGCGCAGCGATTCCTTCGGCCGTTAGTTCTGTTTATGCCAAGTTCGACTAGTGATTCCTTTGGGCAGCGGCAATCACACTGCTGTACCGACTGTGTCCTCCTACGCCCTTCACTGGGTTTCCACTTCCATGTTTATCCGTGCTGTGCGGACCTGGAGCCTACAGCTTTGCCTTCATCATTTCCGCGTATTCAAGGACCATGAATAAAAAATTTTGCAGTCAGCGTTCTTCGCGCTCTGTTATCTGTACCTCTGCTGTTGGTGCGTTAGAGATCACTGGAACATTTTGATTTATTATGATTAATCTTGGCCACAACCGTGTTGATCTTTGCATTTATTACACTGGTAGAAATTTTGGGTGTAAGTTAGTGACCGTCCCTGCATTGACAATATAGTTTACCACTAAGACATTTACTAGCTGTTGGTTACCAAGCCCATATGCTCTGCAGATATTTCAAATTCAGTGGTTTACTCATGAAACTTACCCTTTACCTCGTGTCTTTTTCATGGTTGTCAAGACGGAGGACTGATTCAAGGAAACACTGTTTGTAGCGCCTCGTCACTAACTATTCCCTTGGATGGTGCCTTTCAGCCTAGTAAAGCATGAGGCTGATATTTCGGCGGCTGCTGGCCGAGAGGATATGTTGCTGTTGTGCTCCTGCACGTGTCTTCCGGCTGTGTCGGAGGAGTGTCTGGTATTGCTATAAGGAAACTGTTCACCCTGGCGACTTCCCTTTTTAAGTTAAGTGTTGCCTTTCCCTTCTTAAGGCTCTGATGTACTGCCTTCTAATATTTCTGCATAAAACTCTATATGCGAGAGATTTTGTAATTGAATTTTGAGGTAATTTCTCTACCAGCAAATATTTGCTTATATACTTGGCGTGCTGAGCAATATTTTAATATTATTTCCTCAGACTTATATTTTTAATTATAACTCACTATTCTTTGCATGGGCCTAGTTTGTCATTGTATCCTTTCTATGGATATAACAAAATTTGGCAGATTTGCGCATGGCTTCATCGACCGCCGGCATCGCACCATGCTTCATCTGCAGCCCCATTCAGCAGGGTACTGGTCTGCACAAAGATACTCATTTCCTGATCCAAGACACAGTACTCTTCAAGACCTTCCACCCCAGACAGTGATGGCAACAGGGAACCGTATCACATATTCTTGGATCATCCTGTCCTTGATTTCTTCCCTTACAGTTCTGCTACTCAAAAGACGCCAGAACCAGCTTCGCCCTCTGACATTCTATGATCCTGCTGCCGCGTTTTACTAAATTCAGCACGCATCCACGAACCAGGGTCGCAGCCATCCACCCCGGACCAGATAGCATCTCAGCCCGAAGCCCTTCCCATGAAGGTGGACGTCCTCTCATCCCTCATGCCATCATCACAGTAGCCCATGTCGCCGTGTGCAACGCCTCTCCATCCTGCCGTCTTCATCTGCGGACAGTCCAGAGTTCCAAAATGCGGCCCTGGATGTTGCCGAAAGCCTTCCCTGCGGTTTGAAAGGCGTTCTCGTGGGGGCTCAGGGCGAAAGCCAGGCCGGACCTGGCACCAGGTTCAGTCCCGGTTCATCTACATCAACATCTACATCCATACTCCGCAAGCCACCTGACGGTGTGTGGCGGAGGGTACCTTGAGTACCTCTATCGGCTCTCCCTTCTATTCCAGTCTCGTACTGTTCGTGGAAAGACCGATTGTCGGTATGCCTCTGTGTGGGCTCTGATCTCTCTGATTTTATCCTCATGGTCTCTTCGCGAGATATATGTAGGAGGAGCAATATACTGCTTGACTCTTCGGTGAAGGTATGTTCTCGAAACTTTGACAAAAGCCCGTACCGAGCTACTGAGCGTCTCTCCTGCAGAGTCTTCCACTGGAGTTTATCTATCATCTCCGTAACGCTTTCGCGATTACTAAATAATCCTGTAACGAAGCGCGCTGCTCTCCGTTGGATCTTCTCTATATCTTCTATCAACGCTATCTGGTACGGATCCCACACTGCTGAGCAGTCCCATCTGCGCTCCTGCACACACAGTCCTCCCCTCGCCATCGGTTCGTACCGCAGTCACATGCGATCAAGGCCAGGAGATTTTTGGGATGGGGAAGGTGTGAGAAGTGTGGTGTCGTAAGCACAGCACGCACCACCAGGCAACACCACAAGCTTCGATAGGTCAACAACACACTCACAGATGACGTATAACACAGAACTGCCGCACCAAGAAGTCGCAGTGGTGCTGCTGCTAGAAATTGAAACGTGGGGCAGTTCCACGTCAGCCCGGCTACCGAGGAGATCGCCTTCTACTTGTACGGAGTGGATTGTCGACCTATCGACGCCTGTGGTGTTGCATGGTTGTGCGTGCTTTGCTTACAACATCACACACTTCCCTCCCCTCCCCCTATCCCCTGCATCTCCTGGCCTTGAGCACATGTGGTTGCGGTGCGAACCGATGGCGAAGGGAGGTCTGGGTGCAGGAGCTTTCTTTATTTCATGCTGCAGAGTCGGTTTCCAGTGAGTCCACACTTGCCCGACTTCAGTGAGGTTGCTAATGGGACTAGAACTCTTTACTGTCCAGCCTTAGCTTCTGAAATATTAGTGAACTTCAGGATCTGCTTCCTGAGTAGATTTGTACATAGTTGAGTATTGATCAAAAAGTGTCTGAGTTCTTGGCACTAATCATTCTCAGCCTTTCAGTGTTCTCCTTGTTCTCCTCTCTTAGTGTTTCCCGCAGCGTACTATAAGTAGTTGACGGTGGCGACGAGTAAAATCTTCTTTTGTGATTGTATCAAGAGTACAATACAACACTTCTCAGTTTCGCTTGAGTCATTATAAATGGTGCATATTACTCGATGGACTTTCCCACTTCGCTGATACAGGTTGCAACCATCGGCCAAAAGAGGGTTCCGCATTGTTAGGTGTAACATTGCGGTGTGTAATGTAACCATGTTGGTGAGAGAGAAACAGCGTGCTTTAATCGAGTTTCTAACCACAGAAAGCATCTCCGATTGAAATCCGTACGAGAATGAAAGTTGTGTACGGCGATGATTGTATCGACATCACTAATGTGTGACGTTGGGTTGTTAGTGGTCGTAATTAAGGAAACCGTGGTGTCAACCTCAACGATGCGTGTGTGTCAGTGCTGAGAGTGGAAGTCTGCGTACGGAAAGCGACGAGACTCATCCGAATCCGGTTGGAGAATTCATCAGAGGAAATCGTAGGGTAACACAGACTCAGCTTTCAGGTAAGTGTGTACAAGTCATCATTACAGAACTGTGGTACACACAAATGTGGATGAATATTCTATAGCTTAGATCACATAAATATTTCTTTATTTAAAACAACCATTTTCGACGGACTTTGCTGTCACCCTCCTGGTCTTAAGAAAACTTTTTGTTATGAAGTGTGTTCATTTTGAGTTGGATCTCGCGTCATGTTGTCTTGTGGACATAAAATGGCACATACAACTTCTCGTGAGGTCCAACTTAAAGTGAAAAAGTTTCATAACAACAAGATTTTTGAACACCTGAAGATGGCAGCAAAGTCTGTCAAAACCGGTTGTTTCAAATAAAGAAATATTTGTACGATTTTGGCTTTAGAATGTTCTTAGCAAATTAAACAGACCGCTCCTTCTGTCTTCCCAAAATGAGAAAATTCAAGACAAATGTGTGCATGCCCACACTTGGCATAAAATAGGAGACTGACATTTGTCAAACTTTTCTTTCCCGTTTTAAGCGTGAGGACGATGAATTCCTCAACAACGTTATGACAGTTGATGAAAGGTGAGTTCACGATTTTGACGCTGAAAGCAAGAGAGCGTTAGTGGAATTCCGCCACAAATGATGACGATGTCAGGAACGTTCAAGATCATGCCATCAGTAGGGAAAGACATGTTGACATTGGGGACATTCAGTGTGTGGTTCATTTGGAATTCATGCCTAACGGCACCACCAGACACTCTGCAAGGTACTGCATGGTATTCAGCGGAACTAAAGGCACGAGTTCGAAGATTTCGTTAACACACGAAGTACCCTCTCCTGCAATATGCCAAATGCCAGGCAACACACGAACGCTGTGACATCTGCAACAACCTTTGATTCCCTGTCTTCGATTATCCTCCATACTGTCCCGCCTTGGCCCCAAGCGATGTCCCTCTATACCAAATATCTTCAAGGACTTCACTCTGATAGTGATGAAGTGGTACAAGCAAAGGTGAGATTGTGGCTCCGTCAACAAAGTCAAACATCCTAAAGTGACGGTATCAACAATCTGGTCTGTCATTAGTAGAAATGTATTCGTCGCTAGGTTGACTATTTTAAATACATAGTTAGACATGAATAATAAAGATTGAGATTTTCACTCTGCAGCGGAGTGTGCGCTGATATGAAACTTCCTGGCAGATTAAAACTGTGTGCCAGATCGAGACTCGAACTCGGGACCTTTGCCTTTTGTGGGCAAGTGCTCTACCAACTTTTTTTTATTTTTTGTATAGTGTTTACACCTCTTCCACTTCAGGAGTTGGCCCTTATCACCCATACTACCCCCAGAAACCTATTTGACTTAGTGCCACCGCCACTTTCACTCTACAGCTAACTAGGACGGTCGTGCGCCACCACTTCAAGCTCCGCCCAAGAACTAAAACTAAATATGCGTCTGAATATTTTATTAAAAAAATAAAAGGATAAAGGAAGGCGTACAATGCTTTATTATATTTTATTTGTTGTTCATTTTGTTCATGTGTTTTTATTGGTAATTCTTTTTTTTGTTCTATCTTTTTTTCTCAGGGGTGTCCACAGCAGCCAGATGGCGGGATGTCCTGGTCGTCTTCTCGTTCAATGAGGGTGAAACACCCTATAATTATCGTTTATGTCTCTCATCATTCCATCATGTGCGACATCTCAGTTTCTTCTCACACCTAGTACACCCCAGAGGTCTGGAGGAAGCGTAAACAACGACCCCAAGTTATTGCCAAAGACCGGCCCATACGACGCTTTGCGCCGTAAAATCGTGTAGTTACTCGTTAAATAATTCCAGTAATCTAACAACCCTGCAACACTCTCATTAAGGAAGTATGACAATGCCATACCCTTAACCCACACCGTGTCGTTAAGACGGGTAGAAGGGAAGTAAGTGACGTCGGGATGGTTCAGTTCGGTGCACTCTACGGACTGAGGCGTCCGTCGCAGCAACAATGCCAACATCCGCCGCGTGAGGAGCCAGCAGTCGATAGCCGTACCACAAATGAAACTGTACATGTCGGTGTCAACAGCGGCGCATCTGGGGCAGAGAGGATCCTCGGCAAGATGTATCATGTGTAAACGTTGTCGGGTGGGGATTTTTTCAGTCGTTATCACATACCACAGGGCCCTGACCGTGGTGGGAAGGAAAGGCGAGTATATGTTACTCCACACCCGCTTCCAGCCAACTGCCGCATGTCGGCGTTCAACGACATTATCAGGTAGTGTCCGTTGAAAATAGTGGTAGAAGTCCTTGGTGCTAGGTTCCGGCGTAGTCTGAGATACCCAAGCACGATTCACGACCCGCCTTCATAGGTATGTTGGAAGGTAGGAGGCGAGGTAGTGGCAGAGCTGAAACTGTGAAGGGGGGTCGTGAGCCATGCTTGGATAGTTCAGTTGCCCGCAGAAGGTAAAGGTCCCGAGTTCGAGTCTCGGTCCTCCATAAGATTCAAGAATAATAAAGATGTAGAATGTTAATAAAGTCGGTTTTAGTTAAAAAACTTCAAGAGTTATCACATTAAAATTTGGAGGCATTAATTTTCAGCATGTCGCCATACAGTTCCCAGAAATTAACTCTGAAACAGATGGTGGCACTGTAGCTGTTATATCTCTAAGAACACTGCATCTCCTTGAAACAAGGAAAATACTAAAATTTGGTAACATGTTGAATCTGAATTATACACTCCTGGAAATGGAAAAAAGAACACATTGACACCGGTGTGTCAGACCCACCATACTTGCTCCGGACACTGCGAGAGGGCTGTACAAGCAATGATTACACGCACGGCACAGCGGACGTACCAGGAACCGCGGTGTTGGCCGTCGAATGGCGCTAGCTGCGCAGCATTTGTGCACCGCCGCCGTCAGTGTCAGCCAGTTTGCCGTGGCATACGGAGCTCCATCGCAGTCTTTAACACTGGTAGCATGCCGCGACAGCGTGGACGTGAACCGTATGTGCAGTTGACGGACTTTGAGCGAGGGCGTATAGTGGGCATGCGGGAGGCCGGGTGGACGTACGCCGAATTGCTCAACACGTGGGGCGTGAAGTCTCCACAGTACAACGATGTTGTCGCCAGTGGTCGGCGGAAGGTGCACGTGCCCGTCGACCTGGGACCAGACCGCAGCGACGCACGGATGCACGCCAGGACCGTAGGATCCTACGCAGTGCCGTAGGGGACCGCACCGCCACTTCCCAGCAAATTAGGGACACTGTTGCTCCTGGGGTATCGGCGAGGACCATTCGCGACCGTCTCCATGAAGCTGGGCTACGGTCCCGCACACCGTTAGGCCGTCTTCCGCTCACGCCCCAACATCGTGCAGCCCGCCTCCAGTGGTGTCGCGACAGGCGTGAATGGAGGGACGAATGGAGACGTGTCGTCTTCAGCGATGAGAGTCGCTTCTGCCTTGGTGCCAATGATGGTCGTATGCGTGTTTGGCGCCGTGCAGGTGAGCGCCACAATCAGGACTGCACACGACCGAGGCACACAGGGCCAACACCCGGCATCATGGTGTGGGTAGCGATCTCCTACGCTGGCCGTACACCACTGGTGATCGTCGAGGGGACACTGAATAGTGCACGGTACATCCAAACCGTCATCGAACCCATCGTTCTACCATTCCTAGACCGGCAAGGGAACTTGCTGTTCCAACAGGACAATGCACGTCCGCATGTATCCCGTGCCACCCAACGTGCTCTAGAAGGTGTAAATCAACTACCCTGGCCAGCAAGATCTCCGGATCTGTCCCCCATTGAGCATGTTTGGGACTGGATGAAGCGTCGTCTCACGCGGTCTGCACGTCCAGCACGAACGCTGGTCCAACTGAGGCGCCAGGTGGAAATGGCATGGCAAGCCGTTCCACAGGACTACATCCAGCATCTCTACGATCGTCTCCATGGGAGAATAGCAGCCTGCATTGCTGCGAAAGGTGGATATACACTGTACTAGTGCCGACATTGTGCATGCTCTGTTGCCTGTGTCTATGTGCTTGTGGTTCTGTCAGTGTGATCATGTGATGTATCTGACCCCAGGAATGTGTCAATAAAGTTTCCCCTTCCTGGGACAATGAATTCACGGTGTTCTTATTTCAATTTCCAGGAGTGTATATATCCAATTTCACTAGAGATTCAGAATGTTAAAATTACTGCACAAAGTTCTTGCTCAACTATATAGATTTGTCTTAACAAATTTGATAGCCAAGAATGACTTTGTACACAGGAAAAGTATGACCATTTGTATTAAACTTAATTATATGCCAGTATAAAGGCATTGCTAGAAGAACAGTTCGAAAGTGAACTATCAGGAGCCAGTTACCAAAATTATTAGTTGTATGCAAGTTCTTTCTCATTGGGTAAGCAAGTTACCTGAAGCACAGTTCACTGATTACCTTATGTCCCACTGTATGGAATCAAACAATGAGTCAGCTCACTGGGCAAAGATATAGTGATGGAGGTTTTTTTTACTATTAAAAGTTGGAGTCATAGGGAAAAGATACCTTCTATTAAGTGTTGGATGCTCCAACATCGTTTCATAAATGCGTTGAAAAATGCATTAGATGGCAATTCACTTAATGACAGCATGATACAGTACAGCTGGTATAGGGAACTATTTGTTAGAGTAGCTAAAATTAGCAGAATTTTTCACGATTTCCTTCAGGAGCAACTAACAGTGGCGCACGATATGTACCCATACGTTTTAAATTCCTTTAAACATTTGTAGTTCTTCCATGTAACTGACTTCGAGTGTGAACTGCTGCAGTCATATTCAGCGTCCCTTTTCATCTACTGTGTAACTTACTACAAACAAATGCCAACACGAAAAAAACGATGGATTCTGTTGTATTCAGTCGTCAGCAGTGGAAATTCATACGCTTAGCGGTAGACCATACCACTTTCGGATCTGTTCTATCTGCGATAACTGAAGCAGATAGTGAGAGACTAGAACCGACACAAAGTGTCCTTATCTGGTTTTGCCAGGCAACCAACAGAAAAAACATTCCTTCTCCGAAGGACTGTTAACGAGGGAAAGAAACAGCAGAAACAAGAAGATAATAGAAGCGTTTAAAATATGGTGCTACAATCGTGACGGTCAGATGGATATACAGGGTGTTACAAAAAGGTATGGCCAAACTTTCAGGAAACATTCCTCACACACAAATAAAGAAAAGATGTTATGTGGACATGTGTCCGGCAACGCTTAATTTCCATGTTAGAGCTCATTTTAGTATCGTCAGTGTGTACTGTACTTCCTCGATTCACCGCCAGTTGGCCCAATTGAAGGAAGGTAATGGTGACTTCTGTGCTTGTGTTGACATGCGACTCATTGTTTGGGAAGGCATTGTTTTTGATATCTTGATTGGGCCCCATGTTCTTCCGCCTACGCTCAATGGAGCACGTTATCATGATTTCATACGGGATACTCTACCTGTGCTGCTAGAACATGTGCCTTTACAAGTACAACACAACATGTGGTTCATGCACGATGGAGCTCCTGCACATTTCAGTCGAAGTGTTCGTACGCTTCTCAACAACAGATTTGGTGACCGACGGATTGGTAGAGGCGGACCAATTCCATGGCCTCCACGCTCTCCTGACCTCAACCCTCTTGACTTTCATTTATGGGGGCATTTGAAAGCTCTTGTCTACGCAACCCCGGTACCAAATGTAGAGACTCTTCGTGTTCGTATTGTAGACGGCTGTGATACAATACGCTATTCTCCAGGGCTGCATCAGCACATCAGGGATTCCATGCGACGGAGGGTGGATGCATGTATCCTCGCTAACGGAGGACATTTTCAACATTTCCTGTAACAAAGTGTTTGAAGTCACGCTGGTACGTTCTGTTGCTGTGTGTTTCCATTCCATGATTAATGTGATTTGAAGAGAAGTAATAAAATGAGCTGTAACACGGAAAGTAAGCGTTTCCGGACACATGTCCACATAACATATTTTCTTTCTTTGGGTGTGAGGAATGTTTCCTGAAAGTTTGGCTGTACATTTTTGTTACACCCTGTGTAAAATTACTAATGGGAAGCTACTGAACCGATTAGTGGACACAAACGGACTAAAGGGCTGACATCAAGAGATGGTCAGTTTATTAACGGAGGGAACTGTGGATGTGTGTCGGAGGTGGGGCAGCTCTGAACATTGTGGAGAGAGACCAGGGTAGGACTTCCGTTAGCTGGTCTAGTTGTAGACGGCAACACTTATGTAGAGAGGCTTGCAGAGGATAGACTAGTATGGAATGCTGCGCCAAATCAGAATATTATGACTCAACAACAACAAAACGTGGGGTTCATTCGATCCTTATGTATTAAACCTACAAAACCGAGAGCACGGCGGCAGAAAGGAAATGCCTGGCCGTCGTCTCTCGGCATTGCGGTCGCGGTGCGGCTGGCGCCAGCATCGCCACCGGCGGGAATGAGGCGTGCCGCCCCTCTGGGAGGCATTATGGCCGCCCCGGTTAGCCGAGGGCGGCGTCGTTTAGCTGATGCGCCTGCCGAGGAAACCCCGTCACGTACCACGATGCACACTAAGTGAAAACGCTCCCTGCGCTCTAAAAGCACTTTACATTTCACTAGGAGCACTATGCGCAGTTCCTGAACGCATTCATCATCCATAATTTTAAACAAATGCCGCCATATTATGATTCTTCGAGTTGGATAAGTAACAGAAAAATTAAAGTTTACTGCCGCCAGCGGAAAAATGATCCTATCGGAGTCTAAAAAAGGTGGATATACTCCTCTTTATGCCGGCTGGGGTGGCCGAGTGGTTCTAGGCGCTACAGTCTGGAACCGCGCGACCGCTACGGTCGCAGGTTCGAATCCTGCCTGGGGCATGGATGTGTGTGATGTCCTTAGTTAGTTAGGTTTAAGTAGCTCTAAGTTCTAGGGGACTCATGACCTCAGACGTTAAGCCCCATAGTGCTGAGAGCCATTTTTGAACTCCTGTTTATTTCAGAGACTCTGTCTAACATGTTGGGTAGCAGCTGGCTCATTTTACCTTCCTCAACACGTTTAAAATTTTTTCCAAAATTTTGCCATGCGAACATATTCGCACTCCTTTTAACATGCAACTCACCTCTCACACCCGCAAGCTGCATTAACTGTAACTCTCTCACAACCGCTAGTCCATCACTGTGTCTCCTTTTTACTCTCTCTTACTGCTATTTTCTCATTCATTCCTTCTCACCGCTCTTGTCTCTTTTCACTGTCACTATCTCTGTCTTCTTCGTTATCAATGTCACAGATTCCGTCTTTTTCCCATTTCCACGTTCTTCTTCTCGCTATTCCCCTTCCTCTGGCACTGCCTCTTTTAGTCTTTCGTACCACTGTTCTGACACTGTCCACTATGTTCCACTGCCTCTATATCCCTCTCTTTCTGCCACAATGCCATTACCTCCTTCGTTCTTTCTGTACCAAAACAACTGCCTACTTCCAGCATATATTACTTTTCCGTCTCTTTCCCGCTGCCACTGTCCCCTACTCTCTCAGCATGAAATCGCTAGTATGTTAACATAGTAAAATTTTTTGGAAAAATTTTAAAAGTGCTCAGGAAGGTAGAATGAGGCAACTAGTACCACACTTTTCAGTCAGAATCTTTTAAATAAACAACAGCTTATTCGCCTTTTCGTGTTCCGATTGGAGGATTCCTCCGCTAGTTCCCTTGTTTTCCCTGCTACAGCAGGACATGTAGCCCATACAAAAAGAACTTTATTGGTTAGTAAAACGTTGATAGGTTAGTTATGAGGAATTGAGAGCGCGCAAAACTAAGCTTGCATTTAAGATCGGATTTTACCTGCATAAAAATTTTGCTTGTTCTTCAGTATTGCAACATGATGATAACGGATATACTTCACAACATATTTCACCGTGCAACATCACTTCATAAATTACGTTCTCACCTTACACGAGATTTTAAGTGCGTATTTTACCTGTCTAGCTAGCTTTAATTTGAACGAGTAAACATATTAAACTAATTTTCAGGTTTGATCGAGATCGGAATCTTATATATGTATTAGAAATTACAGCCATTTGCTATTTATAGCCGTCTTGGTATCCACAAATGACGTTTTTGAAGTTTTTCTCCATAATGGATAAAGGTTTTTGAAAACAGGAAGACGGAACTTCTAGAATGGCTCAAATGGCTCTGAACACTATGGGACTCAACATCTGAGGTCATCAATCCCTTATAACTTAGAACTACTTAAACCTAACTAACCTAAAGACATCACACACTTCCATGCCTGAGGTAGGATTCGAAACGGCGACCTTAGCAATCGCGCGGTTCCGGACTGAAGCACCTACAACCGCTCGGCCACCGCGACCGACTCTCTATTGCTGCTCGACCTCATGCTCCAGGTCTGCCTCCGAAGGTCAGAATCATTCAGCTTTGACAAAATATATACAAATCATGTATGAGAACAAGCACGAACGTGTTTCGATTACTTGCAGACAAGCAATAATTGTGTTGCTCTCGTAAAACACCCAAAACACCTAGACAAAAAATGATAATCTTACTACATAATAGAAAAAAACAGTGCTACAGTTAAAGCGGAAAAGCAGAAAATAGCAAAAGCCTTTCAAGCAGACATCATGTCCTTACAAGAACCTTGTAATAGAAATGAGCAACTGATATGCCTACAAAAACACCCTACCATAATAACAGGCAGAAATGACTGTAAAGCAGCAGTGGTAATTTTAAGTAGACTTATTACATAATTAAGGTGACACAGCTATGCAATCAACATTTAGTTACCATAGAGATAACCAACAGGAACATTATATGGACATTTTGCATCCATATACACTCAATACAGTCACCAAATAGAACCTTAGGGAGACTAATTCAGAGACCTAGCAAAATATGCCAGACGCAAAAAATTAGTGATAAGTGCCGACATTAATTCAGGACCCATCCTTTGGAACTCAGAACAGATGACAGAGCATGTATACTTACCAATCTGGTACAAGAAACACAACTGCAAGTAATGAACACAAAAGTAACAAACTGAACCGCACACGACAATATAATCAGTAGCGACCACAGTATCATAATACACACACTGTCTCACACTCCAAACTATCACACTATCAAATCACACATAACACACAAACTGTTCCACAAAGCAGGCTGAAAAAAATTAATATAAATTATAAAATTTACATAACAACATCACCTAGAAAACATAAATGGAAGTATGAATTACAGAACACACAAACTAACACGAGTATTACAAGATGCACCAAACACATTATTACCGACGGCAAAGAACACGAGACGCAATCGAAAATTATATATACTAGACAGGAACAGACGCATAAGACTTCAGGCATACAGGCATACACAAGAAATATGTAGACAGATCCTACACAACACGCGTAAACAACAATGGGAACAAAACAAACACAGCAAGATATGCGGGAGCACAATACAGAATACCGACAGAGAAGATAAAAACCCCGCTATTGCCGGGAACGCTAAGGCAGGAGGACGGCACGATGGAGAAATACAGCGGAATTTCTACTGTATAAACTGCTCTCCGACGACGTCATTGATACAGACATACAATATCGTACAACACTAACAGAAGACCCAAACCCTCTGCACAACACTGTAACTTACCTGTCCTTTTGCTCAAGAAAATGTTGCGCTAGTAATCTCAGAGCTCAAAAACAGAAAATCACCTAGATCAGAAAAAACTAGCACCGCAAATCAGCCCGTTCCTATCAACGTTACTGGACGATGCCTCATGCCTCACGGATGGACAGGGTACCTACAGCATGGAAAACTTCCAAAGTGGTCATCATTAAGAAATCAGTTGCCTGATAAACACCTTACCAAAGATTCAGGAAAAGTTACTGCTTGCAGACCCAGAGAGTTCTCAAGGACATAAGGCAACATCAGTTCGGCTTCAGAACCACGCCGGCCGCTGTGACCGAGCGGTTCTAGGCGCTTCAGTCCGGAACCGCGCTGCTGCTACAGTCGCAGGTTTGAATCCTGCCTCGGACATGGATGTGTGTCCTTAGGTTAGTTAGGTTTAAGTAGTTCTAAGTCTAGGGGACTGATGACCTCAAGTGTTAAGTCCCATAGTGCTTAGAGCCATTTGAACCATTCAGAACCAACAAATCAATAGATGATAGCATCTGCCGTACCCTACACATAGTTAATACCACAACACAGATTTATGCCATGGCAATAATGATTAACATTCACAGAGCATTCGATAACCTATTGTGGCCAGCAATGTTTCAAAGGTTATGACATCTGGAGGTACCTGAACACCTTCCTAGACTACTGTGAAGACCGAATAGCCGAATGACAGATGGACAGCCGGAAAGTAATTAAATGAATTACCGATCATTGTCATCAATGGTCAATCTGCGGTCCCATCTTCTGGAACATAACAATCCATACGATCCTACAACTTCTAGATGGCTATGGCAGGTCAAACGGAGATGTCGCCTACGCAGATGGCCTATTAGTTGTAGTCACTGCAAACAACAGAGCGCAGCTAGAAGAGAAAGCCAGTGGAACATTACAAACAATTACGCTATGGTTTTACAACAACAATCTGTGGATAATCAAAAACAAAAGAAATACACACTACTGAAAAGATCACTTCAAATGAACGCTTCAGTTAAAATAGTCTACACAAATGTCAAACGAGCACATGTTACGCGCTGTCTTGGGGAACACGTAAATGAGAAGTTGATTTTCCATGAACACATAAGGCTATCAACAGACAAAGCAGAGAAAAACATTAACTGGTGAGGCTAAATTAAAAACAGTATAGACTGCCTCTACCAGTCATACGAACCTACCACTATGCACTCTTCGAATTAGTACTCAGCTTCGCAGCTAGCACGTGGGCACATAGACTGAAACTGGTCACCAAAAAGCATCAGTCAAACCAGGGCAGAGTATTGTCCTGCTTAGGCTATCTGGAGCCTTCGCCACCACCTCGGTATATGCACAGTGTGTGTGGTTCTCGGAATATTCCCCATAAGTATCACGATCAAATACAGAGCTGCAACGTGCTGGTTAAAATGGGAAGACCAGATAAGACACACACAATAACTGGTGCACCGATACAGGAGACACGTCATCGTAAAAGTTGGCGTTTGGATATATGGTAACTGGAGTGAAAAGGGACATAGACTGCACGACTTCCTCCCTGACTTAAAGAAGCGGTTGAAAATGAAACATGTCGATGCCAGCCGCGGTATGGTACATTTCGTAATTAGACACGGACCTTATCCCACCTACTTACAGCGCGTGAGTCTTAGACACGTACATGCCATGTGAAGAAGACGGTTCCCCAGAACACGTTGTCCTCTTCTGTGGGCAATACGCGAAAAATAGACTTACACTACATTTAGACTACACAGAAACAAACATACATATATACATACGCATAGCATAATAGACGAAAACCAATGGGCGCAAATAAGTGCATTGACAAATAATATTTCAAAAACGACACATGAAGAGCACCTACGAACACGACATAACAGACATGCATATATGCAACGTAATAACAATCTCCAGAGGGTGGACAGTGACACTCACAGTGACAGCGAAAACAGTGACACTGAAGATGGAGGAGGGAGACGAGATGTAACGGTAAAACAGTGTAAGGTGCTGGCGATGTAGTCCAGAACGCACCAAATGTTGTGCACGGATGAGCAGCTAATGTTAACGCCGTAGGGTTAGTAATACTACTTCTCTACTACTAACCAAACCTTTTTTGTTGTGACTGTCGGTCAACAGCTCCATTCCGAGAAACTCACCGCCAGTCAGAATCGGTGATGGCGCTAACAAATCTCGCCTCTAGCTTATTATCTTTTTACATTCTTCTTAAAACAACAAAATTTTATTCACACCTCCACCTCAAATTATTGTTATTTTAAAAAAGTATTACTTTTGTCAGATGTTGTGGTTAAAAACAAAACAAAAAACTACAAAAAAGGTAAAAAACGAAAAGTATAAGACGTGCGACCTGTTTTAAAACATGAGGTAACAGATCTTTAATTTTACAATGAATAAATATATTTTCCTAAGCTGGAACAGGTGTGTAATATTCAAAAAGTGACACTGTTTCTGAGGTTCAGTTACAGTAAGAGGATCCGTTTGTTCTTTATATAAATGGTCTCTAGCCCAAGGAAAGTACAAAACACACTACCCTATCTTTCTGACACCGACAGATCCCAACGTAAGAGCCCCAGAAAACTCCCTTTTTTATGCGCGGTGTTTTAGAACTTACTGGTAATGGATGCTGTCGCACGCGCACGACTTTTGCTGCAATTGGTTGTACCATACTTTGATAGTGGTTCATCCTGAAATAACCACACCGGAGAAAGTCATCCCCAAGGCGTCGATAATGGTGGATGGGGGGGGGGGGGGGGGAGAGGCAAGTTCCTTCAAGTGTAACGTAGCCTTTCGGCAGGTTAACCGAGTTTTCTTCATACCAAGAATGTTTGCTAGTAACCCTGTAAACACACTGAAAGACGGGAATGTGCACAGCATAATCCCGAAGATTCAGATGAAACGGCAACTCTTGGTCGCCGGGAATTTTGAAATAAAAATTCCGGTTTATGTTCACGGCAACCAGAACAAGTGTGCCCTACTCATGATACGAAGAACACCCAAAACACATCATATAACCACCTGTGGCCTGAACTGCACTCTCCACGCATTGTCGGTCAAAAGCCTCCTAGAGCCGTCAGTGCAGCGGACCTTTTGCACTATTTCCAAAGAGACACAGTCGTTACACAGGAGCAAAACCGGTTTCGCGACTTCAAATCAGATCTTCATCTGCACTTAAGTCAAACGTATAAGCGCTAATGCGGAAAGGATGGGGACTCAACTTTCTCTAAATAAAATACTGTTATCCGCAAAAATCACTACGTTATAATTCTAACCGATCAGTAGAAAACTGACGTGTCAGAAGCGCATTTACCAGGAAGCGACGGACAGCGACCCTCCAACAGCCTCGGCGAGCAGGACCGCTTCTTGGTAAACACGCACTGTCGACGTGTCAGTTTTCAACTGGTCAGTTTGAAGTACACCGAAGAGCCAAAGAAACTGCTACACCTGCCTAATATCATGTAGGGCCCCCATGAGCACGCAGAAGTGCCGCAACACGATCTGGCATGAGCTCGGCTAATGTCTGAAGTAGTGGTGGAGGGAACTGACACCATGAATCCTGCAGGGCTGTTCATAAATCCGTAAGAGTACGAAGGGGTTTAGATCTCTTCTGAACAGCAAGCTGCAAGGCATCCCAGATATGCTCAATAATGTTCATATCTGCGAAGTTTGCTGGCCAGCGGAAGTTTTTAATCTCAGAGGAGCGTTCCTGGAGCCTCCCTGTAGCAATTCAGGACGTATGGAGTGTCGCATTGTGCTGCTGGAATTGCCCAAATCCGTCAGAATGCACAATGGACATGAATGGATGCAGGTGATCAGACAGGATGCTTACGTACGTGTCACCTTTCAGAGTCGTATGTAAATGTGTCAGGGGTCCCATATCACTCCAACTGTAATCGCCCTATACCTTTACAGAGCCTCCACCAGCTTGAACAGTCTCCTGCTGACGTGCAGGGTCCATGGATTCACGAGGTTGTCTCCATACCCATACATGTCCAACCACTCGATACAATTTGAAACGAGAGTCGCCCGACGAGGCAACATGTTTCGAGTCATCAACAGTCCAATATCAGTGTTGACAGGCCCAGGCAAGGCGTCATCAAGGGTAACGAGTGGGTTTTCGGCTCGGAAAGCCTATATCGATGTCGTTTCGTTAAATGGTTCGCACGCTGACACTTGTTGATTGTTCAAATGGCTCTAAGCACTATGGGACTTAACATCTGAAGTCATCAGTCCCCTAGACTTAGAACTACTTAAGCCTAAGTAACCTAAGGACATCACACACAGCCATACACGAGGCAGGATTCGAATCTGCGACCGTAGCAGCAGCGCGGTTCCGGACTGAAGCGCCTAGAACCGCTTGGCCACAGTGACCGGCCACTTGTTGATGGTCCAGCATTGATATCTGCAGCAATTTGCGGAACGTGTTGCACTTCTGTCATGTTGAACTATTCTTTTCAGTTGTCGTTGGTCCCGTTCTTGCAGGATCTTTTTCCAATTGCAGCGACGTCGTGGATTTCATATTTTACTGGATTTCTAATATATCACGGTACACTCGCGAAATGGTCGTACGGGGAAATCCCCACCTCATCGCAATCTGGGAGATGCTGTGTCCGATCGCTCGTGCGCCGACTGTGACACTGTGTTCAAACTCACTTAAATCCTTATAACCTGCCATTGTAGTAACAGTAACCGATCTAACAACTGCGCCGAAACTATTCATCGTGTGAATGAAAAGTAAAAATTTGGAACTTCATTTGGTTTTTCATTCTACTGATCCACAGAAGTTGCTGATCCAAGCTACTCCAGCATGCTAGAAGTTCGTACGAAATTATTATTCATTTTACTTCACGACTGGCCACAGCGCCTCAGCACCGCACACATCGTCAGCATGCGTCACCTTCAAATTGTAGATAAGTTAGCCAGTGTGACAGCGAAAAAATTCTTGAAGGAAAAGGGTGAGGAGGAAGCGGAGATGATTTCGTAACAGCGGAATTCAGCTTACAATCCACCACACACCGTTAGGTGGCTTGCAGATTGAATATTTAGACAAAGGTTCACGTTCTGGATCGACGAAGTGCCAACATTAGTGTGGGTACACATATAGCGCACTGTCTCTGGTGTTACACATTCGTCAATTTCATGGAAAGTGTCCCACAAATGTTGCGACAAACTGCGAGAGGTTTTAGAGGGTATGTTGAGAAACGAATCGATGATAGGAGCTATTCGTTTATTTCCATGATGAGCTGTTACATAATAGCGCATCAATTGGTCTTCGCGCACCGTGGTACTCGCTATTCACCTCATGCCGCAGTTTCCACTTCTGTTGTTCAGAGCGACCCCATTAGAACACTACGTTCCACTTTCAAGATAGATTCAGACGAATGCTTCACAAACATGCTTGTTTCTCTACACCTTAAGCGCTCTATCTGTTCTTAGAGGGTTCAACAACACGCGAAGATTAAGCCACCTAGTCTTGCAACCTCAAATGTTATTACTATGAAAATAGTGGGCTAGGCTCTGTAATAATCATTACCATTCCAGTAATTAATCTCTTAGTGCCGCTAACACGCTAACATCGGTAAAAATTGCAATACTCATCAAGATTGGACTTGTTAATACGAAATCGGAAATTATGTAGTGTTGCGAGCCCTCGATATACTTCCGGAGGCGTCTTTCTTGTGCAATATAATAGGGTTCTGTGACACCAAGCTCAGAGGTTGATGAGCCGTCAAACGAAATGTAAATACGAAAAACAGTGTCACAGTATCTCGTGGTTGTCAAAGGGCATAGAGTGAGTGTAATCTAATGGTGTATACTGATCGGACACCAGAACTCGGATAACTGCGACATTTTAGTCCTTTGAATTGCAGGCGCATATGGGACATTAAACCAAGAGGTAACAAATTTCTTCTCCTATGACGAAACTCGTGTATTCCTGTGATAATACGCAAAAAAGTAAGAGAGCACTTTTTGTTTCTAACTACAAGGTATTAGAGGTTTTCTTTTTTCCTATTCTCCTTTCCCAGGCGTTGTTGAACTTTTTGGTGCCAGAAAATTCTTTATGGACATCACGGAGCTGGAGTATCAGTCAAAAAATACTTTTAAGATAACGAACGTTCAGTTCTAAAACCAGTGTAGTCGATACAGGACTGACAGTTATCTATCGTCTTCCCAATTGAAATTCTAACGTTGTGTATGTGTCCAACATTTTCAGATTATTTTGTGTATGACATATTTGTTCTCCCCTAAATTTTTTTATGAACGTATATTATCCTAAAAGGTGCGAAGTACCATTTTCTGTACATGATCTCTTAACGTAGATTTGGGACGTCCTATTTACTAGTAAGGGACGTCCGAAATATCTACAACTACATCTACATGGACACTCTGCAAATCACGTTTAAGTGCCTGGCAGAGGGTTCATCCAACCATCTTCACAATTCTCTATTATTCCAATTTCGTTATAGCGCGAGGAAAGAATGAACATCTATATCTTTCCGTACGAGCTCTCATTTCGATTATTTTATCATGGTGATCGTTTCTCCCTATGTAGGTCGGTGTCAACAAAATATTTTCGCATTCGGAGGAGAAAGTTGGTGATTGGAATTTCGTGAGAAGATTCCGTCGCAACGAAAATCGCCTATCTTTTAATGATTTCCAGCCCAAATCCTGCATCATTTCTGTGACACTCTCTCCCGTATTTCGCGATAATAAAAAACGTGCTGCCTTTGTTTGAACTTTGTCGATGTACTCCGTCAGTCCTACCCGCTAAGGATCCCACACCGCGCAGTAGTATTCTAAAAAGAGGACGGACAAGCGTAGTGTAGGCAGTCTCCTTAGTAGGTCTGTTGCATTTTCTGAGTGCCCTGCCAATAAAACGCAGCCTTTGGTTAGCCTTCCCCACAACATTTTCTATGTATTCATTCCAATTTAAGTTGTTCATAATTGTAATACCTAGGTATTTAGTTGAATTTACGGCTTTTGGATTAGACTGATTTATCGTGTAAACGAAGTTTAACGAGTTCCTTGTAGCACTCATGTGGATGACCTCACACTTTTCGTTATTTAGGGTCAACTGCCACTTTTCGCACCATTCAGATATTTTTTCTAAATTGTTTGGCAGTTTGTTTTGATCTTCTGATGACTTCATTAGTCGATAAACGACAGCGTCATCTGCAAACAACCGGAGGCGGCTGCTCGGATTGTCTCCCAAATCGTTTATATAGGTAAGGAACAGCAAAGGATCTATTACAATACCTTGGGGAACGCCAGAAATCACTTCTGTTTTACTGGATGACTTTCCGTCAATTACTACGAACAGTGACCTCTCTGACAGAATATCACAAATCCAGTCACGTAACTGAGACGATATTCCATAAGCACCCAATTTCACTACGAGCCGCTTGTGTGGTACGTGTCAAATGCCTTCCTGAAATCCAGAAATACGGAATCGATCTGAAATCCCTTGCCAATAACACTCAGCACTTCATGTGAATAAAGAGCTAGTTGTGTTTTACAGGAACGATGTTTTCTACACCCATGTTGACTGTATGTCAATAGACCGTTTCCTTCGAGGTAATTCATAATGTTTGAACACAATATATGTTCTAAAATTCTGCTACATATCGACGTTAACGATATTGGCCTGTAATTTAGTGGATTACTCCTACTACCTTTCTTGAATATTGGTGTGACCTGTGCAACTTTCCAGTCTTTGGGTACGGATCTTTCGTCGAGCGAACGGTTGTATATGATTGTTAAGTTTGGAGCTAATGCATCAGCATACTCCGGAAGGAACCTAATTGGTATACAGTCTGTACCAGAAGACTTGCTTTTATTGAGTGATTTGAGTTGCTTCACTACTCCGAGGATATTTACTTCTACGTTACTCATGTTGGCAGCTGTTCTCGATTCGAATTCTGAAATACTTACTTCGTCTTCTTTTGTGAAGGTATTTCGGAAGGCTGTGTTTAGTAAATCTGCTTTGGCAGCACTGTCTTCGATAGTATCTCCACTGCTATCACTCAATGTGGCTGGTGAACCAATAAGAAAGCCACAAACATTTTGCACTTTCAGCAGCTGGGCCTTGTGTACTGTAATTCAGAAATGAAGAGAAATCTCATGCATCGTCATGCGATAAGTATGGACAACATTCACTAAGATAATGTCCAAATAACATAATATACAATAAAGAACGTAATCATTATACGTAACATTCATATGTCAATAGTGGTGTGTCGAATAGACTGATAGTAAATAGACTAACCTTCACTGATATGTGATTTTATAAATTCAAGACCATTGACTATTTTTAAGTGTTTTTCGGGTACTCAGTCGCGTGACGTCCAGTTGGTCACTATTTGGACAGACGGACTTGTTGCCATCTCCAGATGTTTCTGATAACTAATTTTCGTCTGCTGGTCGTCGCAGTGTAGACCCCTTCTCGACCCTACTGCTGTCGATTACGGTCCCGCAGATTCAGGGTCCGAAAATTTCTGTCCAAGACAATTTAGCATAGAAGTTGCAGCAACTGCGCATACTTTTTAAGACTGAAGAACTGGGACCACACCACATCACTCCAGTATCAACATGACCTCGGTGGCGTCGCACCCCCAGACAAAAGACTTGTTGGGCGAAGCCATTCGATGGAACACGCTTAACTAGATGAGTAATTACTGCCTACCTTCGATGAAAGATGGCTAAACGGATGACTGTTAGAGAAGTTACGAAATGTATATCATCAGGCACCAAAACCCTCGCGATTTCTCTTAAATTAATCAAATGCCTCACAAGTGATCACTCAAAACTGTCCTGTAAATGGTTGTAGAGATAAATATAGTTTGCATTTTCAGTTTACAGTCTTTCGTCCCCATATTAAAAAGATGCCAAAAGTTTCAGGATAAAGAGAAAAGACTTAAGAGTAACCTTCCTCAACAGGCCAGGCCAGTCTGTAATCGCTGTCCATTGTTGATAGAAGATACTAGTGAGCAGTTGGAAGCATTGTTTAAGTGTGGTTAGAGCTCAGTTACTGAGCGAATTGGTGTTCGTGGGCCGGAAACGTTTGAAACATATTTGAAATTCTTTTGTTTTCATGACTCTGTGTTTAGTTTTAAATAATTTCTCAGGGATCTCCCGAAAAATAGAATCCCAAGCTACTTTTATAAGCACTACTTTAGCTGCACACGCTTTTAGTTTAGATGTGATAATGGCCATATTGCTTAAGTGTGTTGGTGTAAATATGGGCCGGCCGCGGTGGACGAGCTGTTCTGGGTGCTCAGTCCGGAACAGCGCGACTGCCTCGGGCATGGATGTGTATGGTGTCCTTAGGTTAGTTAGGTTTAAGTAGTTCTAAGTTCTAGGGTACTGATGACCTCAGATGTTGAGTCCCATAGTGCTCAGAGCCATTTGAACCATTTTTTGACGAAAAGTTCTCTCAAAACACTCGAAGATATCTGTGGGTTAAACGTGTTATGTGCCAAATCTGGGCACACTTAGGTTGGTCCGGGCTGTAGGAGAAGTTTACGTTTGCGATCTCAGTAAATAGTTTCAGAATTGATGTTAACTTGAAATGCTTAAGTACATACATCAAAAAAAGTTTTGCATCACCCTAGTTCCGAGAACTCCTAAAGATGGACGTTGACTTTGGATATAGTATCACAGACACAGTCCCTTTGACTGTTCAGAGATGTCACTAAACCCACCCAAAGATGTTAACAATCATGAATGAGAAGCGCCTATTACACGGAGGGGGTCCGACATCCGATCAGTTCCAGTTATTCCACCAGGAAGGAGGTACACGGCTCGTGTTCTATGTAGTTCAACCATGCCTAGATGGTCAATACAGCGGTTCGATCGCGTCCGCATTGTTACACAACTGGCCATTAAAATTGCTACACCACGAAGATGACGTGCTGCAGACGCGAAATTTAACCGGAAGAAAGAAGATGCTGTGATATGCAAATGATTAGCTTTTCAGAGCATTCAAACAAGGTTGGCGCCGGTGGCGACACCTACAACGTGCTGACATGAGGAAAGTTTCCAATCAGTTTCTCATACACAAACAGCAATTGACCGGCGTTGCCTGGTGAAACGTTGTAGTGATACCTCATGTAAGGAGGAGAAATGCGTACCATCACGTTTCCGTGTAAAGGCTGGATCCCAACGGCCTCGTATCACTAGCAGTCGAGATGACAGGCATCTTATCCGGATGGCTGTAACGGATCGTGCAGCCACGTCTCGATCCCTGTGTCAACAGATGGGGACGTTTACAAGACAACAACCATCTGCACGAACAGTTCGACGATGTTTGCAGCAGCATGGACTATCAGCTCGGAGACCATGGCTGAGGTTACCCTTGACGCTGCATGAGAGACAGGAGCGCCTGCGACGGTGTACTCAACGACGAACCTGGGTGCACGAATGGCAGAACGTCATTTTTTCGGATGAATCCAGGTTCTGTTTTCAGCATCATGATGATCGCATCCGTGTTTGGCGACATCGCGGTGTCCACACATTGGAAGCGTGTATTCGCCATCACCATACTGGCGTATCACCCGGTGTTATGGTATGGGGTGCCATTGGTTATATGTCTCGGTCACCTCTTGTTCGCACTGACAGCTCTTTGAACAGCGGACGTTACATTTCAGATGTGTTACGACCCGTGGCTCTACCCTTCACTCGATCTCTGCGAAACCCTACTTTTCAGCAGGATAATACACGACTGCATGTTGCAGGACCTGTACGGGCATTTCTGGATACAGAAAAAGTTCGACTGCTGCCCTGGCCAGCACATTCTCCAGATCTCTCACCAACTGAAAACGTCTGGTCAATGGTTGCCGAGCAACTGGCTCGTCACAATACGTCAGTCACTACTCTTGATGAACTGTGGTATCGTGTTGAAGCTGCATGGGCAGCTGTACCTGTACACGCCATACAAGCTCTGTTTGACACAATGCCCAGGCGTATCAAGGCCGTTATTACGGCCAGAGGTGATTGTTCTGGGTACTGATTTCACAGGCTCTATGCATCCAAATTGCGTGAAAATGTAATCACATGTCAGTTCTAGTATATTTGTCCAATTAATACCCGTTTATCATCTGCATTTCTTCTTGGTGTAGCAATTTTAATGGCCAGTAATGTACTTTGTGCCAGATAAAGCTCTCAACAAGGGAAGTGTCCAGTCGTCTCGGAATGAACAAAAGCGCCGTTGTTCGGACATGGAGAAGATACAGAGAGACAGGAACTGTCGATGACATGCCTCGCTGCGGCCGCCCAAGGGCTACTACTGCAGTAGATGACCGCTACCTACGGATTATGGCTCCGGAGAACCCTGACAGCAACGCCACCATGTTGAATAAAGATTTCGTGCAGCTACAGGACGTCGTTGATTGGCGACTCCATGTTGTCTTGTGCACTACGACCAGATAACAGGTATACTTGAAAAAAGAGACAGCATTGGTCGTGTATTTTTTACTATTGTAAAATCGATTTTCTGTCACTGAGTGACCATCTTCAGTGCTAGAAGTTAAAATTTTTTTTCACATTACGATCAGAGAGTACAACATAGAAAATCACAATTACATCTGCATATGAACATAACACTTGTTAGAAACAAACCTATATTGTATAACTTAAATTGGGATGCACTGTTGTCACTAAGCTTACGGCAATCACATAGACTGAGGTCGCTGTTTACCTGCACTTATTCAACAGACCTCGGTGTGACAGGGCTTGACACGCCCTCTGTGTGGCATGTGTCACGTGAAGACATAGTATTATTGGTTTTGCGAATTATTAACATTAAATAACTCTTGTACTTTTGTGAATGGTGTAGTAATTCAAATTTGATAGATTGAAAAGGGCTGTTTATGAACGACGTGACTCACCAACCACTCTGCGAGATCTACGCCGAATCGCCGTTGAGGAGCGGGACAATCTGGACCAACAGTGCCTTGATGAACTTATGGACAGTATGCGACGACGAATACAGGCATGCATCAATGCAAGAGGGCGTGCTACTGGTTATTAGAGGTACCGGTGTGTTCATCAATCTGGACCACCACCTCTGAAGGTCTCGCTTTATGGTGATACAACATACGTTGTGTGGTTTTCATGAGCAATAAAAATGGCGGACATGAAGTTTATGTTGATCTCTGTTCCAATTTTCTGTACAGGTTCCGGAACTCTAGAAACAGAGATTCAAATGAATCAAATGGCTCTGAGCACTATGGGACTCAACTGCTGTGGTCATAAGTCCCCTAGAGCTTAGAACTACTTAAACCTAACTAACCTAAGGACATCACACACATCCATGCCCGAGGCAGGATTCGAACCTGCGACCGTAGCGGTCGTGCGGTTCCAGACTGTAGCGCCTTTAACCGCGCGGCCACTTCGGCCGGCACCCTTTCATCTACATCTGACATATAATCAATTATGTACGAGCTTGTGATTTTAGCCTTTGCAGTGAAACTCAGATATGTTTGAAAACCTTTATCTTTAATCATAGTCTAATACGTACTCCTTATAGTACGTTAGTTTTGATCGAGGCTACTAGTGCAGTATCTCAGTGATTTATTATTTGTATTCTTAAAAAAAATATTTATCTAGTTTCACAAGTTATATTTCTGCAGACAGCATCTTACTTAACGCAACAGGACAATGATGAAAGAACAGCTTGTCGCAATGCCGTCGTTGCAATCAGATTTGAAGGTAAATACCAATAAAATGCGATAAACGCGTAATGAAAGCGTCAGTCGTTACATCAGCTCTGGAATTTCTGCAATACCAGGAAATGGTGAGTGATCTGTGCGTAATTACAGTGAAATTTCGGGCGCGCTCTGCCGAGAACTGAGAGTTTCGTCTGCGGCTGATTCGGTAGCGCTGCCGCTATGCGCTGCTGCTGCTGCTGCTGCTGCTGTCTGCCCATGTCGGCCGGTAGCCGGTGAAATTAGATTAAGGCCCGAACAGGGGAGCATCCGCTTCCCTGGGAACGCTCGAGGGTCGCACTCGAGAGCCCAAGTGGTGAGCGCTGTTTGTGACAGGCCCGCCGGACCACCGCGGCAGCGTGGCGTCGCGGGTGGCTGACCGGAGTGCTGCGCCGCGCTACATCGCCCTGGGCCCCCTCCGGTACTCTGCCGTACTGTTCTGTCCTGTACGCCGGCGCCTCCCATCTCACAATCAGCAGCAGCCACTTCTCCTTTTTTTCCTCTAATTACCGCTTCATCCCCTCGTGCATTATCTCTTCACCTGTATTTCTGCTTCCGCTTTTCTCTGTTTTGACGAGAGGGCTTGGGAAAAAACTCGTTACTGTTACTGAAGGTCGTGAAGCATGTTCTGCTCTGAATCATTTCTTCTCGTCCGCCAGCTTCCGTTAGGTCTTCATGAACCCTGATAGCTCACAGTTTCAGTTTCTCACATGCAATGCTAATTTCAGGCAAAATTTTCACTGTAGTTTGTCTTCTTTCATCCTATGCGTGTAACTACAAGACTGTGATACTCGTTTTTCGACAGCATCGGTGACCTTTTTTCCCTGGAACGTGATAGATTTCCTATTATTCGCCCTTTGGTCCAAGGATTGTCCTCAGAAATATTATCTCCCGTGAATTTTGGTATCTTTTATTTCAGATCTTGTACCAGTTGTTATAGTTTCGTAATCGTAAAGTCCTTCCATCAGTTGTGTTATAAAATCGGGGAGGTAGGCTATCGAAGCGCCGTTCACTTCGATGGATCATTAGGCTTTTGGAAACGTGTGACAAGGATCTTACATCTGATGATAGTTTCATGACCTACTTGAGACGGGTAGGAAACTGTGGTGTACTTAGTTCCGCGAAGTCAGCGCGTACAGAACTTTCCCACTAGAGCGCGCCCCGCTAAGCACAACAGCGCAGGCGCAGCGCTCGTCTGTCTCCGCACTACGAGACGGCGCTGTCTTAGAGATGGACCAAATTCAGCTTCCGCCGATCCGCGTATTAATATGTAACGCAGCCATTGAGATTGCTGCTAACGTAGAACCTTTTCTCCTCGCGGATCACACTCGCGCAGTGATATCTGAACGCGCGAGCAATTATCACGACTGTACAGACCTCCGATTAGGCAGTCTGCATTAGTCTGCATTTGTCCGTACCAGTCTATAGTCAAGTTTCAGTCTGCGCCTAATAAGATTATCATATTCCTGTACATAGCCATGAAGAGAAATGTATAGACACTTTGTCAAGTATCAGAGATATGTGAGAATAGATTAACGTACCAAGACCAAAGGAACTTCAGATTGTCAATTGTAAATAGCATCCAGAATCGAGTTAAGTAAGGTTTATGATTGTTATTATTTTAATAAATTTGTGTGAAAATTAATCAAGTTCTGTTTAAAGTTGGTCACCGTCAATCTGCTACTCTAAGCGTGCAAGTGGCATTTCTATCATCTGACCTAATGGCAGAAGATAAACACGCCATGATAAGACCACGAGACATATTGCTGACACTCGCCTACTTCGCTAGAGCGACAAGTCAAATAATCTGATGGTGTGTGTACCGAAGGTCTTACAGTACGCACACCACAGAAGCCCTGCTGATTGCTTAGCTTTGGATGATCGATAATGAAGACAACCGACTATGTAATTTTTTTTAATATTTTCCCTGTAACCTTTGACTGTAGTCATCAGTTTTTATTTATATGTAGTCATGATATCTCGTATTTCCACCTGTTGTTGTTGTTGTTGTTGTTGTTGTGGTCTTCAGTCCTGAGACTGGTTTGATGCAGCTCTCCATGCTACTCTACCCTATGCAAGCTGCTTCGTCTCCCAGTACGTACTGCAGCCTACATCCTTCTGGATCTGCTTAGTATATTCATCTCTTGGTCTCCCTCTACGATTTTTACCCTTCACGCTGCCCTCCAATACTAAATTGGTGATCCCTCGATGCCTCACAATACGCCCTACCAACCGATCGCTTCTTCTAGTCAAGTTGTGCCACAAACTCCTCTTCTCCCCAGTTCCATTCAAAACCTCCGCATTAGTTATGTGCTCTACCCATCCAATCCTCAACATTCTTCTGTAGCACCACATTTCAAAAGCTTCTATTCTCTTCTTGTCCAAACTATTTATCGTCCATGTTTCACTTCCATACAAATACTTTCAGAAACGACTTCCTGACACTTAAATTTATACTCGATGTTAACAAATTCCTCTTCTTCAGAAACGCTTTCCTTGCCATTGCCAGTCTACATTTTATATCCTCTCTACTTTGACCATCATCAGTTATTTTGCTCCCCAAATAGCAAACCTCCTTTACTACTTTAAGTCTCTCATTTCCTAATCTAATTCCGTCAGCAACACCCGTATTAACTCGACTACATTCCATTATTCTCGTTTTGCTTTTGTTAATGTTCATCGTATATCCTCCTTTCAAGACACTGTCCATTCCGTTCAACTGCTCTCCCAAGTCTTCTGCTGTCTCTGACAGAATTACAATGTCATCTGTGAACCTCAAAGTTTTTATTTCTTCTCCATCGATATTCATACCTACTCCGAATTGTTCTTTTGTTTCCTTTACTGCTTGCTCAATATACAGATTGAATAACATCGGGGAGCATTGCTTCTCTTTCATGTCCCTCGACTCTTATAACTGCCAGCTGGTTCCTGTAGACATTGTAAATAGCCTTACGCTCCCTGTATTTTATCCCTGCCACCTTCAGAATTTGAAAGAAAGTATTCCAGTCAACATTTTCAAAAGCTTTCTCTAAGTATACAAATTCTAGAAACGTAGGTTTGCCTTTTCTTAATCTAGCTTCTAAGATAAGCCGTAGGCTCAGTATTTCCTCACGTGTTCCAATACTTCTATGGAATCCAAACTGATCTTCCCGGAGGTCGGCTTCTACTAGTTTTTCCATTCGTCTGTAAAGAACTTGCGCTAGTATTTTGCAGCTGTGACTTATTAAACTGATAGTTAGGTAATTTTCACATCTGTCAAGACCTGCTCTCTTTGGTATTGGAATTATTACATTCTTCTTGAAGTCTGAGGGTATTTCGCCTGTCTCATACATTCTGTTCACCAGATGGTAGAGATTTGTCAGGACCATCTCTCCCAAGGCTGTCAGTAGTTCTAATGGAATGTTGTCTACTCCCGGGGCTTGTTTCGACTTAGGTCTTTCCACCTATTCTACTTCAAAGTATAACGTACCAGCCGCGCGGAGTGGCCTCTAGGTTTGAGGGGCAAAGTCACGGACTGCGCAGCAACTCCCGCCGGTGGTTCATGTCCTCCTCTGGCATGGGTGTGTGTGTGTTGTTATTTGCATATGTTAGTTAAAGTTAGTGTAAGTAGTGTGTAAGTCTAGGGACCGATGACCTCAGCAGTTTGCTTCCTTAGGAATTCACACACATTTGAACACTTCTTGTAAATATTACGTTTTTGTTCACGATGAGGTGAATTTATTTTCTCTTCGCACTGGGGAAAAAGACGCTTGTGTTTAAGCTCAGTGCATTTGCCTCGAAGTAAGCTTTTCTGAGTAGATTAATACAGGGCAATATCTACAGCACCAGAAATAGGATTACTGGGTGTAGCATTAGACATAAATAGCAGGGTACCGCAGAGACTGAGTTAATCATAACATTGCAGTGACAGGATTATTCTTAACCGAACTGACAGCAAACCAAAGAAAACAATAGTCATTCAGGTGTACGTGACGAAGGCGCAAGAAGATGAAAAGGTAGATAAAGAACTCAGATTCAAACACATAATTCAGTATATAAAGGGAGAGAGGAACTCTCTGGTCGGAAAGGAATAGAAGACAGATTAACTGAGAAAGACTGAGTTCTGCAACATATTTTAAGTCTTAACAGCGAACACTTTCATTCAAAATCAAAAGAGAGGTTATATGCGGAGAAGTAGTGGAAAAACGGAGAGATTTCATCTGGATTACATCTCGATGAGACAGGTTTTTACAGCAGATACTGGATGTATAGCATACAAAAACGTTCAGGAAAAGACATAATAAATACAGAAATGTAAGTCACCTGGGAATGAAATAAATAAGAAGTACAAGAAAGCTAAGGTGAAATGGCTGCCTAAAAATGTAAACAAATAGAAGAATAAATGGTGCTGTGGAGGACTGATCCAGGTTACACATCAGTTGAAAAAATGCAGCATCCCTAAGGGCGTGTTCAGTGGCACCTGGATATGCAGTGTGTGTTCTGAGGAGGTTAGTCGTCAGTCAAAGTCATCGGTCATCAGATTGCGCTCAGGAGGCCTGTCTGTTTTGAGTCTGCAGGCAGTAACTGTGCTGAGTTTAGAGGTGGACAGTGTCTGCAACATTCATTCTAGAGTAAAACCTTGCATCACCGAGGAGTACGTAGTCTTGTTGAACAGCTTCAGCTATTTGAACTGGGCCACATTGTGGGCCTGCAGGACCTTGATGGGCGTATCGACGGATTTCTGCATATGTTGGGCACACAGTATCGGTGGTGTGTCGTTGTTTTCAGCAATGGTCTGGGGAACATGCCACACCTGTAGACCAGGTTCTGGACATCCGCACACTGCAGGTGGACGTAAAGGTCGATACATTATACGGGCAGCGATGGCCAAACGAGGTGTATCCAAGGAAGAAATCCGGACACACGTTGCGCCCGCTGCATCACATTTGGATACGTCTACTTGTAGCAGGGATAAGATATGTTTACCACTGGCCACATTACCACTCACCCACGACACTACCAAGCAAGGATTCTCTGGCGAAAGAGTCGTATGATGGTCTTTTGTCCCCTGCATTCGCTCACGACACACTTCCCAAGCTTCATGATGTGGGCGGTGGGATATAGCATCAGTTATTATCGGCAGTCACTTTTGGTGATTCTGAAGGGTAAAGAAAATTGCACGGGTTGTCATCCCTGTGCTGCTAAAATTTCTTCGACAAGTAGTTGTGCCTTTTTAGCAGGACAGTGCACACTTACATACGGTTGATGTAAAGAAACGTGCTCTTCGTGTTGTAAAACAACTGCCCCGGCTGACAAGGTCTCCAAAACTCTCATCAGTGGAGCACTTATGGGGCTTGTTCTCCAGAGCCTGCAACAATCATCACCCAACTACGCCTTTTGTTGCCAGATTTTTGGGACAGTCTATCACAGGATACATTCGACACTTCTATGATCCTTTGTGTGGGAGTACATACACGTGCGCCTGCCCCAAGACGGTGAGCGGTGGGGGGCGGATGAGGGGAGGGGGGGGGGGGCGGGTTGGACTCAATATTGCTGCGACAGTTTGGGCACATTTTACTGCGGTGTGGGTGTTTCATTTAGTCTGAATCTGTTGTCATATAGTCCTACAGTGGTGAACTCTCTGCCACCTCATGTTTTTGACACCCTATACTGTGGCATGTGTGTTTCTTTTATAATTTTACAATGCATCGTTGGAGAACAGCGATCATTATTGTCATAAAATTATTTAAAGACAGTCTTGATCGCAGCCGATATTTTGCCCCATTAATAACGTGCCATCGCCAGAGATTGCACTGTAATAACCAAAGTAAAAGTGATATATTACGTAGAGATGCCACTGATGTATACTCTAAAACGATGCATCATTACCCGTCTGGATGACGGCGATGGAGCCTGACCCGTTGTGGAGATCTCAGTCATTGTAATTGATGCTGATGGCAAAGCAGCCACGAGTTACATAGGGTGGAGAGAGGGCTCTGCAGAGCCAAAGGCAGCGCCGTCAGCCAATGGGGAACGACGGTCATATCGTTTTGAGTCTTCATTTTTAAATATTTATCGTTTAAATTTAACTAATCAGGAAATAAGTTTATATTCACTTACGATTCATAATCTGTGCTAAACGTAGCCTAAAAAAAGACATTAAAAATTAGTGTAATTCGCTAACTGAGGTCCAGAGCGTCGTCTAGAGGAAATAATTAGCACTATAAGATCGCTAATTCTATAGCTACTACCACTTATTCCTAATAAAACCAAACGCCGTTTCCATGGAGACATCCAGGTTGATGTCGGTCAGTTGTCAAAGATGTACTTGACGCTTGTATAATACTGGAGGGAACAGCGTCCCTTAAATCGTTAGTGAGACCTTTCTTTTTAAATATAATGAGTAGAATGATCAAACTTTCTTTATCCACAGATCAAATACAGAAAGAGCTAGAAGTCCTAAAACAGTTGCATTCTCTAACGACTATAATTCTAGAATTGTTGATGATCTTTCCAAAATGTACTATCAAAACAATCACAGGCTCCTACAAAACAGACGTCTTCTACAATGATATATGTGGGAACAGTATCTAATAGAATAAACAGACCCTTTAGAAATTCTAGTTTAAGCATTGTTTTTCAACCACGAACATGCTTTTCAATAAACTAAAACATATTATTGGCAAATTTGATTAACAATACTGTGGAACAGGAGCACATAAACTAACTTGTGACGATTGTGACAAAATATATATTGACCAGACAGGTCGTAATTTTAAAACTCGCTTCAAAGAACATAGCTCCGGTACATCATGCGACAAATCAGTTTTTGGGCAACACCTTATTAACAGCAAGCATTCGGCAACATAGGGAGTAGTCTTCAGGTTATGCACACCAGCCCTAAAGGTTTACTTTTAAATATGTTGGAAGAATTAGAAATTTTTGTTCAATATAGGAAAAGCACGCTATCGCTGTTAAATGAACAGTTAGATTTTCCTGAAAAGGCCTTTTTTAATTATTTGAAGACGTCTTTTGAAATAAAGGATACTTGCTACACCAATTACCTATGGCTGTATTTTATTTTTAAGCTTATGTATTACAGCCAGTTTTACGATGTGTACCATCAAATAGACAACAAATCTTATAAATGCACCTCATTATTCTAATAGCTGTGACTCTCTCCTGATATAAAAATGTGGAACAGTCGCAGAAATATTGATCTGTAGTACCAGTAACGTCAGTTATCTTAAAAATGACATGCATATGATTCTAACATGATTTATACACTTTTACTGCTCTGCTTAAGATATATTTTTATTCGAAGCTGCAAATGTTTCTAAATTGTTTGTAAGAAATAGTTTTCTCTTGTGTATACTGATGTGTTGCAGATTATCCACAATAACATAACGTGGCTGAACTGACGTCACTTCTGTGAACAACACCCCATTTATCTTTGGTGAGTGAGATCGACGTCCAGTGTTATACAAGCGTCAAGTACATCTTTGACAACTGACAGAGATATCAAACGGTGTCCTAATACGTTATTACAGGTACCAGAAGATGGCATACATCTACAACGATGCATTTAGTTTTTTCTCGTGTTCTCTAAGACTTTAAGTAACTGACGTCTAACACAAATAAGTCAATACGTATAAGTTTCGTGTTAATAGTCCATATATTTGGTTTTATTACGAATAAATAGCAGTAGCTAAAGAATTAGCGACCTTAAAGAGCCAATTATTTCTTCCAGACGACACTCTGGGCCACAGTTAACGAATTACTGTAAATTTTAATGCATTTTATGAGGCTGGTTGTAACCGTAAATGAATATAAACTCGTTTCTTGATTAGTTAAATTTAAACGATAAATATTTAAAAATGGAGACTCAAAACGATATGTCAGTCGTTCCCCATTGGCTGACGGCGATGCCTTTGGCTCTGCAGAGCCCTCTCTCCACCCTATGTAACTCGTACCTGCTTAACCATCAGCATCAATTACAATGACTGAGGCCTCCACAGCGGGTCAGGCGCCATCGGAGTCATCCAGATGGGTAATGTTACATCTTTTTAGAGCATACTTTCACATCATAGACTTCTCTACATAATATACCACTTTTACTTTTGTTATTACAGTGCATACTCCGAAGATGGCCCGTAATAAAAAGGCCGAAATCGATCAGAAATTGACACCGGCCGCAAGCAAGACTGTATTTAAATAATTTTGTGTTTCTTTTAGTCTGAATTTGTTATCGTATAGTCCTAAACTGATGAATCATCTGTCACCTCATTTGTCAATAAATTGACCTTGGCATCGGGGGTGTTGCATTTTCTTTGCGCCATTATAGAGTGGCTAAAATAACTGTTGATGAAATTAAAAATAAAGGTGTCAACATTAATAGTGCAGTGGGATGCCAGTTCTAAGCATAGAGGGGAGAGCGAATAGGTGGAGGTAGTACGTGAAGAAGAAATGGGAGTCGGTACGGAGAACATAAAAGATCCAGTGTTACAGGCATAGTTTAACAGAGCTTTGGAAATTTTGCAATCGAAGAAAGCTGAAGCATAGATAATATTTCTTCGGAATTTCTAATAGCTCTTGGAGAATTGGTAGCCAACTGAATATTCAAGGTCTTGTGTAGAATCTATGAGTAAGGAGATATCCCATCACAGTTTTGAAAATACGTCATCCACACAATCAAGAGTAGAGAAGAGGGAGAATTATCTCACAGTCAGCCTAATGTCACATGCATCCAACTTACAAATAAATATAAATAATACACAGGAGAATGGTAAGGAAATAAAGGATTTTTTAGATATAGATCAGCTTGGCTTTGGGACAAGTGAAGGTACCAGAAAGCAGGTTTGACGCTGCGGTAATGGAAGCAAGAATTAAGAATAATTTTCATTTTTTTCATTAAATTTGTTAACCTAGAAAAATAATTCGGCAATACAATGGTGCAAGATGTTTGAAATCCTTAGAAAAATAGAACTAAGCGACAGGGAAAGACCGGCAATACACTCGAACAATATGTACAGGAACGAAAAGGGAATAATAAAATTGGAAGACCAAGAAAGAAGTGCTCGAACTATAAAGGTTGTAGAACAGGAATGAAGTTTTTCGCCCCTTCTGTTCAATCTGTACATTGAAGAAGTGAAATGATATCAGTGAAATGATTCGCTGATGACACTGCTACCTTCAGTGAAGGTGAGATCACCAGGATCTGCTGAATGGAATGAACAGCCTGATCAGTGCAGAACGTGGATTGAGAGTAAAACAAAGAAATATATAAGCAATGTGGATTAGCAGAACTGAAAGTAACAATAAACCTAACAGCAAAATTGTTGATTACGAAGACCTGCGGTACCTTGAAGGCAATTTAATACATGAGAGACGAAACAAGGAGAATACAAAAACAAATTATCACAGGCAAAGAAGGAACTCCTGGCCAGAAGAGGTCTACTGGTACAAAACACAGATCTTAATTTGAGGCTTGAGGAAGACATTTGGTATGGTACGGTAGTGAGTGGATTGTGGGGACACCGGGAAAGAAATTTCGGGCGATGGAGATGTGGAATTATACACTTAGGGACAAAAGTCATGGGACAGCGATATGCACATATACAGACGGCGGTAGTATCGAGCACACGGGATATAAACGGGTAGTGCACTGCGGAGTGGCAGCACAACGGGAATAAACAGATTTTAACGAGATAAATCGTTAGGGAACCACGGACAACGCAGTGGCTGACGGCCTTCTCTTAACTACCAAGAGCTTCGGCGTTTACGTAGAGTTATCAGTGCTAAAATAAAAGCAACACAGCGGGAAAACAGCCTAAGAAATCAATGTGGGACGTACGACGGCGAAATCTGGCGTTAATGGGCTGTGGCAGCAAGCAATGACACGACTTCCTTTCCTAACATCACGAAATTGCCTGCAGCGCCCCTCCTGGGCTCGTGACGATGTCGTTTGGTCACTAGACGACTGGAAAACTGTGGTTTGGACAGATGGGTCCCGATTTCAGTTGGTAAGTGTTGCTGATAGGGTTCGAGTATCGTGCAGACCCCACGACCAACAAGGCTCTGTGCAAACTGGTGGTGGCTCCATAAAGATGTGCGCCGTGCTTACATGGAATCGACGGGGCCTCTGGTACAACTGAGCCGATAATTGACTGTAAACGGTAATGTTCGGCTACTTGAAGACCATTTGTACACAGTCATGGACTTCATGTTCCCAAACAACATTGACTTTTTTTATGAATGACTATGTGCCATGTCACAAGACCAGAGATGATCGCGACTAGTTTGAAGAACGTTCTGGACGAGCGAATGATTTGTCCACCTGGATCGGTCGACATGAAATCCATACAATATTTACGGGACATAATCGAGGTTTCTGTTCACGTACTATATCCTGCAATTATGGACGGCAGTAGAGGCAACATGGCTCAATATTTCTGCAGAGGACTTCCAACGACTTTTTGCGCCACATCTAATTGCTGCACTACGCCAGGCAAAAGGAGATCCTACGCGGTAGTAAGAGGTACACCACGATTTTGGTCATCTCATCGTAGACCTATTTTTAATATTATGTGGGCTGATATGGTATGGAGTGAGGACGGTCTCCACAGAATCGGCGAAGAAAGGAGAATGTGGAAGACTCTTACAAAAAGAGGGGACAGGATTGTAGGATATGTATCAAGACATCAGGGAAAAATTTCCGTGTGGAGCGTAAAATCAGTAGGGGATGAAAGAGATTAGAATATATGGAACAAATAATTGAAGACGTAAGAAGTAAGTGCTACTCTGAGATGTAGTTTCCACAAGGGAAGAATTCGTGGTGATCCACATTGTGACTTTCAGGAGACTGATTACCCAAGACAGAAAATTCTGGGATGAAAAATGTGGGGCATTTACATGATTCAATTATATATTTGTATGGCTCACATTATTTTACAAATTTTTTGAGACATTTCACCACTGGCCACCTTTACATGGACATCAAACGGATTGGTACCAAGTATTTCGTCAATATCGCCTGTACAGATCACTGGTGCACTTACGGTTTGTAACGACAGTATTGATGACATGCTTTATAATAAATTAATGAAATGTTTGGCGTCCAGTCTAAGGCATATTTCAATTACATAAATAATTTGGAAAAGCTATCGCTCTCAACTTCCTATTTATCTCGGAAGGCTGAGAAATGTCTCCCTTAGGAATTCTGACAGTAAGGCCTCGTTTATCACCTTCAAATTCTTCTAGTACATTAATTTCTTATTACAAGAGTCCATAGTCTGTCTGAATTGTTGAACTGAACACATATTTCACTTACGATTGTAGACAGTTTTTACTCTGTTAAGAAAAAATTGAAGCCTGTATGTGGAATAATCCGTACTTTAATCGTTCAAACAAATTTCGGGCTTGCAGCCGGTCGTTGTTCAATACTTCGCACGATATTTCAACTGGGCACCTGCCAGTCATCTTCAGGTGAGCCGTCACAGACTGGCGAAAACGTTTTTTTTTTTCTTTATTGTGATTTTAAAACCTGTAGAACAGGCAGGCTGGCAGCAGCACAATACGCCGCTCTTCAGCCAAAGACAGTACAATGATACAAACAGAGAAGATATATGACTTGGAAAAACGGCGGGAAGAAACAGTAGACACATGAACAGAAAAAAAAAAAACCATGAAGCCGTTCACACTCGATGACAATCCGCACTACAAACTGTTGACACGAAGCACAAACACTGAAGATGACGATGGCACTGGTGAACGATGGAGTGTGACGGTGAACACTGAACACTAAACACGACGGCACACACGAGACACTCATGGCGATGATCTCCGGCGCGCGAAAGTCCACTTACAGTGTGCGAGTCCGGGGACCTGCCAAGAGGGGAATAAGGGTGAGGTGGGGGAGAGGGGAGAACATGGATGCCAAGGGCTGAGGAGATGTGGGGAGGAGGAGAGGGACAGGGGAGGAGAAGCCCAGGGGAGGAGTGGGGAGAAATGGAGGAGGGAGGGAAGAGAGAGAGAAGGGAGGGAAGGTGCCCAGAGGAGGAAACACAGGAGGAGGGTGGGAGGATCAAAGTTGGTAGGAGGGGTAGATGGAGGGGAGGAGGGCATCATCAGGGAGAGGGAGCTGGCAGAAGCCACCTTGGGAGAGGGTAAGGAGGGTGGAAAGATGGAGACCGGGTGGGATGTGGGAATACAGGCGCGGCAGTGGGCAGGGGTGGGAGAGGATCGGGGAGACTAGCGGGTGAGGAGGATCGAGTTTGCGGGAGGTGTACAGGATCCGCATCCTTTCAAGGAAAAGGAGGAGGTGGGGGAAGGGGATGAGATCGTACAGGATCCACATGGGGGAGGGGAGACGGATGCGATAGGTGAGGCAGAGAGCATGGCGTTCAAGGATTTGGAGGGATTTATAAAAGGTAGGGGGGAGGGGGCGGAGATCCAAGCCGGATGGGCGTAACATAGGGCGGATGAGGGATTTATAGGTGTGGAGGATGGTGGAAGGGTCCAGACCCCACGTACGGCCAGAGAGGAGCTTGAGGAGACTGAGTCAGGACCGTGCCTTGGCTTGGATTGTCCGGAGATGGGGAGTCCAGGAGAGGCGACGGTCGTTGCAGTGGAGACCTTCTAGTAAGTTTTGATGTGGTCTCACTTTTTACAAAAGTTCCTCTTCCCGATTCTTTGACACTGATTGGTAACATGTTTCCTGTTGATACACCGCTTTGTTCAGGCACGCTCTTTCCTCAACTTATTTTATGTTTAATCAAGAATATTTTGAACAGACTGACGGTGTCGCCATGGGTGGTCCCCTGTCTCCTTTGGTGGCCAACCTTTTTATGGAGGATTTTGAAGAGAGAGCGCTTGAATCAGCTGCCCTGAAGCCAACAGTTTTTTGGCGGTATGTGGATGACACTTTCATGGTGTGGCCTCATGGAGAAGATAAATTAATGGAGTTTCTACATCACCTCAACTCCATTCACAGCAACATCCTGTTCACCATGGAAATAGAGAAAGATGGTTGTTTGCCTTTCTTGGATGTCCTGGTTCTAAGGAAGAATGATGGTTCTCTAGGGCATTCAGTTTACCGGAAACCCACTCATACTGATTTGTACCTGCAAGCCTCGAGTTGCCATCACCCATCGCAAACCATGAGTTTACTTAAAACACTTGTTCATAGAGCTCATACTGTTTCAGATCTAGATAGCTTACCTCAAGAACTCGCCTATCTAAAGACAGTGTTCAGCGAAAATGGGTATTCCATCCGGCAGATTAACAGGGCACTAACAGTTAAAACTAAGAAGCAGGAAGTGAATAAAGAGGAGAACATGCCGGAACAATGATTAGCTTTTCTTCCTTTCGTTGGCAACACTTCGTTTAAAATAGCAATAATCCTCCGAGAATTTCAGGTAAAAGTGGTTTACCGCCCACCATCGAAGATTGCGGACGTTGTGGGATCAGTTAAGGACAATCTGTTACTACGAAAGGCCGGAATTTACAAGATACCGTGCCAATGTGGTATGGCTTACATGGGTCAAACCACACGCACCGTGAAAGAACGCTGCACTGAACATCAACGTTACACCCGTCTTTTGCAGCCAAGCAAGTCTGCTATTGCTGAACATTGTATTTCTACTGGACATTCAATGGAGTATGAGAAAACAATGATTTTGTCCACAGCAACGTCTTTCTGGGACTCCATTATTAAAGAATCCGTAGAAATACGACTGGCGGAAAATCTGTTAAACCGTGACAGCGGCTACCAGCTGGACAGTGCATGGAATCCCATCATATCCACGATTTGCTCAAATCGAAGACGACAGAGTGCGTCGACGGCCGTGGCAAACAGCAACGCAGAGGGCGACTGAGTTCCGCTATTCCACCAGCGAGGGCGCTGCCGGCGGGCAGTGTGGTTCAAGTATCAAGTTTTCGACGCATGCGCAGAATACTTACAGTACGCTATACATTGCGGAACGGAGGACGTTTTCGCCAGTCCGCGACGGCTCACCTGAAGATGACTGGCAGGTGCCCAGTTGAAATATCGTGCGAAGTATTGAACGACGACCGGATGCAAGCCCGAAATTTGTTTGAATAGTCAATTCGCCGGGAAAATTTTAAAAGTCGTACTTTAATCGTTGAAATGTGTCTATGTAGCCATGTGCTTGTCAAGTGTGAATACTAATTGAAAGACACTTGTAAGACTAGCCGGTTTGCTCTACAAACGATCTAACGATTTGATTCCCTAGTATCATGCCTGCTGTAGTCTGATCATTGAATTTTTATTTTATTTTTTGATAATGACAAAAATTACTGATTTTAATGTAGAGAAGAATGTTGTACCAGTGTACATAGGAATGCACAATGCTTTTGGCCGGAACTGCAGTCCATTGGGTGATCTTAGAACCACACGAAGGACTGCGCAGTCGAGAAAGGCATAAGCGATTTTCACAGTTTTCTACATGTTTTGATTTTCTTAGGCACAAGGTTGTACTATTTGCAGCATTTGCAAATATTCTGCGTTCTACACATCTAAGTGTTGCATGATATATTAAATTTATTAGGATCTTATTGTTAATTGTTGAGGTACAGAATTTGGTAGTGTGTAAAAAGCTATAAATTTTAGAACTTTTATGTAATATGCGGACAGTTAAGCCATACAGAATACTGTTATTCCCTAAGGTACATGTGATACTTGCAAACGAACAGAATTTCTTAAATGCCTTAGCAATTTTACACGTGTGGAAAATGGAAATTTGTGTTACTTGTCAGTAGCGTCTATTTCAGAACGTATTTATCTGTGTGTAAGGTTCTGAGTATAAAGCAAATGATCTTTAGACATATTTCTTAATTACAGCAGACAAATTTTAAATTACAAGGATAAACGGTAGTTATTCATCAGAGCAATCAATATAAAGGCAGTTACAAATCATTCAGCACATGGTAATTCCCCAAACAAGTTAGCAAAATTTATTAGTTATGGATTCTATAAAAGAACTGAAAACACCTTTTGTCAAAGCTAACTCAAACTAATCCTTTAATCTTTACAAACATTAGAAAATCGCCTCAGAGGCACTTTCTCGACAAATAAAAGTTTCACTGTATCAATAAAACGTCAAACTACGCAAAAAAATAGATAATGCGACTCCAAAAACTACAATAGAGAGTACTAACAATTTCTTATAGGAACCTACTTACAGGCACAACAAATCTGATACTGTCCTTGCCGACCTATCGATTGTCGATGCCGGTGAGAGTCTTTGGACAAGCTAACTGTGGTCAGGGGGCACAAGTGCGGTATAAAAAGGGCTTTCTAAGCCGTGCGCAAGCGCTGAGCCGAGGCCTGAATTACAGAAGCCTGCAGAGAGAGAGAGAGAGAGGGAGAGAGAGAGAGAGAGAGAGAGAGAGAGAGAGAGTGACTGATGTGTGCCGAGCAGTTTGCATGCCAGACACGTGAGCTTCCTGGGGCAGGGTAGCGAAAGCTACAGCCGCCGGCTGAGAAGAAAAGAGCCTTTGCCGTTGCAACTGGGGAACAGCACCGCAGAGCACAGGAATCAAAGCTCGTACGAAGGAAGGCGTGAGTCCTGGAGCTGACAGCGTGGCCACGCGAACCTGAGCACCGCAAGCCAAACGGCCTTCCGCTGACACCTAACGGGTGAACATCAGCTAGGTTTTCAGAAACCTACGACGACAGGGCTGTTACGGCCTCTTTAGTGGCACTGCAAGATATACAGACTAATTCAAGTGCTATCTTGAGGATTATGTTTCGATAACTTTGAGCGAAAGCTGCTCGTTCGACCTTACTGTTATTGAAGTTTAAATTTGCCTCAGCAAAGTAGGAGCGTAGCTCATATTTAAAGTGAAATGACTTAATTATCAGCCGCGAGGAGTGGCTGTGCGTTTTGAGGCGTCATGCACGGAATGCGCGGCCCCTCCCGCCAGAGGTTCGAGTCCTCCCTCGGGCATGGGTGTGTGTGTGTTGTGCTTAGCATATATTAGTTTAAGTTAGTCTAAGTTGTGTGTATGTCTAGGGACCGATGACCTAAGCAGTTCGGTCCCTTAAGAACTCATAAACATTTGAACGTTTTGACTTAATGACCGATCAAGTCACTGCGGCAGTCAGTTATCTCGGTATTAAAATCGTGAATTACTGTTTCGCAAATTGATACCACTGAACTAATTAACAGTTAATGCGCCTGTCATTGCGAACCGAGTTAAAAAAAAGTAACTTTGTTCTACTATTACTTTACCACTGATGTGTAATTTATTGTCGTTTTCTCTGCTACAGAGGTCAACTTGTGTGTGTCTGTGTTGTAAGATGCCCTGGCACAGGGCGTGGGTCACCCGTGCACGTGACTTCAGTCTGGTACACCACCTTCAGCCGGCCGCTGTGGCCGAGCTGATCTAGGCGCTTCAGTCCGGAGCCGCGCTGCTGCTACGGTCGCAGATTCGAAAAAAAAATGTGTGTGAAATCTTATGGGACTTAACTGCTAAGGTCATCAGTCCCTAAGCTTACACACTACTTAACCTAAATTATCCCAAGGACCAACACACACATACCCATGCCCGAGGGAGGACTCGAACCTCCGCAGGTTCGAATTCTGCCTCGGGCATGGATGTGTGTGATGACCTTAGGTTAGTTAGGTTTAAGTAGTTCTAAGTTCTAGGGGACTGATGACCTCAGATGTTAAGTCCCATAGTGCTTAGAGCCATTTGAACCATTTTGGACGCCGTCTTCAAGAGCAAGGGATCTCCATCCGTTTCCTTTAGCTGTTGTTAAAGTGACACGGTAATTTCAAATGTTGTATTTGAGCGATGGTGTTTAGGTCTGACCGGAGCATGAAAGTTACGACGCTGAATTTTGGGCAGCAACCTGGGTATACTGTAGGTTGTTTTGAACTGAGTTTGTTTGTCAGTTATTGAAATTAAAATTTTCTTTTTACTTACGTGAGATGTTCTTAAACATTCGTAACGAAGTTAACTGTTGCCAAAATTCTTTTTTCTCTGTAATTGTCAACGGCGTGGTCAAGTTTTAATTAAGTCATTCAGGAGTCTACAGTCATTACCGTTAAGTATTGTGTTAAATCATTTGTTATTTGGTCTTAAAATATTTGTTTCTGATACAGGCTTAGAAGTTCGTTTGTGCCACCTAAATGGAAAATTATATTGGTATCAACTGTTCAAAGATTTCTGAGTAATTTTACTCGTTTGTTAATTGAAGATTTATAAACGCAGTTGCTACATTTGTTTAAAACGATCTGGTCAAATTGACTCTTGGTTTGTGAGTTGTTCAAGCACCAATGTACACAAGTATTTTATGTGACATCTAATAAACGTTTCTAAGACAAAATATGAAGAAAAGTCCCTGTGGCTTGTCACCCGAGGATTCCTGTATCCAAGCCACCCGGTTCAAACGCACTTAGTACATTGCAAAATCCGAGACAAGTAAAGGGACTTAAGCGTATGAACTAAACAAAACATGATAACCGGCTCGAGCTCTGTAGACGCCGCAGACGGTCGCTCGATTCAGTACTGATTCTCAACATACACAGAAGATACATTATTGTACATTACATAATGGCACATAGCACATGAACCCTAACATTACATACGAAATGTGAGCAGACAGCTGTGTCCATTTATCTCACAAGTAGTTGTTAACAGAACAGATTTTACAGAACAACATAAATTACAAGACAGACATGAACCTTGTAACTTTAACTGGCAATGAAAAATACTAAGAAGAAATTGACATGGAAAATAACACACCAGTGATTAACAGTCAACAGAAACATTTTTTAAGAAAATTAAACCTAGAAAAAAGACTTAACGGCGGTGTAGGTAAACATATAAGACTTCGCAACCAAAACACGATAAAATGCAAGATCTATTATTTCTAGTGAATGATTACCTCGGACACGTCCTAATTGTCGGGATGCCGATCCATGTTAAGGGCTTCGGCCAAACAACGACCAGCAGTGCAAGTCAACTGATCATACGGCAAGAATATCAAACATAGTCCAGTACCAAAGCACTGGGGTTTTCACGAACCGCGGCAGATACTTAACTGAGTGATGCTCATCGTCGTTCCTGGGTCAAAGCCAGGGAAATTGAGGATGTAGTATCATTAAGTATGGAGTATGTGCGAACGTCCACCATCCACGGCAGCAGAAAAAAGGGCTATTATGCTTCGGCATCGCACAGACAGAGGGAAGCGGAAACTCTCTGTAGGCGTAGGCACACTCCCCAGAGAAATCATGGGCGACGCAGATCAGGTCCGCGGGCGTCCACGACTAGCATGCCGAGGCCGCGATCCAATAAAACTTCCTCCGAGCCACTCAGTGCCCAGCAGACAGACACCAGTGTGAGCTGCGGGCAAGCCGCAGGGACGTCACCTCACGCGGCGCCAAAGAAACCACAGATGAGCAACGAAGCCCGAAGATGTTCTGCAACAGCAGGTATTAATTCATAGACCACTTTTACGATTTGTGGTGGCAAACATATTGCTGTATGGTGTGGCAGGTGGCAGTCGACGCCAAATAACGAAAAGTGTGAGGTGATCCACATGAGTTCCAAAAGAAATCCGTTGGAATTCCATTGCTCGATAAATAGTACAATTCTCAAGGCTGTCAATTCAACTAAGTACCTGGGTGTTAAAATTACGAACAACTTCAGTTGGAAAGACCACATAGATAATATTGTGGGGAAGGCGAGCCAAAGGTTGCGTTTCATTGGCAGGACACTTAGAAGATGCAACAAGTCCACTAAAGAGACAGCTTACACTACACTCGATCGTCCTCTGTTAGAATATTGCTGCGCGGTGTGGGATCCTTACCAGGTGGGATTGACGGAGGACATCGAAAGGGTGCAAAAAATGGCAGCTCGTTTTGTATTATCACGTAATAGGGGAGAGAGTGTGGCAGATATGATACGCGAGTTAGGATGAAAGTCATTAAAGCAAAGACGTTTTTCGTCGCGGCGAGATCTATTTGCGAAATTTCAGTCACCAACTTTCTCTTCCGAATGTGAAAATATTTTGTTGAGCCCAACCTACATAGGTAGGGATGATCATCAAAATAAAATAAGAGAAATCAGAGCTCGAACGGAAAGGTTTAGGTGTTCGTTTTTCCCGCGCGCTGTTCGGGAGTGGAATGGTAGAGAGATAGTATGATTGTGGTTCGATGAACCCCCTGCCAAGCACTTAAATGTAAATTGCAGAGTAATCACGTAGATGTAGATGTAGCTTAGGTTTTCAGAACAGCCAAACGAACGTTATTCAAATGTACAGGCATTTCCATAGTCGTAAGTCGAGTGTGACACAGATGGGAGAAGTAAACAGCCGCAGCCTTAAAGTGGGAACCATCTCGAAATGTGCCTGAAGTATTTTAGGAAAACACGGCAAACCTAAGTCAGAATTTACGGGTGAAGACTGGGCTTTCTGCCCTCCCAAATGTAAGGCCAGTCTGTTTAACACAGTGCTATATTATTTGGTTTATCCATAGTGTGCAATAGATTTGCAACAGAGGCTGGTGCTACACTGTTCATTTATTTCTCACCCTCAGTAACTGCACATACTATACAGTATTTCACACTGTTACACTACATACATTACCAACTGACGTCGGGTGTTTGGTTTCCATTTCGCGTACCGCAGCTTCCCACTCACTAGCGTTAAAAACTGAGTCACCCTGTCTCCATAATGACTGAGATGTTGAGCTCAAAACAGAATAAGGTGTTAGTATTATTTAGCACACAGCTTTGGAAGGTTCTCCGCAAAAGAAAGAATAAATGATAAAAAAGAAGAAAACATAGTATGAAAGGACTGATGTATTAGTACCGTCATTATTATTTGTAATGCATTTCTCCTTTTCAATCCCAAATCATTATCTGTATTATCTATTTGATCTTCCACTGCACTGGATATATTACTTAACTGCTTTTTTAGGTAAGTTCGTTTTAGTAATTCCTTTAATCTCCATGGACAATTTATTCTACAGCTTTATTCCATGGCACAAAATGTTGGATTGAGACTCACGTTTACTCTTTCTTTGTTTAGTCTATATGTTGTCCCATGGTCATGGACAGAACGGTTTATACAGTAATTATGAAAGTCATTTCTGGCGTGTGGAACTGATTGGTAAATGTACTCACATGGTGTAGTTAAAATCCCCACTGTTTTTAGCAAATGACTTATGCACACTGATGACAGGTCGCATGATATTCTGTCTGCAAGTAACTCAGTGTATTCACACAGTTCCATGTGAGAATCAATATTCATTCCTATAAATGTTGTGTTTGTTACATAGTTCACAGAGGTGCCATGTCAACTAACTTTTTCTCTTTCTAACTGAAGTTCCTAACATTTATATTATGTTCAGTGTCACTTTATTGCTTATTGAGTAACAAGTGTAGACTTCCTTGGGGGTTCCATTTGCTTTCTCTGCAAGGATTTCTCTTGTTCTCTCAGTAACTATAGTATTGTTGTCGTCAGAGACGAAAGGGGGACATAAGTTCCACAAATGGCGAATCTTCTGACATAAGCTACTTCGAGAAAGGGCTGATTGTTATGACTCAGCGTCTGGGAGCGAGCATCTTACATTTAGCGAAGCTGGTCAACTGCTGGCGTGTTGCAGTCTTCATCGTCTATGGAAATTGGTTGAAGGACGGTGAAACAATTACTAGGCGACAAGTTGCTGGGCGACACCGTCTGACCACTGGATGTGTATTCAGAGGCTTGCCCGCTTCGTAAACCCGTATAGACGGCACTGTGTGGCAGCTCTCCCGACAAAATCCAATACTGGTGAGGCACGCATTGTTGAACGTGGGCCCCGTAGCGGACGACCGCTACAAGCTCTCCTGTTGAGCCAACGACATCGCTAATTATGATTACAACTGGCATGTAGTCATGGAGACTGAACCGTGGATCACTATAAATATGTCACCTACTCGAATAAATCACGTTTCTTGTTACACCAGATCGATGATCAATTTCGGATACACTGTCAAAAACATGGTTCAGATGGCTCTAGGCACTATGAGACTTAACACCTGAGGTCATCAGACCCCTAGACTTAGAACTACTTAAAGTGAACTAACCTAACGACATCACACACATCCATGCCCGAGGCAGGATTCGAACCTGAGACCGTAGCAGCAGCGCGGTTCTGAACTGAAGCGCCTAGAACCGCTCGGCCACAACGACCGGTGATACACTGTCACAATGCCTAACAGCTTCTCGATAACATACATCGCTTTACGGATAAAGGGGTGGGGGCAATGTTATGCTGTCGGACACATTCACCTGTGTCTCCAAGGATTCTGTGGTGGTAATCAAAGTCAGCCACTCAGCTGTTGGTGACGTAAACATTACTGTGGACTACCTGCACCATGCTTGATGTTTTCCCTGCTGGTGTGGCATCATCTAGCAGTAAAACTGTACGTGTCACTAGGCCTCAATAATGCTGCTGTAGTTTGATGAACATGACGGTTAACACAAACTACTGTATTGGCCACCAAATTCAATTTTAACACGTTTGTGCACCATCTGGAACTGCAAAATCTGTCTAATCCGTGCCACGCTAAATCGATGCTGTACTGTGTTGCAAGGTGAATCAAATGCTGTTAAGCTGATACTCACAAAATTTTATCTCATCATTGTAGGACCTCAGTAGCACCACCACGTTCTGTAGTTAAAAGCTCAATCGAACGACAGTGCATAACAGAAAACAGTAAATTTCGTACTCAATACATTCCAGAGCACTCTGCACTCTGTACCTGTCTCACTCTAAAATGAAAAAATAAACTCTGGCACGTTGTTGATCATAACCATTCGCTCCTGATGTTTGTACCTTCTGCAAATGATTACCTGCTACACTTTCCACATCAGGTTTAACGTGTTTTCGGATGAGGGTAACTAGATTTAAAATGAAAAAGAGGAAAGGAAAGTCTAAATTGTACAGGTGAATAATTTAATCTCCCTTTTCTGAAGACATACAAAAAGGAGTCTTATTTTCTGCTTATTTGTAAATTCTATAACACTAAACAGCAGAATCATAATTCAGCAAATGGTTTAGAGAAAATCAACAACAGAAAATATTGTTTGCTCAAGTTCATTTAGTTTCTTACAGTTACATAAAATTTAAAGAAAAACGAGGTATTTACCTTGCTTATTCTGTACGTTCTTTTTGTATTTTTAATCACATCTGCCCTTGTAGAATCTTCTTTTTTTTTTTTTTTTTTTTTTAATTCATATATCCCAAATGGAAGCTAAGAAGAAGCACCTGATACACTCCTGGAAATGGAAAAAAGAACACATTGACACCGGTGTGTCAGACCCACCATACTTGCTCCGGACACTGCGAGAGGGCTGTACAAGCAATGATCACACGCACGGCACAGCGGACACACCAGGAACCGCGGTGTTGGCCGTCGAATGGCGCTAGCTGCGCAGCATTTGTGCACCGCCGCCGTCAGTGTCAGCCAGTTTGCCGTGGCATACGGAGCTCCATCGCAGTCTTTAACACTGGTAGCATGCCGCGACGGCGTGGACGTGAACCGTATGTGCAGTTGACGGACTTTGAGCGAGGGCGTATAGTGGGCATGCGGGAGGCCGGGTGGACGTACCGCCGAATTGCGCAACACGTGGGGCGTGAGGTCTCCACAGTACATCGATGTTGTCGCCAGTGGTCGGCGGAAGGTGCACGTGCCCGTCGACCTGGGACCGGACCGCAGCGACGCACGGATGCACGCCAAGACCGTAGGATCCTACGCAGTGCCGTAGGGGACCGCACCGCCACTTCCCAGCAAATTAGGGACACTGTTGCTCCTGGGGTATCGGCGAGGACCATTCGCAACCGTCTCCATGAAGCTGGGCTACGGTCCCGCACACCGTTAGGCCGTCTTCCGCTCACGCCCCAACATCGTGCAGCCCGCCTCCAGTGGTGTTGCGACAGGCGTGAATGGAGGGACTAATGGAGACGTGTCGTCTTCAGCGATGAGAGTCGCTTCTGCCTTGGTGCCAATGATGGTCGTATGCGTGTTTGGCGCCGTGCAGGTGAGCGCCACAATCAGGACCGCATACGACCGAGGCACACAGGGCCAACACCCGGCATCATGGTGTGGGGAGCGATCTCCTACACTGGCCGTACACCATTGGTGATCGTCGAGGGGACACTGAATAGTGCACGGTACATCCAAACCGTCATCGAACCCATCGTTCTACCATTCCTAGACCGGCAAGGGAACTTGCTGTTCCAACAGGACAATGCACGTCCGCATGTATCCCTTGCCACCCAACGTGCTCTAGAAGGTGTAAGTCAACTACCCTGGCCAGCAAGATCTCCGGATCTGTCCCCCATTGAGCATGTTTGGGACTGGATGAAGCGTCGTCTCACGCGGTCTGCACCTCCAGCACGAACGCTGGTCCAACTGAGGCGCCAGGTGGAAATGGCATGGCAAGCCGTTCCACAGGACTACATCCAGCATCTCTACGATCGTCTCCATGGGAGAATAGCAGCCTGCATTGCTGCGAAAGGTGGATATACACTGTACTAGTGCCGACATTGTGCATGCTCTGTTGCCTGTGTCTATGTGCCTGTGGTTCTGTCAGTGTGATCATGTGATGTATCTGACCCCAGGAATGTGTCAATAAAGTTTCCCCTTCCTGGGACAATGAATTCACGGTGTTCTTATTTCAATTTCCAGGAGTGTATGTGATGCAATGGAAGGACGCTGATAATTGGTTGGGTTGATAAGAAATAAGTAAATTCTCTGCAGAGTAGACAGGGACAATAATGTATTGGAAGCATTGTGAAGAACGGCTAGCATAGTGCGACATGTTTTGAGACGTTAGGGATGGGGTCCGTATTGTGGATATTTGGAGGGAATTTCTAGTTCCAGCATCTCTTCATTGTAAGGTGGCTACAATTTCGCACCTCACAAGCAGTTAACCACATACTTTGCCGTGATTTACAAACACAATTAGGTATCACGTGTAGACTGTACATCGTTTATATGAATATATAAAGGAGACTGACATTGTCACGTACGTCTTGTAAATAATTGTTAACGCTTATGCCATGAAAGGTGACAGAGTGCCTTTATTATAAAAACGGCGTAATGAATGTTGCCTATACTAGTAGAGGTTTGAGCGACAGTGAAAATAAAACGGCTGGCGGAACTGAAGCCCTGCGTGGAAGGCCCACACAGGTGTGTTGGTCCTGCTTAAACACAGGAAATAGAAAGACGGACGTCGTAGCACTTAAGCGCTGGAGCACAATAGAGTCGCGACCGGCCGATGTTGTAGCCGAACCGGAAGGATTATACGTCGGAAACGCTGAAAATCTTGGACGCGGGTGAGAGGAACGAAGAAGCGGCACCTCGAAAACCACGCAGGCTGGGTTATTTCTAAGGATTTTTACTCAGAAGCGTACCATTGTACGAGTATAGGTTTTTCCTTGAAAACTTTCCGCGCTGGACGACAAAAGACTAAAATATGGTTGGTCGGCGTTTGGAAGAATCTGTAGAGAGGGAGAATATTCCTTGGTATCGGGAATATGATTCGTTTTCGGAATTGCGAGGGTGGGGAGCCGAGCCTTGCTGGGAAGACAACAGTGGAGAGACGAGGTATTTCGTTCTGAGCTCCCGTGTGTGACGGTCGCTCAGTATCAGCTTCTTGTTGGTACGGACGGACTTGCTGTCTTTGCTCTCACCAGATTTTATAGTTAGAACGGATACGCACTGCACTGTTGTAAACTTACACGATTCTGGATTTCGCCTCCGGGTTGGAAGTCATCGTTGAGTACGCAGCGTTCAGTGATTGAGAGCACTTCTTCTGCCTATGCTTACATTGAGACGTTATCTAAACTCCATCCTTGTGCCTGGGAGTTCGCGTTTCTCGTCTGTAGAACACAGAGAGGAGAAGACAGTATTAGAGTACAGTAGTCAGAGGACCGCCTTCAGCCGTCCTACTCTTTGAAAGAATTTGTTTTGTGGCTGGAGTTCTTCCATCGTCGCAGACGTGTACGAGAACCATCACTCTGACGCACGGGACGCAGTGCATACGGTGATATTTCTAATTTCTTTGGCTTATTAGGTGCTATAAGGCTAAACATCTGTGATCACGTAGGATTTATTTCCACTGACGTTGCACTCCACTGTAGATCATCTTTAAAAGTAGTGTCTCCTTGTGTTTGGTACATAGATTATATCAGTCATTTCGCGTTATTTATATTAGATGGCGCAGTCATAATAAAAGGGGAGAGTTGTTGAATGGATCAGTAATTTTAGTTAGAAAATATAAATATTTGTAAATAAGGATTGTTTTTAATATACAATAGATGTATAAGCAGCAACAACATTTACATTTAGTATGATTAGTTACCTTAATCATTCATTTCTGTTTAGGTTGGAATTTACATGTTAAAGAGCATTAAGAGATCCTAAGATCTGCTTCAGGGGGTAGCCAGACAGGGCCAAATCTTCATTTTTAGCGTTTATTATCTTCCGTTGCGCACACTTATTTTACACCCGCCAGGAGTAGCATCTTGGATGACGACTAAGCGAAACTTCCCTAAAGCCTTGATCGGAACGGCAAGACTGGACCACTTCTACATCTATTTCTGAGGCAATGTTGTCCACTGTCTCAGACAAAAAGGAATGTACGAGTGTGTGTGTCATTTACCTATGTTAAATCGAACTTAAAGAAAAATAACAGAAAAATGAATGCAAGAGATGTTCTTGGATAGCTCAGAGAAAAAAGCGCTATCTGAAAAAAGCATGTTTCACGAAAGAGACAGGATTGCTATCCTGTCACCTTACAAGGATTCATATCAGCGATCATTACGTGACCAGGACTTAACGTTCCATGCAAGACGAGGCAATTGCTGATAAAGCATAAGTACAGATAGTACAATATTTGGGGAAGACAGCCTCTCCTTTCTAAGGACCATCCTCGCATATGTCTTTACCAATTTAGGGAAACCACGGAATGGTTAAATTTGGATGGCCAGAAAGAGATTTGATGCAGTTCAAATAAAATGCAAGTCACAGTGCTTTCACCACTGTGAAAGGCTGGTTGATTATGTTCCCGAGATAGACAGGTTTCCGCAGTTTTCAAGTCACTGTGTTTGTACTCTACCATCATGATTAACGCTTAAAATCATTTTATTAAAACATTTGAGGGGAATGTTCAGATGTTTCTTTAAAATATGAAAATAGATACAACGTGCCCTAGCGTATTTTAGATAAACGAAACATTAAGACACGTTTTTCCTTCCTTTTTCTGATATTAACCTCCGTTGAGATACTAATAAGCAAATGTCTCCAGTAACTGTTTTATCCAAACATGTTCAAGAGATTATTTCAAATAAGAACAGTATTTGTACAGCTATCCACATCAGTAGCAGAGTTGCTTTCTCCGCGAAACGTTAACTACCTGAGTGTGAGCCTCAAACTTGGAACTAGTAAGGACGACCATTTACATTTCAACAAGCTATAGGGATACACATTATACGTTCTTATTGGCCGTTTCAATGAAATCCTGAAAATAATCAGTACTGACGTGAAAAATATAGAACCATGACCTACATTGGTGAAAGATTCCTGGATGGCTTTCTACTATTTTTGTCTTGCAGAATATCAAATTAGGCGAAAAAGTCCGCTTTCCAAAGTATTTAAAGCCAAAGTCCTTGCAAATACTTTCATTTCTATGTTTTTGACGTAATGGATGAAAGTACACACGGCAGGGGCGTAATGTTGTACTGTATTTATTATCTATCACAAACCGATTCTCGGCTGCTACGACATCATCAGGTACGAAGATAAAAATGTGATACAATGAAAGTTTTTCAGCATCAAAGATTTTAAACTAGTGCAGCTGCAGAGTATCTCCTTTCCAAAAGATTGAAGTTAGTTATTGGTTTTAGGTTAGGAATGAAACGAGAGAAAATATTTCAGTGAAAATGCGAGGTAAGACTATACAAGTAATACAAAATATGTGACACATTAAGTAATGGACTATGTAACAAATTACAACAATTATTCTCAGAATAAAATAAATTAAACAATGAACTTTGTTGTCATGCTCCAAAGGAGCGACTGAACGGAATAATCTTATCTTTAATAGGTCCTAAATTACGTACAGATAGAATATACTAGCGAGATCAAGCAAGTAAGTGAAGCAGTTGTGATTTTTTGAACAGGACAAGAGAAATTATAAGAACTGAAGTAAAGGGAAAACTGGGGCATATGAGTAAGAGTGGTAATTTACAACTTGGCCTGGGTGCGATTATGAATAGTATCTACAGTTAGAAGTGACGAGTAAGGGAACTGTGTCTGGTTATTCAGAAGAACACATGTTTATTAATTTCCATTATTTCGAGGTACTTCATCTTCCTTCTCTTATGGATGTCATGTAACACTTAATATTGCACCGTATAACGATAACCTTCTTTAAGAGGTGGTCTGTAAAAGTAGAGCCTCCTTTTATTAGTTTCAACTGCTATGGTGTTCCTTCAAGAGAGTGCATATTGCCCTGGTATACGACCTATAAAGAATTTTCCACAGTTAAAAGTGATTCTTAATATTTGAAATGTTTCCAAAAACATGATTTATTAACAGAGTGTATGTTAATTTCTGCAGTCCAATATATGGTTACGGATGGGTCCCTTATTTTACCTGGAGTAAGTGGACAATGTGCCTGATATTCATATAATATCTTATCTGCTTCCTGAGTTGCGAGGAAGGCTGATGTAATATGTGTTTTGGAATGATTTTTTAATGCAGCCTTATACTTCCTTTCTTTTCCTTGTCCCCAAATAACCGATCTGGCATAGACATGTAAGCAAATGTTTTTATGAATTTGTAGGATTTTGGTACGACTAATGCTTTATCCGGTGCTATACCGAAGCCAAAGAATTGTGACACATTTTTCGAGTCTATCTAAATTTCTCTCATTTACATATTATTTTTACTGTCATTACACCAGTCTTCCTTGTTATTCTCGCCCAGTTCATATGAAATAAACTTTCTCTCGTTCTGTACATCTTTTTCTTCAATACGGATGAAGCATATTGTCTCAAAGCGGTTTTTTTCCTGATGAATTTTATAACAATGACTTTCTATTCAGCATGTCTTGCGTGAGACGCGTTTTCAAGCATGTGGCTTTCAGGTTGGTACACGACTGAGTTAATCATGAATAATTTAGCTCGTTATTGTGTTACTGACAATATCGAAAACGGTATATTTTGCGTGTGTAATTAGGGTAATTAATGGAGTTAACTTCTAATTTGCACCAATTGAACTGATGAATGTGGCGTACTACAAATCATCCGAGGTTAATTAAATTTTATCAGCTGAATAACACGTTACGTCTCCACGAGCTCTGAAGCGTCCATGACAACATTACTGTGAAAACAAAAAAAAGCAGACGAACGCTCGAGGAACTTATCCATATACATAAGGTAACGAGTAATAATAATAGGTATTTTACTTTTATTTCCTTTCGAGTATTTGTCTGTCACCCAATTCCGCACTTCACTACTTCTTCATAGCTATTGTTGTTTGACGATCTTGTTGCTTCCCTGCATTATTTGTCTTATACTGCATTTAAATAGAATTTTAATTCATCAGATGTCTCCTTCGTTCGTTCGTTTATTATGCAGCTCCTGTATCATTCTTTCCCTGGAGTTTTAGTAGAGTGCACTTTTCTGAATTCGGTTTCTGGAATTTTCTTACTTTCATTCGTTCCATTTTGTTTCTTGCATCTGTACTTTATGTAATTATTTATGGTGTCCTACGTTACAATCTTTCTCTTGTTCCATTACTTCTTCTCTGATATGTATGCTAGCGGAGAAATGATATTATGTTAGCAACTGGTACATATATAATCCTGCTGAATTTCCAAGCTATAAAATATTACTAAAAGTTAAAAAACGAGAAGTTTGTATATTCCATCAAAAAATCTATTCTTTTAATGGAATTATGAACCTGTGGTGTTGTATATAGACAATTACAGCCGAGGCGACTACTCAAATAGAAAATTTATTTTGCTGTTGATCTTAGTCATAAAATCTTGAAAGGTAATTCACAAGTAATAAATACTTTTCTGTGCGTAGTATGGTGTAGAGAAGTGATCGACTAGCTTCGAAGAAAGAAACAATGCTTAAATAGCTGTTTCTGAAAGAAAAAACAATTTAGAGGAAGTCTTGCAAAACAGTCTTGCGAAACAGTTGCTGGTTGGACTACTGACACCTATGTTTTCAGTTACTTCTGACATTCATTGACGGTGGTTATTTGAGTTATACGTTCTGGTATTCACTGTTTGTATGTCGTTTTTCAGATAATCTGCGTATCCAGTTACGTTGGCCACTGATGCGATATATATAAGGATCGTGTCAACCCCTTCCACTTCAACTACAGTGAGTCCTTCAGTGTTCTCGTTGTTTTTGTGCGTATTTGGTAGAGAGGGCTTTTCGGTACTGACGTATAGATGCTTGATAAGCGTCGTAATTGTTCAGGTCCTCGTTTGTTCCCACATGAGTGATCCACCATTTGTAACTGTAGGTAGTTGGGTGTCTGTTGCAATCTGTCTTGTGCCTGCACGGTTAGATACGAGTAACTCTTCATTCTCCCTTCTTCGCACTCCTTCCACCCACTACATATTTTGTGTCACGTTCTGTGCTTTCATGATGGTTTTAGTATTGACTAGATACTTGCCTCTTATCCATTCTCATTGGCTGTTGTTCCAGGATACAATTATTACTGGTCTGGGTTATCTGTTCTTTAAAGGATTTTCCGAGTAATGATCCATGCTGATGTGTACGTTGCTGTCATTGGCCTACATTTAAATGTTTTGTGGTTGAATTGTGTATGTCAGACGCAGAATTACACCTAGTTATCTTTATATGTCTCCATTATTTTCACATACAGTTATTTTAGTCCTATGTGACACATTCGGTGGTGATGCACCCGTTTCCAAGTTTGCATAAGTATGCATTTACCATCACTCAGTCTCCGATGGACAGTACAGTGGCATTTCCAATTTTGTAGTTGTTGTAATAATGAATGTACTGTCAACTCGTAGACTGCTATGACATGGTCATAGTGTTATATCAAATATAACTGTATTATTTACTCACGATTTAATTATAGGCATATTGTGTGGGCTCCTCACTAATCAATTGGTAAAGTGGTTTGTCTGAGAGACGATATGTATGGTCAGTATGGCTCTTTTGAAACTTGATCGTAGGGATATGACGGATTTTCAGTTTTTGTGAGGTTCAAAGACCGAAGTGTGTACTAGATAGACTGCATTTACTCGTAAGTGTATGCAATTTAAATTTTATTGTAGCTATGGGTCCCTCTCTTAGTCCACTGTTGGCTGAAATATTTATGGACCATTTTGAACAAAATTTTCTAAAAACAGAACCTTTGAGTGCAAATATCAAACACTGGTTTAGATATGTAGATGATGCCCTGTGTATGTGGACTGGTACTACAAGACAACTCAAAACATTCTTGAAAAACCTAAACAGTCAACATAAAAATATCCAGTTCTCTATGGAGATTGGCAACAAATCCATTAACTTCTTAGATCTCACCATTGACATCAGCACACACACACATTGTTTCAAAATTTACAGAAAAACAACAACTACAGACTCAGTAATACCTTCTTGCCCAGAACACCCCATAGCTCACCAACATGCAGCTTTCCACTCAATGGTACACCGTCTCATATCCATCCCCATGTCCAGAGATGATTTTAAAGCAGAGTTAGATACAATAAAATTTATTGCCACAGCCAATGGCTACAATCCAGTTCTAATTGACCACATCTTGCACAGGAAACAGAAACGGAAAATTATACCCCTCCTCTACGCCCCACCTGCTTCCCCATCCACTGTCTGCGAGAAATGGTGTACACTACCATTTCTAGGTCAGCTATCACAGATTGTAGTCAAAGCACCGAAATCCTGCAATTATAAGCTTTCCTACTATGTCGGAAACACGACAGCCCAGTGTGTTTTTAATAGCAAAGACAAGATCCAGTTATTAACCAACAGTGGGGTATACAAAATCACCTGTTCTGATTATGACAAATTTACATTGCTCAGTCAGGCAGAGACATAGCAACTAGGCTGGCTGAACATGAACGCTGCTGGAGGTTGCAGAATTCAGACTCTGAATTTTCTGAGCATGTACTGAGTGAGGGTCACAACTACCAGCCAGTGTCCCATGTACTTCACTTAGCAAACAAAGGCCATAAACTGAACCTGCTGGAAGCCCTGGAAATTAACAAACATCTTGCTCACAGTCCAGATCTCATCCTAAATGACCAGACACAGCTCAACACTTCCCCTCTCCTAAACTTCATATAATCATCTTTGTTGTTCATTACTTCCCACAATCTCTCTTCCTACATATTCCCAATATTCCCATTTTCCTGTATTCATTCAGTTTTTTTTATGTTGTCTTTGTATTTCGCATAGACTGTAGTTTCAATAGTTAAGGCTTTCTTTCAACTGGTACTTGTATTACTGTCCATGTTTAACACACCTTGTAGTTGTCTCATCAAATACTGTTCATATTTTACTTTGCTCATTTCTTTAATGAAAACTGGTACACAGCCACTGCTTTGATTATAATGTTAATGTTAAAATGCAGTACCAACACACTCTCAAACTGTAGGTTCCCTCAAACACCTCCATTTTCCTGCATTTATTTATTTCTGTTTATCTGATTGATATTGCTTAAGCTCTTGTGTATTCTGTATTCACATTGATAACTGTCTCTTCTTTTAATTGATTGTGTATCACTCTCCATGTTTCATACGTCCTGGTGCAGCCTTGTCTAGTACTAATTTTATTTTATTTTATTAATTTTGTTTATTAATTGAAACTGTTATGTAGGCAAGCTATTCCTATTTTGTGCTAAAGGTTCTCCTGTCTACTCCATTGTTATTTAAGTACTGTTCAGTTTTTACATTTACATCGCAAAGATGGTACTTACTGTATGTTTCTATTTCAGTCTAGATGTGTTACTTCTCTTCCAGTGTTGTCTGCTAACATTTAACTTCTTTGGTGATAATACTCAGTAAATGTCTGAAGATGACATTGTAAGCCGAAAACCAGTTAACAATAAAAGTAATATTGTAGAACAAAAGCAAACTGGTGCTTTTCATTTATTTTATTGTACCTTTACATATTCACTTGTGTTTATAAATATGAGTATTTTTCGAGTGAGTTGCTCGTCAGGAAGCTAGCTTACGTGAACGTTGCTTCCATTGGCCCCCAGTAAGGTGCTTGGTGGTAGAACTGTGTACGTTAGCCCTAGAATTGTATCTAGGTATTTTTAATGCCTCCTTCTCTTTAACAAGCAATTACATTACTCATATGTGACACATTTATTGACTTTGTACCCGTCTTCAATTTTACGTGGATGTACATTACCCTAACTTAAGAACTTAGAACTACTTACACCTAACTAACCTAAGGACACCCACACACCCATGCCCGAGGCAGGATTCGAACCTGCGACCGTAGCGATCGCGCGGTCCCAGACTCTAGTGCCTAGAACCGCTCGGCTACACCGACCGGCTTTATTTTGTTTTGAAGGTGTAACAAAAGTGAATAAAATCAATACAAGATTAAACTTAATCAACTCTCCAGTAGTTGTGTTACAGTGACCTTAATGTTCTCAGGACCACGACTGCAGCAGATAAAGCATAACTATAATCATCTCCATTATTACTTGTAGTTAGAGACATGTTATAACTTACAGACTCGCGAAACATCTGGACATCCTCTTTACCCAGCACGTCGGTCACTGTGGGCATCTCATCAAGAATAAAGCCGACTTCATCAGTCGAATTAAATGACTGCGTCTTAGAGAAGGGGATGTTATGGTCAGCCTTGATGTAGTGTCATTGTTCACTCTCGTTCCCATTAAAGACTCTATAGATCTGCTCTCCCAGTTGTTTTAGGACAGTGTTGTGGATTTATTCAAGCATACACTGACGTCATCGTATTTCTTGTACGATGGAGAATATTTCAACCAAACGGACGGTGTTGCGATGGGAAGCCCATTAGTTCCAGGTGTAGCCAATCTGTTCATGGAGTACTTTGAGCCGGCCGGTGTGGCCGTGCGGTTAAAGGCGCTTCAGTCTGGAACCGCATGACCGCTACGGTCGCAAGTTCGAATCCTGCCTCGGGCATGGATGTGTGTGATGTCCTTAGGTTAGTTAGGTTTAATTAGTTCTAAGTTCTAGGGGACTGATGACCACAGATATTAAGTCCCATAGTGCTCAGAGCCATTTGAACCATTTGAGTACTTTGAAAACATCGCCCTGAACACGGCTCCTGAAAAGCCTAGTTGCTTTTAGCGTTACGTTGACGACACGTTCGTTGTCTGGTCTCATGGACGTGAAAAGCTGGGAGAATTCTTGGACCACATCAACAACATGCATGACAACATCAAGTTCACGATGGAGATGGAGACAGATGGTGCCTTGCCGTTCTTTGACGTCCACGTCCGACGCAAAGCAAATGGGTGTCTCAGCCGCAACTTTTACCGGAAACCCATCCACATAGACCGATATCTGCACGCTAATAGCCTCATGGTCAAGGTTTTCGGCCGATGGATGATTATGGGGCCTTAAATCAGAAGATTGTTTTGGAATCCGTTCCACTTCTAGAGCTTCATAAGTGATTTACTTGGTTTCCTGGTGCTAAGGTTTTAACTGTCCTTGACTTGAGTCAAGAATATTATCAGATTGCCCGGCTGAGGAGTATAAACGAATTACCGTATTTCTTGACACAAGTGGTAGCGGTCACTCCTAGGGTCAGGATCTTAGCATCTGCTGACGTTGAGGAGGTGAGGTGGTGTCAGCCAGTAGCGTAGGGTGCTGTAATCAGGAGGTGACTGGATGGATATAATAAGCCTTACGGTGTCAGTGAAACAGCAAGCAATATGTGTAATAACATTTGGTTACTGCATAATGTGTACAGTGTTATGACTTCAGAGCTGCACCCAGCAGCAAAGCATGGATGCGCATGGGCCGCTAAGTGCTGATGCCTTGTCAGTAGGACGTAATGTCATTGCAGTGAGTCACTGCTACGGCCGTATTCTGTGTTGGTGGCGGTGGTGGCAAGAAACCTGCTGCTCGCTCAGACGTTCCTTGATGACCTAGTTTGGTTTTGGTCTTTGCACTCTCGAGAGGGACTAGCGTTAGGATAGACGCCGCCAGCATGTCACAGGAGGCGGGTATCGTGAAGGCAGACACTCAGGATCCAGATCGGTGACACAGCGTACAGTCAGGGTGGCGGTACTGCGGGGTCACACCCAGAAGATTATACCCGGTAGTTTGCAGTCACTCGGTATAGTCCTTCACCATGGAAAGACCCAGACTCGCCCACATCTTCTTCGCTCACGGTGACGGCCAGGCAGCAGTGGCAGCTTCGAGCGGCGTAATTCACACTACAGCCGGAATCCGTCGGAATCGGAAGGGATGACCAGGAACTGAGTCTGAAGCTTTAGAGACGGCGTACTTAAAGATGGGTGCAACGTCATCGCGGCTGGCGATGCGGTCGTTCACCCTCATTATCTGGATGTGTCAACTGACTTGTCCTCACCGTAGTGTCTCAGTTATTGTCCGTTACCCATGCCTTCGCACTTGCCGCCCGTACTAAGACGCCTTGGAACGGCTGAGCACAGAGGTGACATGTTACGGCTCCGTAGTGTAAGGCTCCAAAGTGACGTATTAGGTGCTGTCATTCTGCGCCGTTTGTGCTTCTCGATCATGACTCGACTCGATGTGTTATGAGTGGCGCACCGCCTTCCGCAGCTCAGCACTCCTTCCGTATCCCAGACACCGGTTGTGACACGCGATGTAAGTAGCACCTGGTTCCCTGTCATGCCAACTAATAAACTTAAAAATTGATATGCGCAACCGGTAGTGAATTTATTTTGCAACAATGCTAATAGTTGTTACTAAAACACCATCTGTGTAAGACAATGTATTTTTCCATCACTGATTTCGTTGTATCAAGTTATTTCTGTCATGGGGGGGGGGGGGGATAATTTCTTACCTACGATTGTCTCCCTTTTCTTCTTAGCATAAAACAGTAGTTAGCCATCACGTCTGCATTCTACCTTCCCTGGTATCTTTTTTCCGCCTCGTTGAAGTCCTGGTGGAACAGTTCTCTTTTTTCTTCACTGACAGCAGCACCTACATAGGGAGAAATGATCATCACGATAAAATAAGAGAAACCAGTGCTCGCACAGAAAAATTTAAGTGCTCGTTTCTCCCGCGCACCGTTCGAGAGTGGAACGGTAGAGAGACAGCTTGTAGGTGGTTCACTGAACCCTCAACCAGGCACTGTATTGTGAGTAGCAGAGTAATCACATAGATGAAGATGTAGACAAAAAGCAACATGTGAATGTAGAAAAAGAGGCTTCACACTCATATTAGGTCCTAACGTCATGAAGCGCTGCAAAACTGTTTTAACAGTGGTTTTGTAATTTGGATATTTGCCGCTGCGCTAAAAACTGGGCAGTTCTTCAAACGAAACCCAAACCTTTTCCCACTAGATTTGTTTTACTTTCAAACAGATCATCTTTTATTAAAATTTTGACCAGTGATGGCTCGAAAAGAGCTTGTTTAACTTTCTCATAATACGCTTTTGTAAATCTTGTTACCAAGTTGAGAAATCAGTCTCCTTCTTTTAAAGTGCTTTAGAGAACTGTTTTATTGATTCAAGCTTGATCTGAAGAGAATGTAGTATCTTGCTTCGTTGAGCAATTGGTTTGTTTATAATATCCATGAACCAGGTTGGAAGGTTTTTCCTTACGGGCCAGATAGTTACCGTCGGCAGATAGCCCTTGCCTCACCTGTCCCACTAACAAATTAAACACGCCTTTTTTGCGCAGCCAGGTTGTTGACCAAATAACATGCCATCTACTTTCAAATACTCTCATATTGGCCAAGAATCGTTTACATAGTTCAAATATTTCAAAACAGCTTTGAGGTTTTCATACGTCTCCTTATGGTGTACTGAATGGGCTAAAGGTATTAGGACAAACAATTTCCATTATATAGATGCTCATCTTTCACGCTACATTTCAGACAGTTTGTAAACAATTTCCAATGACTTGGAACACAACTGGAGTTAGAAATTCAGTATACTTTAAACATCACAACAAAAAAACTGATATTTTTTGTATGTCCATCCTTCTGGCAGAAGGTCTCTGGGACAGCGTCCGGAGTCCTTATGATTTTATTTATTTTGTTGCGACCAGTTTCGGCGCTTCAATGTGACATCTTCAGGCCTGTATGCATAAAACAGTAACGACAGCATTATCAACTTATCAGCCAAGCACTATAAAAACAAATTAAAAACAGAATGAGTCCCATAGTGCTCAGAGCCATTTGAACCATGTTTGAACAAAATAAAAGTATTGTTACAAAGGCAAACAATACTTAAAATACAAAAGGAGCAGCTACATGCTCACTGCTCAAAAACTAAAACCAGACTGACCGACCCTGCTAACATGGCAGTAACTATTTGTATTTTTTTAACAATCCCGAACAGTCCTCGGCATTACTTAAAATTATTATTTCATTAGTTGACAATTAAAACTCTCATGCTAAAACAAATTACACATCTCATTGATTACTTAGATTCTTATATATTAAATACATGAGTGAATTCTAATCTTCATATAAATTGAAGCAAGTATAAACGCTTAGGTATCAAATGTTAACAATGCACTTGTTATATTTAATAATTACAGGAGATTCATATCATATAAAATGTTCCTACCAATTAACAGACTTCTACACATTAGTGTAATTAAGATTCCGTAATCACCTCCTTCGTAACTTTTTCACAAGTACATATTTCCATACACCTCTATGTCAGAAACTACTGTTTATGGCTAAAATTTACGCGTTTTTGTTAGTTTTAATTGGACTGCTACGTTTCAAAGTCCGCGATCCAACAGTGCTCACCATGGAGCGTAAAGGAGTGTTTTTCTTGTGAACCTTTGGAAGGCCATACAATGTAGGTGGTCGAGGTGCCCGAGGGAGGAGGTTTTTTATGACATTCTCTTCCAGCGAAGACCTGTTGAGAAGCTCCGACGTCTTCCTCATTATCTTTAAGTTGGGTCCTTTGACAGTTATTTTTCCGAAAATACGTCAGCCGAAATACTGCAAGGAGGATTCGAAGAAGTTTGCGTTCTTGCAGTTCTGTGGCTCAATAACAGGAAAGATAAGCCGGCTGCTAAAGAGGCATAAAATCGATTCGGTCTTCACGGCTCCAGCAAAAATTCGACGAGTCATGAGGCTTGTGAAAGACGACGAAGGCCTCAGAACCCCAGAAGTATATAAAATACCATGTGGGTGTGAACGGTTCTATATCGGACAGACCGTGCATACCATTGAACAGCGCTATGTAGAACACGAGAGATGTTGTTGTCTACGGTACCCAGAGAAATCAACGGTAGCAGAGCATGCATTAGAAAACGGTCATCGTATCGCATTAGACGAGGCACCCATTATCACACGGACTAACAGTTTTTGGGATAGCATAGAAAAGAAGCGATGGAAATAAAACTTTGTGACAACACACCCAATAAAGACGGCGGCCTGCAGCTAAGCACAGAGTGAGACCCAGCCATCGGAAGGTTGAAGCAGGTGCGGCCGCACAACGCAAACATTACCATATATGGTGACGTCACGGAAGGTAGCGCGGCTATATAAGGACGGCAGCAGCAACCACAAGACAGTCACCACTTGACAGTGGCCGAGGAGTACTCGGCCGAAAGCTCGTGGATTTTAAACCACTTGTCGTGGCTGTAAGCCCGAGAAACCTTTATTACTTGCTGTCTGAACTTTTTTTTCGAAACTGATAGCTGTTACAAATAGTTATTCTTCATATTCACAAGGCCTGATAATTGACTAGTGAGCTCAGATCTGTAGTTACGTTATAGTTATATTCGTGTAAACCAATTTTTTATTAATTTCAAGTTGGGGGCATAAGACTGTTTTCCTTTAAAATTTTTTTGAATTATTTTCATTGCTTGCTGAATAATCGGTGTAGATCACCGCAATTTGCAAATACTAATTAATCATTGTGTCGTTACCAGTGCTCTGTTTTAATTAACGTGGTGAAAACAGATTTTGGTATCCTCAAAACGTGTCAGCATTCCACTCAAGCAGCCCATGTGTGCTGCTTACCAATCCTATACCTCAACACTTACATGTATAGAACAATAATTCCACTCCTTGTCTCGTACCCAGTAAACTTAATTCCGAAATGAGCGATGATAATATAGTAATGTGAAACCAGAAATTACTGAAAATAAAGATCCCATGTGGGAGTATGTCATGTCTGATACTGGTGTAGATACTCTCGGTTATTTGGGCTCTTCTTCCTTCTTTGAGCCCTATGGGACTTAACTTCTGTGGTCATCAGTCCCCTAGAACTTAGAACTACTTAAACCTAACTAACCTAAGGACATCACACACATCCATGCCCGAGGCAGGATTCGAACCTGCGACCGTAGCAGTCGCGCGGTTCCGGACTGAGCGCCTTAACCGCGAGACCACCGCGGCCGGCATTTGGGCTCTTCGGTTGCTTATGTCCTCCTCCCCCATTTTCTGTTATTCGTTACAAAATAGATTCATTGAATCATCATTAAATGTACGAGTAATAACCAATTAAACGATCCTGTCTGTCCTTGTAATGATTATTTGACAAGCATTGAATCAAGGAATGCAACGAGAGTATCAGAATCAAAACAAGCTTAAATCACCAGAGTCAGACAACGACTAGACAGACTCGGGATATAGTAAAATTTAGTCACTCGAATTGTGTACATGTAAGACAGGAACAGCGGTAATATTGCAGCAGCTCCTGAGGAGCAGTCTTCTGCACAGCAGCTTCGTACATCTTGCAGCCAACGTTTCGCCCAAGTCAGGGCGGAGACTAAGAAGCATTTTATTTACCTTGCAACTGACCGTTTTATTGCATAATTCATTGACCGTGATCGACCGTAGCCGGCCGTGGTGGCTGAGCGGTTCTATGCGCTTCAGTCTGGAACCGAGCGGCCGCTATGTCGCAGGTTCGAATCCTGCCTCGGGCATGGACGTGTGTGAGGTCCTTAGGTTAGTTAGGTTTAATTAGTTCTTAGTTCTAGGGGACTGCTGACCTCAGAAGTTAAGTCCCATAGTACTCAGAGCCATTTGAACTTTTTTGATTGACCGTAGAAATGTTCATTTTATACTGTAGGAAATTCTTGTGAAACTATATGAACCTCCTGAGATGTCTGCTTTTAAGGGTAACTGTCATAAGTCATATTTAACACCTGTCAAGCTTATATTTTGCAGTCTCTCTCGGAATGTGTTGCTGTGCACGAAAGATGTGCCAGGCATGTTACACCCGCCGTCGTTTGGGTCATTTGATACGTGATTGTAATGAGAGTGGATGGTCTTTTATACGCCTCAAGAACTGGAGTAACACGTTGTGTATTGTATACTTTGTGGCGTGAACGTGGTGTCGTTCCCTTTCATGTTGTATCATTTGGGCTGTAGAAGAACACGTAAGATTCCAGTAGAAACACACAGCGATAGTAAGAGAGTTTCCATGTCGTTCTGTCAGAGCAGATCTCTAGGTTAAGAGCAGCACTCGTGCAGAAAGCTGGGTAATAGAATGAAACTTCCTGGCAGATTAAAACTGTGCGCCCGACCGAGACTCGAACTCGGGACCTTTGCCCTTCGCGGGCAAGTGCTCTGCCATCTGAGCTACCGAAGCACGACTCACGCCAGCTACTCACAGTTTCACTTCTGCCAGTATCTCGTCTCCTACCTTCCAAACTTTACAGAAGCTCTCCTGCGAACCTTGCAGAACTAGCACTCCTGAAAGAAAGGATACTGCGGAGATGTTTATTCAAGAAAGGAAATTTTGAGAGCGTTACGAGAATGGTAGCAAAATGCTCTAAGTAAATTGTAATCAAAGTGTCGTCGTAACTGCCGTCTGCTTCACGTCTGCTGTGCAGCGAGCTTCGTTAATTTAAGTATTAACTGTATTTTTCTTACTTGTCACTTCTTCTTCCGTGTGTTTTTGCTTTTAGGAAGCTTTAATTGTCGAGTGCTAGTAATAGTGTTCCATAGATTTCGTGTTTGTTTTGAATACACTCAGAGAGAGTCCCTTTAGTCAGCCATAGTGCCAGTAGTGCTAGTGTTTGTTTCCAATACAGTCCAGATACAGGTAGTGCTACTTTCATTGTTTTCTACAAGAAGTGGCTAGCAATTACAGTTTAGTCAACAATCAGCCGCCTTTAGTGAATTAGCAGTCTACTTATAAGTTGATTAACTCTCTATAGTAAATTGATTCCTTAGGATGGATAGGATGTGTGACTGCTGTGTACGGACGCAGGAGGAGCTGGCCACTGTTCGCGAACAGCTGAGCGTGTTCATGGCCGTGGTCAGCCGTCTTCAGGCTGCTGCCTCTGAGTGTAGCTGCAGTGGGGAGTCTGGTGCGTCGCATGGTACACCCCAGGTGTTACATGCTTCACCCACTGTCCCTGCTGCCGAGACATCTTCGCGGGTACCGGGCACGGTTGGGCCACCCTCTCCCCAAGGGGAGTGGCGGGTTCAGCGGCGTTCGCGGCGCACGAGGCGGAGGGCAAATGTGGAGGCTGGCCGTGTGGCATCGCCCGCACTGCCTGTGAGTGGACGAGTGGCTGCACCTTCAGCAAGGTCCGAGCAGGCACACGGGGGGAGGGATTTATTAGTTATTGGGAGCTCCAACGTTAGGGGGGTAATGGAGCCCCTTAGGGAAATAGCGGAAAGGTCGGGGAAGAAGGCCAGTGTTCACTCTGTATGCTTGCCGGGGGGTCTCATCCGAGATGTGGAGGAGGCCCTGCCGGCGGCGATAGAGAGCACTGGGTGCACCCGACTGCAAATTGTTGCTCATGTCGGCACCAATGACTCCTGCCGTCTGGGTTCAGAGGTCATCCTCAGTTCGTACAGGCGGTTGGCGGAATTTGTGAAGGCGGAAAGCCTCGCTCGCGGGGTGGAATCAGAGCCAACTATTTGTAGTATCGTTCCCAGAACCGATCGCGGTCCTCTGGTTTGGAGCCGAGTGGAAGGCTTAAACCAGAGGCTCAGACGATTCTGCGGAGATCTGGGGTGCAAATTTCTCGACCTCCGGTATCGGGTGGAGAAATGTAGGGTCCCCCTGAATAGGTCAGGCGTGCACTACACGCCGGAAGCGGTTACAAGGGTAGCGGAGTACGTGTGGAGTGCACATGGGGGTTTTTTAGGTTAGAGAATTCCCTCCCTAATCCCGACAAGACGCCTCCTGAGACGCGGCAAGGTAGGAGTACGCAAAATGCAACAGGGAATAACAATATTAATGTGCGTCTATAGAAAGGTCCCAGAACTGCTCTCATAAATAAACGGTCACAACGCCCATATAGTACTAGGGACAGAAAGTTGGCCTTAACCAGACATAAACAGTAATGAGATCCTAAACTCAGATGGGAATATATACCGCAGAAACAGGCTGGACAGTGAAGGGGGGAGGCGTGTTTATAGCAATAAGAAGTGCAATAGTATCGAAGGAAATTGACGGAGATCCGAAATGTGAAATGATTTGGGTGAAGGTCACGGTTAAAGCAGGCTCAGACATGGTAATTGGATGTCTCTATAGGCCCCCTAGCTCAGCAGCTGTTGTGGCTGAGCACCTGAATGATAATTTGGAAAATATTTCGAGTAGATTTCCCCACCATGTTATAGTTCTGGGTGGAGATTTTAATTTGCCGGATATAGACTGGAAGACTCAAACGTTCATAACGGGTGGCAGGGACAAAGAATCCAGTGAAATTTTTTTAAAGTGCTTTATCTGAAAACTACCTTGAGCAGTTAAACAGAGAACCGACTCGTGGCGATAACATATTACACCTTCTGGTGACAAACAGACCCGAACTATTTGAAACAGTGAACGCAGAACAGGGAATCAGCGATCATAAAGCGGTTAAGGCATCGATGATTTCAGCCGTAAATAGAAATATTAAAAAAGGTAGGAAGATTTTTCTGTTTAGCAAAAGTGACAAAAAGCAGATTACAGAGTACCTGACGGCTCAACACAAAAGTTTTGTCTCAAGTACAGATAGTGTTGAGGATCAGTGGACAAAGTTCAAAACCATCGTACAATATGCGTTAGATGAGGATGTGCCAAACAAGATCGTAAGAGATGGAAAAGAGCCACCGTGGTACAACAACCGAATTAGAAAACTGCTGCGGAAGCAAAGGGAACTTCACAGCAAACATAAACATAGCCAAAGCTTTGGAGACAAAAATTACGCGAAGCGAAATGTAGTGTGAGGAGGGCTATGCGAGAGGCGTTCAATGAATTCGAAAGTAAAGTTCTATGTACTGACTTGGCAGAAAATCCTAAGAAATTTTGGTCTTATGTCAAAGCGGTAGGTGGATCAAAACAAAATGTCCAGACACTCTGTGATCAAAATGGTACTGAAACAGAGGATGACAGACTAAAGGCCGAAATACTAAATGTCTTGTTCCAAAGCTGTTTCAAGAGGAAGACTGCACTGTAGTTCCTTCTCTAGATTGTCGTACAGATGACAAAATGGTAGATATCGGAATAGACGACAGAGGGTTGGAGAAGCAATTAAAATCGCTCAAAAGAGGAAAGGCCGCTGGACCTGATGGGATACCAGTTCGATTTTACACAGTGTACGCGAAGGAACTTGCCCCCCTTCTTGCAGCGGTGTACCGTAGGTCTCTAGAAGAGCGTAGGGTTCAAAAGGATTGGAAAAGGGCACAGGTCATCCCCGTTTTCAAGAAGGGACGTCGAACAGATGTGCAGAACTATAGACCTATATCTCTAACGTCGATCAGTTGTAGAATTTTGGAACACGTATTATGTTCGAGTATAATGACTTTTCTGGAGACTAGAAATCTACTCTGTAGGAATCAGCATGGGTTTCGAAAAAGACGGTCGTGTGAAACCCAGCTCGCGCTTTCGTCCACGAGACTCAGAGGGCCATAGACACGGGTTCACAGGTAGATGCCGTGTTTCTTGACTACCGCAAGGCGTTCGATACAGTTCGCCACAGTCGTTTAATGAACAAAGTAAGAGCATATGAACTATCAGACCAATTGTGTGATTGGATTGAAGAGTTCCTAGGTAACAGAACGCCGCATGTCATTCTCAATGGAGAGAAATCTTCCGAAGTAAGAGTGATTTCAGGTGTGCCGCAGGGGAGTGTCATAGGACCGTCGCCATTCACAATATACATAAATTTTGCAGGTGATCCTGTGGTGTATCGAGAGGTTGTAACAATGGAAAATTGTACTGAAATGCAGGAGGATCTGCAGCGAATTGACGCATGGTGCAGGGAATGGCAATTGAATCTCAGTGTAGACAAGTGTAATGTGCTGCGAATACGTAGAAACATAGATCCCTTATCATTTAGCTACAAAATAGCAGGTCAGCAACTGGAAGCAGTTAATTCCATAAATTATCTGGGAGTACGCATTAGGAGTGATTTAAAATGGAATGATCGTATAAAGTTGATCGTCGGTAAAGCAGATACCAGACTGAGATTCATTGGAAGAATCCTAAGGAAATGCAATCCGAAAACAAATGAAGTAGGTTACAGTACGCTTGTTTGCCCACTGCTTGAATGCTACTCAGCAATGTGGGATCCGTACCAGATAGGGTGATAGAAGGGATAGAGAACAGAGCAGCGCGCTTCGTTACAGGATCATTTAGTAATCGCGAAAGCGTTACGGAGTTGATAGATAAACTCCAGTGGAAGACTCTGCAGGAGAGACGATCGGTAGCTCGGTACGGGCTTTTGTTAAAGTTTCGAGAACATACCTTCACCGAAGAGTCAAGCAGTATATTGCTCCCTCCTACGCGTATCTCGCGAAGAGACCTTGAGGATAAAATCAGAGAGATTAGAGCTCACACAGAAGCATATCGACAATCCTTCTTTCCACGAACAATAAGAGACTGGAATAGAAGGGAGAACCGATAGAGTTATTCACGGTACCCTCCGCCACACACCGTCAGGTGGCTTGCGGAGTATGGATGTAGATGTAGATGTAGATGTAGATGTAGATACACGAAAACAAAGTCCATTTCCAGATCACAATACTCGAAATACTAAGAAGCTCAAAACAGTTCAGGGTTCAACACGATGATACACAAATTAATGCACGTGATGTAAAGAATAATAACTTACTCTCTGACTATCCTCTGTTTCGTAGAGTTCTACACTGGAGCATATTAAAGACTCTCGAAATACCAGTCCTTTCAGAAGTAAGTTTGGTAGCAGCCGTTCACTACCCGGAAGGTATCACCCACTCTCTCAAAAAACATGATACCATAGGCAGGTGTGTCTTCTCCCCACTGTATCTCTGATTCCGGCGGAATTCCATTCTCGCTAATTACAGAATAACCCGACTGGCGAGTCGTGAAGTGCTGCTGGCTGCCGAAAGAAGACGTCGTCTCCTGAGGCCACAGCCAGCCAGCTGTAGGGGGACAAGGTCACTGCAAGCTGCCACTGTTGCCCGGCCGCCGCACTGATTGAAAGAGATGTGGGCAAGCCTTGGCATTCCCGCGGTGAAGGGCCACACCGAGTGACTGAAAACTACTGCCTACAGTTTGTGAGACGAAGCACCGGAACACTGCCTCCCTGGCTGTACGCTGTGTTGCCGGTCTGAGTCCTGGACTTCCGCCTTCACGACACCCGCCTTCTGTGACATGCTACTGTCACTCATCCAAGTGCCTGTGCCTGTTCGACAGCGCTGAGGTAGAATCTACAATTGGTCATTGCGGAACGTCTCAGCGGGCAGCATATTCATTGCCACAACCGCTAACAGCACAGCTTGCAGCCGTGACACTGACCTGTGACAATGACGTCACGACTCGCTAACAAAGGCATCGGCACTTCTTCACAGCGCGTGCACTTCCGCGCTCTGCTGCTGAATGCAGCTCTGAAGACACTCTATGCAGTAAACAAATGTTATTCCAGATACTGCTGTTTCGCTGACGCCGTAGGGCATATGGCAGCCCTGCACACCAGCTCAGCCTCATGTACCAGTAGCGTAACCACCTCAGCTGCTCAACTTATCAACCAATTAAAAGCCCTGATATGAGGGATAATACCTATATCATTTTCAAGTTTACAAATACCACTGTCTATTCTAATGCAGTTTGTAGAGATTCTATAAAAGGTTACAAAATAAATAAATTTTTAATATAATTTAAAATTTCCCTAGATATAATGAGATTTCAGGCAAAACGTCACACGTGTTTTATGCATAAGTCTGATGTGATATGGAAAATCCAAAATCAGATTTGAAATCAAAATGAAAAATACTTTACGTATCATCTCACAGTTGTAAAGTTAGGGGAAGTTTACGAGGGACTTCTGCAACCAATGTAAAGTTATACGGACGCTAATATCCCGACGCTGCCACCAATTGTAAAAGAGTTCGGTGCCGGGATGGGGGAATATTATTGTTACATTCCACTTCTGACACCAAATGTAAAAGAGTCTTGGTTTGGGTTTTGGGGAGAGAAACTTCTGACACCAATGTTAATGTATAAAATGGCACATAAGGGAGAAGAAGGTTGTTAAACATGCCTCGTGGCAGCAGTGTACAGGAGGTCGAGCGCTCAGGATTTGATAGTGGACATCCGGAGCTGCTGTTAAATGACAAAACAGGGAATTAAGTACAATAGAGAGGATATATTTCAATATACGAAGTACGTATGGCGCGTCTAGGATCTGAAGTTAGCAGGTTGAGGCCAGTCTAGGAGGTCGAACAATTAATTGAAATGGGCAACGGACTGGAAAGCGGTTCATGTCAACTTACGTCGGTGGCCGGTCGTGAAAAGCAGAGCCAGAGGGTCTCCCTTCCAAAAAGGCATATGTTCCTCGATGTCTGTATTGTTGTTGTTGTTGTTGTTGTTGTGGTCTTCAGTCCTGAGACTGGTTTGATGCAGCTCTCCATGCTACTCTATCCTGTGCAAGCTTCTTCATCTCCCAGTACCTACTACAACCTACATCCTTCTGAATCTTCTTAGTGTATTGATCTCTTGGTCTCCCTCTACGATTTTTACCCTCCACGCTGCCCTCCAGTGCTAAATTTGTGATCCCTTGATGCCTCAAAACATGTCCTACCAACCGATCCCTTCTTTTAGTCAAGTTGTGGCACAAACTTCTCTTCTCCCCAAACCTATTCAATACCTCCTCATTAGTTACGTGATCTACCCACCTTATCTTCAGCATTCTTTTGTAGCACCACATTTCGAAAGCTTCTATTCTCTTCTTGTCCAAACTGGTTATCGTCCATGTTTCACTTCCATACATGGCTACACTCCATACAAATACTTTCAGAAACGACTTCCTGGCACTTAAATCTATACTCGATGTTAACAAATTTCTCTTCTTCAGAAACGATTTCCTTGCCATTGCCAGTCTTCATTTTACATCCTCTCTACTTCGACCATCATCAGTTATTTTACTCCCTAAATAGCAAAACTCCTTTACTACTTTAAGTGTCTCATTTCCTAATCTAATCCCCTCAGCATCACCCGATTTAATTTGACTACATTCCATTATCCTCGTTTTGCTTTTGTTGATGTTCATCTTATATACTCCTTTCAAGACACTGTCCATTCCGTTCAACTGCTCTTCCAAGTACTTTGCTGTCTCTGACAGAATTACAATGTCATCGGCGAACCTCAAAGTTTTTATTTCTTCTCCATGTATTTTAATACCTACTCCGAATTTTTCTTTTGTTTCTTTTACTGCTTGCTCAATATACAGATTGAATAACATCGGGGAGAGACTACAACCCTGTCTCACTCCTTTCCCAACCACTGCTTCCCTTTCATGCCCCTCGACTCTTATAACTGCCATCTGGTTTCTGTACAAATTGTAAATAGCCTTTCGCTCCCTGTATTTTACCCCGGCCACCTTCAGAATTTGAAAGAGAGTATTCCAGTTAACGTTGTCAAAAGCTTTCTCTAAGTCTACAAATGCTAGAAACGTAGGTTTGCCTTTTCTTAATCTTTCTTCTAAGATAAGTCGTAAGGTTAGTATAGCCTCACGTGTTCCAACATTTCTACGGAATCCAAACTGATCTTCCCCGAGGTCCGCTTCTACCAGTTTTTCCATTCGTCTGTAAAGAATTCGCGTTAGTATTTTGCAGCTGTGACTTATTAAAGTGATAGTTCGGTAATTTTCACATCTGTCAACACCTGCTTTCTTTGGAATTGGAATTATTATATTCTTCTTGAAGTCTGTGGGTATTTCGCCTGTCTCATACATCTTGCTCACCAGATAGTAAAGTTTTGTCATGACTGACTCTCCCAAGGCCATCAGTAGTTCTAATGGAATGTTGTCTACTCCCGGGGCCTTGTTTCGACTCAGGTCTTTCAGTGCTCTGTTAAACTCTTCACGCAGTATTTATCTCCCATTTCATTTTCATCTACATCCTCTTCCATTTCCATAATATTGTCCTCAAGTACATCGCCCTTGTATAAACCCTCTATATACACCTTCCACATTTCTGCCTTCCCTTCTTTGCTTAGAACTGGGTTGCCATCTGAGCTCTTGATATTCATACAAGTGGTTCTCTTCTCTCCAAAGGTCTCTTTAATTTTCCTGTAGGCAGTATCTATCTTACCCCTGGTGAGACAAGCCTCGACATCCTTACATTTGTCCTCTAGCCATCCCTGCTTAGCCATTTTGCACTTCCTGTCGATCTCATTTTTGAGACGTTTGTATTCCTTTTTGCCTGCTTCATTTACTGCATTTTTATATTTTCTCCTTTCATCAATTAAATTCAATATTTCTTCTGTTACCCAAGGATTTCTATTAGCCCTCGTCTTTTTACCTACTTGATCCTCTGCTGCCTTCACTACTTCATCCCCCAGAACTACCCATTCTTCTTCTACTGTATTTCTTTCCCCCATTCTTGTCAATTGTTCCCTTATGCTCTCCCTGAAACTCTGTACAACCTCTGGTTCTTTCAGTTTATCCAGGTCCCATCTCCTTAAATTCCCGCCTTTTTGCAGTTTCTTCAGTTTCAATCTGCAGTTCATAAAAAATATATTGTGGTCAGAATCCACATGTGCCCCTGGAAATGTCTTACAATTTAAAACCTGGTTCCTAAATCTCTGTCTCACCATTATGTACTCTATCTGATACCTTTTAGTATCTCCAGGATTCTTCCAGGTATACAATCTTCTTTCATGATTCTTGAACCAAGTGTTAGCTATGATTAAGTTATGCTCTGTGCAAAATTCTACAAGGCGGCTTCCTCTTTCATTTCTTCCCCCCAATCCATATTCAGCTACTATGTTTCCTTCTCTCCCTTTTCCTACTGACGAATTCCAGTCACCAATGACTATCAAATTTTCCTCTCCCTTCACTACCTGAATAATTTCTTTTATCTCGTCATACATTTCATCAATTTCTTCATCATCTGCAGAGCTAGTTGGCATATAAACTTGTACTACTTTAGTAGGCATGGGCTTTGTGTCTATCTTGGCCACAATAATGCGTTCACTATGCTGTTTGTAGTAGCTAACCCGCACACCTATATTTTTATTCATTATTAAACCTACTCCTGCATTACCCCTATTTGATTTTGTATTTATAACCCTGTAATCACCCGACAAAAAGTCTTGTTCCTCCTGCCACCGAACTTCACTAATTCCCACTATATCTAACTTTAACATATCCATTTCCCTTTTTAAATTTTCTAACCTACCTGCCCGATTAAGGGATCTGACATTCCACGCTCCGATCCGTAGAATGCCAGTTTTCTTTCTCCTGATAACGACGTCCTCTTGAGTAGTCCCCGCCCGGAGATCCGAATGGGGGACTATTTTACCTCCGGAATATTTTACCCAAGAGGACGCCATCATCATTTAATCATACAGTAAAGCTGCATGTCCTCGGGATAAATTACGGCTGTAGTTTCCCCTTGCTTTCAGCCGTTCGCAGTACCAGCACAGGAGGGCCGTTTTGGTTAATGTTACAAGGCCAGATCAGTCAATCATCCAGACTGTTGCCCCTGCAACTACTGAAAAGGCTGCTGCCCCTCTTCAGGAACCACATGTTTGTCTGGCCTCTCAATAGATACCCCTCCGTTGTGGTTGCACCTACAGTACAGCCATCTGTGTCGCTGAGGCACGCAAGCCTCCCCACCAACGGCAAGGTCCATGGTTCATGGGGGGGTCTGGATTACAAGAGAGAAAAGCAAGTGTGTTCCACTCCGCAGGACGCTACGGCGTCCACACACGTGATTGGTATCCCGTGTGCGCTAATGGCTAAAACCAATGGCGTGAATTCGCTAGCAGTTTCAGCAGAGGGCTCAGGGCGTCTCCTGTCAGCAGCTTCAACTGGACAGAACTGCCTCGGTTTTGGAAGGCAAGCGACTTGTGTCACGTTGACATGGCGTGAATTACTCTCGGAGAAAACTTGTAAAGATTCCAATGGGCCTTTAATATAAATGTCTTAAAGCAATTCCCTAAAATATTCCTTGACTGGCTGCCATCCTGACCGATACGCAGGACATAATTGGAGGAAGTAATTTCTGGAAATGTACGTTTGGAGCGCAGCATTGTATAGAAGTGAGACATGGACCGTGGGAAAACGGCAACAGAAGAGAATCGAAGCCTCTGAGATGTGGTGCTACAAAAGAATGTTGAAAATTAATTGACTTTAGGTAAGTAATGAGGAGATTCTCCGCAGGATAGGCGCAGAAAGGAACATATAGAAAGCAAGAATAAGTTATAGCCTGTCACGACATCTGTTGAGAAATGAGGGAATAACTTCCATGGTACTAAAAGGAGCTGTAGAGTGTGAAAACCTCTCGAGGAAGACAGAGATGGGGATACATCCAGCAAACAATTGAGGACGTAGGAATTCCTGGCAGGCCGCATCAAACCGGACAGGAGAGCAATTGTTGAAAAAAAGAGACCTATTTTTACAAGCAATATAGACAATATATATGGTGATAATTTTCATCCTGGTTGTTAAAGCGACTCGACAAATGCTCTCCTATCAATAGTGTAAGCAGTTTAGTGCTTTCTATTATTTATAAAAGAAATGAAAATAATAATCACACTGTGCTGCATCTCTCAACTTTTGGAACGATATTTTATGACTGCGTCAGGACTGGCCAGGAGAGGATTTGACCAATGGGAAAAATCATGTTCTATTTAACACAGAGTTTGTTCTGGGTATAATCGTGTACAGCCGTCCGCGATCGCAACGCGAGGGTAGCACGACATATTGGCCATTTATGCCTAGCGGCACGCTAGCAGCGAACCGGAAGGGTGCTCACGTTAAAGGATAAGGAATTGGGTATAATCGAGAACAAATTCAGGTAGACGAGCGACTCAGAGCAATGGTAGTAACCCAATGCAATGCATGGGCGAGGAAGACATGGGACGATTACGTCTCGTGGGGGTTAACTACTACGAAATTTCCAAAATCCCTGAAGTAACATGGTGAGCTACGAAAAAAAGGGGGAGCGAACTACTGCAACATTATACAATGAAAATTTTTATTCATTCGGGTGGAAGTCTCTTGCTAACTAAATTATCAACAAAATAACTCGTTACTGGGACGACGTCACGTCATGGGTGCTAAGCATCAACAAATTAGTGCTTATTTCAGCGGGAGCTTCAATCTTGTAACATCATGGGTGTGTTTGAATAAATCAACGGGTGTCTCTCATTTCCTAAACACACGGCGGGTCACTGTATCGAATTGGTGGGAGTGTCAGTTACCGTGCTCGCTCGTAACATCCTCACTTTGTCAATAAATTACTTTGTAAGAAGTAGAGTGAATAATAACGAAACTTATGTTCATCTGGGTGAACTCTCTATCTCGCTTACCGCTCTACAGCGAGAGGGTAACGAACTTCTTCTCAACTTCAGGGGCGCATTCAACTCTTCTCTATTGGGCATTTTATATAACTTGGGTGTTTCACTTAGCAAAAAAAATTAATATCGTAGCGGGCATGTTAAGCGTTTACGGAAGGTCGTATTGTGGTACTATACTTCGGAGGGGCTCGGAAGTAAAAAGTGCCACCATACTAAATGGTGGTCCACGGGAAAACACCCCATAACGGCGCGCTTCGTTATTACGGTGTGTTTCCGCTTCACGTTCCATCAGCTGGAGGTCGCTTACTTTCAAACTCCGCTAGGAATTATAGCCTCGTCAGCGGGCATGAGAATGAAAAACTCGCAATCATTTTTTTAATCTTAGGCAGCTTGGAAGGAAAAAATGCTTCTAAAACGACTGTAGACTTAGCTCATCTGCAAAGCAGTGGAACAATGGAGTATTAGTTACAAAAGTTAGATGGAAAATTCAAAGTATCACAATCTATTGAACAATAAAAGACAAATAGAATGGACAACGCAAGGAGGGGCTCCACATTCTAGTTTTGACACCAAAACGGAACGTTCAACGACGTAGGCTTGTAAAAAGTAGCATTGTAGAAAAACTTTTCTAGGGTAAACTTGATGCATTCTTTCGAAAGACAAAACAAAATCATTGTCAATATGGGAGATCTAAAAGTGAAATACAGACAATACAAAAATTCTGCAACAAACCTGAATATAATGCAAATAGCTTAATACACCACATCACTAAATTACTTCGTAAGAAGTAGGGTGAACAATAACGAAACTTATGGTCGTCTGGGTGAATTTTTAAATGTGCAAAACGCACGTGGGTGCTAAATACTATTCTTCATTTACTTGAATGAAACTTAATTACTTTCACAAAATCTATCTCGATGCATGCCACCGGGTTCCTGCCGTTGCTTTGAGTTGCTCGTTCCCACCCCAACAGTTACTTTCTACCTCCATCCTCCATGGCCGTGTTCCATACACGTTGCGGTTATCGCCCGCAGAGTGCCCAGCTAATCGGTTTATTCTTTCAATTTTCGCTTTCGTAAACCGATGACCTCCCTATCTCTTTTCATTTATGGGCCATTGCCTCCCCCCCCCCCCCTCACAGATGGAGGGGGAAGGCTACCTTTTATATTTCAATACCGTTACGTAGTCGATTCACTGCCGGTTAACTAAGACCAGACCTGTTTTGACCCACGGTAAACCCTGTTTAGCAAAGGTAAAATTTCGTTGACTCGGTTCCTTACTCTCCTGCTAGGCCGCCAGTAGGCGACTGATTCTGCAGTGAAAGTCCCTGTGGACGGTGCGCCCTACTGCCGTAACAGTCGCTGCAATTTGTTTGTTTGTTTTTTTTTTTTTTTTTTTTTTTTTTTTTTTTTTTTTTTTGCGCTCCCCTTTTTCTCTTACCCTACTGCCGGGTCAGCGTTTCTATTCTGTTTTTCCTTTCTTCTGTCAGGGAAGGGTAGTTTGGTTATGCCTTCAGGCAGGACCACGAGAACTAATATAACCCTGTATATTAGACACGCTTTTCCAGCCATTCCAGAGGTATCGCTCCTCCTTTGATTACAGTGGCCCATTAACTACTTTCTGAGGTATCACCGTTGGGAGAAATCTGCGTTTCGGCTAGTTATCCGAGCAAGTGTCCGATCACCCAGTAGACGTGTGTATCCGATCCCATATCTCCGTACCCTGCAACTAGTAGGTATCACCGATGAATCAGTTTTATTCTGAAACCCGTTACCTGAGCCTTTTCCCAATTGTATTCCATTCCTTGCTCTTTAACATGAATATCTTCCCGATTCGCCGCGGGTGTGTCTCACGGCATAACTGGCCAGTATGTCGGGCGACCCTGGCGTTGCGATCGCGGACATGTTAAACGCGACATTATTTTTCCCATTGCTAAAATCCCTTTTCTTCCTAAACCCCAACAACCAGTACTAAACCTTCCGATTCAGCGAATCACTTATGAAACCCCTACATACAGCGAATTCCACCTATACGTTGATTGCAGGCAGTTATTAATGCAACCTTTCATTGTTGCACATTTTCCGAGCTAGATGATGACTAAGCACGACCATACCCCCCTCAGCCTCTCACTACCCTGTTGCTACTAACGTCTACCCCTGGAATTCTTTAGAATCCTTGCCGACTATTTATTCTTATCTGTCTATGCCCTGTGTTTTTCGTAAGTGGTAGTTCCTTGATTGGTTAACTCAATGCACGAAGCTGTGAAACAGAATTGATCTGTTCTACCCGTGTAACTGTATAAGAGAGGATATGACGAATTTCGGCTGCTAACCCCCAGAAGGCAGCGAAGTTTTGTTGATGATGAAAAAGAATTGATTTGTTTTACCCCTGTAAGTTGATTTGTGTACAGGCAAGAGTTCGTGTTCGTGTTGTTGTAGGTGATGTTAAATGGTCTGTTTTATGCTGTCACCCCGAGGTAGGGCAAAACCGTTAGCCGTGGCTCACTTTACCATGCAGCGAATTTCCGGTTGATACAGAGTTATGGAGTCGTTTAAATTGCATGTTATGCTACCAGTGAACCCTTACTATAAGTAGATCATGTTGCAAACACGATGTCCCCACAGTTGTCGCCTTGCGATAAGCCAGTCACGTCCCCGAACGCTACCACTTCCTCCATATTGGTTCAAATGGCTCTGAGCACTATGGGACTTAACATCTGAGGTCATCAGTCCCCTAGAACTTAGAACTACTTAAACCTAACAAATCTAAGGACATCACACACATCCAAGCCCGAGGCAGGATTCGAACCTGCGACCGTAGCAGTCACGCTGTTCCAGACTGAAGCGCCTAGAACCGCTCGGCCACAACGTCCTCCCTATTCTTCGCCTTGTCTGCCGTAATTAATTCTAATTTTCATATGATTTATTCGTCATTCATTGCATAAGTTTTGAGTTACAATGTACGGAGAGTATTATATAGAGTACAACTCTGTTACGAATACTTTCGAGCAACCCAGCCCTACCTTGTGCTACTTAACGGTAGTGGTTCACTGTTTAATAGCTCTCCCTTAATACCACTACCCTGTAATACCACTACCCCCGCTTGTCCTAGTTCTGTACATACCCCTTTAGAAATTATCTTTATTGTGTTTATCATTATGAGTGGCGTTTAGAAAGGACCTTTCGCGCGACTTCGGTCGCCCCCTTCTGCTGTCCCTGAACAGCATTATCCTGTGGAATACCATGCTTAAGCAAGAAATGGGAGCAAGAGTGTTCTTTGCTGCCCCCATACTGTAGTAGTCAGTAAAAGATAATAGTGAGTAGAAAGGAATAGTAAATAAGTAAAATCTACCCAAAAGAAAAGGCATGGCCTTCCTTTAGATGGTAGGAACAAAATATGCGTGTGAAGTGCTCCACCAGTGTCAACCCCTTCCCCCTTCCCCCTCTTGACTTGTGCATCAGCCCTTCCGGAACCCCCTGCTTATACGCTTCTGCGGGAGATGCAGTGCGTCACAGCGAGCTGCTGCCTGCCGCGGCCAGCGTCCTCCACCGCTGCCACCGCCAACAGCTGATCGCCGCAACCAGCGCGCTACTCGCAGCGTCCCACACCACCGGCGCACCATCCTCCGTCATCCAAAGTTTGTCAAGCTAGCAGTCATCACCTAATTATTGTCATTTTTTAAATACAGATCTATCTCGAAAACACAAATAATCAAGATATATTGTTAAAATGCTGTACGGTCGTCCTTCGCAAGAGCCCCCCTTTGTTAATTTACCATCCCCCCAGGCTCGAATCCTGCGGATGGAAGAAGGGTGTACATTGGGGGGCCGATACTGAATGGATTTATTAGCAGAAAGTTCGATTTTTATTTTCCATCTTGATGTTCGCCACTGCTTCTGCCTCGCGGTAAGTTGCCGCATCTCAGTCATGTTGCCCAAATCCAGATAGAACCACCCTGAAACTTACGTGTTGAACCATCAGCAGCTAAACTCACGTGTTGCTGACGAGATAACGCCACCGAACTGCGCGTCTTACGATCTGACCGACCAATTATAGTTCCAATGTTGAACCTTTCTTTTACATCCGTCATTGCTCATTCGATGTGCAGACTGAACACTAGGGGTGAATGATTACATCTCTGTCCTACATCCTTTTTAATGCGAGCACTCCTTTTGTTGGTTGTCCACACTCGTTACCTCTGGAATCTCGAACGTATTTTATATTAGACGTCTTTTCCTATATTTTACGCTAATGTTTCTCAGAATTTCGAACATCTTTCAGCTTTTCAGACTGTCGAACGTTTCTTCCACATCGGCATATGCTGTGAATGTATCTTCCCTTTTCTTCTGCTTTACTTCCATTCCCAACCGCAACGTCAGGGCTGCCTATTTCGAGCCTTCATGTTTCCTAAGACCGAAGTGATTATCTAGCAGGTGCTCAGTTCTTTCTCATCCTTCTAAATATTATTCTTTTCAACAGCTCCTGTCCATAAGCAGTTAAGCTGACTGTGCGACAATTCTCCCATTTGTTGGCCCTTACAATCTTCGGAATTGCGTTGATGATGTTTTTTCGAAAGTCTGATGGTATGTTGCCAGTCTCATAAATTCTACACACGAGCCCCAATAGTCGTTTTGTTGTCTCGTCCGCCAATGGTTTTACAAATTGCAATGCGATGTCATCTGTCCGTTCTGCCTTATTTGAACTTAAATCTTCCAAAGCTCTATTAAATTCTGATTCTAATGCTAGACACCCTATCTCTTCACTGTCATCTCCGATTTTTCCTTCAGTCATGTTATTACTCAAACCCTCTCGGTCATAGAGGCCTTCAGTGTACTCCTTCTGCCGTTCTCTCCTCTGCGTTTATCAGTTGAAATCCCAGTTTTAATTTCACCGAAGGTTGTTTTGATTTTTCTATATGCTGAGTCAATCCTTCCGACAATCATTTCTTTTTCGATTTCTTCACATACTTCATGTACTCATTTCACCTTATCTTCCCTGAACCTCCTATTTATTTCATTCCTAACTGACTCATATTTCTGTTTTCTTGAACTTCTCTAACTACTTTTGTGACTCCTTCTTTCATCTATCAATTGAAGTATTTCTTCTGTTACACCTGATTTCTTCGAAATTATCTTCCTTGCACCTATGTTTTTCTTTCTAATATTGTGGCTGGCTTTTTTAAGTTTGTCCAATCCTCTTCAACTCAACTACCTTCTGAGCTATTAATTATCGTAGTATCTATAGCCTCAGATAACTTCAAGCGTGTCTCTTCATTCTTTAATTTTTCCGCATTTCACTTCTTTGTTCATTGATCCTTCCTGACCAACCTGCTCTTCGACATCACCAAATTGTGATCTGAGTCCATATCTGCAGCTGGGTACGCCTTACAATTCAATATCTCATTTTTGAGTCTCTGACAATGATGTAATCTGAATTAAATATTCTCGTATCTCCCGACCTTGAACAAATTATTCGCTATTGCTAGCTGAAATTTACTGCAGTATTCAATAAGTATTTCTCCTGTCTGATTCCTATTATCAAAACCATATTCTTTCGTAACCCTTTCTTCTTCTCCTTCCTCCTGATGAGATAATCCTATTAGTGAAATGTTTACAGTAAATCACTCTCTGCCCTACCTTACTATCCGTAACGACTCCTACTCCCGGTGCACCATTTTCTGTAGCTTTTGATATTACCCTATAACCGTTTGCGCAGAAATCATTTTCTTCTCTCCATTTCTCCTCACTTACCCCACATGGAAGTTCAAGATTATTGAAATACAATCTCTTAGGAATGAAATAAGAGGTTCGAGAAGCTAAGGCACAATGTCTGCATGAAAAATGCGATGAAATCGAAAAAGAAATAACTGTTCAAGGACGATCTCAGTATATAGGAAAGCCAGACAAATTTTCGGGGAAATTGAAAACAAGGGTGGTAGCAAGAGTCGAATGGAAACTCCACTATTAAATACAGAAGAGAGAGTAGATAGATGGAAAGAGTACATTGAAGGCCTTATGAGGGAGAAGACTTGTCTGATGATTTGATAGAAGAAGAAGAAAAAGATGTCGATGTAAAAGAGATCGAGGATCCAGTATTAAAATCAGAATTTAAGAGCTTTGGAGGACTTAAGATCAAATAAGGCAGAAGGTATAGATAACATTCCATCGGACTTTCTAAAATCATTAGGGAAAAGTGGCAACAAAACAACTGCTCACGTTTATGGCTAGAATGTCTGACTCTGCTGATATATCATCCGACTTTCGGAAAAACATCATTCACACAATTCCGAAGACTGTAAGAGCCGATAGGTGCGAGGATTATCACACAATCTGCTTAACACCTCATGCGTCCAAGATGCTGACAAGAATAATATACAGAAGAATGGAAAAGAAAAGTTTGGCTATGGTAAAGGCAAGGGGACCAGAGAAGCAATTCCGATGTTGCGGTTGATGATGTAAACAAGACTAAGAAACATCAAAACCCTATTATCTGTCGACCTAGAAAACGCGATGTAAAATATGAGAAAAACAGGGGTACGCTTTAGGGAAAAACGAATGTACCAGTGCCAAGAGGGAGCAAAAGCGTGGAAGACCAAGAACGAAATGCTCGGATTTAAAAGAGTGTAAGACAGGTATGTTGCAAAAATGGTTCAAATGGCTCTAAACACTAAGGGACTTAACATCTGACGTTATCAGTACCCTAGACTTAGAACTACTTAACCCTAACTAATCTAAGGACATCACATACATCCGTGCCCGAGGAGGTATGTTGCCTTTCGCCCCTACTGTCAAACGACATAAATCAACGAAGTGTTCAAGAGTGGAATTAAAAGTCATGATGAAAGAATATCAGTGATACGATTCGCTGTTGACATTTCTATCCTCATTGAAGATGAAGAAGACTTACAGGATTAGCTGAATGGAATGAACATTTTAACGAATACAGAACACAGACTGAGAGTGACTCGAAGAAAGACGAAAGTTATGAAAAATAGCACAAATGAGAATAGCGACAACTTAACACCAAACAAATGGCGCTGAGCACTATGGGACTTAACAGCTGAGGTCATCAGTTCCCTAGAACTTAGAACAACTTAAACCTAACTAACCTAAGGACGTCACACACATTCATGTCCAACGCAGGATTCGAACCTGTGACCGTAGCGATCGCGCGGTTCCAGACTGAAGCGTCTAGAACCGCTCGGTCACTCCGGCCGGCGAAGTTAACACCAGGACGGGTGTTCACGAAGTAGACGAAGTTAAGGAATTCTGCTGTCTAGGCAGAAAGGTAACCAAATGGACGGAGCGAGGATGAGACAAAAAGGAAACTAGCACTCGCGAAAAGGACATACATGGCCAAGAGAAGTCTACTAGTATCAAATATAGGCTATAATTTGAGGAAGAAATTTTTGTGAAATTACGCTTGGAGTACAGCATTGGGTGGTAGTGAAACGTGGCTTATGGAAAAATCAGAAAAGAATAGTATACAAAGATTTGAGATGTGGTTCTACAGAAGAATGTTGAAAATTAGATGGACAGATAATGTAAGGAATGAGGAGGATCTCCAGAAAATGGTGACAAGAAGAAGGGACAGGATGGTAGGACATCTATTAACACATCACGTAATAATAACCATGCTGCTAGAGGGAGCTGTTGGCGGCAAAAACAACAGAGGTAAACAGACTGGAATACATCCAGCAAATAATTGGGGACGTAGGTTGCAAGTGCTACTCTGAGACGAAGAGGTTGGCACAGGAGAGGGATGCGTAGCAGTCCGCATTAAACCAGTCAGAAGACTGACGACTCAAAAAAGAATAAATAAATAGATCTCCACTATGCCTAGACTGAGCTTCAACATTTGCCTTTTCGGATTTTCCAGTCTCTCTACCGCGTTCAAACTTCTGATATTCCACGCTCCGATCCGTAAACGTTATCCTTTCGTTCGTTATTCAATATTTTTCTCATTTTCACCTTTCCGTTGGCAGTCTCCTCTCGGATATCCAAATGTGGGAGTAGTCCAGAATCTTTTGACAATGGAGAGACCATCATGACACTTTTTCAGTGACAAGCTACATGTCCCAAGGATACACATTATGTGTATTTAATGCAGTGGTTTGCCTTACCGTTCGCGTCCTCATGCCATTGAACATTGCTGATTCTCATTGCTCATTATTATATTACTGAATTAAAAATGCTGTGTAGATGAATGGATAGAAGCTTAAGTTCGTTCTTGGATTGTAAGAAGTAAGAAAATACCAACACGACGAAATTATGGAAGTAATAAGATGGCATTAGAAAATATGCAGTAGCGTGGCGGCATAATATATTGCGTAAGAATTGATGATGCCTTCGTCAGCAGTGTATGTGGTTGGTTGATTTTGGGGAGGGGACCAAACAGCGAGGTCATTGGTCCCATCGGGTTATGGAAGGCTGGAGAAGTAAGTTGGCCATTCTTTTTCAAAGGAACCATTCCAACATTTGCCTAGAGGGATTTAGGGTAATCACGGGAAACCTAAATCGGGACGGCCGGACGCCAGTTTCAACCGTTGTCCTCCCGAATGCGAGTCCAGTGTGCTAACCATTGTGCCACCACGCTCGGTCAGTGTACGTGAAGTGGATGATAATGATGACGATGATAATGACTACATAATATTTTCTAAATGTCAAGTGCTTAGAACGGAGGGAAAATTAATTTGCGTTGTGATTCTTGGTGATTATTTGCAAGACATTGCACGCACTTGACAAAAACCTACGTTCAGGTGCTTTGCTCATCTTGAACTGCTAGTTTTCAGTCATATGAGGAAAGAAACTGTGCATTGGTTCGATATTTATTTTCTATATTTTTTTTAAGTCACCAGTCTCCTGCCTGGTTTGATGCAGCCCGCCACGAATTCCTCTCTTTTGCAACCTCTTCATCTCAGAGTAGAACTTGCAACCTATGCCCTCAGCTATCTGCTGGGTGTGTTCCAGTCTCTGCCTTTCTCTATAGTTTTTGCTCTCTACAGCTCGATCTGGTAACGTGGAAGTTATTCCCTGATGCCTCAATAGATATTCTATCATCCTGTCCGTTCTCATTTTCTGTGTTTTCCACACATTCCTTTCCTCTACGATTCTGTGAAGAGCCTCCTCATACCTTACCTCATCAGTCCATCTAATTTTCAACATTCTTCTGTAGCAACTCATCTCAAATGCTTCGATTTTCTCCGATTTTCCCACAGTTCTTTCACTACCATCAATGCTGTGCGCCAAACGAACATTCTTAGAAATTTGTTCCTCAAATTTAAGCCTATGTTTGATACTATCAGACTTCTTTTGACCAGGAATGCTCTTCTTGCAAGAGCAAGTCTGCTTTTGATGTCCTCCTTGCTCCGTCCGTCCTTGGTTATTTTGCTGCCAAGAGGAATTCCTTAACTTTATCTACTTCGTGACCATCAATCCTGATGCTTAATTTCTCGCTGTTCTCATTTTTGCTAGTTCTCAGTACTTTCTTCTTCCTTCGATTTACTCTCAATCCATATTCTGTACTCATTAGACTGTCCATTACATTCAGCAGATCATGTAATTCTTCTTCACTTTCAGTGAGGATAGCAACGTCATCATCGAATTTTATCAGTGATTTCTTTTTGCTTTCAATTTTAATTCACACTTGTGAACCTTTTTTAAATTTATTTCCGTCATTGCTTCTTCGATGTATAGATTGAACAGTACATCTGAAAGACTACGTCCCTACCATACACCCTATTTTATCCGACCACTTTGTTCATGGTCGTCCACTCTTGTTAGTCCCTCTTCGCTCTCATACATATTGTAATGTACCCGTCTCTCCCCATAGCTTACCCCTATTTTTCTCAGAATTTCGAACATCTTGCGCCATTTTACATTGCTGAACGCTTTTGCCGGGTCGACATATCATGTGAACGTGTCTTTATTTTTCTTTAGTCTTGCTTCCATGATCAACCGCAACGCCAGAATTGCCTGTCTGGTGCCTTTACTTTTCCTAAAGTCAAACTGATCGTCATCTAACACATGATCAGTTTTCTTTTCCATGCTTCTATACATTATTCTTGTCAGTAATTTTGATGCATGAAATATTAAACTGATTGTACTATAATTTTCCAACTTGTCAGTTCTTGCAGTCTCCGGAATTGTGTGGATGATATTTTTCCAAAAATCAGATGCTATAGCGCCAGTATCATACATTCTAGACATAAACGTGAATGGTCGTTTTGTTTCCACTCCCACAAATGGAATATTAGCTATCCCTTCTATTTTATTTGACCGTATCCTCAGGAGCTCTTTTAAATTCTGATTTTAATACTGGGTACCCTACCTCTTCTAAACGGACTCCTGTCTCTTTTTCTATAATATCAAACAAATCTTCCTCCTCAAAGAGGCCTTCAGTATACTCTTTCCACCTATCCGCTCTCTTCTCTGCATTTAACAGCGGAATTCCCGTTGCAATCTTAATGTTATCACCCTAGCTTCTTCTTTAACTTCGCCGAAGGTTGTTTTGACTGTCCTATGAGTCTGTCCTTCTGACGATCATTTCTTTTTCGATTTCTTCACATTTTTCGTGCTGCCATTTCGTTTTAGCTTCGGTGAACTTCCTATTTATTTAATTTCTCAGCGACTTGTACTTCTGTATTCCTGAATTTCGCTGAACATTTTTGTACTTCCTTCTTCCATCGATCAACTGAAGTATTTTTTCTGTTGTCAATAGTTTCTTCTCAGTTACCGTCTTTGTATCTATGTTTTTCTTTCCAACTTTTGTGATTGCCCTTTTCAGAGATGTCCAGTCCTCTTCAACTGTACTGCCTACTGAGCTATCCCTTATTTCTGTATCTATAGCCTTAAAGAACTTCATGTGAATCTCATCATTCCTTAGTATTTTTGTATCCTGTTATATTGCTAGAGAAGGCCGAAATGCACGCTATAAGCTCACGCAGGATGGCGTGAAGTCTGAAACAGGATACGTAATGAATGCTATAAAGAAAAGTACGTAGCTTCTGGAATACTTAACTTTAATCCATCATTTGTATACATCGTTCTTGATGAGACATGCTTCATACCACAACTATCAATTGCTATGGCGAATTGCTAGGTCGTAGCCATTGACTTAGCTGAAGGCTATTCTAACTATCTTCTTTGCAAATAAACGAGGCTTCGTCAGTGTTGCATCGCTAGCTAAGTCGTCCGTACAACTGGGGCGAGTGCTAGTAAGTCTCTCGAGACCTGCCGTGTGGTGGCGCTTGGTCTGCGATCACTGACAGTGGCGACACGCGGGTCCGACATGTACTAATGGACCGCGGCCGATTTAAAGCTACCACCTAGCAAGTGTGGTGTCTGGCGGTGACACCACATATCCCACTTCTTTACGTATAGATTATTCCTGACTATTTTCTTAAACTTTAGCCTACTCTTCATTACTTAATTCTGATTTGATTCTACATCTGCTCCTAGGTACACCTTACAATCCAGTATCTGATTTCGGAATCTCTGCCTGGCCATCAAGTAATCTAACTGTAATCTTCTCTTATCACCACGCCTTTTCCAACTGTACCTCTTCGTCTTGTGTTTCTTGAACGGAGTATTCACTGTTGCTTGCCGAAATTTATTACAGAACTCAGTTAGTCTTTCTCGACTCTCATTCCTTCTTCCAAGCCCATATTCTCCTGTAACATTATCTTCTACTCCTTCCCCCACAACTGCATTCCAGTCCCTCATGATTATTATATTTTCATCTCTCTCTACGTACTGTGTTACCCTTTGAATATCCTCATATATTTTCTCTATCTCTTCATCTTCAATTTGCGACATAGCCATGAATATCTGACGGTGTTGGTTTGTTGTCTGTTCTGATAAGAACAATTTTATCATTGAACCGTTGACAATAACAACCTCTCTGCTCTACCTTCCTATTCATAACGAGTCCTACTCCTGTTATACCACTTTATGCTGCTGTTGACATTACCCTATACGCGTTGTTGTTGATGATGGTGTTGTGGTGGTCTTCAGTCCAAGGACTGGCTTGATTCAGCTTTCCATGCAACTCTATCTAGTGCAAGTCACTTCATCTCCGACTAACTACTGCAACATGCATCCTTCTGAATCTGCTTACTGTATTCATCTCTTGATCTCCGTCTACGATTTTCACCTACCACGATTCCCTCCTATACTGCATTTGTTATCCGTTGACGCCTCAGAGCGCGCCCTACCTGCCGATCCCTTCTTCTAGTCAGGTTCTGCCGCAAATTTATCTTCTTCCCAATTCTATTCAGTACCTCCTGATTAGTGTTGTGATCTACCATTATATTTCAAAACCGTCTCTTCTCTTCTGGTCTGAATTGCTTATCGTCCATTTTTCACTTCCATACCTTCATATCCCTTCAGTTTCCAACCGCACTCCATACAAATACTTGCAGAAAGGACTTTGATAATTAGGTCTATACTCGATATTAACAAATTTCTCTTGTTTAGAAATGCTTTTGTTGTCATTTTCAGTCTACGTTTTGTATCCTTCCTACTTCGACGACCGTCAGTTATTTTGCCTCCCAAATAGTAAAACTCATCAACTACTTTAAGTAACCCGTTTCCTAATCTAATTACTACAGCATAACCTGATTTAATTTGACTACATTCCATTATCTTCGTTTTGCTTGTGTTGATTTTCATCTTATACCCTCCTCTCGAAACAGGGTACATTCCGTCCAGCTCCTCTTCCACGTCCTTTGCTGTCTCTGACAGAATTACAATGTTATCCACAAACCGCAGAGATTTTATTTATTCTCCACAGACTTTAATTTCTGCTCCAAATTTTTCTTTTGTTTTCTTTGCTACTTGCTCAATATACAGATTAAGATCGGAGATAGGCTACACTCCCGTTTCACTCGCTTCTCAACCACTGCTTCCCTTTCGTGCCCCTCGGCTCTTATCATTGCTACCTGGTTTCTGAACAGATTGTCAATAGCCATTCGCTTCCTGTATTTTGACCTTGCCACCTTTAGAATTTTTAAAGAAAGTATTGCAGTCAACATTCTCAAAAACTTTCCGTAAGTCTATAAAAGCTATAAACGGAGGTTTGCCTTTCCTTAACCCATCTTCTAAGATAAGACGTAGGGTCATTATATCATCGCGTGTTCTTACATTTCTCCTGAATCCAAACTGATCTTCCCTAAGGTCGCTTATTACCAGTTTTCCCATTCCTCTATAAATGATTCGTGTTAGTATTTTGCAACCGTGACTTATTAAACTGATAGTTCGGTAATTTTCAAATCTGTCAGTACTTGCTTTTTTATGAATTGGGATTATTATATTCTTCTTGAATTCTGAGGGTATTTCACCTGTCTCATACATCTCGCTCACCGGACGGAAGAGGTTTGTCATATCTGGCTCTCCCATGGCTATCACTAGCTCTAACGGGGGGTTGTCCACTCCTGGGGCCTTCTTTCGACTTAAGTCTTTCAGTGTTTTCTCATATTCATCACGCATCATCGTACCTCGCTTCTCATCTTCATTTATGTCCTTTCTTATTTGCATAATACTGCCCTCAAGTACATCTATCTTGTATAGACACTCTATATACTCCTTCCACCTTTCTGCTTTCCCTTCTTTGCTTAGGACTGGTTTTCCATCTGAGCTCTTGTTATTCATAGAGGTGGTTTTCTTTTCTTCAACGGTCTCTTTATATTTTCCTGTAGGCAGTATGTATCTTACCTCTAGTGATATATGGTTCTACATCCTTACACTTGTCCTCTATCCATTCCTGCTTACCCATTTTGCGCTTCCTGTTGACCTCACATTTTATATTTTGTATTTCCTTTGCCTGCTTCATTTAATGCATTTTTGTATTTTCTCCTTTCATCGAGTAAATTCAATATCTCTTTGGTTACCCAAGGATTACTACTATCCCTCATCTTTTTACCTACATGGTCTTCTGCTGCCTTCACTATCTCATCTCTCAAATATACCCAATCTTCTTCTACTGTATTCCTTTCCACTGTTCTTGTCAATCGTTCTCTAACGCTCCCTTTGAAACTCGCTACAACCGCTGGTTCTTTCAGTTTATGCAGGTCCCATGTCCTTAAAATCCTGCCTTTTTGCAGTTTCTTCAGTTTTAATGTACGGTTATTAACCAATAAATTGTGATCAGTGTCCACATCTGCCTCTGGAAATGATTTACAGTTTAAAACCTGGTTCCGAAATCTCTGTCTTACCATTACATAATTAGTCTGAAGCCTTCCGATGTCTCCACATCTCTTCCACGTATACAACCTTCTTTCGTGATTTTTAAACCACGCGTTAAATATGATTAAATTGTACTCTGTGCAAAATTCTACCAGATGGCTTCCACTTTCATTGCTTTCCCTCAGTCTATATTCACCTAATACTTTTCGTTCTCTTCCTTTTCCTTCTCTTCCTTTTCCTACTGTCGAATTTCAGTTCCCCATGATTATTTAATTTTCGCCTCCTTTTATCTCATCACACATTTCCTCAATCTCCTCCTCATCTGCGGACCTATTTGGTAAATAAACTCGTACTACTGCGATCGGTGTGGGCTTCGTGTTTATGTTGGTTACAATAATGCGTTCGCTATAGTGTTCATAGTAGCTTACCCGTGTTCCTACATTTTTATTCATTATTAAACCTACTCCTGCATTACCCCTCTTTGATTTTTGTATTTACAAACCTGTATTCACTCGACGAGAAGTCCTGTTCCTCCTGCCACCGAGCTTCACTGATTCCCACCACATCTAAATTTAACCTACCCATTTCCCTTTTTAAATTTTGTAACCTACCAGCCGATTAAGGGATCTCTGACATTTCACGCTCCGACCCGTAGAACGTTAGTTTGTTTCTTCTGATAACGATGTCCTCCTGAGTAGTCCCCTCCCGGAAATCCGAATGGGGGACTGTTCCGGCATCTATTACCAATGGAGAGATCATCATGATACTCTCAGTTACTGGCCACATGTCCTGTGGATACACGTTATGTGTCTTTAATGCAGTGGTTTCCGTTGCCTTCTGCGTACTCATGCAGTTTATCATTGCTGATTCTTCCGCCTCTAGGGGCAGTTTCCCTCCCCAAAGATAAGAGTGTCCTGAACCTCTCTCCGTTTCTCCTTTCTCTTTGGCAACGCTGCTAGCAAAATGAGGGTGACTTCTTATGCCAGGAGTCTTCGTTCGCCAATGCTGATTATTAATCAGATTTAAGCGGTGGCGGGTTTTGAATCCAGGACTGAGATTCTTTCAATTACGAATCAAAGACGCTACCCCTAAACCACCGGTGCATTCTATATGAGGTGTCAAAGGCAGTTCAGATTTAACGCACATGTTACGACGTAAAAGCAGTCATAACTGTGAGAAACAGATTTGGCGGCGGAGAACTTGACAGTAGTACTGCGGCCGGTAGTAGTATTTCTGTGAGTGGTTCTACGTGATGGGTGAGAAACATCCACACTAACACTGTCTTCGTGTGCGAGTCCCACGCTGTAATACGAGAATTTCCTGGTAGTGGTGCATTCTGCATCTAGGTAATTGAATTGCCGTGCTTCTCACCTCCACATTTTTTTGTTTCGGACTGCTTTACCTGAAGCAAGTCTGGGCGGCGAATACAGCGTTCACTGTAAACATAAGGTGAATGTACCGTTTATTCTGAGAGTTTGCTGTCTTTCTGTTTTTATTGTGCGATCCTTTCCCATTGCATTCAGCACACTGAAAAAACAGAGAGAGACACATGAGGTACATACATGTACTACAAATTCACCGCCGGAAAAAATTGTACACCCTTTTAGAGTTTTCCAGTTAACTCAATATTTATAATTGCAAAAGTGCGCATGGTGTACATTAAATTCTTACGGTTACAGATAAATAGCACAAACGGTTCTGAGGTACCAGGTATCGATCCGTGGTAAAACACCCATGTTAATACGGTGCTGACTCTGGTACCCTGTCGATCGCACAGGTGGCGAATACTGACCTGGGAAACGTTTTGCTACACGTGCTGTTCACATATTTCTATAAGAGCTGCTGGTTGAAGAATCGCATAAGTCACTTCTCGTCCCATAATACCCCACATGTTTCCGACAGGTGACAAGTTCAGGGATCCTGTTGGCCAGGGAAGTAGCATGTTGGCCAGGGAAGTAGCTGTACGTCTTGTAGAACACATTAGTTTCAAGGACAGTGTGTGGGCGAGCATTATCCTATTGGAACAACACGTCACCTTCCTGTTGCAAGAATGGCAAAAGAATGGGTCTAACAACATTCTGAACGTAACGGCGCTGGTTATCGCCACGAACGAGAGTTGTATCTCATCGCACCCCAGACCATATGGCCTGGGGTGGGGAGGGTGTGTCTTCGACGAATACACTCTACGACATAGCGCCCACCAGGTATACGTCATGCGTGCAAACAACCATCACTTGCGTGCAGGCAGAATCTGCATTCATCGCTGAAGACCATGGCGCGCCAGTCCATCTTCCAAGTGATTCTTTGAAGGCACCAGTGAATCCATGCACGTCGATGCTGTGGCATGAGTGGAAGACGGGCTAGAGGTGTGCGTGTCCATAGTCCCAATGCTAACAACTGGTTCACATCAGCTCGTGTTGACATGTAAGTGCTGACAAGCCCTCATCTGTGCTGTGGTGCCGGCCGAAGTGACCGTGCGGTTCTAGGCGCTGCAGTCTGGAACCGCGAGACCGCTACGGTCGCAGGTTCGAATCCTGCCTCGGGCATGGATGAGCTTGATGTCCTTAGGTTAGTTAGGTTTAACTAGTTCTAAGTTCTAGGGGACTAATGACCTCAGAATTTGAGTCCCATAGTGCTTAGAGCCATTTGAACCATTTTTTTTTGTTAAGCCCCACAGTGCTCAGAGCCATTTGAACCATTTTTTTTTTTTGTGCTGTGGTAGCTATACGATTTGCCAATGCTGCCCTTACAGTACAACGATTTTGGCTGGTGTCTGTGGTGTGAGAATGTTACGTGACCATTGATAGCACCATCGTTGCACAACTGACGCAGCATGTCGAACTCGTGTAGTAGCTCTCCGAAAGCACCACCCCGCTACTCGGAAGGACACAATTTGACCTCTCTTAAACTCGCTGTTGCCTGTAGGAAGTAAGAGTGCGCCTCTGTGACATGGTCGCCTGCTTGCTTCAAACGTTTGCAGCACACTGAGAGTTCCGGCTGTAAGCATTCATTATTAAAGGGTGGACACAGATGGTGCTCTGGTAACTACTACACTGCACTATCTGTTGGAGGATGGCACTGAAACCGTTAACAGCACATGTAACATATGGCATATGCCGTCATCGGTCAAAATCGACATCGTCTTCCCACGTGTACTAATTTTTTTCTCGAAAGTTTCCCTATCTTCAAACTCCACATAAAGAAATAAACTCTTTTAACATTTCCATCAGTATGGAGATAAAATTATGCTGGAAAGTTGGTGAAAGTCAAAAACACAAGTAAGTTTACTGAACAAAATCCTTTTCCAGAAGAGCAGTGCTCGCGATCTATCCAGTCCTCCCATGCTTCTTGTTCGCATGTGAATATGTATAACACAGAGCCTCACAACATAAAGCCATACTGAAAAATGACAACTATTTTAAACGCCGGCCGGAGTGGCCGAGCGGTTCTAGGCGCTACAGTCTGGAACCGCGAGACCGCTACGGTTGCAGGTTCGAATCCTGCCTCGGGCATGGATGTGTGTGTGATGTCCTTCGGTTAGTTAGGTTTAAGTAGTTCTCAGTTCTAGGGGACTGATGACCACAGCAGTTCAGTCCCATAGTGCTCAGAGCCATTTCAACCATTTGAACTATTTTAAACAGAACTGCTACATCTGCTGGATAGTGTACATAGGAACGAATGTTACTTCCTTGTCTCTGTTTCAGCTATTGATTTTAGAATCACATAAAGTAACGCGCACTAGAAACCACCATAAACAGTTCCGCCGTTTTTTGTTATTTTTTGTTGTTTTTGTTGTCGTATGAATAAAGTAATGCGCCCCATCAGCGGTCACTGGAATCTGCACGCTACGACTCCGCCGCTCCAGTGCCGCGAGAAATTGAACGAGTTAAAACGCATTGTATTAATCTAGTTGTTTAAAGAGTCTTATGTCCCAGAATATGACTGTTAGTGGAACCACCAATACTTCTCTCACACCTCACGCATTGAGCCAAGTGAAGAACCTTTTCCACCACCCACAAAGTGTCGCTTTCCCTCCCTTGGTCCCTGACAAAATAATGAACTTTGCTTCCCTCTGTCACTGACCCTCAATGTCTAGTGTCACTAAATCCGGACCCACTACAGCAGCACCTGCATCGGAGCCGCTCATCGATAATCAGCTGAATGTGTGACCAAGCAACTACATCTTCATCTAGCAACTAATTGAAGCCACTGGTCTTCAGGGCTCCAAGAAGCCTGATGTTGCCAGGCATCGAACACTACCACCGAGACGAGGAAACATCATGGGTTGGATTACCCGAAATTTCAGCCACTCTCCAAACTTCTAGCCACGCCGTCTTACACCAAAAAGGCCCATCCTCGCCAGTTGTGGCTAAGCTATCGCGGCACTCCACTGCCTCAGTGGACAACTCACTGCTGCCAGCCACCGTCAGCACCTGATGCTGCCGTCACGGTACCGTCTGAAGAAAGACAAATTTAAAGAAGGTTGCATTGAGCCAGTATTCTTTATTCCACTCGCGCTGTGGTACTCGAAGATCCCATTCCTGCAGCCCTTCAAATGCACCATTCGGAGTGGTCATCATGCTGCAGTGCTATCGGAGAAGTGGTCGATTCAAACACTGCACCACTTCACCACTACACGGCCAACACTTGCACTGTGCCACCACTTCATCAGTAAACGTGAGACTGTACACACAGAAAAGGAAAAAATGACGTAGATGCTGGAGGAGAATCACATCACAATAACGTTTGTTGGTGAGCATAACGTGTTGAAAGATTTTGAGGTCAGTACACACATGCAAAATTACGCCTTCTCGCACAGTAACACTTGGACCTTCCAAATTACTATGTTCCACAATGCTGAAGGTACCCTTATATAGCAAGGGGTGGGACACGTAATGCACCTTGGAAAATCATCGAACACAATCGGTTTGGCGGTCGAGATATTATGGTGCGTGGGGGTACTGACCCCCAAATCTTTGAACACGCTACACTCACCGGTCGGCGTTATTATGAGGAATTCATTTTTATGGATGACACTGTGCGACCGAACCGAACGGCGCAGGTTGTGGAGGTTTCTGAACTATATTCGGCGAATACAAGCACGACAGGACTACTGGGTCAACATCTGCAGCGCTGGTAGAGAAATGGAAGAATTCCTTACCAGCGTTTGGCCAGCTTGGAAGTAAGCTGTAGAGTATGAATTGTCGTCCATGGTGATCGCACACCCTACTAAGATCCATGTCCCGCCTTTTGTAACTTCACAGAGACTTTCAAGAATCGTTGTGACGCTGGCGTATTTATTGTTTTCGAATAGAAGCGTCATTTCTGTACGTTTTATCGCGTATTTCTTTCAGTTAATTTCCTTTACCGTACTTTAACAGTTATTTCTATGTGTGGAGCAAGTTTCTTTGTTCTATGGCACTTTGCAGACACACATCATGCAAAAGTTACTTTCACCCTTAAGTTTTGCACGCCAGAGTATTTCTGTCTACATGTAAATACATACTCCGCAAGCCACCTTACGGTGCATAGCGGAGGGTAACTTAGTCATTTGCTTTCTGTTCCGGTAGCAAATACAGAGAGGGGAAAACGATTGCCTATAAGCCTCCTCATAAGCCCCAATTTCTCGTCCGCCCGGAGTGGCCGAGCGGTTAAAGGCGCTACAGTCTGGAACCGCACGACCTCTACGGTCGCAGGTTCGAATCCTGCCTCGGGCATGGATGTGTGTGATGTCCTTAGGTTAGTTAGGTTTAAGTAGTTCTAAGTTCTAGGGGACTTATGACCACAGCAGTTGAGTCCCATACTGCTCAGAGCCATTTGAACCATTTGAACCACCTTCTCGTACACCACAGCGCCATCAGAAAACAACCACAGAGTGCTGCCCACCCCGTCTGCCAGATCATTTACGTATATGGAAAATAACAGTGGTCCTAGTACACTTACCTGGGGCACTTACAACAACACTCTTGTCTCTGATGAACACACGCCGTCGAGGAGAACATACTGGGTTCTATTACTTAAGAAGTCCTCACGCCACTCATATATTTGGGAACCTATTAAATATGTTTGTATCTCCGTTAACAGTCTGTAGTGGCGCACCAAATCAAATGTTTTCTGGAAACCCAGAAATATGGAAGTTGCCTCTTGCCCTTCATCCATAGTTCGCAGGATATCATAAGAGAAAAGGGCAAGCTGAATTTCGCATGAATTATGCTTTCTATAACCGTCCTAATTCGTGGACAGAAGCTTCTCTGCCTCAAGAAAATTTATTACATTCCAATTAAGAATTTGGAAAATTCAAAATTTGTGGTAAGGTCTTATGGGACCAAACTGCTGAGGTCATCGGTCTCTAATACTAAACACTACTTAATGCAACTTAAACTAACTTACGCTATGGACAACACACACATCCATGCCCGAGGGAGGACTCGAACCTCCGACGTGGGGAGCCGCACGGACTGTGACAAGGCGCCTGAGACGGCTCGGCTGCCCAGCGCGGCTCTGAGAATTTGTTCAACGGTTCTGCACCAAATCGATGTTAGGGGTAATTTTGTGGGTATGTTCATTTACCCTGTTTTATGTACAGAAACCATCTGCACTTTTGTCCAGTTACTTAGGGACTTTGCACTGGGCCAGAGAAGCGCGACAAATGCAACCTAAGGGACCAGTGCCTTAGAGTGCTCTTTGTAAAACCAAACTGAGATTCCATCCGGACGTGCCGACTTATTTAACTCTTTCATTTGCTTCTCTACTTCGGGGATGCTTGTTACTATATCGTCCATACAGGATTCTGTTCGATGGTAAAATAACGGTATGTCTGTACGATTCTCGTAAGTGAACAATTTCTTAAACGCGGAATTTAAAACTTCGGCTTTCATTTTTGTATCTTCGATTGCCACACGACACTGGTCAACGAATGACTGGATGGGAGCCTTGGACCCACTAAGCGATTTTACATAGGAGCAAAATTTTCTCGGGTGCTCGGCCAGATCTTTTGCTATGTTGGTGGTAGTCGTCAAGGATAGATCTTCTCTCAGACGGACGAATCTCTAATAGCCCTTGTCTGTCGTCATTCGCACAGTCTCTTTTGAACCGAGAGTGCAATAGCCCTTGCTTCCTCGGCATTCTCAGCATTCCGTTGCTACACTACCAAGAATCTTTTCCGTCCTTAATCCTGTTCTAGGCACATACACTACTGGTCATTAAAATTGCTGCACCATGAAGATGACGTGCTACAGACGCGAAATTTAACCGACAGGAAGAAGATGCTGTGATATGCAAATGATTAGCTTTTCAGAGCATTCACACAAGGTTGGCGCCGGTGGCGACACCCACAACGTGCTCACATGAGGAAAGTTTCCAACCGATTTCTCATACACAAAAAGCAGTTGAGAGCGTTGCCTGGTGAAACGTTGTTGTGATCCCTCGTGTAAGGAGGAGAAATGCGTACCATCACGTTTCCGACTTTGATAAAGGTCGAATTGTAGCCTATCGCGATTGCCGTTTATCGTATCGCGACATTGCTGCGCGCGTTGGTCGAGATCCAATGACTGCTGGCAGAATATGGAATCGGTGGGTTCAGGAGGGTAATACGGAACGCCGTGATGGATTCCAACGGCCTCGTATCACTAGCAGTCGAGATGACAGGCATCTTATCGACATGGCTGTAACGGATCGTGCAGCCACGTCTCGATCCCTGAGTCAACAGATGGAGACGTTTGCAAGACAACGACCATCTGCACGAATATACGAGCCACGGTGCATATTGTTCTAACCAAGCATGATTAAATTCTCTTTACCAGTGCTTTGCATCACTTTCCTTGAAGGGATCCAAGGATTTAGAAAAGAGCTCCTTCTTCTTTTCCACTGATATCCGAGTAATACATAACGGCCCAGATCATCTTCGTTGCAATCACTTTTAGTTGCGACTCCCCAATCGTCTTTGAACATACAAGCTACTTGGGATGCTGACTGAGAACTATGGACAGTTACTGCTACTGTTGCAGATATGCTGTTGAATCTGACAGCTCAATGTCACCTTTAGCGTTTGATTGCTACACTTCAATTTTGTTATGATCGTCATTCATTCTACAGGGGGGGTGGGGAATTTGAGAATCTTCGTGAGAAGTTGGCTCCTTACTTTGGGAGGCCCCGAACTACTTAAGTGATTCATTTAAACATTTATTCTTACATTCGATTAGCCACGGAAACTCATTAAGGAGAAGTGCACAGATATGTACAGGCAGGCGTTTCGTACTATTTTTTTTCTCCGAACGCTAACAGTAGTGCTACAGCGTGTGGCGATAAACATGAGCACAGTGTAGACACATTTCGTCAGTGCTGTTCCTGATTCTCTATGCAAACAGTGGCCGGTGTGTTATATAGCGCTCTGGAATGCATCACCGTCTTCGTTGTGAATTTCCTTCAACTGACAATAAATGTCTCTCCTACGTAAAGTCCCTTAAGTTCTTTTTCAATTTATTTATGTTTATGGTTGTGACAGACGCAGCATTACTGGGTTGGTGCATAAGTTCGTAGCGTCTCTCCATGTGTTTATTAAACATCACAGATACACATAACAGAGACTATAGTCATCAATAATACCGGATGATCAAAATGTCAGTATAAATTTGAAAACTGAATAAATCACGGAATAATGTAGATAGAGAGGTACAAATTGACACACATGTTGGGAATGACATGGGGTTTTATTAGAACCAAAAAAATACAAAAGTTCAAAAAATGTCCGACAGATGGAGCTGCATATGATAAGAATAGCAATAATTATCATAACAAAGTAAGACAAAGAAATGAGGATGTTCTTTACAGGAAATGCTCAATATGTCCACCATCATTCCTCAACAGTAGTTGTAGTCGAGGAATAATGTTGTGAACAGCAGTGTAAAGCTTGTCCGGAGTTACGGTGAGGCATTGGCGTCGGATGTTGTCTTTCAGCATCCCTAGAGATGTTGGTCGATCACGATACACTTGCGACTTCAGGTAACCCCAAAGCCAATAATCGCACAGACTGAGGTCTGGGAACCTGGCAGGCCAAGCATGACAAAAGTGGCGGCTGAAGACACGACCATCACCAAACGACGCGCGCAAGAGATCTTTCACGTGTCTAGCAATATGGGGTGGAGCGCCATCCTGCATAAACATCGTACGTTCCAGCAGGTGTTTATCAGCCAGGCTGGGGATTATGTGATTCTGTAACATATAGGCGTACCTCTCAAGCGTCACGGTAGCAGTTACCAAACCAGAATCACGCATTTCCTCGAAGAAAAAAGGTCCGATAACGGTAGATGTGGTAAATACAACCCATACCGTGAGTTTCTCGTCGTGCAATGGAGTTTCCACGATAGTTTTAGGATTTTCGGTAGCCTAAATTTTGCAGTTGTGGGCATTGACAGACCCTCGGAGCGTGAAATCAGCTTCGTCGGTACACAACACGTTACTCAACCAATCGTCATCTTCCGCTATCTTTTGAAACGCCCTCACCGCAAATGCCCTCCGCTTCACTAAATCGCCAGGTAACAGTTCATGATGCCGATGGATTTTGTACGGATGGCATCGGAGGGTACGCCTCAGTGGCAACCAAGCAGTAGTGTATGGAGTGCCGGTGCGACGTGCGACTGCACGAGCCCTGCCTTCCCACAAACGAACCCGCTACAGTCTCCATTTCTTCCTGAACTGTCTCAGCAGCATTACGCCTTGTGCTCGGTCGGCCACTACGGGGTCTCTCGTCTAAACAACCCGTGGGTTCGAACTTCGAAATCATTCTTGCCACAGCTGCATATGTCAACGGACCTTTACCCGTTCGAATCCCCTTCCTATGGCGATAGGATCGTAACGCTGAACTAGCACATTCCCCATTCTGATAATACAGCTTCACTAAAAGAGCCTTTTCAGGTAACGTCAACATGCTGCGACTGCTGGCTCATATGATTCTCATTACATCTCCTTTTACACACGATTGTCATGCGCAGTCACTGATGTTTTGCAGTCCAGCGTCATTTGTCGGACTTTTGTGAACTTAGTTTTTTTTTTCGTTCTAATAAAACCCCATGTCATTCCAAGCTTGTGTGTCAATTTTTACCTCTCTATCTAGATTATTCCGTGGTTTATTAAGTTTTAAAATTTATGCCGACTTTTTGATCACCCGGTATGTCCTCATTCAGCATGAACAACAGACTACCAACACTGGAGTAGCTTTTCCATGCCTCGATTTAAAAATAATGTGGTTTTGAGGCTAAGAACTCGTCGAGCCATGTTCGGAGCTCATTTTTATCTGGAAAGGAAATTCAAGGTTGTTTTATAGGGAGTGTAAAAGATGAATATCTGTGGGCGTAAGATAAGATGGATAAGGTGGATGCGGAGTAATTTCCCAACCCAACAGCATTGTAGTGTTTTTTGTCAGTCTAGCAGAATGCTATCGTGGAGTAGCATCACTTCACGCAGTCTTCCTGGTCATTGTTGGAGGATTACGTCTACAAGACGTCTAAGTTGTTGACAATAAATATCAGCCGTGATGGCTACACATCGGGGATGCAATTCGTTGCACACCACATCGTTGCTGCTGCAACAGATGCGTAACATTATCTCCTGTGGATGCATGCAGGTCTTTGTATGGGGAGTTGCTGCATTGTTTGGGCGCAGCCATTCCTTTCTTTTATTTATATTAGCATAAAGACACCATTTCTCGTCACCAGGAACGATTCAGCATAGGAATGGACGATGCTGTTCACTAGCCAACTGATGACAAGAAAGCACGTACGCACGTATGGCCACCTACTGATTTTACGCGGACGACGGCATGCGTACTTGACGCGCGACTGGACCATTTTTTATCAAAAATTCTCTCTTGTTAGAAAACTCTGAGAGATTTCTGGTTTGGAGTAGATGAAAGTATGATGTATTTTTAAGCTTTCGGTCGCATAATGTGTTCACCTAACTTCAATATTAAAAAAGTTTCCCGCATGTCACAAATTCTGTAACATCATCAGAAAATGCATTTTCATAAACTGTTCGTGTATCGGCTTAACAATTTGGTGCGCTGCATAAAACTAAAATCGGAACTTAGCGCAGCTCTTCTAGAACACATTAATTCAGTTCTATACTTACACTTTGAGTAGCTTTCCTGTTTGAGCGAGTTTAATGAAGTATCAGATTACGTGTGTGTTCTGGGCCGGACGCAGCAGACTACACACACACACACACACATATACACACACACAGAGAACCTTCTCGAGAAGGAGGGGAGGTACTGAAGAACAACTCCGTCCTCAGAGAATATGCTTCAGATATTTTATTCATCAGAAATTGAGAACTTTCTTAGAGAATGTACTTTTGCTTTGAGAATCATCTCCGGATAATGCTCTATTTTTCTTTCATACGACTGAGTTTCGTAGATACGACGCGCGAGTGTGCATGTCGTCAAGAAACAGAGACGTTTTCGTTACAGAGAGATCTTTCCACAAAATTTTAGTCTCTAACTTTCTCGCCCGAATATGAAAATATTTTCATGACATCCACCTACATACGGAGAAATGATCATCGTAATAAAATTAGAGAGATCGCAGCTCGCACTGAAAAAATATGTGTTAGTTTTTCCCGCTCGCTATTCGAGAGCAGAACGGTAGAGAAATAGTGTGAAAGTGATCAACGAATCCTGTGCCAGACACATAAGTGTGCATTGCAGAGAAGTCATTTAGATGTAGAATTTGTTTGCGCGCTGTATCGCATGTTACGTTAGGTTATATATATAACATCAAAATATTAATAATCCTATTGGTGCCTCAAAGATTACAGTACAATAAAATAAATATCCTGCCTTTTGAAAAACTTTAACAAAGAAGGAAGTAATGCAACTGAACTCACCTTTTAAAAAAAATCCTGATAGCTATTTGATGATTATAATAACTTCACGGAACGATCACAAACTTGATAACTGATATATTCAAAAGACTGGCTCCCAAAACTAATTATCTTCCAGGACTTCTGCTTTTTAGGCCATTTTGGTGCGCACATCTTTCTTGGCGGTTAACCCGCTGCCAGTGTGCGGACGGAAATGTTTTGTTTGTTGTTCAGAATATGTCATTGTGGAATGCTTCGTGCAATTATTGTATGTAGAGCGGTATACTGAGTTTACCAGTATTGTCATTTTTGTTTTCCATTGTTTCAAGCTCTTCAATGCAGGGCATAATTTGTATGTAAAGGTGACCGTAGAGTCTTAGCCAATGCTACGCTGTGCTTTTCTGAGCTGTAATTTGCACGAGTGTAACACGAAAGGAACTGAAATTTTACTTCATATTTCCCTAGCATGCAATGTTAGAAGGAGTTTTCTTGTAGAAATTATGCAGAAAAAACAATCTGAACGAAGTAAACGGTTGTATTTGCTCTTATCTTTCCCGAGAGTCTGATTAAGTAAGAAACTTCCATTGGTCGTAATCGATGATGTTATTGTATGTCTACAGGGTGTTACAAAAAGGTACGGCCAAACTTTCAGGAAACATTCCTCACACCCAAAGAAAGAAAATATCTTATGTGGACATGTGTCCGGAAACGCTTACTTTCCATGTTAGAGCTCATTTTATTACTTCTCTTCAGATCACATTAATAATGAAATGGAAACACACAGCAACAGAACGTACCAGCGTGACTTCAAACACTTTGTTACAGGAAATGTTCAAAATGTCCTCCGTTAGCGAGGAAACATGCATCCACCCTCCGTCGCATAGAATCCCTGGAGAATGGCGTATTGTATCACAGCCGTCCACAATACGAGCACGAAGAGTCTCTACATTTGGTACCGGGGTTGCGTAGACAAGAGCTTTCAAATGCCCCCATAAATGAAAGTCAAGAGGGTTGAGGTCAGGAGAGCGTGGAGGCCATGGAATTGGTCCGCCTATACCAATCCATCGGTCACCGAATCTGTTGTTGAGAAGCGTACGAACACTTCGACTGAAATGTGCAGGAGCTCCATCGTACATGAACCACATGTTGTGTCGTACTTGTTAAGGCACATGTTCTAGCAGTACAGGTAAAGTATCCCGTATGAAATCACGATAACGTGCTCCATTGAGCGTAGGTGGAAGAACATACTGACGAAACTAAAATGAGCTCTAACATGGAAATTAAGCGTTTCCGGACACATGTCCACATAACATCTTTTCTTTATTTGTGTGTGACGAATGTTTCCTGAAAGTTTGGCCGTACCTTTTTGTAACACCCTGTAGATATGTTCCATCAAGTACTTTGCGTTGCGGTAGTGCTCGAACCCTCAGAAATCTGGCTTTGGATTAACGTTTGTTCTTGTGCATAGTTGCAGCAACATATTCTGAGAATGGAGTGTTTTTAGAAACTTGTGTGTACCAACTACACACTGGTTACCCACTATTCATCCAAAAATAATAAAAATTCTTGCAGAACGTGAACATTCATCCATAATGCTGTCGTGAAAAACAACTAAGAAAAGCAACTCACTTCAAGATATAAGGACATGGTACTCTTATCCTAATAATAGGGAATAAATGAATAAAAATTTGGGAAAATAAAAGTGCTGTAGCGGACTTCAATTCACGTCATAACTGTAGTGCAGGTAGCATAGCTGCTTTATTAACGTGCATGTACTCCGCTCGCAAAACATCGGCAACTGGAAATTTTGTACGCTGATGTTACAACATACAGTCCTTGATTACGACATGCAATTAATTTATTGTGTTAACAGTACTATTGTTCGACAGTAGATATATAGAATAACCGAAACCGCTGAAAGGAAAAATAAATGTTTAAGTGGAAGTGATCGATGTTTGTTGTTCTTACCACATGTCAACGATTATTTCGCAGCATTGCAAGGCTGATAATGCCAAAGTTTGTACTGCATGACAGCGTCACTGACACGCGCTGACAAGTAGGAAAACTCGCATTGTTTTTTGTAGGTCTTAGTGTGCAACACTTAATTCTTTGTGTTAACGTACCAATACATTGTATTCCAAGTTCCTGAACTTTTAAGTTAACAGTTCGAATTAAGGGATTGGCCAGCGGCAAAAAACATACGTGAATTTATCTGTTACAACTGTACGAGGCATAAACATATCTTAGAAAATGAAACCTTTTCAACATTAATATTTTTTTGGAGCAGGAGAGCATTTTATATTTAAAGAAACTAGGAGAAGTGATATTGTTCATGGTGATGTCTCAGTGCCCGCAAGTAGCAGAGCGAATTCCTTATTGCAAAACCGATAAACAAGTGCTGACGACGTAAAAACAACGCCCGGGTCTGCGGGAACGAGTTCAGATTCCTCCTAGGGAAGAAGCGGAGGGGCAGCGGCCCTATCGCATTTCCGCTCTTCGTGTCGTCCTAAATTCGTTGTTTGGCGATCTTGGATGAAGACGTTGGTTAACTGCTCCCCACCTTTCGGCCTTCGCTGTGTTCGTGGAATGTTAATGAGTCTGTGTTTTCTCTGTCGCTTTCTTTGATTATTGTTGCAGATAATACTGCGCTTTGTACCTGTAGTTTTAGTCTGCTTGAGCACCTTATCTTGTTTTATGTGACATCATGAGTGCGCCTTTAGTGTGTTTCAGTGTCATGAGTGTGGCGGCTAAACTGCTTGTTTTGGTCTTATTGGAGCCAACAGCCGACCTGGCGAGTTTTAAATGGCACTCCGATTGGTCCCTTCGTAGAGTAGCTGTACGGCTATGAAAACTTTTTTTTAATGTATAATCTATATGTAATGGTTTCTTGTAGGTTATTATTCGGTTGGAGAGCGGGCTACCTTTAAAAACTGAGAAGACTAATTCCCTGCTCAGTGCTGAACGTTTCCAATTCTGAATTTCAGTTCTCTCTAACGTCTTCCTCCCACTTAATCTTTCAATTCGCTTGAATCCTTCTGCCTCTGTCCTGAATATCTTATTAATCATTCTGTCATTTCCTGTCAGTACATGTTCTGTCCGCCTCGATAACTGAGAGGTCAGCGCGGCAGAATGCCATGCAGGGGGACCGGGTTCGAGATTTTCTCCGCTCGGGGACTGGGTGTTGTGCTATGGTCATCATCATGTCATCCCCATCGACACGCAACTCGCGGAAGTGGCGTCAACTCAAAAGACTTGCACCAGGCGACAGGTCTACCCAACGGGAGGCCCTAGCCAAGCGACATTTCATTTCAGTATATATCCTACCCCATTACTTCCCCGTTTTAACGTTGATGTAGCTGACAATGCCACCCGAAGAGGCCATGAGAGCCCAACGGTACCGACAGGCCGCCTCGCCATCCTCACTGGATGCGGTTGAGGAGGGGCATGTAGTCAGCAGACCACTCTCTCGGCCGTATATCTGCCGAAATCGGTCATAATAAACTAACGTAATTGCGATATCGACTGTTGCTTTAATCATCAGTTAAAGACGATTTAAATGGAGTACAAAAGCATGCTTTTCAAATCACATAACATCTCTTAATGGTTATTTGAAATGTATAAACAAAAAGAAAGTTTCATTTATTAAGGAAAATGCATCGTATCACTAGTCCAAATACGGATTTAAGGCCAGAAAAATGTTTGAAAATGTGATCCTGACACTATTTTATTAGCGTAAGCATTGCAACATTTACAATTTAAATCAACTGTTGCTCTCAGAGGACATAAATCTTTACATAAAGAAAAATATAATATTCTCAGTAACCTTCTAACCATGAGCTACGCCCTTAATTTTTGTATATGAAATTGACAAATTTTCTCTTTGTACTATTGTTGTCTATGCCTGCGGTTACTTGTAGAACTCAAATTAATAATCAAATCGATAAATTTAATAAGATTGAACCTTAAATTGCTGGTATACCCACGTACCACCACAACAAAATAAGAAGTGTATAATCCAGGGGGTATGAATGGGAACAGTGGCGTGTTTTAGTTGACGAAATCATTATTTTTATTGATCCTTTTATAACTACTACGAGCTGATAAACCTTACACAAAAATGACAAACAGAAATTAAAAAAAGGAATGGAGTTTGATTGCCAAAGCATACATTATGGTGGAATCCATACAAATTCTTCCCTGAATTAATCCCTTTTACAACGCAATCTCATTTTGTTTACACGAATCCACTGTGATCGCCAGCTCTATTCAAATGGAATCAATTACGACCAAATATATCGCGAACTATGGTTCATCTGAGAACAGGGTGCTGTGAATATCATTTAACAACCCTACGCTAATACAACAGTATTTTACCCTTTCATCTTGATTTAGGTGGCAGCAGAAAACAGCCCTATGTGGGCGAGGAGCGGTGCGCTGTGGCAGTTGCAATGTTCTGATATGTCCACAAAAATTTGCGAACTACATGGTCCAGCGTTCTGATTATCAGAACGCAGGAAACTTCCCTATCAGAGCCCTGAAATCCCAGTAGATTTCGGTGTGAGGTGCACCCACTTGCAGGTCTGACCAAATCAGTTTGTCTCACAGGAATGACGATTGTTGCTTGAATTGTCAAACATCAGATTTTCGACTCAGGATGAATAAGTTCGCCCTCGTGACACACGATATTCCCGAGATGATATGCAGTTCCATAGTCGGTACAGTTGGAAACTACCACTGGCTCTTAGTCCACCACAAGACGCAGACCACAAGACTTAACCACAAGGGAAGACCTGAAGTTCTCCTCCAGGGGAGGACCTGAAGACGAAGAAACAAAAAGAATGACCACCACTTTACACCAGTCCTCGGTATTGGAGCCGAATTAGCAAAACCGAAATCGCTCCAACAGTGTACAAACCAGTCGAACTATCCTCTTCTCACTGAATCTCCGACTTGATTGTTCTTTTGGCCTGGTAGCCAATCCAGACGCAGCACCCGAGTTTCTGCACTGGGGGAGCAAGCCTCCACTTTGCGTATCTTGAGAGGAGCCAATCAGAGACACCAAATTCCTCTTGTCTGAAAAAAGGAGATCTTAGACTAGGGAGGCGTCGTTCTCATTGTAAGCATGGCCATGTTTTTGATAAAGCTGCCTACACAGGACCACAGTTCCTCACTTATGGAGAGATCTCATCTTTCCAAACAAACCATTTCAGTTTCTGAAAGAAGGCTGCTGAGCCTTCCAGGCAGTTGTTCCCATGAAATGTCTGTTTTTGCCGCTCACTAAAAGAACCTGGTGATTTTGTGGCATTATGGGAGCAACAGTCGTGCCTCCACTAAGCACATGCACCAGCCAGTCTGTTCGTATCGTCGCAGCTTCCAACATGAGAATGCACGGAGTTTTATGACCTTCCCACCGTTTGCAGAAAGGCTCAGTTTACAACTTGCCCCACCCATTTTCCGCCAACTGGCCACTTATGCAACGGACTGCGGCCTGGCCCAGGTATAAGGGTTTTGCGTACTGGCACCCTCCTATATGACCCTAAGTGGAAGGAGAAGAGTGCTATGGCCGGAAGTCACTCTCTCCCTGCTCTCTGTCGCCTCCATTTCAGCCCCTTGGGTACAAGCTCTCTACAGCTTACACATACCCATAATTTCCTCATGTAAAACAGTCTAAAACCACACACATCAAATGTAGTACTGAGGAACGCCGAGATCATGACCTAAAATATGAATATTAATCTGATACAAAATGTTGCTAAAGTGAGAGAATGGAGTGCAGCCTCTCGAAGCTACGAATAAAAAGCAATTGTGAACAGCCTCCATGTCAACAGTGATCTACCAATATTTTGTGCACCTAACATGGCAGCACCAGCTTCAAAACAATGTACAGTGTCGAGCCTGTAGCGGCAACTTCCCATATTTTTACCTCCTTGGGTACGACACAAGGTGAGCCATATTTGCACATCAGAGTTCACATCCCAGTCTCCATATAGGGTGGTCCATTGATAGCGACCGGGCCAAATATCTCACGAAATAAGTATTAAACGAAAAAACTACAAAGAACGAAACTCGTCTAGCTTGAAGGGGGAAACCAGATGGCGCTATGGTTGGCGTGCTAGAGGCGCTGCCATAGGTAAAACGGATATCAACTGCGTTTTTTTAAAATAGGAACCCCCATTTTTCATCAAATATTCGTGTAGTACGAAAGGAAATATGAATGTTTTAGTTGAACCATTTTTTTCGCTTTGTGATAGATGGCGCTGTAATAGTCACAAACGTATAAGTACATGGTATCATGTAATATTCTGCCAGTGCGGACGATATTTGCTTCGTGATACATTACCCGTGTTATAATGGACCCTTTACCAATTGCGGAAAAGGTCGATATCGTGTTGACGTATGGATTGTGATCTAAATGCCCAACGGGCGTGTGCTATGTATGCTGCTGTGGATCCTGGACGACATCATCCAAGTGTCCGGACCGTTCGCCGGATAGTAACGTTATTTAAGGAAACAGGAACGTTATTTAAGTGTTCAGCCACATGTGAAACGTCAACCACGACGTAACAGCACGTGTTCTCAAAAATAATAAGGTCACAAAGGTACTTGTATCACATTGGAACAACCGAAATGAAATGTTCAAACGTACCTCCGTTCTGTATTTTAATTTAAAAAATCTACCTGTTACCAACTGTTCGTCTACAGTTGTGAGCCATATGTTTGTGACTATTACAGCGCCATCTATCACAAAGCGAAAAAGGTGGTCCAACTAAAACATTCATATTTCTTTACATACTACACGAATATGTAATAAAAAAATGGGGGTTCTTATTTTTAAAAAACGCAGTTGATATCCGTTTGACCTGTGGCAGTGCCGTCTAGCTGGCCAACCATAGCGCCATCTGGTTTCCCCCTTCAAGGTAGACAAGTTTCGCTCTTTGTAGTTTTTTTGTTTGACGCTTATTTCGTGAGATATTTGGCCCGGTCACTATCAATGAACCACCCTGTATACTGTGAAAACAAATCAATAACCAACCATTGACACAGTGTTTGCTACATCAGAAGAACAGTGGCGTAGTAGTGACATATCTTAAAAGAAGTAATTCATATTATTTCATATCTTATCTATTACGTTAGCAGGGGAGAACTCTCTCTCACAGTGAATTCTGCAATCTTATAACACTGCAAACTTGTAGTGTTTTTTGTGAATTACGTATGGCTTATGTTAAACAACATGTGAAAATTTCTGCGATGATTAAATATCACAGTCGTTGTTAACATTCTACTTCTTTATTCTTTGGTTGGTTAGTTGGTTGGTTGGCTGGCTGGTTGATTTGGAGGAGGAGACCAAAGAGCAAGGTCATTGGTCCCATCGGATTAGGGAAGGATGGAAAAGGATATTGGCTGTGCCCTTTAAAAGAAAACTTCCAGGCATTTGCCTGAAGCGATTTAGGGAAATCACGAAAAACCTAAACCAGGATGGCCAGAGGCGGGTTTGAACCGTCGTCTTCGCGAATGTGAGTCCAGTGTGCTAACCACTGCACCACCTCACTCACTCTTTATTCTTTCTGTTTACATCTCTACATACTTATTTCCCAACATAGCCGACCTGCTGGCGAACACATTTCTCCCAATGAGAGACCACCTAGTTGATACCGTTAGTGTAGATTGTTTGAATATGTTTAGGGAGTCAGAACCTCATCTGTACTTGCACCGCTTCATAGCTATCCATAACTACTCAAGTGAAGTAATCGAATTTCTTATTTAAGTACTGGAAACAGATGAAAATCGAATGGAATCGATTCGGAACTGTTCGGTGGATGATCGCTGACAGTGAACCCAAGATGACAGATTGTTGCAGATGTCTCAGCGATCCTGTGTGGTCTGGCATTGTCGTGCTGAAGGAGAGGGTGCTCCTTGTGTGGTTGAACTCTTCGAACTCCAATGATTACAGCACGCTGTTTCTCAGGCACCGACATAATCAGGTTACACACGGCACTGCTACATGCTACAACAAGGTGCCCATCAGTTGCTGCATAAATGTACACCTAAGAACGTATATGTAGTCTGTTAATAGCACTTGTGTTATTTAAAAAGTCGTTAAGAATTTTCACATGAAAGATTTAGAGACAATACTTTCCACCAGGCTCTTGTACCTGGTTTTACCACTACAATCGACCATCTGAAAGCCTGGTCATTACTAAAATAGTTGTGCTTATGGTGGTGACAGCTGTAAAATTAAAAGTCGGACAATAATTCTGATTAATATACGAGATTAAAGACAAGACTTAACATTGCCTATGTAACAAAATACAAAATTTGACAGCAATCCTGACAGTAGATTTTGTTGAGAAGCTTTCATCATTTAGTACTATTTTTCGAACTTTGGACAGGACAGTAAAATCTCAGTTGCTTTTCTGAAAACTTTCATATGATTATGTTTCAAGCTAAAATTTATGAAAATGAATTACTGGATAAAATGTTTTAGCTTCGATGTTACAATCGATAAGTACTAGTTCGGAAGATACAGTTAAAATTATTTTTTTAGAAACATTTGAAAGTGTGAACTATTGCCACACTTAAAATTTGTATTATTAATTACTCAATGCTGTACTGGTTATTATGTTTATTTATGGCTTCATTCATGAAATAATAATCGAAAGTAATAATGTAACAGAAACTAGCAGAAATTCATTTGTTAAGAAAAAATGTAAACCCTTTGCCATACGGTTATTTCCGCAGAGTGAGATAGCCTTTAATGTGATCCGACGTATTTTGTAAGAACAGTGTAATTTTGGCTTTGTTAATGTGAAAAATCAAAAGACTGTATCATATACTAAAATGCGAGAAAACAGATTTACGTACAAACAAAAATTCTGCAACAGCAATCTTCAAATTTGCTTAGATCAATCCAACCGTGATGACCTAAAATGTGACTTTTGCAGCTTCAAGAATCAGACGCCTAGGCAAGAAGAACTGGAGTAACCCTAAAGGACAAGATAAGGAAACTAGAAGGTTTATTGTAATCTTCGTTCCTCTCAAATCGTCATAAAAGACTAATGTGGACAATAGATGGAATTGGGAAGCAAGGGGGAGATTACAAAATGTTATAGTAGCTGCGCGACTGTAAAGAACATTATTAAAATTCAAATTTGCCGCGTAATGGCGGCTGACTTGTAGCTCCTGCGATGCTACGTTATCTCGACTTCTCAGCGTGTTAGAATTGCTGTGAATGCTTCGTTATTTGACACAGGGTGATTACAACCACTACATGAAAGCGTAAGTTAAAAATCTATTTCACAATTGATAACACGTTATTCAGTCATACAGACCTGGAAGATGCAGAGCGAGCTTATGACAACGAACGACAGAGAAAGAGGGCGAGAAGCAGAATGTCAAGGAGAGAGACGTTATCACAGTGGCGCTTCATATATGTATACTAAATTGTAAGAGACACAGATGTCAATATCGTATTTCGTAGCACATTGTATCAAGTCTCTATTGACACTGATTTTCTCCAAAGTAACATTTCGTAGCATTAACAGTCTTCAATTCAATGTCAATTGATTTTGTTTTTCAATACAGAGTTTTTCTTATCAAAGTCACTCGGATCATTAATTCACAAAAAAATTTAAAAATGTTCATGACAAATATATAGGGGGACGTTGTAGAGAGCGTCGACATCGACCATTGACTCCAAAATCCAGGCAATCTGACTCACAGCAATCACAGATTTTCCAACGATGAGGGTGCTCACACATTGGGTCTCGAGAGTCTCCGCTACCGAAAATTGAATTTCTGTCGTCGAAGAATTGAAGAATTTCTAGAACGTTCCGACGGTCGTTTACAGAGAGTTGGTGAGTATTTTGAGAAATAGTGTCACGTATTGGTTTCAATTTGAAGCGTAGTGTACGGTTCAAGAAAAGTACCTTGTCCTGCCATAAGTCTCTTCGCCTTTAGATATGTCTACTTTGGCAAGTAGTTTACGCACTGGGCATACTACTCAAATACCGCCTAGACGATCCTTCACTGGTTAGATAAACTTGTAATGGGAAATCAGCAAGAAATAAGTTATCGACATTCGTAACATCTAATCAGGATACCTTGAAGTGTATTAGACCCTTTATCCTCACTCACACCAGGCCCGTGTAGCAAAACAGCGCAAAATAATTCGGTTTGTGCCTGTTTTGTTTATAAATTCCTCCGTAGATTTATTTACCAATGTACAACAGCTGCTACTACTCAGTTCATTAATTTCTTATCATCATGTAAAAATCAAGTGCTACGCTGTTCTTTCATCTGTCAACATACTACACACACTACTAGCTGACGTAAGGATCATGAAAATATTTAATTTTCACTTTGTGTATTGCAATTTCCCATTTAGTTAAGAGATGGAGTCAGCATGCCTTGATAGTGGGCTGTTGATCTTAGAAATAAATGGTTCCATAACAAAGGAAACACCTCGTAACACAAGAGATTATTGTTAAATAACAGGTCTTTTACGATTTCTATTTATATTACATGTTTCGCCAAAACTTTATTCTGCATTAAAGATAGTGTTTGATCAGTCGGAAAATGATCAGAGACAGGAGGATGTCGTGACTTGTTTAAGGAATCAGCCTGAGGTCCGCCTGAAATAATTTAGGAAAATATAACGCGGAAATTAGTGCTAAGCGTCTAGGTCACATTTCAATAATGTGGTTGGCCTCTAACGTGGCAGGACTCGAGCAATCCTATACAACATTGTGCATGGTTGTTCACTAGTTTACGCTCTGAGTATATTACTCAGATACGGTCTTGATCTTTAACTAGCTTTACACGTAAAGCGGTATTTAATTAAAGCGACACCAAAGACGATTACGAAAGGGGATGGACAGCCAATGCTGGCGGGCAGGGAAACATTCTTTTCTGGATACCAGTGCCACATCCATGACTAAAGACAGTCCGATCTGAAAAAAAAGTCTGCCGATATTAAAAGTTTCTTCTTCTGTTACCGACAACCTTCTTCCTATTTTGTAGAAAACACAGAGGTTCGGAGTCAGAGTATTTTTTATTACCGTTAAAATTCTCACAGTGGTCTATAGTGGAGAATAGGCTTAGACGAAAGAAGTCCTGGATAGTAATATGTACTCCGCTCTTCAGCTGAGGAATTAAGGGCAGTCACCTCGTTTCAACTAATAGTAAATGGTAAGTACATAACGGACGAGAGGATACAAAGAAATTATTGTAATCGCAGATAAAAGTTTTGAATTTTTATTATATTTTTTTAACACAACGTGTTTGAAATTACTTCTGTGAAAATCGCGTTCCGTAATGCGAGTTCAGGATTTTGGTAGACCTCAGTGACCCGTGATCCTCATCCATCTTGAATCTGTAAGAGTACGAAGGAATGCTGCTCGCAGGCTGTGGAGACTGAAAGGGCAGAGCAATTTCACGCGTAGCCACGCCGTTACTGTAGCGAGATTGCTCATTAAGGGAACGGCCTCGAATTCCGCACTGGAAAGCTTAGAGGGTGCTCTGCCTGAGCCAGGGCCGGCCCTTTCCGTCGCGCAGCCGTGCTTCCAGACGACAAGCGAGCTGATCAGCTTGGAAACTGAAGAATCCGCAGAGCCGTTAAGTATTCCAGCGTTGACGTCCTAACACGTTTACTGCCGAAAGACATTAAATCTTCGCTTTATTATCAATTCACTTGATCCTCCCGCTAGTCATAATACAAAGATTAACCTCTCACATTACAGCCGCAGTGTTATCGAAAACCCTTAATTACAAGGAAATTGTGTAATGCTTGCTTTATTATTACATGACAAATAAATCGTCAGCACTAAATTCTAAAATATTTTAAATTTGTTTTGCCTTTAGAAGTCTTCATTGAACCCGATTCTATTCGGACATCCAGCCGCTTCACACTTTTCATTTTAATTTTCGTACTTCGATAGTGTTTGTTATTTCGCTCCTTTCGACATCTGTTCTTTATTTTATTCCTATTATAGTAGTTATTAAGGCACTGGCGACGTAAGGGAGAAGCGGATAATGTAGATTATTTCGACGCCGGCCACTGTGGCCGAGCAGTTCTAGGCGCTTCAGTCCGGAACCGCGCTGCTGCTACGGTCACAGGTTCGAATCCTGTCTCGGGCATGGATGTGTGTGATGTCCTTAGGTTAGTAAGATTTAAGTAGTTCGAAGTCTAGGGGACTGATGACTTCAGATTTTAAGTCCCATAGTGCTTAGAGCCATTTGAACCATTAAAGATTATTTCGAGGTGTGCGGCTAGCGGATACTTTCACTAGAAACAATTCTATCGTGAAAGTTCACACCTCCACAGTCTCTCACTGTGATTAGCACTGAAACAGTTCAACTGATTAGCATAAAAATTCTGACTTTAAGAAGATGATATTTACGTCTTCTTTCATGGTGAGAAGGAAACATCGTCTCTCATACAAATACACATAGCTGACTATGATAAAATCATTAATGACTAGAAAGCTCCTAGTTGCTGTGCTTCCACATATAGTTTTCAGGATGAATACTTCAGAAATGAAAGAACCTGCTTACAAAATTTCCAGAAAATATATTGTAAAGAACTTTTGCACAAATACACACAGCTCACTCACGCAACACCTCCGTCCAGAATCAGGGGCGGGAAAAGACAGATATTTGAAGAGTAAAAATTTTGATATCGGCTTAAAGGAACTTAAGAATATAGATATGTGGTCATTTCTCCTTCCGTTCATAACTTTTTTTGGGTGCGGGCATGATTATATTGTATCTCTTCCTCCCTCAATTTTCCCAGTCTTTCTTAATGATATTTGCCTTGAGCTTAAACCAAGGGGTCATCAGTCTTCTGACTGGTTTGGTGCGGCCCGCACGAATTCCTCACCTGTGCCAACCTCTTTATCTGAGAGCAGCACTTGCAATCTATTTCCTCAATTATTTCCAAGATGTATTCAAATCTATGTCTTCCTCTACAGTTTTTGGCCTCTACAGCTCTCTCTAGTGCTGTGGAAGTCGTTCCCTGCAGTTTGAACAGATATCCTATCATCCCGTCCCTTCTCATTGTCAGTGTTTTCCATATATTCCTTTCCTCTCCGATTCTGAGCAGAACCTTCTCATTACTTACCTTATCAGTCCACCTAGTTTTCAACATTCGCCTGTAGCACCACGTCTCAAATGTTTCGATTCCCTACTTTTCCGGTTTTTCCACAGTCCATGTTGCACTACCATAGAATGCTTTGCTCCAGACGTACATTCTCAGAAATTTCTTCTCAAATTAAGGCCTATGGCAGTTTTGCCAGTGCTAGTCTCCTTTTGATATCCTCCTTGCTCTGTCATTGGTTATTTTGCTGCCTAGGTAGCAGAATTCCTTAACTTCATCTACTTCGTGACCATCAATCCTGATGTTAAGTATCTCGCATTTCTCATTTCTGCAACTTCTCATTACTTTTGTGTTTATTCGATTTACTCTCAATCCATATACTGTACTCATTAGATTGATATTCTTGAGCCTTGAATTTTAATTCTGAATCTTTCTTTTATTTCCATCATTGCTTCTTCGATGTATAGATTGAACAGTAGGCCAGAAAGACTACATCCCTGTCTTACACCCTTTTCAATCCGAGCGCTTCGTTCTTGGTTGTCCACTCTTATTATTACCTCTTGGCTCTTACACATATTTTATATTACCCGTCTGTCCATACAGCTTACCCCTACTTTAGTCAGAGTTTCGAACATTTTGCACTATTTTACATGGTCGAACGCTTTTTCCAGTTCGACAGATCCTATGAAGGTGTCTAGATTTTTCTTTAGTCTTACTTCCGTTATCAACCGCAATCTCCGAATTGCCTCTGGTGCCTTTACCTTTTGTACAGCCAAACTGATCGTCATGTAGCACATTCTCAATTTTCTTTTTCATTCTTCTGTATATTATACTGCTCAGCAACTTGGGTGCTCGAGCTGTGAAGCTGATTTGGCGATAATTCTCGCACTTGTCAGCTCTTGCAGTCTTCGAAATTGTGTGGTTGATATTTTTCCGAAAGTCAGATGGTATTTCGCCAATGGTTTTAGAAATTCTGATGGAATGTTATTAATTCCTTCTGCCTTATTTGATCTTAAGTCCTCCAAAGCTCTTTGAAATTCTTATTCTAATACTGGATTCACTATCTCTTCTAAATCGACTTCTGTTTTTTCTTCTATCGCATCACAAAAATCTTCCCTCCCAAAGAGGCCTCTTTTCACCTATCTGCTCTCTCCTCTGCGCTTAACTGTAGAATTGCCGTTGTACTTTTAATGTTTCCACCCTTGTTTTTAATGTCACCGAAGGTTGTTTTGACTTTCCTGCACGCTGAGTCAGTCCTTCCGACAATCATTTCTTTTTTTATTTCTTCACCCCTTTCATGTAGCCATCTCGTCTTAGCTTCCCTGCACTTCCTATTTATTTCATTCCTGACTGACTTGAATTTCTGTATTTCTGAATTTCGCTGAATGTTTTTGTACTTCCTTCTTTCATCGATCAACTGAAGTTTTTCTTCCACTACCCACAATTTCTTCACTGTTATCTTCTTTGTACCTATGTTTATCTTTCCAACTTCTGTGATTGCCCTTTTTTAGAGATATCCATTTCTCTGCAACTGTACTGCCTGTTGATCTATTCCTTACTGCTGTATCTATAGCCTTGGAGAACTTCAAGCGTGTCTCGTCATCCCTTAGCACTTCCGCATCCCAGTCCTTTGCTTATTGATTCTTCCTGAGTAATCTCTTGAATTTCTCTCTAACAAGGGAACCTCCCCATCGTACCCCCCTCAGATTTAGTTATCAGTTGGCACAGTGGATAGGCCTTGAAAAACCGAACACAGATCAATCGAGAAAACAAGAAGACGTTGTGTGGAACTATGAAAAAAATAAGCAAAATATACAAACGGAATACTCCATGTAGAAGATAGACAACATCAAGGAGAGTGTGAGCTCAGGAGCGCTGTGGTCTCGTGGAAAGCGTGAGCAGCTGCAGAACGAAAGGACTGCCGGCACGGTAGCTCAGCGTGTTCGGTCAGAGGGTTACGTGCCCTCTGTAATAAAAAAAACTGAGTCAATCGATCAACAACGGACAAAATGGATGTCTTACGACGTCCGCCCCGAGCAGATGCAATAAACAAAAGCAAACAAAATAAGACTACAAAAAAAAGTCCATGGTTCAAGTCTTCCCTCGAGTGAAAAGTTTAATCTTTTTATTTTCAAACAATTATTATCTGTCCGTCATCACGTTTTTGGGAGTGATTATCACATCCACAGAAAACCTAAATCGGGCAAGGTAGAAGAATATTTTTACCCATTCGCCAAGTGTACAAGTTAGGTGGGTCGACAACATATTCCTGTCATGTGACGCACATGCCGTCACCAGTGTCGTATAGAATATATCAGACGTGTTTTCCTGTGGAGGAATCGGTCCTGATCTTGCGATCAAATGTTTTCGGTTCCCATTGGAGAGGCACGTCCTTTCGTCTACTAATCGCACGGTTTTGCGGTGCGGTCGCAAAACACATACACTAAACTTATTACAGTGAACAGAAACGTCAATGACCTTGCGATCAAATGTTTTCGGTTCCCATTGGAGAGGCACGTCCTTTCGTCTACTAATCGCACGGTTTTGCGGTGCGGTCGCAAAACACATACACTAAACTTATTACAGTGAACAGAAACGTCAATGAGCGAACGGACAGATCATAACTTTGTGAAAATAATGAAAGTAAACCTTTCTCTCCAGGGAAGACTTGAACCCAGGACCTCTCATTCCGCAGCTACTCACGCTAACCACGGGACCACGGCGCTCTCGATCCTACATCATCCTTGATGTTGCATATCTTGCGCATGGACTGCTCAGTTTGTATATTTTGCTTATTTTTTTCATAGTTCCACACAACTTCTTCCTGTTTTCTCGATTGATCAGTGTTCAGTTTTTCAAGGCCTATCCACCGTGCCAACTTATAACTAAATCTGAGGGGGATGCGATGGGGAGGTTCCCTTGTAAGATCTATCCCACTATATTTCAACAATTCCTCCTTTAAGTTAAATACGCTTACTTGTCTCTTGACAAGTGTTTTCTCCTTTAGTTTCCGTGGGACAGTGGAAGAAAATCGTGCAAGAGGGCGAGATTCAACTATGAATTATATAAACTGTGTAATGAAATAGGCCAACGGCCTTTCCACAGTGGTAACACTGTTTCCCGCCAGATCATCGAAGTTAAGCGCTGTCGGGCTGGGCAAGCACTTGGATCGGACCATCCCGTCTGTCGAGCACTGTTGGCTGCGGTGCACTCTTGAGCCCTTGTGAGGCAAACTGAGTAGCTTCTTGATTGAGAAGTAGCGGCTCCGATACTGATCCTCTGATAAGGGGAAGAACAAAAAGTCCAGATAAACCGCATGTCATGATTTTTCCTACGTCTGTAAGGTGCACAATAATAGAGATGGACAAACACAGGGTGTTCAAGTATGTCAACCAGCGTTCTTGTCATTTCACGGCGTCACCAATAGACTCTTACTGCTCTTGAAAAGGCAATGGCTACTACAGGCAAAGCACATGTGGAGACCTGAGGAAAACGGAACACTAGATCAACGAACTCAAAGGAGAGATTGTATGTAAAGTGAATCGACATATACAGTCACTAATAGTCCGCAAATCACATTGTAGCATTCGTGATACAAAATGGTTATATTTGCCACAAGAACTTAATATTAGAAAGTTACACCTATTACAGTCAGAGAAAAATCCCGAACTCTGTGTCAACGAAAAATGTTGACTGATTTTTTTTGTGACTAGCCTGAATATAAGTTATCTGTAACTCTGAACTGACATGTTCACGGTGTGTGACATAGTTAAAGCCGACAGTTCTAAATTTGATTTATGGATAAACAACGAGACAGTTGCAACTGAAAAACAAACTCTAAATAAGCAGAAACAACATCTAAAGACTTAAAATTTACTACATAAGGGAAAAGCAGACACGCTATACGAGATTAATGTTCCGAACGTAATCTATGATTAACAAAGCAGTGTGTAGGGATTACCAGAAGAATCTCCCGCCTCCTAATATTTCAACCTATGGTGCATATTACTACAGGCACCTATCATTATTCATTCAATATTCATTTGCTTTATTGCGAGAAATCTGTATTTTATACGTGTGGTGAAACACTTTCCAACAAATGATCTGATGAATGATTTCTGTGTTGAGACATTTCTGTTTGGAAATTTTGTTTGACTGTGTATGTATAATCTGTGTTCTGTGATTCAGGCTCTGGGCAGAATAGAAATAATTACGGATGCCGGCTTCAATTTTTTGACGTCATGACAACTCCTCTTATTGTTGACTCCATGGGCATACCATAATGAAGAAAACTGATTGGTGCCATTGCGATTCCGCTGTTCTGTGAAGCTCTCTGGATCACAGGAAAACAGCGGTGGGTGTCTTCCTTGTTAGAAAATTAATTATCAGACTTCAGATAAAATATCTGTGGCTGCTCTAGAGGGCAGCTACGTCGTAAAATACACTGTAAAACTTTACAACTTTTCGTGAGTAGTGTACGGGACTGGATTATGTTAATAACTATTGCAGTCACAACCTTACAGTGTCAATAATATCTCTGAGCCTATGTGTTTGAACGGCAGGTGACCTGTTTTACTAATTTTACTGTCGGTTTATCTTTGTACCACTTACCATTTTTGTTAGAAATGGCTGCTGTCCCACCTACTTCCATCATTTTGTACTAGCAGTAACAGTTTTATTACTTCTGTGGTTTACGCTTAGTATCTCAGTTGCCTTTCTAACTTCCTACACTCCCTTAGACTTGTGATTATCCTTAAATTGCTTTAGCTGTGAAGAGAGTTTCTAGCGACAGTGATTTAAGTCGAACGACGATAGGGCAGTACAAATATTTTCATATTTCAGAGTAAACCTGCAGTATTGAATTAATAATGGTTGTCTTTTATTTCTCATTAACACTTGATTTCCTTCTGGCACGATCTAAACTTACTCAGAGCATTAGATGCAGGATTTTTTTTTTTAGACTGGTCTAAAGTTATCAAGCCCTCAGTAAATACAGATGTAAAATGTTACAATGTCTGTTGACCTGTGTAATTTATTCCTCATCCAGTATTTTCAAAAAATGGTAAAAAGTAGTACAAAGTTACCCCAATTGACTGTGATTCAGTACGTTTCTTCCTTTGATCCTTACACTGTTAACTCACAGTTTTGAAATAGTTTTCTTTCGAAAGATGAAAAATAACAGTTTCCCCTTGTGTTATGGTTCACAGAACTGGCAAATCGCATGGCTGTTTTCTATCTGTATTAAACGAGAAAAAAATGCGGTACGCTTCTTGAAGGAATGGTGGTGTATTTTCGTTCTTTTAAAGAGGTTCCTTCAGGTACCGGATTGTTCAAGATATTGTCTGCTTCTTCTGGTCGATGTTTTCGGTTATGATCTTGAAATAAATCTTCTGCATTTGAAGTGTTGCTTCTTCTTTTTCTTCTCTTCTTCAGTTTTCATCACTTGTGCTACACACTTCTGCATCGAGTGTCCTCATAAAATCATCTTTTCGAAAAATTTGTACGTTATTGCAGTAATAGTGAATCAATCGCTTTCCAGAAAGTTCTGAGCTCTTATGGTATTTCCCACAAATTACTGCATTCTCAGTCTCGATACACTGTCCCTGAGATCTTCCAAGCATTTCCATTCTCCAGTGATACTGAAATGATGAGCTTTCCACCAATTAACATTGCACTCGCACCTGCCTGTCCAATTACACCGGTTTCTCGTCAGTGACCATTGACTGTTGCAAAACCTCGCATGTCTGAGAATGTAAAATCTAGATGAATTTGAAATCAATCGACTATCAGGCACACCCTTGAGATTCGGTACTGAGTTTAACGTACAGAACCGAAACATTAGGTTGGTGCATAAGTTCGTAGCGGTTTTGCTTTGCATGTGGGTATTCCAGTGGCTATGGGTTTGTTTATCGATTGTCATTTTGTATTTCTAGTTCATTGTTGCTATCTGAGTTTACATATTATCATTTTGTCGTTTAGGGATAGGGAGTAAAGCTGTGGACGTCAGAAAATGGAGTGCCAAGTAGGGAAATCGAAACATTTGCTACAAATTCTTCTGCTTGATTTCAGTGGAGAGTGACAGCAGCGGAGGCAGCAAGAAACATTTGCGCCATGTATGGCGATAATGCCATTGGACAGAGCATGGCAAGAGAATGCTTTTCTGGTTTTGAGGGGGTCATTTTCACATTAATCCACAACGATCGATGTCGGTGTACTCTGAAATTGGTGGATGTGATGAACTGTGATCATTCAACTGTTGTGCACATTTGCATGCAAGGGGGAAAGTTCAAAAATGGATGTATAAGGACCTCATGATCCAAAGCCAAATTACAAAAATCAGTGAGCATGTCTGATAGTTCGTCATTAATTAGGTCGTGAACAGTACCGACCATTCATATCTTGTGTCGTTACTGCTGACAACAAACGGTGTCTTTACGCTAACACAAGGAAAAGAAAGAAATGGTAGAGCCCAAACAAGGCAGCAAACCTCCGCACAAAGACCTGGTGCATCCACAGAAGATAATTTCATGCATCTGCTGGGACAGCAACTGTACTACAACTACCTTCCCCGAAGTGTAACCATTACTCCTGATATTTGTTGTCAAGAGCTGAGACGTCATGCAAACGCAATCTAAGGACAACGACCAGTAATACTGCATTAAGTGATGCAACTCCACGATAACGCCCGACCATATTCTGTTAGACTGAAAAAAACATTAAACTGGAGTTGGGTTGGGAACTCATTCTGCACACAACTTATTTACCTGATCTTGCCCCTCGATTTTCACGTTTTCGACTTTCTACTGAACAACCTTCAAGGAAATTCCTTTCCGGATGAAAGTGCGCTCCCAACATGGCTCGGTGAATTCTTCGTCTCGAAACAACGCGTTCCTCAGTCGCGGAATCGAGAAGTTACTGCTGTTGTAAATAGTGAAGGATACTACACTCCTGGAAATTGAAATAAGAACACCGTGAATTCATTGTCCCAGGAAGGGGAAACTTTATTGACACATTCCTGGGGTCATATACATCACATGATCACACTGACAGAACCACAGGCACATAGACACAGGCAACAGAGCATGCACAATGTCGGCACTAGTACAGTGTATATCCACCTTTCGCAGCAATGCAGGCTGCTATTCTCCCATGGAGACGATCGTAGAGATGCTGGATGTAGTCCTGTGGAACGGCTTGCCATGCCATTTCCACCTGGCACCTCAGTTGGACCAGCGTTCGTGCTGGACGTGCAGACCGCGTGAGACGACGCTTCATCCAGTCCCAAACATGCTCAATGGGGGACAGATCCGGAGATCTTGCTGGCCAGGGTAGTTGACTTACACCTTCTAGAGCACGTTGGGTGGCACGGGATACATGCGGACGTGCATTGTCCTGTTGGAACAGCAAGTTCCCTTGCCGGTCTAGGAATGGTAGAACGATGGGTCCGATGACGGTTTGGATGTACCGTGCACTTTTCAGTGTCCCCTCGACGATCACCAGTGGTGTACGGCCAGTGTAGGAGATCGCTCCCCACACCATGATGCCGGGTGTTGGCCCTGTGTGCCTCGGTCGTATGCAGTCCTGATTGTGGCGCTCACCTGCACGGCGCCAAACACGCATACGACCCTCATTGGCACCAAGGCAGAAGCGACTCTCGTCGCTGAAGACGACACGTCTCCATTCGTCCCTCCATTCACGCCTGTCGCGACACCACTGTAGGCGGGCTGCACGATGTTGGGGCGTGAGCGGAAGACGGCCTAACGGTGTGCGGGACCGTAGCCCAGCTTCATGGAGACGGTTGCGAATGGTCCTCGCCGATACCCCAGGAGCAACAGTGTCCCTAATTTGCTGGGAAGTGGCGGTGCGGTCCCCTACGGCACTGCGTAGGATCCTACGTTCTTGGCGTGCATCCGTACGTCGCTGCGGTCCGGTCCCAGGTCGACAGGCACGTGCACCTTCCGCCGACCACTGGCGACAACATCGATGTACTGTGGAGACCTCAGGCCCCACGTGTTGAGCAATTCGGCGGTACGTCCACCCGGCCTCCCCCATGCCCACTATACACCCTCGCTCAAAGTCCGTCAACTGCACATACGGTTCACGTCCACGCTGTCGCGGCATGCTACCAGTGTTAAAGACTGCGATGGAGTTCCGTATGCCACGGCAAACTGGCTGACACTGACGGCGGCGGTGCACAAATGCTGCGCAGCTAGCGCCATTCGACGGCCAACACCGCGGTTCCTGGTGTGTCCGCTGTGCCGTGCGTGTGATCATTGCTTATACAGCCCTCTCGCAGTGTCCGGAGCAAGTATGGTATATCTGACACACCGGTGTCAATGTGTTCTTTTTTCCATTTCCAGGAGTGTATATTATTGATGACTTAAGTCTCTGTTATGTGTATCTGTTGCGTTAGCTAAACTTCTGAAAAAACGGTATTAACTTATGCACCAACCTAATACTAATGCTTTAATTTATTGGCCCTAACAGGGAACCCGAGTGTTGGGAATTGACATAATATTTGTCGTTTGAAGGATATGGTTGTGATAACAAACGGAAGTTTTAACACTTGGTTTATTACACAAGACACATGAACAATAATACAACAAAACACAATTATATGGACAAGAACTTTACAAAGCTGTACCCTACTGTGAGAACTACAGACTAACACTCTAAGTTGGCCAAGATACTAAAAGAAGTAGAGTTGCATAAAATCTCAGCTCTAATTCTGTGAAACAGATACAATAACTTGTCTATGACGATCACAATGACTGTTTGTCTGGAACTAACACACGACAAGTCTAAAGACCTGAGGAAGCACTGATAACTATGGGCGGGTGATAGCTATCATGTAACTGAACTACAATACTCACACCTGCCCTAATATGATGGAACTATTAGCGTTATCGTACTGGGAGCAGAGTGGAGACACAGTTACTCCATGACTTGAGAGCGCAGCTGCCAATTAGCCTCCGACATCTGTCCATCACTTTTGCCCCAGAACACCTCCAACATCTGAGTTTCTTTACCTTCCGTCACTGACTAGATACATCTCTCCATTTTTCTAGTACCCACCCAGCAGCCTGTTCCAGTCTTCCCGCCAACAAAATGCGACCAGCAGTCTTCTTAAAAGTTGCTACAGCCCGCCAATGGCGTAACTGTTTTTTTGGCAACATTTCATATCAGTAAAATGTCAACAACCCAATTAATCGAATTTCTCCCCTATTTTCTGTAAAGCTTCGATCTGAGTATTACGTCCTTGTGACATCAGTGCTAACACTCCAGCCGATGCTGATTCAGCCACAAGATAGCCTCGCAAAGGCTAAAAAGCTTTCTAAGAGACTAGTAGATTACTCTGCTCCAACATCCATCCATTAAGTAGGTTAGTGGCGTTTTATCAAGTTTTTAGGGAAACCAGGAGCTGTTTATCTACCTAAGTGCATCACTTAACAAGCTCCTAGTGGCTATCTTCCACTGACAGAGTTCCATCTTCTACAATAAACACTTTTTATCTCAGCCACCCTCAGACTGTCCTACAAATGAAGAACGGCCCACTAGTCTGCTCTCTCTGTAGTAACGCGACTCCCATCCTGTGGTAGGGTGGATCGCACATTACTTGCTATTGCTCCTTCCTCTGTTTCTGCGAAGGCCGATGCACCCCAGTCCCCCCGTGGCTTGTTCTGCTGGGACTTCTAACATATAGCCTGTGTCATATTCACAACACTCTTCTCCTCCAAAGCTAGCCCATAAAAGAAACAAACGCACTGAGAGCCATGTCAGACTACAAGCGCTTAGGAAGAGGAAGTGAAATCAGCTCATGAAATCTCTGTGATATGTGATAACACGACTCTCGTTAAACTACCTTTACTTCCCTCCATTCGTACAGTTAAAATGAACAAAAGTGAAGAAAGGCTAACTGGACTTGCCATGTTTCGCTTTTACATGGAATAGAAGGGAGAACCGATAGAGGTACTCAAGGTACCCTCTGCCACACACCGTCAGGTGGCTTGCGGAGAATGGATGTAGATGTAGATGTACCTGTGCGCTGACAATTTTTTATGTATTAAAAATGTTTCATTGCAAGCCAACGCTCCAAAAGACACACGGAACTTATGTATAATTATGTTGACAGAATAATATTACAAAATACAGCATTCTGCTCTAGACGAAATTGGCTTTGTTTACAGGTTACGTGTTCATATGATGAGCGTACAGAAATTTGGCGACAAGATCTTACCCTGCAGTTCATACCCAGTGAATGTATTTTGGATCCGAAGTTTGTGGAAATTTGGTAGCAACAGCTGTCATAGCAGAACTACGAGAAGCACTGCAAGAACAGCATGTTTATCTCCTGGAGCTCGTGTGTTAGCAGCAACAACGTCACTCGATGGTCAAGGCTACACCATCGTTACCTTTCGCTGCCTTCCGTCTGGCTTTTGGAAGCTTGATGCCTACCTCTGCCGTTCTGAATTGGAAGCTTGATGACTGCCTCTGCCGTTGAGAAATGGTTTGATTATAGAATATATGATAGGCAGTACAGTACGTTGCTCTCGCCTTCTAGCGTCGTGTGCATGAAGTGATGCAGAAACTACAACCACTTTCGGATCCTAGTGCTTTGTCTGTGAAGGGCCTGTGTCTTTCTTTCGGAAGTTCATTACACTACTTATAGAAATATTACTTTCAGTTAAGTACAAAAACGTCTTACTTGTGTGTTCATCTACAACAGCTGACATGTTTTTCGTAGACACCTTTAACAGTTTTTGCAGCATTGGCAGCCTAATTGCAGCGTCTCGCACACATGTGCAATTTCATAAGTCGGAACTTTAAAATTTTGTGTGCAAAGACATTGGCTCAAGATGTGATTGTGTGCCTCGTCCCCGACAGTGATGTCACATCAAAAGCTTTAGCTTCGTCTGAGCCTACTCTTAGTGAAGTGCTTTACATTGCTAAGACTTTCGATGTTGTTTCTGAAGCTCAGTGTGTCTTGACAAGAAACATTAAAGAGAGAAAAGTAAATAGTCGCCATCGTGAGTAGCATTCAGCTGGTGATTTCGACGCATTATCTTTTCTTTCTACATCTTTGTCTCACATAAGCTCATGAGCGTTCAGATCGCCGGCGACGTGTCCCCCTTCTCAACATCTAGAGACCTTTCTTGTACTTTTAAACTGGGTGTGTCAGAAGTGCTCTCCCTTCTTCACATTGCAGCGTACTTCATGCAAGTTGAAGACCCTCCTGTTCGGCCGTGACCGTGATACCCAGCATTCCAGAGACAGCAGCGGTCACTGTGCAGTGGACTGTTGGAACCGTGACAAGTGCAGCCTACGTGCAGCCGGCAGCAGTGTGACAACGAGCAACCCGCCTACTGCACGCTCAGCCGTAGCGCTGGGACAGTGCATGGGTCCATACTGTCACGGCTGTGAAACAGTCGACTCCACAGCTGCCGAGGAAGCATACATTGTATCTGATGCGTTCCAGTTAGTCCGTGAAAGCCCAGTTGTCTACAGGCACTACCCTATCGTTAAACAATGACTCATATCGTCAACTCGGCGCTCCTTCGTTGTGAAGGGCCTGTGTCTTTCTTCCAGAACATATTACATGTTACTGGCAGTTTAGTACAATAAAGGTCTTAGTTGTGTGCTCATCTACAACAGCTGGCATGTGTTTCGTAGACACCTTAAACAGTTTTTGTTTCAAGGTAGTGATAAGGTCTGAAACGGTGTCCTTTCTAACATTGATGGTCTCTGTTATTCTCACAAGGAGATTTACACATAATTTTACTGCTCAATTCTCTATGAAGCCTTCAGCAGGGTTAAAATGTTACGGAGCTTAACCATCATTCTTTGCGGTCACAGAGGCACTCTATGGCGACCTCGCACAGTTTCAGTAGCAAGGTATTATTTCCCAGTCTCAGTCAGTCAACGGGTGGCTGCTATGTTCCTCCTTCGAAAACCTTACGGTTATTCATGCATGTGTTTTGATTTCAAGTCCACTGTAAATGCTCCCATGGCCTAAGGGAGCCGGCACGGTAGTTCAGCGTGTTGGGTCAGAGGGTTATCCGCCTTCTGTAATAAAAAAAAAAAAAACAGAGTAAATGGATCACCGATGACTTGAATGGGTGTCATGAGAAGTCCACCCCAAACAAATGCAACCAACAATAACGAACAAAATGACATTAAACAAAAAAAATGAGGGTACGGCATTGTGGGCCGGGAGTCTCCCATTCGGCGAAGATCGGCCGCCGAGGGCAAGTACTTATTGCATTCGACGCCACATTGGGCAACTTGCGCGTCTAAGATGGGGGTGAAATGATGATGAAGGCAACACAACACCCAGTCCCTGAGCGGAGCAAATATCCTGCCCCAACCGGGAATCGAACCCAGGCCCCTTGGCGTGGCATTCCGCCGCGCTGACCACTCAGCTAACGGGGGCGAACGACATTAAACAAAAAAGGGGGAATTAGTAATTAAAATTTCATCGGTCCCGAGTTCGAAACCCGCCACCGCTCAAATTTTGACAAATAAATAATAAACATTGGCGGCAGAAGACTTTCGGCATAAGAAGTCACCCTCATTCTGCCAACGGCCTTGTCAAAGAGGGCAGAAGAGCAGACTGAGGTTCAGGGCACTCTCTTGTCCTTGGGATACGAAATTGCCACTAAAGGCGAGGATGCAGAAGGCAATGGAAACTACTGCATTAAAGACACACAACGTGCATCCACAGAACATGTGGCCTGTAACTGAAAACGTGTCATGATGAACTCTCCACTGGCAAGAGATTCCAAAATAGTCCCCTACTCAGATCTACGGGAGGAGACTGATTATGAGAAAGAGGTTGAATAACCAACGAAAGGATAACATTCTCGGAGTCGGGGCGCGGAATGTTAAAAGCTTGAAGAAATGCAAAGACTCAGTTTAGATGTAATAGGGGTCAGTGAAGTAAAAATGGAAAAGACAAGGACTTTTGTTCAGATGAGTATAGGATATTATCAGCAGCAGAAAATGGTGTACGGGGAGTAGGATTCCTTATGAATAGGAAGGTAGGGCAGACAGTGTGTTACTGTGAACAGTTCAGTGATAGGGTTGTTCTTATCAGAATCGACAGCAAGCCAACAACGACAACCACAGTTCAGGTATACATGACGACGGCACTAGCTGAAGATGAAGAAATAGAGAAAACTATATGAGGATATTGAAAGGCTAATACAGTACGTAAAGGAAGATGAAAATCTAATAGTCATGGAAGACTGAAGTGCAGTTGTAAGGGAAGGAGTAGAAGAAAAGGTTAGAGGAGAATATGAGCTTGGGACAAGAAACGACAGAGTAGAAAGCCTAATTCAGTTCTGTAATAAATTTCAGCGGGTAGTAGCGAATACTCTGTTCAAGAATCACGAAAGGAGAAAGCATACTTGGAAAAGGCCGGGAGATACGGGAAGAGTTCAGTTAGATTACATCATGGACAGACAGAGATTTCGAAATCTGATACTGGATTGTAAGACTTACCCAGGATCAGATACAGACTCAGATAAAAATGTGGTAGTGATGAAAAATAGGCTGAAGTTTAAGAGATTATTCAGGGATAATCAATACACAAAGAAGTGGCATACAGAAGTATTAAGGAATGACGCGATATGCTTGAAGTTTTCTAAGGCTGTAGATAGAGCAGTAAAGAATAGCTCAGTACGCAGTATAGTTGAAGAGAAATGGACATCTCTAAAAAGGACAATCACAGAGGTTGGGAATGAAAACATAGGTACAAAGAAGGCAACTGTGAACAGATCGTGGCTAACAGAAGAAGTACTTCAGTTGATCGATGAAAGAATGTTCAAGGAAATTTAGTAATTCAGAAATACAAGTCTCTGAGGAATGAAATATACCGGAAGTGCAGGGAAACTAAGACAAAATAGCTGCACGAAAAATGGGAAAAAATCGAAAAAAGAAATGATCTTCGGAAGGACTGACCCAGCATACAGGAATAAAAGCAAGGCTGGTAACATTAGGAGTGCAAAGAGAATTCCATTGTTAAATGCGGAGGAGAGAGCGGATAGGTGTTAAAGAGTTTGAAGGCATCTATGAGGGGGAAGATTTCTCTGATGTGATATAACAAGAAACAGGAGCCGATTTAGAAGAGATAGGGGATCCGTTGTTAGAATCAGAATTTCATAGAGCTTTGGAGACTTATGATCAAATTAGGCAGAAGGGATATATAACGTTCCGTTAGAATTTCTCAAATCATTGGGAGAAGTGGCAACAAAACGACTATTCATGTTGGTGTGCAGAATGTATGAGTCTGGCGATATTCCATCTGACTTTCGAAAAAATACTGTTCACACAATTCTGAAGCCTGCAAGAGCTGGCAAGTGCAAGAATTATTGTGCAATCAGCTTAACAGCTCATGCATCAAAGTTGCTGACAAGAATAATACACAGAAGAATGGAAAATTAAAATGAGGGTCAGTTAGATAACGATCAGTTTGGCTTCAGTAAGGGTAAAGGCACCAGAGAGGCAATTCTGATGATGCAATTTGTAATGGAAGCAAGACTAAAGAAAAATCAAGACATAATTCACAGGATTTGTGGACCTGGAAAGAGTATTTGACAATATAAAATGGTGCAAGATGTTCGAAATTCTGAGAAAAATAGGAGGAAGCTATAAGGAGAGACAAGTAATACACAATTTGTGCATGAACCAGAACAGAATAGTAAGAGTGGAGGATCAAGAACGAAGTGCTGTGATTAAAAAGAGTGTAAGACGGAGATGTAGTTTTCGCCCTTAAAGTTCAATCTTTACATCGAAGAAGCAACGAGGGAAATAAAAGAAAGGTTAAAGTTCAAGGTGAAAGTCTGTCAATGATACGATTAGCTGATAACATTGTTTTCCTGAGTGAAAGTGAAGAAGAATGCCGGCCGGTGTGGCCGAGCGGTTCTAGGCGCTACAGTCTGGAACCGCGCCACCGCTACGGTCACAGGTTCGAATCCTGCCTGGGGCATGGATGTGTGTGATGTCCTTAGGTTAGCTAGGTTTAAGTAATTCTAAGTTCTAGGGGACTGATGACCTCAGGAGTTAAGTCCCATAGTGCTCAGAGTCATTTGAACCATTCTGAAGAAGAATTACATGATCTGCTAAAGGGAATGAACAGGGTAATGAGTACAGAATATGGATTGAGAGTAAACTGAAGAAAGGCGAAAGTAATGAGAAGTAGCAGAACTGAAAACAGCTAGAAAATTAACAGCAGAATTTATGGTCACAAAGTAGATGAAGTTTCGGACTTCTGCTACCTAGGCAGAAAAATAATCGGTGATGGGTGGAGCAATGGGGACATCAAACGCAGACTAGCACAGGCAAAAAGGGCATTCCTGGAAAGAGAATTCTACTACTATCGAGTATAGACCTTAATATGAGGAAAAAATTTCTGAGACTGTACGTTTGGAGCACAGTACTGTATGGTAGTAAAACATGGACCGTGGCAAAACCGAAACAGAAGACACCCTAAGCATTTGAGATGTGGTGCAAGCGACGAATGTTGAAAATTAGGTGGACTGATAAGGTAAGGAATGAGGAGGTTCTGCTCAGAATCGGAGTAGAAAGGAATATGTGGAAAACATTGACATGGAGAGGGGACTGGATGATAGGACATCTGCTAAGACGTCAAGGAATGACGTCCTTGCTACGACAGGGAGCTGTAGAGGAAGGCAGAGATTGCAATACACCCTGCAAATTATTGAGGTCGTAGGTTGCCAGTGCTCCTCTGAGATGAGGAAGTTAGTACAGGAGATGAATTAGTGACGAGCCGCATCAAACCAGTCAGAAGACTGATGACTCAAAATAATGAGGGGGGGGGGGGGGGTTGAAAATTCCTTTAGGGCAAACAACAGTCTATTCTCTGTGTAAAAGAATTTATTATATGAATCTGGAAGTGGTTATCTTAGGAAAATCCCATACAAACTACGAAGATTCCACAGAAAAATAAAGAAAAAGAAAACTTCGATTATGGTGATTAGCTACTTCATACCGAAAATCTATTAAAAGTATTTCAATTGACATTGCTATCAAAACCAAAACTGTATGTTGTGACAATATAAACTACCGTATCTGGGCAGTAATTCCTATCTGCTGGGTCAGTTCCTCAAATTTAAACCTTAAGATCACACGTGGATTACGTGGCTGACATAAATGCCAGGAAATTCAAATAACTAATCCAGTCTAATGCACACCTGGAGCAAAAGCACACTGATCACATCAACATTTAACTCCTGAGCAATGCCTTGTTTACCTTTTGCAGAATCTTGTAGACGGTCGTCTCGTGCAAATCCAAGGGATGAGTCCGGTGTCCACTAACTGGCCTCCCTTATTTTTTTTCCTGATAATTACATTTGGCATACAGTTAGAGAGCCGACTGGTGAAGCTGCTGTGATATCTTCACCAGGGACCACCTTTACTGACACATCGCTAGCGGGCCAGGAGAAAGCCAGCCGGACCCAATGAGGCGAGCGCCCAAGAAGCGGACACTACAGCCATTCTGCAACCACACAGGGAGTAGGGTAGAGGACGCCCTCACTTCGCTTGAGAATGGACACGTTGCGAAGAGCCTGTTGGGCAATGAGAAGCGTACTGAAAACAGATAGACTTCTGTAAGCATTACGATGGAGCATCAAGAATGCAGACGCAAAAGCATGAGAATTTTTATGGCTTGGCAGGAGTCATTTTACGTACCTTAAAAAGCAAGGACACGTCGACAACTCCAGCACCTCACAAGCACTAGGAGGAGCGTGCACATACCGTGAAGAATTGGCAGAGAGAGGCTTGTGAAAGAAGTCGCCCTTCTTAAAAAGACGTTTTCTGGACAGTAAGGACGTTCCTTGTAAGTTAAGGACGCCAGTAGACTCAGAGGCGAAGACCCAACATGAGTCTGTTCAGGTCCCAAGAAGAGATAGCGGTTACAAAGAATTCTTGTCTGGCTACTTTCACAACAACTTCGGAATACAGTCCACACAAGACAGGAAATTTCCAGCCTGCACGAAGAGGCGTGGCCATGAAACGGAAACAGAGGCCCCCAATGGAAGGAGAAAACGAGGTGCAAGATGGAAGAGGAATGACGAGGCAGTCGGTGAGTCAGCACGGAAGCGAGAGGACATACGGTTCTTCCATCCATCGCCAACACCCGCCTTCGACATCATGATCTCAGCTTCGGCCACGCAACTGACAACAGGTAGACAACGCAGAGATCGTACCTGGGCTTCGCCGCGAAGTCACCGACAGCATTACATGACAAATGATCACCAATAACAGTGAAATGATTCTTCCGCCCGTTTCTTACTCTTATTAGCTGAGTCGTGTTCATACACAGTCAAATCGGCCATCAGATTTGTAATTTTGTTATGTTTTGTGTAAACACTACCGGAATAAATAAATTTCTTGTATGTTTTAATCATCTAAGAAATCTGTTCCATTCATACTTCAGTCTGTTAACCTCATAACGTTTTGTGTTTGATGTCATTTAATTTTTGATGCACGTAATTGTTGACTCTGAGTGTGGGGTGATTTCATTGATAATTACCATGCTGTGTAATGTTAAAAACAATTTCTCAAGTTCATTACAGTATGTATTAAACCTTCGATAACCATAGACTCGAGCTTTTCGAATCAGTTAACGTTAAAAAGGTAGTCATGAGGCTAATAAGATATTATTGACATCAGATCATGCAGGAAATGTACAGAAAGATAGGAACAATTTATTAATCTCGCATTCCCTGTCGGCACAGAATTTTAATCTGGCAGGAAGTTTGAAATCAGTCCACACTCTCCTGCAGAGTGAAAATTCTTTCTGGAAACAGTCACCTAAGCTGTAGCTAAGCCATTTCTCCGCAGTATCCGTTTCTCCTAGTCACGCAAAGTATCCAGGAGTACTGTGAAATTTGACGTAATGGCGGAAGTAAAGCTGTGCCTCGCTGGTTCAGATGGTAGTGCGCTAGCTCATGAAAAGTAAGGGTCCTACATTCGAGTTCAGTTCTGGCGTACAGTTTTTATCTTCCATGAAATTTCAACAGGGCCAAGTTCGCGTTTTCAACACACGATGCAAGTTACACATCTACCGCAGGTCCTCTCCACATCTGCTTAGTAAAAATCATTTACAAGCTTCTACCTTTCTATTACTCTTTACTCAGACTCAAGGCCCACTTAACTCTCTGATGAATTTCCCTACAATCACGGAGCTGTCCTAACACTCAGTCTGTTATTGTGTATCCTCGACTGCTCAGCAAACATTAACTATGTGTTGTGTTCAGATGGAGCTAGGATTTCTCCCTAGACCTTTAAGTTACAGTTAGTCAGTGGATGTCCACGTCCTGCACTAGCACATTTGCTGTGATTCCCACACAGGGAGAGTCTTTCTTATTACAGTCGCAGACTGTCGAGGCATGTAACACTATTCGCAGTGTCGTAGCCTACTGTGGAATGTCCTTCAGATATGCATGCACGCAGAATTAAGAATCATGTGAGGTTATGGTTGAGCTTTAAAGACATTCTTTTAATGCTGTTAAGACCTGAGCGTGGTGACTTTTGTAGCTAACAGATAGTTCCCCATCATGTCACGTGAATAATTAAGAAGAAGTTGCGTACTGGATAATTATTTGAGACATCTGAATTTAAACAGTGATGGCCTCATCACACTCGAAACATGGGTGCCACACCTCACAAAGGTATAGTGAGAAGGGTTTCATCCAGTTATGGAATGAAACAAAAGGTCACAATAAATTTCTGTTTATTGTTAAAACGTATGAACTTGACTGCAAACATTGAACATATAATACAAGCAATTATTAAGTGCACAGTGATTCGAATGGTTTATTAAACATACAAGATAATACCATGGCACAGCTGGGTGGAATTGGAAAGGGTATTATAGTAATGACGCACAAATATCTGTGCCCACGTAAACCGCAGACTATTGTAGAATTAGGTAACAGATTAAAGCAGTGGTCGTCAAACTGCTCCCTGCGGGCAGCATGCGGCCTCAATTGGGTATTCGTTCGACCAGCGATACTCAGCGTTAGTTATTAACAATATGCATCTAGCAAATAGCAGTCGAATCCAGAATCGTCAACTAACGTTAAGAGCTTCTTAAGAGTGTATTTTTCCTGCTCAGTAACAAACCGAAGAACTTACAGATAAAATGATACTTGAAGATGTGTTTAATTTTACTTCAAGTTAGTGTTTTCGGCCGTGAGCTAAGTACAACTGGCCGCTTACCTCAGGGCAGACGGATTAGCAGCTTGGAAACTGTGGGATTAGAGGATGTGAGAGCGGGAATGTTTTGTCGTTTGTTTCAAGTGCGGATAATTCACGGATGTGCGCGCCTCGCACGGATTGACGGCTATGGTATAAATTTTGACACGGAAGTAAGATGGATTCGTGAATGCGCATTGCAGAGACATTCATTTTCCAATGCAGTACTTGTTTTTAGCAAAGAACGTTCAATTAACTAAGGTTGTTGCAAAGAAAGCCAATGAGCAGAAGAAAAACTACATTAGAAACAATCAGCAGACATTTGTGATCGTAACTCATTTTGCATAATGCGTATAATCATAGGTACAGTTATTGTTATTGTTGCGACCTATGGATGCGAAACATGAACACTGAGCACTGATGAGCAGCAGCTCAGTAAGTTTCAAAGCAGGGTTCTGCGAAAGATGTATGGGGCAGTTAAGAACAACCATAATTTCTGGAGATCTAGTACGAACACTGAGCTGGATCGCCTTATACAAGGAGCTGACTTTGTAATAAAAATAAAATGTAGGAGAATAGCCTGGGTTGGGCATCTTTTTAGGTTCGATGCTGGAAGAGCAACTAACGAGATTTTTAGATGGAGGCCAACAGGAAGTAGATAGAGACTAAAGCAAATAAAGTGGTGCTTAGATGAAGCAGAAGAAGCCAAAAAATATCTCAAAGTCAAGGATGGTGGAGAACACCTGAGAACATAGAATGGAGAAAACGTGAAGAGACTAAAATATACGCATGATTGTATGGTTATGTGAAGAAGAAGATGATGATGATGAAGATGAAAATGAAGACAATTATTGTTACTGGTCAGAATCATACGCTGACACAGACAACATAATAATACTTCGTCAGGTTATTACTATAACGCATCTTTTGGGTTGCTGAGGGTGGCAGCAACCTGAAACAGAACAGACGACACGAAGTGTTCCGAATAGTGCCGACTTTTAACGATCAGTACTTTGTAGCTGTTGAACAACTCATCGCGTCCTTACTGTGGCTAGTCCATTGGAAGCACATGACATAAAAATTTACGTAATTTACTAATTAATAATAAGATGAGCACAGACGCATCCTGACGTGCTGCTGCACGATATCAGTATGGATTCCTAAACAAAAAAGTTTGGCAATCACGGTATTAAAGAAAAGACTCAGAGAAGTTCCCTTGCCGAAGGGGATGTTGAATTTAATAGTTGGTTGCACGTTTCGGCCAATGATGGTAGTTGCACATACACATTTCGGGGCCTCTTACCCACTACTCACGATCCAAACAGATTCCTGTCGCTTTGAATGTGTCGTCTTTTCCAATTCCCTTCTCGATTCCTATATTTTTAGACAGCATCCTTTTAACTGCTTCTCTCAATGCTGAGATCGACCTCCTGGTCCATCGTGTGACCATGACCAGGTCACCGAGCACCATGCCAAATAGAGCCTTTTGTGCGGCGCATGCCTGCCAGGGACTTTGCCTTAAAGTGAAAAACAGTTTTGTACGGTGTTTGTTGTTTTATCCCTCTGGCCTTCACGTTCTAATAGGCAGACAGTTAACTCAGCACATAGAAAAATTACACTTAGTATTCACCACTGTACAAGTACGAAATGAATAATTACTTATTAAATTCACGATCATTGGCGTGTGTTTAAATAAAACTTTCATACATTGCCTGTAATCTGAATTGGTTTGGTATTGTAATATGACTAGTAGAGAATTAATTATATTACAGAGCAATTTTGGGAAAAACTGTTCCATTACTGTGTGTTCGGTGGCAGCACATAAGATTTTTATGTTGCTGTTGGTTTCTTTCATATGGAATTTGGGCACAGGCTTTGCAATAAATGAACTAGAGTTGAATGTTTGTCGCTGCAGCGACAGTTTAAGATTTATTAAAAGAAATGGTGAAAATGCAGGCGGATAAAAGAGGACTGATTAAGCCGTTGGATATATTGAGAGAGAATAGGAGGGATCAGCCGTCATTCAGTATGTTGGTTAACACCCAAGAGATTAGGACTGCTACTACAGTCTCTTCACGTACGTGAGAATGTGAGCGCTATAGGGAAATTGTTAACAGCAGCAAAGCTGTAATGTTGGTCAGAGGAACAGCTTTTGCATATGGCTGAACACCACATTTCCGGGAATACCAAGGCATATGAAATGTATGTATTTCAAGGAGTTAAGGAATGTGTGAACATTTGAAATATGTGGGTGAGCTTTATGCAGTGATATAGAAGAAAAAATAGCTGTAGATATTATATGAACAGTTGGACAACGCGTTGTAACAGCTGGTACAGTCGACTGACGATTTACTGGAGAGAATTATGGAACTAAATATCAAACCATATGAATTAACAGAGACGGAATCGAAAAGGTCCTTCTACAAGAGATAGGAGGGGGTTCCCACCCGATGTGTCAAGGAATGTACAAACAGAGTTCATTATCAATTTAATTGAAGACTCAGTGACTGCAACAGCATTGGAATAAATTGTGGAGGTGACCCAAGTTCTCGATACAAAGGGAATTTTCACCATATTAGTTTTATGTTACAGGTATGAGCGCAGGGGCTATTGCGGTGAAGTTCTGTGAGAACTTAGTACAAGCCATGGTGAGTGGGACGGCATTAGAAGGGGTAAGCATAGTGACCTGGTAACTTTCACCATTTAAGTTCGATGTTATGTATGTCGGCGAACTGGCAACATACAGAGGGCATGCCATGAAACACTATGTACAACATCCAAGTGTATAGAGCTTTCGGAACGCGACTGGTAACAAAAGTCTAACATGGGGCGTCATAGGCAGGCATAGGTAACACTTTGCTAAACAACAGTCTGATCCCCAGCGTCACTGCAAGGCGCTCCCAGTTAATACAAGTACAGACAAAATTTTGCATAGTGGCATTTTGCTTAGATATATCAGTGGATGGAAAGGAGCATAAGCATTTGTTGGACATGGGTTCGCAGGAGTCCGTGAAAATGGATTTGGTCCACCGAAACGTATGTTAAGTGGAGTGGGTGGAAATGAGGTGTGTTCGTTGGGTTCAGTGGTGTCGAGTTTTCAGGTTGGGGTAAAAAATTTTCGGGTTTGTATGGAAGTTCTGCCTCATATAGGCAATGGTTATTGTAAAATCATAGGGTCAGATATCTCGCTTGAATATCACCGTGGAATTGATATTGACTAGCACGTGGTAGAACTCTAAACGATATCGTTCTACCTTGGGGAAATTTCTGGCAGTGCCGTATTGCTGCAAGGCTCATTTCTGCCCCAAGTGGAACCACATGGATTGCGCGCATGACATTAAGGATCTATGTGCACGTTCATGAACCACGATGAACGTGAGAACTACTGTGGGTGAGCGTAGGAACAAACTTGTCAGTAAACGTTTTGTATGTAGTGCAGCCGCTAAAGGGAAATGAGGAATTAGCTAAAGTGTTCCACACAAGTGTTGTACGAACAAGGAGAGTCAGATGGTGAGCAGGTAGTTGAAGCGTGGTGGCGTTGTACTATCTTTGGATCCTCTGACTGGCGATCCTATACGAGGTGCGAGTGCCACAATGATTTGCGCATTTTATCGCTGTTTGCGAGTGAGGAAAAGGCGGGACTGGTGCCGCTGTTGGTGAGTTGGTGTTGGTACGACGAAGCGGCAGATACGAAATGAGGGTCTAGTCTGCTGACATGGTGGCCGTTCGGGCCTCTTGCTGTATTCGGAGCCGTATTCCCGACAGCATCGACTGTGGCTGATTTCTGGGTTTTGGAGAGGAAGTGCGTTAGAAATTTGCCTTCTGGAATGTTCTCGCCGTGTGCAGTTTGGATATTGGCGGCCGGAATAGTGCTTTGAATGACGGCGTATCGAGTTCCCTCGGTGAACCTCACCAGTTGGGTTTGAAAGATGAGGTTTTCTTGAAATTACTGTACCCTATTTCAAGCCGCGACTGTAACTTTGTTGATTTACTTAGTGGTTTCCATTTATGTTTGTATAAAACGTTTTATAAGGACAGTTGATCTATTAGAACCTCCCAGTTAGTCTCGGGTTACATGAGCCAGTGACTAAAGTGGTAAATTTATCTTTGACCAATTCTGCCCCTATTCTGCCCGCGGTACTTGATATGCACTGGTGTTTCCATTTGTTTTTCCTTAGCTTTAAGTCCTTCCTAATCTGTTGTAAGTTTTGAAGAACGTTGAATCAAATTTTGATGTTTTAAATTGATGTTCTTTTAAGTTCCTTTTAGATGATTTTAAATCTTGAGGGTCTGCAACCTCAATCGTATCGGTAAATGTTAAGCCTAAAGTCAGCTACGCAGGTAATATATTATTCTGTAATTCCAAAAGAGCACTCGATGTGTGTTGATGAATCTACTATTCGTTATCACATGTGTCTTATCCTTTTATATTAGCAGATTTAATACAAAAATTGAAATTGCTGCTCATAATTGAAAGATTTAAGCCTTATTCACTTTGCTTAGCTTAATTTCTTAGCGAACGTTACGTTACTTTAAGGGCTTTATTAAGTCTTCAAAGACCTAAAAACCTTATTGCCGGACCTCTTGACTTTAGTGTGATTATGTATATGCTATTTGGTGACACCCTTGGCTTCTGATCCGTGATATTGTAATTGATTTGGGAATTGCTCTGTACATGTACCCGGACGACGTCCCCAGTGGCCGTTACCTCTCGTTAGAGTTTTGATTCCAGCTGTAGCTGCAGAACAAGTTAAGTTTTCCGGATATTCTATTTGATGGGTGGTTTTAAGTACGAGGGCAGTTCAATAAGTAATGCAACACATTTTTTTTCTCGGCCAATTTTGGTTGAAAAAACCGGAAATTTCTTGTGGAATATTTTCAAACATTCCCGCTTCGTCTCGTATAGTTTCATTGACTTCCGACAGGTGGCAGCGCTGTACGGAGCTGTTAAAATGGCGTCTGTAACGGATGTGCGTTGCAAACAACGGGCAGTGATCGAGTTTCTTTTGGCGGAAAACCAGGGCATCTCAGATATTCATAGGCGCTTGCAGAATGTCTACGGTGATCTGGCAGTGGACAAAAGCACGGTGAGTCGTTGGGCAAAGCGTGTGTCATCATCGCCGCAAGGTCAAGCAAGACTGTCTGATTCCCGCGTGCGGGCCGGCCGTGCACAGCTGTGACTGCTGCAATGGCGGAGCGTGCGAACACACTCTTTCGAGATGATCGACGGATCACCATCAAACAATTCAGTACTCAACTTGACATCTCTGTTGGTAGTGCTGTCACAATTGTTCACCAGTTGGGATATTCAAAGGTTTGTTCCCGCTGGGTCCCTCGTTGTCTAACTGAACACCATAAAGAGCAAAGGAGAACCATCTGTGCGGAATTGCTTGCTCGTCATGTGGCTGAGGGTGACAATTTCTTGTCAAAGATTGTTACAGGCGATGAAACATGGGTTAATCACTTCGAACCTGAAACAAAACGGCAATCAATGGAGTGGCGCCACACCCACTCCACTACCAAGAAAAAGTTTAAAGCCATACCCTCAGCCGGTAAAGTCATGGTTACAGTCTTCTGGGACGCTGAAGGGGTCATTCTGTTCGATGTCCTTCCCCATGGTCAAACGATCAACTCTGAAGTGTATTGTGCTACTCTTCAGAAATTGAAGAAACGACTTCAGCGTGTTCGTAGGCACAAAAATCTGAACGAACTTCTCCTTCTTCATGACAACGCAAGACCTCACACAAGTCTTCGCACCCGAGAGGAGCTCACAAAACTTCAGTGGCCTGTTCTTCCTCATGCACCCTACAGCCCCGATCTCGCACCGTCGGATTTCCATATGTTTGGCCCAATGAAGGACGCAATCCGTGGGAGGCACTACGCGGATGATGAAGAAGTTATTGATGCAGTACGACGTTGGCTCCGACATCGACCAGTGGAATGGTACCGTGCAGGCATACAGGCCCTCATTTCAAGGTGGCGTAAGGCCGTAGCATTGAATGGGGATTACGTTGAAAAATAGTGTTGTGTAGCTAAAAGATTGGGGAATAACCTGGTGTATTTCAATGCTGAATAAAACAACCCCTGTTTCAGAAAAAAAAGTGTTGCATTACTTATTGAACTGCCCTCGTAATTGCCTTTTCGAGCTTACCCTGTCTTCTGATCTAACGGAATGAAGCTAAGAATCCGTTTTCTGTATTTGAGTTTATGAACATTTACTGTACTTAAGTTTTTGAACTGTTAAATTCCATTTGCAGTTCATTAGTCTTGATAGTCAGCTGGGCCTAGTTTCTTTGTGTACTTCTTGCAACTCATTACCAGACATAAAGTTCAAAATTTGCCCTCTTTCTCGGAGGATTGATTCTTGTTCTTGGTTGTTCTGTAATTTTATTTAGGAACCTTTTTTTAATTCCATACTTGTAGGGGTTTCATTTAACGGCCTTACGGTCTTATAAAATTTTGGGTGACTTTAACTTGTGTGCTGAGTTTGTAGAGGATGTAAGAGTGGCATCGGCCTACTTATTGTAACAAACAGTATTTATTTCAATTATTGTTTCTTCGTTTTAAATATGCTCCTGTAAGTGAATCTTGTTGTTTAAATTGATCTTAATAACTGCTTATGTAAGAAAAACTTGTCGTTCATTATTATAAATTAGGTGCAAGAGAAGATTGTGGTTTTAATTATCATTCTGATTCCTGGCATATTCTGAAATAAATTTTGTGATTTCTGGGTTCGCCCTTCCATGTCTCGTATCCATTGTCCATCCTATGTTTGGATATTCAGTAGTGCTTGTCAGGTTAAATAGTTTGGTACCACGGATGTGAAATTATCCGAGGAGTTGATGGTCACTAATTCGATCATCAAAAAAAATAACATGGATAGAGCGAATTCAGAACTTAAGCCGAAGGACGCTGCATTACGAGAGAATGTGGCATACTTGGAAGGAGCAAAGTGGATATCAGTGAGTAGTAGTTATTAGAGTACCAGAAACTAATCCTAGTGGGTCCATGCCAGCGATCGTGTTGACACTGCATAGAATACCAACTGGGAATGAACTGTCTGTTTATCACAAACTGTACTGTACAACGCATCACAGCCATTACACAACAACCAGAGATGGAAAAATTTGTTAACCAACAAATACGAGATGGTGTTAGGTGCCAGTAGTGATTATTGAGGAGTATCGTGTTTATGGGATGAAGGAGGATCGCTTTTATCCTGTCAGTACCACAACAAACATATGGTTACAGACCTTATCCAGTCGCTACTGTACTGGAAACTTTAGATAATCTGGGCCACATAAATGTTTTCCTGCCGTGGATTTTTGGAGTGGTTATCACCAGTTAGAGGTAGTACCAGAGAATTCCCAAAGACAGCATTTATGGCCATGTCTGGACATTATCGGTATTGGTGTATACTGCTTGGACTGAGAAACGCCCCAGACACATTTCAGCGCCTTTTAAATGGTGTATTGCAGGGATTTAGACTTAGGAAATGCATGATGTTTCTAAATGACACAATTGCCCTTGTGAAAAACATGGAAGAGCGTGTATCTCGGTTAAGAGAAGTGTTTAAGAGGTTGCATGAGGTGCTCCTATAATTCAGTTTAGAATAGTGTCGTTTCACATTGTGAAGGAGTCCAATTGGATTGCAGGCCCTACGGAAAAAGAGTTGTCATTCTTGCGTTTCACGAATAATTACGGAAAGTTTATGTTCAAAATTGTGCAAATATAACAGCTGCTCGCCTGCATATTGAAGAAAGGAGTGAAGTTACTCTGGTCAGCAAAGTGAAAAGAAATTTTTGCTGCTATGTGACGCAAGCAGTCATGCAACTGAGCGGGCATTAGGTCGAGAAATGGACAGGACAAGACATCCAATTACCTGTTGCATCATGAGCAAAAAAGAGACATGTTGAGTCTGATGATACTCTAAGTGATCATAAATATCTCGCAGGCATACGTTCCATCAGATGCTGGAAGGTTTCTTGGGGAATGGCAGTCCATTCTTCACGCAGTGCTGCACTGAGGAGAGGTATCGATGTCGGTCGGTGAGGCCTGGCACGAAGTCGGCATTCCAAAACATCCCAAAGGTGTTCTATAGGATTCAGGTCAGGACTCCGTGCAGTCCAGTCCCTTAGATGGATGTTATTGTCGTGTAACCACCGCCAAAGGCCGTGCACTATGTACAGGTGCTCGATCGTGTTGAAAGATGAAATCGCCATCCCAGAATTGCTCTTCAACGGTGGGTAGCAAAAAGGTGCTTTAACCATCAATGTAGGCCTGTGCTGTGATAGTGCCACGCAAAACAACAAGGGGTGATAAACAAGACCACACAGTAACACCACGCCTCAGAAGTTTACTGATTTTACTGTTGGCACTACACATGCTGGCAGATGACGTTTACCGATCATTGGCCATACCCACACGCTGCCATTAGATCACCACATTGTGCAACGTGATTCGTCACTCCACTTATCGTTTTCTGACTGTTCAAACTTCGAATGCTTATGCTCTTTACACCAAGAAAGGCGGCTTTTGGCATTTACCGGCTTGATTTGTGGCTTATGAACAGCCACTCGATCATGAAAGCCATGTTTTCTCACCTGCCGCCTAGCTGTCATAGTACTTGCAGTGGATTCTGATGTAGTTTGGAATTCCTGTGTGATGGTCTGAATAGATGTCTGCCTATTACACATTACGACCCTCTTCAACTGTCATCGGTCTCTCTTAGTCAACAGACGAGGTCGGCCTGTACGCTTTTGTGCTGTACCTTCACGTTTCCACTTCACTATCATATCGGAAACAGTGGATCTAGCGACGTTTAGGAGTGTAGAAATCTCGCGTACAGACGTATTACGCAAGAGACTCCCTATCGCCACGTTCAAAGTCCGTGAGTCCCGCGGGGCGCTCCATTCTGCTCTCACACGATATCTACTGAGGTCGCTGATATAGAGTACCTGGCAGTAGACGGCAGCACAACGCACTTAATGTTAAAAACGTATGTTTTTGGGGGTGACCGGATACTTTTGATCACATAGTGTATTTTAGACGTCAATTGTATTGAAAAATATTCTTGTAATAGGTTTTGCAGCTTTTAAATGACTAGTAGGTTTAACAGACCCTTCAAGCAGGTGAATGTGCTGGCTACTACAACTCAGTGAATTTGATTTTAAGGTGATTCATCAAGTTGGAAAGATACACACAGCAAACTCAATGCCCCCACTACTCAGGATATCATCACTACACTCCGCACGAAACGCAACACCGCTCCCGGTCATGATCGTGTTACCTATCGCCACCTCCGTGAAGCTCCCGCCTTCTTCCTCTCCACCTTGGCCAGGCTATTTAATGTGGTCTTGTCCATCCCCTACGATCCCGACCTGTGGAAAACCTCCCGTATCCTGATGTTTCTTAAACCCGACAAACAGCAGTCCGCTGTCTCCTCCTACCATCCCATCAGCCTTACCTTGGCCTTCAGTAAGGTTCTAGAATCCATCCTTACCCGATGCATCCGGCAGCATCTCCACCAGCACTGCCTCCTTCTCACTACCGAGTGTGGCTTCCGACCATCCTTCTCTGCCGACGACCTTCTCCTTCACCTCACTCATCTCCTCTCTGAACAGCTCAACTCCCATCGATCTGTCATCTTCCTCGCCCTCGACCATGAGCGTGCTTACGACCGTGTATGGGATTCCGGTCTCCTCTTCAAGCTCCAAACCTTCGCCCTTCCTATCAACTACGTCCGTGTGATCGGGTCCTTTCTTTCCCAATATCTGTCCTACGTCACCATCCATAACACAGATTTCGTACACCTTCTACCCCTCCCCCGATGTGCCCCAAGATTCTGTCCTCTCCCCTCTTCTCTACCTTCTGTATACAGCGGACATGCCGCCGCCTTCACCTACGCCCCCCCCATCCACCTTCTCCACTACGCCGATGACACCACCTTCCTTGCACTCGCCCCCACCCTGCAACGCTCCCAACACCTTCTCCAATCCCATCTTGAGCAGTTCACCACTTGGTGCAACCAGTAGTTGCTCAAGGTCAATCCTTCTAAGACTCAAGGGATGATTGTAGGCAAAACCACTCTTTCCTTCCGTCTCTTCGATTTCTATATCAGAATTTATGGCCGTTCTATCACCCTCACCCCTACCCTCAAGTACCTTGGCGTCACCCTTGAACGTCGCCTCTCCTGGACCCCCCCATCTCCAGACAATCCAAGCCAAGGCATGCTCCCGACTCCGTCTCCTCAAGCTCGTTTGTGGCTGCACATGGGGTCTGGATCTCTCCACCACTCTCCACACCTATAAATCGCTCATCCGATCTATCCTCTGCGACACCCACCCTGTCTGGAACTCCACCCCTCCTACCTTTTACAAATCCCTTCAAATCCTAGGATGCCATGCTCTCCTCCTCACCTATCACATCCGTTCTCCCCTTCCCCACGTGGATCCTGTATGACCTTATTCCATTCCCGCACGTCCTCCTTTTTCTCAAACAGATACGGATCCTCTACACTTCCTGTAAACTTGATCCCCATCACCCACTTGTCTCTCCCATTTAGTCCCACCCCGTCTGCCACCGCACCTGTATTCCCAAGTCCCACCTACTCCCCATCTCTCCACTCTCCATACCCTTGTCCGAGGTGGCTTCCACCAACTCCCCCTCCCTGATGATGCCCTCATCCCCTCCATCTACCCATCCTAACAACTTTGATCCTCCCCTTCCACACCCTGTGTTTTTTTTCCTTAGGGCACCCTCCATCCCTCCTCCCTTCCTCCCCCTCCTCTCCCTGGGTTTCCTCTACCCCCCCCCCATTCCCCTTTTGGCAGGTCCCCAGACTTGCACACGTCAAGTGAACATTCGTGCGCCGGAGATCATCGCCATCGGTTTTGTGTGTGTGCCGTTGTGTTAGTGCTTCAGTATTTTCACCGCCCACGCTCCATCGTTCACATGTGTCATCTCAGTCATCAGTGTTCGTGTACACTGCTGACCGTTTTTTATTTTACTACACGTGTGAATGGCTCCGTGTATTTTACTCATGTGTCTATTATTTTTTGTCCACCATTATGTTTTGTTTTTCTGTGTCTTCCTTCTTTCTATTTGTACTGTCTGTGGCCGAAGAGCGGCGTAATATTGCTGCTGCCGGCCCACCTTTTGTATAAGATGTTAAAAATAACAATAAAGGGAAGAAAAATTGGAAAGTTACATGGAAATTCTGAGAGCCTGGATCTGAAAATCTGCGTAATACAAGAATGTTTCACCTCTAGCTTATGCAAACTGCAGGCTATTTACTCAACAAAATATTACGTAAAGAAACGAAACTCGGACCTCTACAATACACAATATGTTAAAACACACACTAGATCATATATTACCAGGGCACAGATATTGTGCGACAACAGAATAACGTGCATCCAAACAATATTGGTGATGAATAAGCAAGCAGGACATTCAGCAGTATGTGAATAACTAAGTACCATGTGCACAGTGAGCCGACTTAAGTCATCAGCATGTTCATACAGAGTTTGTCGGAGGACAGCAAACCATTTCTAACCTCTTCACTCTTTTTGGCCAAACATTCACAGAAAACCGTTATGTTCAAAGTGGTTCAAATGGCTCTGAGCACTAAGGGACTTAACTTCTGAGTCATCAGTCCCCTAAGAACTTAGAACTATTTAAACCTAACTAACCTAAGGACGTCACACACCCATGCCCGAGACAGGATTCAAACCTGCAACCGTAGCGGTCGCGCGGTTCCAGACTGTAACACTTAGAACAGCTCGGCCACCCCGGCCGGCTAAAACCGTTACGTGTTAATGTAAAAAGAACACCTTTTGCTTTTCATGGAAATTATAGCTATTCTCATCCAACAAACCGACACAGTGCCGCAACTCATACTTCAGGTGCATTTATAATGGACCAAGATGCAATTTCATGTTGAAACTGGTGAAGCCACATTGTCATTTGTTATGAATTAAGACATTAAGAACAAGCATGTGAAATCACCAAGTAAATAGCAAAAGGAAACGGGATCACAGCACAACAGGGAGGACACAGTCACTATGTCAACAGTCAGTATGATGACTGGGATACATGATTACTTTATGTAGTGGCAGTGTACAATGCAAAATTTCATGAGAGTATGTGAATATTGTCTTACAAGGCTGTGTGTGGACGGAAGATGTCATGAGCATTTGAGACAGTGAAACCCAGACTGAGGGAAAATAGTGCACCAGTGATGAGTTTTGCGGGAACCTTATGAACAATATGGTATCAAATGCAATAGGCGAACACGAGGGCCCCAGAGTGGCAGCAGTAAATCAGACCAAAAAATTCTAATTTGCCTACATACGGTAGAGGACAATTGGTCATATTGATGAACTCATACATACGGTAGGGAGATACCGAAAGACTGTGCTCATTACAAAGGTCTGTACCAAATGGTCAAAATGACCTCACAATTAAACGTGAAGTTGCAGGTCTCTGCCCGAATAACTGTGTGCCCGAATAACTGTCGTCCCTTTCAGGACGCACTGGAGGCTTTACTTTCGTTACCCATGTCGTTCCCAAAATTTGCGTCTTTGTACGTCCGTCCTTACGGCAGTAGGTTGGTTGGATGGTTGATATGGAGGAGGGGACCAAACAGCAAGGTCATCGGCCCCATTGGATTAGGGAAGGATGGGAGAGGAAGTCGGCCATGCCTTTTCAAAGGGACCATCCTGCCATTTGCCTCAAGCGATTTAGGGAAATCACGGATAAACTAAATCAGGACGGGCGGATCCGGGTTTGAACCACCATCCTCCCGAATGCGAGGCCAGTGTGATTACCACTGCGCCATCTCGCTCAGTGCCAAGTGGGCTGGCGGACTACGGCCGTTCACCGTTGTAAGAAAATGAAACACCTACATTTATTGTATAGCTACCAGTTACGGCGCATCAATCTCTCCAGGCCTCAAGATGGTGCACTGAAGCGCAGAAACTAGTAGCCACACAATAAATGACAACAGAAGGATGGCTGTAGGTGTTTCATTTCCTTTCAGAAGATGTGGGCTTGGCTAAGAATGGAAAGGTGGTACGACAAAGTGAGGAAATTATTCCCGTGCACTCTGGCTGTACCTTTCTGTGAAGACTAAGATCGAGAGCTAGGTCAAGAGATAAGTCGATGCAGGAAAGAGAGGAGGGTGATAGGAGTTTCCGCACTTAAGATAACATCACCCACGGAGATGGCTGCATCTTATCACATTGCGCGTGCTGCTGCACCTCTGCAGGCTTGGAGGGGTGCGAGCGCTAGAGGCTCGAGTTGTATTCACCCCGCACAAGGCCGTTCCCAGGACAGATCTCCAGTGGACACTGCAGTTTTCATGTTCTCCAGTGGACACTGAAATCGACGTACCACGCCTGGGCTGCAAAAAGACTTAGTGGTATGTGAATAAGGGGATGCTCATCGAAATGCATGGGTAATTTCAGCTATTATTAGAATCACAATAAAGACAAAAAAGAATATTCAGGGCCGCTTACGATCGCCTTTAAAGAAGGCTACAGCAGGCCATGGATTTAGTGGCCCAACCTTCTGTCTGTAAACTATTGAAATTCGTAAGTGCGCTTGCAACTCGCCGGAAGTTAAATGCTGTTTCAGGTGTTTAGTAGTTTCTTTCAGTACAATTATATCTCACACGACCTTTGGGGTTGGGTTGTTTGGGGGAGGAGACCAGACAGCGAGGTCATCGGTCTCATCGAATTAGGTAAGGACGAGGAAGGAAGTCGGCCGTGCCCTTTCAAAGGAGCCATCCCGGAATTTGCTCGAGCGATTTAGGGAAATCACGGAAAACCTAAAACAGGATGGCCAATGCGGGATTGAACCGTCGTCCTTCCGAATGCAAGTCTAGTGTGCTAGCCACTGCCCCACGTCGCTCGATGCACACACGACCTTTTATTCGAATTTGGCTACTTATGATCTAATACAGAGGAAATCTTCCTTTACTGTGAGGTTTCTACATTTGTGAGATGATATTTTGTTTGTAGGTAGCTTCTTTTTAGTAAGCTAAGGTAAGGCGTATGCTGAAATTGTACAGCGTGGCCTTTTCAGTTTGTGTTTCTTTATATTTGTTTAAAGATGAGGTAGAATTTGACCATTCGTGGAAGAACGGAAATTGTTGTAGGTTAGTGAGTTTCGGGATAAGGTGTAAACTTTGTAACAAGTGGTTTACCAGAAAGAATGTAGTGGAGAGGTTAATGAGGAATATAGAGAGGACGTCTCTTACAACTGCAGAGTTTTTAGTAGGAGCATACTAACAGTGGAGCTGAAAGCGAAAATGTGTGCCCATCAGGCACAGAAGCAGCTAGACAAGAGGTAGGACGCTACGGATGGACGGTATGCACAACTGGAACCTGACAGTTGGCAGTAAAGGAATTAACAAGAGAAAGCACTCCAACGGTTTCATTCCGAAACCTAATAATAGGTTTAACCAGCTGTCAGAGTCATGGGGGGAGGGACTTTCAGGTCAGGAGCAGGTAATATGCAGCAGACTCCTTCCGTTATCGGGAAGCCTAAGTTAGAGAGAAAAATAAAGACGTGTATTCTGTTTCTAGCTAGCAGGATTTTTATGTGTATTCTATTGCTAGAGAGCAGGATTCTATTGCGGGTGATAAGTTACTGAGAATGGAAAGGGCTGGGAGTAGCATTGATAGGAAATGGGCTTGTTATATTGGCGATGATTCGAAAGGGATTGCTACTACAGTTCTCCTCTCATTACAGTTGTTCCAGTGTTACGAACAATCCCACCCTGACAGTGCTGTGATGCGTATTAGTATGAGACTCAAGAATAGAACTAGGGAGCGATGGTTGGCGAAGCTTATAACAGAAAGGACAGTAGGACGATCTGGGCTCAATCAGAGAGAAATTCCTATTTCAGCATGTAGAGGGTCTAGAGATTTTTACAGTTTGGTCAAGTGAGAGGTATCTCTGCTTGAGAAAGGATCCTTAAATGCTGGAAGTTACTTCAGTAAATGAAGAATGGAAATGAGAAAGCACATTAAACATGAATGAGATTTTCACTCTGCAGCGGAGTGTGCGCTGATATGAAACTTCCTGGCAGATTAAAACTGTGTGCCGGACCGAGACTCGAACTCGGGACCTTTGCCTTTCGCGCACAAGTGCTCTACCAACTGAGCTACCCCAGCACGACACACGCCCCGTCCTCAAAGCTTTACTTCTGCCAGTACCTCTTAACAGAAGCTCTCCTGCGAACCTTGCAGAACTGTGAGGACGGGGCGTGAGTCGTGCTTGGGTAGTTCAGTTGGTAGAGCACTTGCCCGCGAAAGGCAAAGGTCCCGAGTTCGAGTCTCGGTCCGGCACACAGTTTTAATCTGCCAGGAAGTTTCACATTCAACTTATTTTATCAAAATTCTAGGTGAGTTTGAATCATCAAGAAAAAGATTTTCCATCTACATTTGGATCGACATAGATAATTCAAGCCACCGTGTGGTGCGTGGCGGAGGGCATCTGTACCACTACTAGTCATTTCCTTTCCTGATCCACTCGCAAATAAAGCGAGGGAAAAGGACTGGCTATACGCCTTCTTATGAGCCCCAATTTCTCGTATCTTACCTTCGTGGACCTTATGCGCAATGTATGTTGGCGGCAGTAGAACCGTTCGGAAGTCAGCTTCAGATGACGGTTCTCTAAATTTCCTCGATAGTTTTTCTTGACAAGAACGTCGCCTTCCTTCCAACGATTCCCATTTGAGTTCCCGAAGCATCTCCTTATCACTTACGTATTGTTCGAACCTATCGGTCAAAAATCTAGCAGCCCGCCACTGAATTGCTTCGATGTCTTCCTTCAGTCCTACCTGGTACGTATCCCAAACACTACAGCAGTACTCAAGGCTAGGTCGCTCCAGCGTCCTATGTGCGGTCTCTTGCATAGGTGAACCACTTTTTCCTAAAATTCTCCCAATAAAACAAAGTCGACCATCAACCTTCCCTACTAACAGTTATCACATGCTCGTTCCATTTCATATCCCTTTGCAGTAATACTGTATCCGAACATTACAGGTTTATTCTTTCTACTCATCCATCCTCATTAACTTAGATTTTTCCACGTTTAGAGCTAGCTGTCATCCTTCACACCAACTATAAATTTGGTTTGTCGTCTTGTATCTTTCTACAGTCTCTTAACTTCGACACCTTAGCGTACACCACACCATCATCAACAAACAACCACAGATACCTGCCCACACTGTCCGCCAAACCATTTATGTACATAGAAAACAACAGCTGTCTTATCACACTTCCCTGGAGCTCTCCTGACAATACCCTGGTCTCTGATGGACATCCACCGTCGATGACCACGTACTGGGTCCAACTACTTAGGAAGTATTCGAGCCTCTCACAGATCTGTGAACTTATTCCATATGCTCGTATCTTCCTCAACAGCGTGCAATGGCGCACCGTGTCAAACGCCTTCCGGAAATCTGGAAATGTGGCACCTGCCTGTTAATCTCCATCCATATTTCGCAGTATATCATGTGAAGAAAGCGCAAGCTGAGTTTCGCATCGAGCAATGCTTTGTAAAACCACTATGATTCGAGGACACAATCACCTGAGCCTCAAGAAAATTTCGAACTGAGAATATGATCAACGATTCTGCAGGAAAACGAAGTTAGGGACATTGGTCTGTAATTATTTTGAGGGGGGAGATGGGGGGGCGGGACGTCCTTCTACCCTTCTTACATACTAGAGTGACCTGCCCGTTTTTCCGGTCGCTTAAGACTTTGTACTGGGTGCGAGATTCATGATAAATGCAGGATAGATAAGGCCGTAGATTACACTTTGTAACACCGAATTTGGATTCCATCCGGACCTGGTGATTTATTTACTTTCAAATTTTTTAGCTTTTTCTCTACGCGAGGAATACTTACTATATTTTCCACATGGGAGGCATCCTATGGTCAAATGACGGTATGGTTAACCCGTGAGAACGATTTCTTGAATGTAAAATTCTAGGTTTCTAGAGATCCCCAGTTCAGACTACACAGTTTTCAGACTTGAATTTGTGATTGACATGGTTCTTACGAATAGCGTGAAATTTATTTCTTACACGTATTTCAATATTAACTTTAGTTCTCCAGAAAAACGAAAGTTAATGGAGTTACTCAAATCTTACAACCTCCCACAGACGGTATGCGTTTCAACTAGTGTTCAGGGAAATGACAGAACAGTCATAGACAAGATACTCATAAAATTTCCCTAGATGAAAGGAACAGCGTGGTAAAAATTAGTTGTGGCCTGACAGATCAAGGCAAATCCGTATGCCAGAGCAGCGAATAAAAAATTTAGTAAAGTGTCTCCGCTTGCAACGGAATACTTAAAGCCAATGTCAATGGGAAAAAATTGCAAGAAGTATTCAATAAGGATATCTTTAACGGCAAAAATAATACATTTCTGCTAACCTTATGTTATTCTTTGATAGCTCGTCCCATTAAAAATTCCGAAGTTGACATGCAGTAGTAGAAAGCAACTGCACTGGATAACTAATGGTATTTGAATATCATGTTAGAGGCAACGGGAGCGGTACCATAATATGAACGACGGAACGAGCCCTGTAATAGAATTTCGGTACGTACAGTACATCAAAGTCTTGCCACATGTCAACAGACAGACAAAGACAACCCATTACACCAGGAGGCATGAATAGCTCTCATGTAGTATGTAAATGAAGTAACGGAATTACAGAAAGCCTTGCATCACACTGTACGAGGCATCTGGCTCCAACTCTACTACTTCTGAGACAGTTTTTGACAGGGTACTGACCGCAGAAAAACACAGTATCGCAACAGTCCAGGTAAACTCCGGCCGCACCTCACACCCGACTCCACGTACTAGCACAGTTACAGTAACGGTAGACACGAATGCTACTCTGTACACCGATATCCAGTAAAACAGGAGCGTTTAGGAAAATTTACATATTTTCCGAACAAGGGAGATTACCTTTATTCACGCTGGATAGGAAGACTGACGCGTTGATGACAGCAGAGAAACTGCGCGAATGGCAAAGGGAGCATGGCCTTCCCTGGTGGTCTACGTTATCACAGAGACATGCAAAATGGAACTTTTCCTTGAGTGACATGCCCACAGGACATAATTACAACCCACCCGTATTTTCAGAACGTAGGAACTCACTGTCTGAACTCGGTATCCGATTCAGTTACAGTTATCAAACGCACCTACGGGCAAGGGAGCACAAGGGGGCCAGACGAAACGAATTACTGATCGTAGGAAGGAAAGGAGTCTCAATGTCACATCTCGAGACTGAATTTTCAGCTTCCAGTGACAAGAACACGGACTGCGGCTCGGAACCTAAGGTAGCCTCTACTGTATCTATCTACAGACACTTTCGAAATCTGCCAGTGAAGACCGCAACCGTAATGAATCCACAGATCAGTTGTTTCAGCACATTCACCAGTACTGCAGTTAAATGGCAACTCTGAGTTGCGGAAATTTGGCATTTCGACGTCAGAAGCTATCTCAGTCTTCGTCGTTGCTTGTGTCCATCGTTGGCGGCGCGCCATCCAGCCACCCAATCAACTAGTCCATTACCTACCAGTCCACTAGATAGATCACAATATTTGACCTGAGTGACTGAACACTGTTATTGTACAGACAGTATACTCCATATGATGAAGTGTGTACATTAGAAGAGGCAATTTATAAAATGCCAATAGATTGGATATGTGGCAGAATTAGCTCGAGTCAGGTCTGTGCAACGAGACAAGTAATGTCAGAATTAGACACCTATGTAGTTCTGGTGTTAGGTGCTGCAATACTGCTGCCACAGCACCCTGCTACGCAGCGTACTACCGTCAGTGGTGAGATGGTTTGCTACACGCTGTAGCACGATGCTGTCTTCTACAGCCAACTATGTGACGGAAGTGCGGCTCCTGTTATAACACACATGGCTACAGTGATTATAAGTTCTCCTAGGTCAGCCAGTAGCTCTGGTCTTCTGACGCCATGCATCCGTCAGGTGCCATCTCCTCGCCATTCCCCTCGGCGAATGTACGGCTAAGCTTCACCAGCTTCATTGAGCAGCATCATTTTCTAGGTGCAACAGCCGATTCATGAGCTTCATGTAGTCCTGAGAGTTCTGGGTTTCGAACTGGATCTGTCTAGGAGAGGCTGCCTGATGGGTGCCATCACATGACACACCAGCTGGTCTCATAGGCTCTTCTTTTCAACATGATACGTGTCCACATTCCTGCCAACCGCCACGAAATGCGTGTGGTGTACACTAGCCCAGCTGCCATGCCTCGCTGCGCTTTGGAACTGCCACCTCAGTTGCGTCAGCAAGGCATTGTTTGACGCCGGCCGTTGTTGTGCTGCCGTAGCATTCCGATAACTCAGTATATTCCACTTGCTGGCCACTATTGTCGACAGCTAATAAGACATCATGGGATAGCTGTAGGAAAGATAGCTAACGATACAGAATGATCCTGTTAAGTGAGTATTCTTGACTCTGCGATCTTGTACTAGAGAATCCATCCCACAGCTTCCAACAAACGTATAGTCACCGACACAAGTGGCCATCCTGTAACAATGGAGTCATCCCGAAGTAACACACTAACACAAAAGAACGACGCACCGCGAAGGTACGAACGGAAAATACAAACTTGTAAACTTTGGTGGTCAGTGGAGGAATGTGTGACGCTGCAGTGAAGTTTCACCGCGCAGCTGTCAGGAACAGTAAGCAAGGGACATGTCAATACCAGGGCATAAAGTCTTTACGAATTTCATTCTGTGTACTCAGTTGGACAATGATTATGCCTCGCAGACAGGCGCGTAAACATTATACGGAGATGTCAGCATTTGAGAGAGGGCGTGTAGCTGGGCGCAAAGAAGCCGATAACTCAGTAATCGGCGAGTCGCTCGTCGTTTGAATAGTGGCGACAAAGTTAGCAGGAATAGGTGAACCTCGGTCGAACACAGTGTCAAGAAGGAAGCTATCGTCCTAGAAAGACTTCTTTGGTTGTTATCGTCGAACACGTTACAGCACCGCGGTAAGTCGACGATATTCCACATCCCGTTTTGTTGCCCTTCATGTTAAGCCATCCTGGGCTTACATTTCAACGAGACAATGCCCTCCTGCACACGGCGAGAGTTTCTACTGCTTGTCTTCGTACTTGCCAAACCCTACATTGACCAGCGAGGACGCTGGATCTCTCCCCAGTTGAGAATGTCAGGAGGATTGGAGGAGGGCCTTCCAACAACCTCGGGATTTAGACGAGCTAAAGCGACAATTCAACAGAATTTTGCACAATATCGCTTATGAGAACGCCCAACAGCTCTGTCAATCAGTGCCAGGCCGAGTAGCTGCTTGCCTATGGGCCAGAGGTGCTCCTAAACGCCGGCCGGAGTGGCCGTGCGGTTTTAGGCGCTGCAGTCTGGAACCGAGCGACCGCTACGGTCGCAGGTTCGAATCCTGCCTCGGTCGTGGATGTGTGTGATCTCCTTAGGTTAGTTAGGTTTAATTAATTCTAAGTTCTAGGCGACTGATGACCTCAGAAGTTAAGTCGCGTAGTGCTCAGAGCCATTTGAACCATTTTGCTCCGAAACATTATCGACTTGCTCGATTCGCGAAGCTCTTTCTCTTAAATAAAGCACACAATTTTTCTTAAATTCTAATCATTTATTTATCATCTACAGATTTCCGTCCCATTTGATTCATTCCTCAGCGTTGCGTCGTTATCTTATCTTTCACTGTCTCTGGATTTCACATGAAGAATTCCTTCACAACTACAATATTGATATGATATTAACACACTGATTCAAAATATAACTTTCATTACAGAATGAAAATCATAGGTAAATGAACATTTAACTAAACATTTTATCCTATTGACGGATGTATGAAACGTGAGCACATGGAATCCACAGGGACTGGGATCAAATGAAACCGAACTAAACAGAATTCTCAAATGACGTAAACTAAATATTGCCACGATCAGAGAAACAGATGAGAAACTTAAAGGAATAAAAGAGATAAAGGACATGTTATAGTTGATAGTGGAGTGACACAAACAACAAAAGCACACTGTGAAGAGGCAGTTTTAATAGACTAGAAATTGAAGGATAAAATGAGAGTTTATGCTTTATTAAATGAAAGTGTTCAGTTATAACAGCAATATGAACTTCCACACCAGAGGAATGGCAGAAGAAAGAAACATACCTTTATTATGAAGGACTTGAGAACTGTCCAAATAAAATAAAAAAAAAAAACAGTAAGACCCATGTGATTTTAACGCGAGATTTAAATGCTAGAATTGGGGAAGTGAAATTTCTAATTTAGTAGGTACCAACGGAGAAGAACCAAAGGAATTCATAACACTCAACGAAGTGAAGGTAACAAACGCTTTCTTTAAGAAGAGAGACATTTACAGATTTACATGGTCCACACGAGGTTGCAATTGCGACATAAATGGGCTTAAATATTTAACGAGAACGCCTCTCGTTGCCTATTTGGGGATAATACTACGTCTTCGCCTGTCTTTAGTGCACGCTTAAAACGAATAAATAAATGACTTAGTTTCTGATGTAATTAATCAGTCAGACAAATGGCCCCTGTGTTCAACATGGATGCAATTTACGTAAAATAGCGAGCTGCAACAACAGTGTTTAAATTTTAACTAATACAAGTTTTCCTTAAAAGGTCACGCATTAATCTCCAGGCCACTGAATGCAACTACGTGGTTAAGCGATTTGAAAATAGCTCGAGCCCCCAGTATAGTGGTTAGCCGAGTCACTACATGTAATAAATAAATTATAAGCAGCCTGAAAAACAGAGTACACAGCTAAAAGTTAACTGGAGCTAAATCTCATACTAACTCACCTCTAAGTATAGTCTAACCAACACATAACGCCATAACCTAAGTGCCGCTTAGTAGCAAAAATAATGTAAGTCACATCAGCCAACTGAGTTAAAGCCAGATTGAGTACACAAATTAAAAGTCCCAAAATTAATGTTTTGGTAAACTGCTAGCAGAGATAAATCAGAATCCTAAATTATGTAGACTATTCTACGTGAAATATTTCGTGGCTGTCGATCTTAAAAATATCTATCTCTTAAAACGTGCGCAGCTGGAACAGAGCTCAGACCAGCATAGATGTTGTCTCAATCAAGTCGTACAGAATACTGTACTTTGTCAAAATAGCTGCCGCCCTTTTATAGCCTTAGATCATCCCTCCATAGAAAACTCTTCATCTACTTCACTTAACGAATTTGTTGTTTCAACAATGTAATGCACAATTTTTTATATATAAACGATATTCAAAAACTGATTGTGCCATTAGCTGTATGTTAAGATTTTTATCATGGCTGATATTTTACTCTTAATTTTATGTGAAGCAGTTTGCTCAGATTTTAAAGTTAAACAAAACAAAAACGTCACTGCAGTGCTTAGAACTAGCTCACACCTTCTGTGTCATCAAATATTACAACAAATACGAATATGGCACCCGCTTCTTATTGCATTTTTACTCTTCTTTTCGTTAGATTGTTCAGAAGTATGACATCCGTAATAGTTTTCAAGCTATGGGGAAAACTGAGTAAATTTATAAACAAAAAATGTACTCGTAATAAACATAAATCTTATGAACTAAATGTTGGAAACGGAGTGTAAGTATGTCCGCCAATGCCTACTGTCTTGGTCGTTGTTTATTTGTCTTGCATCAGATTTTGTACCCATTTCTAATTAATGTTTAATTGAAACGCGTCTCACCACTTTATTTAACAGTGTTACAAAACATGTATCTCATAGGATTGGCATCGCTGGGAGCTATAATTTGAGTGCTTGATTTCGTATGCGCTTTAATTAATATAATAGTTATTAAAAATTCGCTGGATTACCTTTGTAAAAAACATTCTCGATACTGTATCTTTTTACGTATATTCCTTACAATTTATATCTGCCTTCTGACGGAATCGTGTTGCTGCTGTCTTTAATCTGCCGTATGATCTTCACCGTATCTATTACGGTTTGCGCTGCAGGAGCGAAAAATGGCTCTGAGCACTATGGGACTTAACATCTGTGGTCATCAGTCCCCTAGAACTTAGAACTACTTAAACCTAACTAACCTAAGGACATCACACACATCCATGCCCGAGGCAGGATTCGAACCTGCGACCGTAGCAGTCGCGCGGTTCCGGACTGAGCGCCTTAACCGCAAGACCACCGCGGCCGGCAGGAGCGAAAACGCGAACAATATACATAATCTGTTTGTGGGCGCCATCGGCGGAAATGACGTCGCCTGCGCTCGTTTAAACGTAACGTTTTCACGAGGCCCGGGCACCGGCCACTGCGGGGCAGTCGCTCAACAACCAGAGAGAGCCCCCGCTGACCGATAGCTTAGACGCCCCTCTCAGGCACGGCCAGAGACATGCTGGTGTCCGGCCTGCCGTCGCAAATCAAAAGCAGATCGCAACCAAAATCAATCAACCATGTAATACTGCGTCATGCTCCATCGTTCAGTAATAGATTATGTAATACTTGACTACTAGAAGTTAGCCCCCAGGTATAGAAGACAGACAAGTATATAGAGGTAAAAATATAAAAACAAATCACTTGTAAATCAAAATTCCAGTTATGGTTAAGAGAATATTTGGTGTGATGTTCACAGCGGCCAACTATCAGACTCATGGGTTTAGTTAATATTTGGGCAGTCTGTAGGTAGGAGAACCAATGGTGCTACCTACAGGTTGGCCAAATATTTAACTAAGTTGATGACCCCTGAAGCTGGCCGCTAGAACATCACATCAAAAACTCTCAGATGTTCATTGAGAAAACTAAATAAGTTAGAGTTGGCCCAAACAATATTCTAGTCAGCCTGGATGATGTCTCACTATTTAAAAAAAGTTCCTGTGGGGGACACAATGAGACGGTTGTCAGAATTTGTGACGACCACCTACTTCTTTTACGGCTGCAAATCTTACGAAATAATTGACATAATAGGTATCGGTCTTCCGTTGTCTCCAGCAATGGCCAAGATTTTTAGGGAACATTTTGAGGAACGTGCCTTAAATTCAGCTCTACTTCGTCCAACTTCATTTTATCGTTATGCTGACGACACGTTTATGGTCTGTCCACAAGGCGTAGCAGCTGTAGAACACTTCCAGGAACATGTGGAGAGCATGCACCCAAACATCCAGTTCAACGTCGAGACAGTGAAAGATGGGAGGTTGCCCTGTTCTGGCACAACGAAAGTCCGACGAACGTCTCGGCCATTCAGTGCGCTGCAATTCCGACGCACACTGCACACTGATTTATATCCTAGCGCCCAAAGTTTTCGTCATCGAGTCCCGAAGAGAGTAGTATAAAAGGAACTGGTACACGGAGCTAAAAACTTTTCTGACGTGGATCACTTGGATTTCGAAATTAATACTGTGAAGTATGTGCTCGAGAGAACGGCTATGAGTCACAGGATATCAAGTCAGCGTTGTTTAACAAAAGGAAACGGGAATATGTTGAATATTCGTGATGAGCCACCGATTGCATTCCTTCCCTTCTGCGGCGCTACATCCAGCAAAATACGCAGAGTCCTGGGAAGGCGAGGTATTAGATATTTTTTCCGACCTCTTTGGAAGATAAAGCACATGCTACGCCCTGTTAAGGACAGTTTCGGCCTCAGGATTCCTGAGAATTACAGCATCCCATGTGAGTGCGGAAGCACTGTCCAACCGCACTCTTTCCGACCACTGTGCAGAACATCAACGGCATATTAAAGATAGAGAACTGCAGAAATCTCCATCAGCTGAACGCAGCCTCACAAACAAATATTAAATACTGTTTGACGAACCAAATTTTTGTTCCAGGTTCCCAGTACTGGGACTCTGTAATTAAAGACGCTGTAGAGGTAAGAATGTGAGGTAACCTTCAATCGTGACGGCGGATATAAACTTAGCGCTACCACCAGCCCAGACATTGACACCATCTGTTACAGCATGATGTAATGTAACAGGCGAGCAATCAGAAGGCGTCTTCGTGGTATGTACGGCCACCACAGCAGCTACTTTGACAGTGAGTGCCTCCTGACGAAGACGACGGTGGAAATCGGCGAATGCTCGAGTTTTACCCTGAATTGACGCAGCAACAAGTCCGAGAATGTTTTATACAAAACTGCCGTTAAGGAAGACTTCGTTCTAAAATTTAAAAAAAGTTTCAAATTTATACGACCAACGCTGGAGTTTCCCTTGTTTACAATACTTGTTGCGTGGTTGTGGCACACAGATTTCCTAAGGGAATCCAATCTCAAAATATTTAGATCATCACAAGGTACAGCGTCGGTCGTGATATCCACGGGAGACAAGAAATAGCATACAAATTATTGAAACACCTCTACAAAGAAGAAAGAGGCACCCTAATTCTAAATGAAATACAAACATCTGACTGGAATACACAATGTAAAGAATTATGGTACAACCCAGAAATCAAAAAGGGATACAATAACATATGCAAGAAATACACATATAACACTGAAATAATTGAAAACATTTCTTAAAACAGGTGAAAAACCGTAAATTTATAGGGCTAGATGGAATAAATACCAAACTGATGAAACACAAAGGCTGCAACTCTTTGACATGTGTGGGATAAAATATGAGATAGCGGACGTATGGAAAATACAAAAAAATAGTAAATCAAAGGATACGAATATTTTGCTTGTAACTTTAACGGAAAAATGAGCAGGTCCCAGAAGGGAGAATCAAGCATAAATAATGTTTTCGTAATGAAACAGATAATTCAAAAGAGATAAGAATTTAACTGTAAAGTCAGCTAGATTTATGGATTATGAAAAAGTGTTTGTCATAATGAAACGAGAGAGCCTATGGACAATGAAAGGAAAAAGAGGAACCCCTAAATATCTGATCCAGGTCGCAAAAAATTTATATATGAAAGTCAGAATTACGTCACGGGTTGACAGATAACACCTGAAATACAAACAAATCAAAAAGACATAAAACGAGGGTGTAGTTTGCCGTCAACACTATTCACTGTCGACTGAACGACTTTATCAGATAATGGAAAAGAGGTAGAAAACCGTCAGGCATAAATTTGAGAGAAATAAATTTATAACACGATGTTATTTGCAGATGATGAAGCTATTATACAAGTCAGTGAAGATAAATTACAAATGACATTACATAAACTAAATAAGAAGTGCAAGCTACAGTCTAATCGCATCTATAAATAAAACTAAAACCATGGCCTTTTAGGTATTCATGCAGTAAGAACAAATATAGTCCTCAATTGAAAAAAGAAGACCATACAACAGGTACTGCATTTCAGCTATTAGGATGCGACATATATGTTCAAGATATGGATATAAAGAAAACAACTAATATTTACCGGCGTGTATGTGGTGCAGTAGTGGTGAATCAATGAAAGAGGCAACAGAAATGTTGCACAGTCAAAGCAATTCCCTCTTTACCGTATCAGGCAGAAAGTTGGAAACTTAGAAATAAAGACTAAGCAATTAGAGGTACAGAAACGAAATTTTCAATATCTGTGAAAGGCTGCAGTAGAGACGACAAAATTAGAAAAGAAGTAGTATGGGAAGTATTGGGGATGTAACTAATAACTCAAAAAGCAATCCAATACTTCGTATGTCGCCACAAATACATGGATTATAAACCATGGGGCAAGAGAAACTTGGAAAGACAGAGGATGAGATGCTGAGGCTGGTACAGGCACTAACCGTGGTCTGGCAGAGGACGAAGAAGAAGCAGTTCTGCATTAACAAGAGGAACTAACAAAATACTTCAAAAGCAGTAAGGCAGGAACAGGGCACAGGGCTAAACTTAACAGGAGTCAAACGTTCTCTTAAATATCATTAGGACAATAAAGCACTAATTATAAAAGGCCATAAAGGAAGTTCTGCTGTAATAATTTATCAAGATAAGCTCACGGGACACTCAATCAGTGCCCAAGCACAAATGAATTGTTAAGTCTTTACAGATGACACAGAGATCGAATCATGTGCTCTGCCGTACATGCACCACCTCTACATGAGCATAAAGAAGTAACTATTAGTGAGATAATGTTTCAAGCGGACATTGTACGTAAACATGTATATAATACACACATAAAAACAGTTTTGCGTCACCTCGGTTTCGAGAGATCCGGATCCTGTACAGAAAACTGGAATAGAGATCAACATAAACATCATTTCCGTCCTTTTTATTGCTCATGAAAACAGCACATTGCATGTTGTACCACCATACAGTGAGACCTTCACAGGTAGTGGTCTAGATTGCTGTACTTACTGGTACCTCTAATAACCAGTAGCACGTCCTTTTGCATTGATGCATGCCTGTATTCGTCGCGGCATACTATCCACAAGTTTATCAAGGCACTGTTCGTCCAGATTGTCCCAGACCTCAACGGCGATTCGGCGTAGATCCCTCAGAGTGGTTGGTGCGTCAAGTCGTCCATAAACAGCTCTTTTCAATCATCAAAGTATCTAACCAAAATTGTATCCTTCTATTCAGTGAAAGTATCAGTGATACGATTGTTCTAAATAAATTATTCAGCAAACCTGCATCTGGCTGCGTCTGTGAAATTGCACTCCTCCAATTTGCCAGAAATGCAACCTGTATTTGACTCAGCAATAAAATTTAAGAGAATAATCCCGTTTGTGCAATGGCATTGAGATGGTACTGGAAAATTAACTTTTGGCCCTGATGTTTACTTGGTTCTTTCATTGGTGGGTAACTTTACTCTGCTACTCATTTTCATATTCAATTTAAGCAAAGGATTTCGATTATGATTCAGGCTGTTAGAAACACAATGTTGATCTCAATATATATTGTTAAAATTTTAAGTCATACACAAAACCTACCGTAGCACGAAACACTCTTACAAAAATTTTACCAAACGCTGTGTCAAACCTTGGACATACAAATCCTAACTCTGAATATTACCTAGCAAAACCAATTTGAAATCATTATATATCTTCTCTCATTTACGTGCTAAGGTTTGGTTTGGGGCAGCGAGCGCGACCTACCTTACAGCTGTCACCACACGTCTGCCTCCTCCGGGCACCTACCTGCGAATCCTGCCTTAAAGCTGTCTGCACACGTGTGCTTTCTCTGGGCACCTACCTGCGACCCCTCGGTTTTTTTGCTGCACGTGCCCAGCTCTCATAACCATCAAAGAACCTCCTGCTCAAAGATATTATACTCGTTCCACCTTGCGGTTGGCAACTACCGACTATATTCTGGAGCTACCCTGATCAGACCTTAGCAGATACCTTTCAATCTATCCCAGTCATGTTCGATAGGGTTCAGGTCTGGAGAACATCCTGGCCACTCTCATCGAGCGATGTCGTTATGCTGAAGGAAGTCATTCACAAGATGTGCACGATGGGGGCGCCAATAGTCATCTATGAAGACGAATTCCTCGCCAATATGCTGCTGATATGGTTGCACTATCGGTCGGAAAATGGCGTTTACGTATCGAACAGCCATTACGGCGCCTTCCATGATCACAAACGGCGCACGTCGGCCCCACATAATGCCACCCCAAAACAGCAGGGAACCTCCACGTTACTGCACTCGCTGGGCATTCTGTCTCAGGCGTTCAGCCTGACCGGGTTGCCTCCAAACACGTCTCCTACGATTGTCTGGTTGAAGGAATATATGACACTCGTCGGTGAAGAGAACGTGATGCCAATCCTGAGTGGTCCATTCGGCATGTTGCTGGGCCCATCTGTACTGCGCTGCATAGTGTCGTGGTTGCACAGATGGACCTCGCCACGGACGTCGGGAGTGAAGTTGCGCATCATGCAGCCTACTGCGCACATTTTGAGTCGTAACACGACATCCTGTGACTGCACGAAAGCATTATTCAACATGGTGGCGTTGCTGTCAGGGTTCCTCCGAGCCATAATCCGTAGGTAGCGGTCATCCACTGCAGTAGTAGCCCTTGGGTGGCCTGAGCGAGGCGTGTCATCGACAGTTCATGTCTCTCTGTATCTCCTCCATGTCCGTACAACATCGCTTTAGTTCACTCCGAGACGCCTGGATATTTCCCTTGTTGAGGGCCCTTCCTGGCACAAAGTAACAATGCGGACGCGATCTAACCGCGGTAGTGACCGTCTAGGCATGGTTGAACTACAGACAACACGAACCGTGTACCTCCTCCCTGATGGAATGACTGGAACTGATCGGCTGCCGGACCCCCTCCATCTCATAGGCGCTACTCATGCAGGGTTGTTCACGTCTTTGGGCTGGTTTAGTGACATCTCTGAACAGTCAGAGGGACTGTGTCTGTGATACAATATCCACAGTCAACGTCTGTCTTCAGGAGTTCTCGGAACCGGGGTGACGAAAAACTTTTTTGGTGTGTCTATATCGTCGAGATAGAGTGTAAAAAAGGGGCAATTGTGTTTGGCAGGGCCGACGGTCATGCGGCGTGTGAAGTCGCTGGATTTGTTGGTGTTTCGCGGCGAACAGTTCAACATGGCTACAAGCAGTGATGTAACACATGTGACAACGAAACACAAAGTCCGAATTGTAATCGGAAAGAAATCCTCACTGAGAAGGACTGGAGATGCTTTTTATGGCTTGTGAATACAGGAACTGCTATAGGCAAACTGCTTGCCAGGGAACATTGCGACGCCAACTGTATGCAATGAACATTTTGAATCGGTCACCTCGCAAGGGGCCACTGTTCACACAGGCACATGAGGCAGCGCGTCGTCAACGGACTAGAAGTCGTCGAACGTGGGCAGTAGTGACTGGGGACGCAATATGGTCTGAGAATCACGTTTTTGCCTATACTCCAATCACAACGTCACCGAGTGTAAACTGAGCATTTCATCCTGAATGTGTGCAAGGTTAGTTTCAAGCCAGAGTGTAGGGGAGTTTTAACGATCATGAACTGGGTCCACTCATTGAAGTGATCACTAACTCGAACTAGTGCGTTTACTTAAGAATCATGGATGATTATATGTTACCTTTCTTTCGACATCTACTTGATGAGTATGTTAGTAATACCCCTATTGCTCAGGACGGCAACAGCGAAGAAAATAGGGCTGGAAGAACGCCTGACTGATTTTCTGATCACTTTCCCATCCTATTACATCTCAATTGGCCTGCAAAATTAACTGAATTGAAGTCTGTAGAATGTTTGTGGGACAGTTTGTAACAGTGGGTAACATGCCGTCATCAGCATTCCCACACGTTATTGGAATTGTGCTATCAAATCTTCAGCAAGTGGCTTTACATGGATGCATGGAACCCGCACGACTTTGTGGATTCACTTCCTAACCGAATCTAGGCGGCTATCAATTTCAAGGTCAGTATTACACGGCATTAAGTGATGCTAGCAATGATTTCTCTATGAATAACAGAATTTTTGGAGTGAGGCAGATTACCTGAATAAGTAATTAAATTTTCAAAAATGACAACACAGAGTAAATCAATTCACATCCAACCCTCAGTGTTTAAAGAATCTTGTTCCCAAGTGGAATACGAGGGTTACCTTGAAAGTGATGCACCACATTGTTTTTTTCTCATCCGAAAACAATGCTACGAATGCGAAACGTTACGTATGTATTATTATAAGTCTCCTGAATGAGCATGTCAAGTTTGTCACTTCCGACGGATAGCTTAGCTTCAGGAAAGTTTCAAAATGGCGTCTGTAGGCGATGTACATTACAAGTAACGTGCCATCATTGAATTTCTCACTTCAGAGAGAGAGACTGTGAGGAATATTCACAAATGCTTGTGCGGAGTTTATGGAGCATCTGCTGTCGACAGAAGTACAGCTAGTTGCTGCGCACGGAGGGCGAGGTAGCAGAAGGCGGTCTGGCGGAGCTCCACGGTTTACAGCTGTCGCGGAGACCATCCACAGCTCTCACATGACATGATACAGCGAGCTGATGTTGTCATTCTCGAGGACAGACGCATTAAAGGATGCCATTCGTGGAAGACATTTTGAGGACGAAGCATTGGCTCCGACACCAGGACAAGGACTGGTACCGACAGGGCATAATCGCCCTTGTTTGGGACTGGAGGAAGGCATTAGAACGGAATGGAGATTACATAGAAAAATAGGGTTTGTAGATAAAACACCATTCTTTCGTATGTGTAATTCTCATTATGTTCAATAAAGAATGGTTGAAGAAAAAAAATGTAGTGCATTACTTTCTGAGTAAACCTTGTATATGAAGGAACATAACGAAACCCTCAGCCCCAAAACTGCGATCGTAATCTAAAATTTACATCTCAAATGTCCAACACATCCAATTGTTTATTCATGAATAAGCTCCGTCCACAAAATCATTGAAAAACTTAATGATATTCTCACAAAACTTACACATTTCAAGATAATTTTTGTACAAACAATAAATATGAGCTCAGTGTAAGTCTGAAAGTCATTTCCATACCAAATATAGCTCATTTCACCTCTTTTGCTATTGTTAACTTGTGCCAAATATATTAATAAACAATATAATCTCATTATTTAAAAGAAATCTTCTTGGATATAAAAATTTAATTTGCCATTTTTTATTTCTTTGTCGAAACACTAACAGAACAACTCCATTTTAATAACAAACTTAACCTACTGGAAGCTGGACTAACAGTATCTTCCTGGCTAGTCTCCAGGCCAACATGAACGTAAATAATTTACAAACTTTATGCAAAGCTCATACTAATAACCAAAAAATTATTACTATAAATGGTAAGCTTATCTTGTTTGATTGAACAAAAGAGGAAATAGATTATGTAGCAAAAGAGTTTACAAATTGCACCATAATAAGAAAGTCTTTCTAGAACCTCCGTGATTTAAATATTAACAAATTCAGGGGCCAATATTTCAAATATAAAAAAACGCTGCAGTTGGTACTGCAGTCAGTAGCACTTCATGCCAACTCAAGCAAACATAAAACAGTATATTACAGAGCAAAGATCAATAGAATGGGAAAAACTGCATTCGATGCTGAAGATAAACTACAAGGCCTTAACATAATTAAACTGCTCCCAGTAAAGGTTATACATTCGCCATCACCAATAAGTTTTACAAGAGATATAAAACTGAGTGCAGTTACTAAAATATCTATGTGTCTACAACAACCAGCACTTTAGCATTGTTAACCTTCCAAAGGCACTGTGAAATTTATCTGTGTGCCACTGGTAAGGCGTCATACCAAATTGCAAACTAGTTTTTCCATTCTAAAAATATTCATATTTGTTTCACCATGAATAATAATATTCAGATTTGGTTCGCCATGAATAATGAAATGAAAGGTAAAATAATTTGTAATTTCAAAAGTGAACACCACAACAAAACACATTTATAAATTGAATTGCTCTATCTGCTGCAAGTTGTATACTGGGGAAACTAATAGGGATTTAAATAAGAACCAGCTTTCGCTGGTGACATGATCCAATATGGCAACGCAGATAATAGCATCGAAGAGAGAAATACGTTATTGTCGATAAAGGAGTACAGAAGAACTGTTATCAGGAAATGGAAACCTTAAATCACTTAACAAAACTCCTGACTGCCTCTGGAATGACAAACTAGAGCTAAGCAACCAAACGTACTACCAAAATTTCATCCAGATTATATAATGTCGTTCCGATAAAAGGAATATGTTTGTCACCAGAATTAGCTTTGATAATGGTATGCCCTGCTGATTTAAGGCTGCCTTGGAGTGGAAGGACTGGGAAAAATGAGGACTGAACATCATGCATGTCAAGATTTTTATTAACATTCCTCAGGAAAAATAACATTAAAAATTAGGTCAAAAGGACCCTGACATATTAGGATAAAAGCATTTAATTAGGTAAGACAATTTATGAACGACTACTAATAATCAATAAAACAATGTTTCAAAGGTTCTTAAGGTTTAAAAACAGTACTGAAGAATGCTCTAAATAACAGGGCTTTATAACATGTGTAACACAATGCAAAAACGATCTTCAAAACAAGCAGGACGTTAAAACATTAGAATGTGTTTGACTAAAATACAACAAGTAATTAAGGTTTACCTAAAAGGCGCTCATTAAAAGGGAACAAAAGCAAATACAGTTGCTTCATATGAAACAACCGCATAATGGGCAATGTGGTCCGTACGAACGGCACAGAAAGTACTTACGCCAGGTGCAATAGCCCTACTGCTTTTCTAAGCAACCAGCGGATACGCACCCCAAAGCACAAACATACAGTGATAGCTTGATGAAAGGAGAATAAACTTCTAAGTAAAACAAATAAAAACTTAGATTACACACTGGCCCCGCAGACATAACAGTAGTGATAAGTCGGTAAAAGATAATAAGGCAGCTGGTCAAGCAAATGCCCCCCTCTCCCTTAAACATTGTAAAGAAGTTCAGTGGCCATTCGAGATTCAGCTTCTAATCACACCACTAGGTGGAAATGGTCAATAGTTAACTGCCACATGGGACAGAAAGTATAGATGGAAGGAAGACACGAAGTGTTGGCTGATGAACCTCACTACATTAAACACAAGCCTGGTTCAGAAGTAGAAACCGTCGCAGTCACAATACATTCAACAAGATTTGTCCCCATAAGATGCACAAGCTTACGGGCTTCAAATAACTAAAGAAAACGACTTTGTGATTCAGTGCAAAGCATACCAGGCAAAAAAAAAAAAAAAAAAAAAAAAATTAACATCTCGAATAGTGACACATTGAACACAAAAAATTTTCAGGTCCCCAGTAATTTAAAGCACATAATCAAATCACAACTCTGTGACAGATATCAAGCTGGAGCTTTTATGCTTTGATACTAGTGACATGCTCCTCAAATCGCCTAGCCAGACACAGGAACAACAACAACAACACAAAGCTGAATCGAGTCCGTTATATACTCAGCAAGCCGACCGGAGTGGCCGAGCGGTTCTAGACGCTACAATCTGGAACCGCGCGACCGCTACGGTCGCAGGTTCGAATCCTTCCTAGCCAATGGATGTGTGTGATGTCCCTAGGTTAGTTAGGTTTAAGTAGTTCTAAGTTCTAGGGGGCTGATGACCTCACATTTTAAGTCCCATAGTGCTCAGAGCCATTTGAACCATTTAGATTCACCAAGACGCAAATACGAGCAGAAAGTAAACCAGTCTCAATTATCATGTTCACAGCGGACAACAAGATCAGTCTTCATGAATGCCGCGTAGTCTTAACACAAAAGCAAACGACTAAAAGTAGCTCACCAAGCATTCAAAGCTGTTGTGCAGTGCAAAACAGAAGAAAAACTTGGAGCTGCCAGGAGATGTATGGATGATGACGACCCGCCGCTCGTCTGTAAATCTGGTCGGCCAAGGGAATAATGTGTCCAGTCATTTCCAATACACGCCCTTCGCGTCCAGAAGATACTCATCCAGACAAACTACCACACGGGCGGTAGAACAACTAGCCAGCCCATTGCCCCACATATCTGGGCTGTCTGTGCTACTTCCCTCACTGCCTCTCCCAGAATATAGCCTCAACACTACTAACGGCAAATGTGTCATGCATCCTTCACGACAAAGATCGTGTTCCAGGAGACATGGCACAAGCTGTAGATCACTCAACATTTCAGTCTCCCGACTGCCCCCCATGGACAGGGACTTGGCTAAGGTGCACCTGCATTTGATTTGCACTCTTTTCGTTATGGGGCCTAAGCGTGCCTGGAGTGGATACCTCCAACACCTTAAACGGGCCCACAAAGCGGGCTAACAGTTTTCAGAACGAATTACTCGCAGAGTCTCTACCCCCAAAAGTCCTCGTTGTTTCCCAGATGTCAGCAGTGGTAATACCGCGCCGCTTCCCTTTTATGGAAGTTCTGAATATTTTCCCTGGCTGTATGCCATTATCCTTTATTAACTCAGGGCTAATATCATAGGGCAACAAATCATCTAAGGGCCAGATATTTGCTATAGGTCAATTGAGGGGGTAGGCAACATTAGAGAAGCAGGGGTAGCTCTACGTGCGTCGTGTCTGGCAAAGCCATGGTAAAAAAAGAACACATTTCGATTGGGCATCAGAATGGAAAAGATTAACCCATTCTGAGTATGAAAGAAGGGTTGGGAGTAACAGGGTGTCTTGGTGACGTGTTTAACACGTGATCGGAAACAGAAGTTCGAGAACTCCCTCGAAAAGAAACAAGATGAATAATCATTGACAGTAGTCTTCGAGGGACCGAACCAAAAGAAATCTAATGCAAAATCCCAGTACTTCGTCCAGCACTAATACAACTATTAGGGGGCAACCGAGTGAACCGAGTAAAACCATCAACTACCACAAATGTACAGCGCTGCCTACCTTAAGTCTGCAGAAGAGGGTCGACGTAATCAACAAAAGATGCTCCATGGGGACCTCCGTCCGACTGGAGTGTAGCAGTACCCTACGCCTGTTGGAATTCGGCTCGGCCGTCTTGCTGACACTGACTAACAATTTTTCTAACATCACGATACAGGGTAGGTCAGGTTAGAGACTCACGAATCTGGTAAATGGTTTTGTATACCCAGATGACCCCCCAACAACGGAACTATGAAGATGAACACAGCCTTGACAATAGCGGCCGACAGGCAGCTTTTAAGCTCTTCATCCCAGCGCCCGTGGCAGCAGAGAATGTTCTTCTGGAATTTGTACCCATAAACTTGCTAACCGGCTCTGAACTGCTCCTAATACTGCTCTTGGTGTTACTCAATATCAGCAAACAATACTGAAACCTAAGTAAACACTGAATTAATAAGACCTTCCACCACCTCGGCATCATGGAGAGAAGAATCCTCCTCCTCGAACATTCTGTTCAAGATACCCATTACAACGTTAATGCATCCCATAACGTGGCGCACATTGAAGAGAAAGGCGGAAATTCGGACAGTCCACCTCGAAAATACGCCCAGTTTTAAGCCGTCGAGTGAGAACCCAACTAAGGGCCTGGTCGTCCATCTCCAGTGTGAAATCCTTGTTTTCTAGGTAGTATTTAAATTTCTCTATCGCGAAGAGGACAGCCAGGACTTCCAACTCATAAGTAGTATATTTCTTCTTGGCTGCAGACAGGCATCTAGAGGCGTAGGCTCGCCACCTTGCCCCTGAAGAAGCACAGCGGCAACACCTGAGTTAGAGGCTTCGGTTTGGACCACGAAGAGCTGATCGAAGTCAGGAACGGCCAGAATTGAAGTATTACTGAAAGCGATTTTAAGTACATCAAACACAACCTGCTGGCTGTTTGTCCAGACGAACAGAGGTCACCCTTCTTTTGCAACAGGTTTCATGGAGTGTCTAGCTCAGCAAACTTCGGAAATAATTTTCGTAATAATGTAGTGATTCCAATGAAACGGGCTCCTTTTCTTAGTTTTATGAGGGTGAAAACAGTAAGTAGCTCGGTTCCTAGACCGATCAATCTTGACCAGTCGCCCAAGAAAACATATCTCACGTCGAGCTAAGGTAGCTTTAGACTGTTGGACAGTTAGCTTCCCTTGCTGCAGACGCTACAAAGGCAGTTGCAAATGATCCAAATGTTGCAAATGTTCCAAATGCTCAGATAAGGTAGCACTGCAAATGACAACATCATCATAAGTAGTTACACACGCACTTGAACTTCAAATCTCTGAGCATGGAATCTAATAAGCTACAGAGAAATGCCACCCTGCTAGAAAGGTCGAAGGGTACCAGGTTCAGTTCATGTCAGTTCCATCAGTGCAAAAGGCAGTGACCGACTTGGATTCTTTGCCAAGGGGAATCTGGTAATACGCCTCGTCGAGATCCCAAAATGGTAAAATAGTGGGCCCTGGAAAACCATGAAAAACACCCTTGTAGACCAGGAAGAGGAACAGACTCTTATGATTATACACAATAGGTCTGAAACCTTTCCATTATTCTTATGCACCAAAAATGTGGGTGATTCACACGGCGTGGTGGACGGCCTTGTAACACCCTGAGCGAGCATTTTCTCTACCATCTAGGCTGGAGATAGCCGGTAGGTTGATTACCCGACTGGAAGATTATCGGAAAGTAAAATACGATATTCAGTACGACCAGTCACATCTAATTTATCTGTCAACACTTCTGGGAAACCAAGCAACATCAGGAAAATGTCAGCTTATCAAGAGGTAAATGCGAAACATCGAACTCTGCCCCACTAAAATTAATATTACAGAGACTTGTCGTCCTGGAATGGCGGCACAAACGAAATTTCGCTTCATGCCGAAATATTTCCCAATTGCACAATGAAAAACTAATCACTGTTTACTTACAAAATCACACTCCAAGAGGAGGTCGGTGCTTAAACCATCCGCCACCAACACCTCCAAGGGCCAAGAAAATTCACTGACAACAGGACAAAGGAAGAGCTTGACTTAACAGTTCTGCAAGTTCTACTCACAGGCTTTAGATTGGGAAATTTACAAATGACCCAGTATCGCGAGTACCACCTATGATTCATTAAGGAAAGGCCGCTGCTGCAACCTAATAATGCACAGAGTGGCTTGTGATTAACGTACACGCCCGAAAATAGAAGAGGTTTATGTGTCACCACTGTTACTTTATTACATGCACTCAACAACGAGAAAAGGGTGCCACGTCTTTCCTTCCTATGGCGTCAGTTATCGAAACGCCTATTTCGCTGACCTCGCACTGGCGAGCAAAATGCCCATTCGACTGCAGCGATGACACCTACCTTGGGAGAACCTCACCTTAATAGCGGAAATGACGCTCAAGGTGGCTTTTGCGTAAGACTGAGATGAAGCCTTCTTACAGCCGCTCATTTGATCGGATTTTCTAAAAAGTCCACAAGAGTGACTAAGTTATCCAACTCCTGACAGGTAGTCAGCCTCCCAACAACCAACATCCTGGAACGATCCACTAATTCAGTTCCTTCGAAAATGGTGGCAACAATCGCATGCTCAGCCAACTCTACATCAAAGGCTTCGGCTGTCGTGTGTACCTTACGAATGTCTCCACTAGACTTTTTCAACTTTTCTAGCCCTGTCTTCCTCAGTTGCGTGTAATATTACAGTATATTAAAAATTATTACTTTATGGACCGTCTGACAGCAACTGAATGAAACACAATTTTAGTGCCACACGCGTTTCGCCTTTATTTTCTGCAAGGCATCTTCAGTGGCCTGGAATATGTACATATGTTTGCTATTTAATTTACATTTTGGTCACTGTACCTAAAGGTTATAAGCAGTTCTGGTGGTTGGTATTTCGTATTAGGTAATAATATTTTAAACTGCACTTACAGGTTGAGTGGACAATTTCCTACATATTACGCTCTTGTTGCATTTTTGGTGTTGTTCTCCTTCTTCTAAATGCCAATTTGCATTTTTTCCCCACATTTCACAGCGTTATGAACTGAACACTTGTTTCAATGCAATTTTTTGGTATGTGTTGCTGACTGTCTGATGTTATTGCCTAAGTTCGAATATTATTGCCAACTTTCGAGTGTAATTATTGAAGTATCTCTGATCTGTTTGTGTACGCATTTGTGTGTGTGTGTGTGTGTGTGTGTGTGTGTGTGTGTGTGTGTGTGAGTGTCCAGAAGACGAAGGGGGGAAGAGTTGTATTTTTTCTGGTTGTGTGAGAGGACGATTTTTTATCTTATCATTTCCTTTATTAAGTATAGTAGGGAACCTGTGCTGATGTGTGTTTCTTCATTTAACACATGTTTGTTTTCAGCGATGGCTTCCCGAATGTGAAATTTTCCTTGAATTTGTATGAGATGTTTGTCATGGTTGCGTATTCATTATTTTCATTTCTTATTCCATGTTTGTATGATGGAGGTTTTGGTCTTTTAAACGTTCTGCAAATGTGGAATGGTTTGTTTCGTACTTCCAACATCTTTGTATCGTGTTTTAAAATTCCTACATGTCATGCCTATGTATACTGCATCACAACTCTGACATTCAAGTTTATATATTCCTGATTGTTGGAATTTATCCCTCTTGGTAGCTGGTTGGCTTAGGTGTGATTGGACGCTTTTCCCAGACTTTATATGATATTTGGAAGCCCTGCCTCTTTTAGGATGTTTGCAACTCTGTGTATTAGTTTATATGTGTAGGTCATGGTGTACCATCTGGTTCTTTTCTGTGTATTGTTGACATTGTGTGTGTTTGTTGAGTGTACTTATAAGTTTTCAGCTTGTGAGTTCTCTTGTATTCTGGAAATGTTGTGTTGGTTTTGTACTTGTGTTTTTATTTTTTGATTGAGCCTGTGGACTACATGTGTGTCATAGCCATTGTTCCTAGCTGTTTGTATGATTGTACTCATTTCTTTTTCATAGTTTCTCTTGTTGAGGGGATTCTGTTTAATCATTGTAAGATCGTCTTATTGCTGCTTGTTTCTGGCTGTGGGGATGGTTAGACGTGGAATGTACTCGTATTATTGTGTCTGTGGCTGTTGGTTTTCTAAAGACGTTAAATATATGTTTGCCATTTTCTTTTTTTATTGTAATGTCAAGAAAATTTATTTAATTTTATTTTTCTTTTTCAAGTGTAAATTTTATGTTCTGATGAGATTCGTTTATTTCTGAATGGAGTTTATCAATTTTTTCACTTGGCTCATCTACCAGACAAATAATGTCATCCACATATCTGTACCAATATATGGTTTTGAAACTTTCATAAGTGGTTATCTTTTCAAATATCTGATTTTCTAGATGACTGATGAAAATGTTTGCTAATGTTCCTGATATTGGGGATCCCATGGGCAGTCCATCACTTTGTAGATAATATTCATTCTCAAACTGAAAGTAGTTCTGTTCAATCGTCAGCCTGAGCATATTTGTTATTTCATTTATTGCTTCTGAGGTGAGTTTGCTGTGGGATGAGAGATTTTGTTCTATGATTTCTGTTGTTTCTGTGATAGGAATGGAGGTATACATATTTTCTTTGTCGAATGAAATCAGTGATGATGTGTGTGGTACCTGTATGTTCTGTATGTGTTCTATTAGGTTTCCTGTGTTTATCACTGTTCTGTTGTTTTCTACTTTACAGTGCTGGTAACAAACTTTTGGAGCTGTTTGCCTATGTGGTATGTTGGGGCTTTCTTGAAGTTGATAACAGCTCTCATTGGTATTCCGTGTTTATGTACTTTTGGTTGACTGCGGAGTGTTGGTGCTTGTGGGTTTCTCAATGTTATGTAGTATTTCTGTTTGACTATGAGAGTGTGTTAAATGTTTTTCAGTGTTCATTTCACGTTTGCCTGGAATCGTGTAGTTGGATCTGACTTCAGTATTTGTATGGCGTTGGTGTTTGTGTATTCCTCCGTTTTTGTGATGTATTGCTCTTAATCCACGAGTATTGTTTCATTTCCCTTGTCTGCTCTTGTTACTAATATGTTATTCTTTGTTAACTTTTGTTTTAACCTTGTCATAGTGGCTACTTCTGTTTGGTTGTTCTTATTGTGTGTCTGCTGCCTGACAGTTGGCAACACAAACCAAAACATTGCATCGAAATAAGTGTTCCGTTCATAATGCTGTGAAATATGGGAAAAACCGCAAATTGGCATTTAGAAGAAGAACAACAACACCAAAAATGCAACAGGAGCGTAATATGTAGGAAATCGCCAACGAAACCTGTAAGTACAGTTCAATAGGAAGTACCAACCACCAGAACTGTTTATAACCTATAGGTACATGGACCAAAATGTAAATTAAATAGCAAACATATGTACATATTCCACGCCACTGAAGATGCCTTGCAAAAAATAAAGGCGAAACGCGTATGGCACTAAAATTGTGGTTCATTCAATACCGTAGTACTCCACTAGGTCCTCATGATCATGTCGTACACGAAAATATATTGATTAACGAGGTCGATCTTAACCCTGGTAGACAGGCGCTCTCTTAGCAGCGTGGAGACACGCATTTCCCTTAAACAGTCGTTCCTCACTAAGACTAACCGACCACTTCAGTCAAGGACCCTTGACGCAAAGGATACAACTGAAAACGTTTTCCCAAGACAATTTAAAAACGTTACATTGTTCTTCTAAGGTAACAGCAAACCGCAAAAATTTAACCAACTCCTGTTGAAAATCGATATCAAGACATTCTAACGCGTGCAACACATTGAAGAAGGGTTTAGGTAGTTTATCAAAACTGGACTGCGGCTGCTCGATATTGCCACTTTCGAGTCCAGGAGTAATGGTTTCATTTTCGGTAACAAAGTGTTTTGTAGTTCACTATGCCCCCGATCGCTCTACTATTCTAAGACGAACCAATTATCAAATTCATCAATCTATCGTGGAGCTGATCAACCTTATGTTTGAACTGGGAATCTGTGATTACCACAGCCAGATCCTCAACTCTGCGCAACTAATGCGTAATTGACGCCTGCATGTACTACAATTGAGCACCTGATGGGACACTAAACTAAAGAAACTTTAGGGTCTGCTCTGCCATCACCTTGGCCGGGGCCCCAAAGGTACGCAAGACGCGACGATGCTTCTGTGACGACGCCGTCCTCTGCCAGTCCTCGAATTTCATTCTCGTATCTCATCTGGTCCTTGAAAAGGCAGCCAAGTCACACCACGACTCGAGGCTCCATAACAGACTAATGCACCTGAAAACCAAAGCCAAATTAAAAAAAAGCTGATTGTGTCTAGCCAGAAGCAACACTATATATATATGGATGATGAGCAATACAATTCAATCCTTCAATTTCCAGAAACAACTACACTCTTCTACCAAAATGGTACGCACTTCTAGCATAAGGTTGCCTGGGAGTGGAAAGATCAGGCAAAATAAGGATTTAACATCATTTGTGTCAAGATTTTTACTAACACTCCTCAAGAAAAGTAACTTTACCAATTATGTCAACAGGAACTTGACATATTTAGACAGAATGATCTAGTTAGATAACACAATTTAAGAACATTTACTGATAATCTATAAAACAATGTATCCAAAAGTTCTTAAAGTTTATGTACAAAAGTCAACAATGTTTTACAACAACTATAACACGATAGAAAAACAGTCTGGAAAACCGGTATGCAATACAAATATTTAGAATGTGTTTGATTAAAGTACAATAAATAATACAGGTTTACGTAAAAGTGAGTTCATTAAAGGGAAAGAAAAACAGTTACAGCTGATTGATATAAAACAACGATGCATCATTCAATGTGGTCCGGGTGAACAGTTCTGAATTTAGGGCAGGCTGCATACGCTGCTGACCACACTTCTTTTCTAAGACACCAGTCGATATGCGACCCAAGCCACAAACATACAATTAAAATAGCATGATGAACAGAGAATAAACTTTTAAGTAATACATCAAAAACTAACTCGCAGATTACACCCCGCAGCGCCAACCAAACAGTTGTGATGAGTAGTTAAAAGATAATAAGGAAGCTGGTCGAGACAATCCCCCTCCACTTACAACTGACTGTAAAGAACTTCAGTGGCCAATCGAGATTCAGCTTCAAATGACGCCCCGAGGGGAGAACGGTCAATAATTAACCGTTGTGTCGAACGGAAAACATACACTATGTGATCAAAAGTATCCGGACACCTGGCTGAAAATGACTTACAAGTTCGTGGCGTCCTCCATCGGTAATGCTGGAATCCAATATGGTGTAAGCCCACCCATAGCCTTCATGACAGCTTTCACTCACTGGCAGCCCATTCTTCACGGAGTGCTGCACTGAGGAGAGGTATCGATGTAGGTCGGTGAGGCCAGGCACGAAGTCGGCGTTCCAAAACATCCCAAAGGCGTTCTTTAGGATTCAGGTCAGAACTCTGTGCAGACCAGTCCATTACAGTGATTTTATTGTCGTTTAACCAGTTCTCCACAGGCCGTGAATTATGAGCAGGTGCACAATCGTGTTTAAAGATACAATCGCCATCCCCGAACGGCTCTTCAACAGTGGGAAGCAAGAAGGTGCTTAAAACATCAGTGTAGGCCTGTGCTGTGATAGAGGCAAGCAAAACAACAAGGAGTGCAAGCCCCCTCCAAGAAAAACACGACCACACCATAACACCACCGCCTCTGAATGTTACTGTTGGCAATACACACGCTGGCAGATGACGTTCACCGTGCATTCGCCATACCCACACCCTGCCATCAGATCGCCACATTACTTACCGTGATTCGTCACTCCACACAACATTTCTCACTGTTCTATCTTCCAATGTTTACGCTCCTTACACCAAGCGAGTCGTCGTTTGGCATTTACTGGGGTGATGTGTGGCTCATTATCAGGAGCCACTCGACCATGAAATCCGAGTTTTCTCACCTGTCATAGTACTTGCAGTGGATCCTGATGCAGTTAGGAATTCCTGTGTGATGGTCTGGACAGATGTCAGCCTATTACACATTACGATCCTCGTCAACTGTCGGCCGTCTCTGTCAGTTAACAGACGAGGTCGACCTGTACGCTTTTGTGCTGTACGTGTCCCTTCACGATTCTACTTCAGTATCACATGGGAAACAGTGGACCTAGGAATGTTTAGGAGTGTGGAAATCTCGCGTACAAACGTATGACAAAAGTGACACACAATCATCTGACCACGTTCGAAGTCCATGAGTTCCGTGGAGCGCTCCATTCTGCTCTCACGCGATGTCTGATGACTATTGAAGTCGCTGATATGGAGGACCTGGCAGTAGGTGGCCGCACAATGCACCTAATATGAAAAACGTATGTTTTTTGGGTGTGTTCGGATACTTTTGATCACGCAGTGTAGGTGGAAGGAAGACGCGAACGATTGGCTGATGAACCTCACACAAGATTGGCATGGAAGTATAACACACCAAAATACGTACACAACGTACCAGGCAAAAAAAATTGAAAGTCACAAATAATGACACATGGAACACAAAAAAATACTCGAGACCTCAGTAATTTAAAACATTTCAAATCACTGTGACAATAACCAAACTTGGGCTATTATGTTTTGATGCAAGTAACACACTCCTCAGATTGTCTGGCCAGACACGGAAACATGGAACAACAACAACAACACGAGGCTGAATCGAGTCAGTTACAAAAGCAGCAAAAAACAAACACATGCAGGAAGTGAACCAGTCACAGTTCTCATGCTTACAGCAGAGAGCAAGATCAGTCTTTACGAATGCCGCATAGTCTTGGCACCGAAGCAAAGGACTAAAAGTACCTCACGGAGTATCCAAAGCTGCTGTGCCCTGCCATACAAAGGAAAAACTTGGAGCCGCCAGGAGATGTGTTCATGACGACCACCCGCTGCTCGCCTCAAAATCTGGCCGGCCAAAGAAATAATGTGATCACTACCGTTTCTAGTACACGTTCCCTGTCTCCGGAAGATGATCAGGCAGACAAACTTTGAAGTCACACGGGCGGTAGAACAAACAGCTAGCCCGTGGCCCCGCAGCCCTACGCCGTCCATGGTGCTTTCCTAACTGCCTCTCCAGAAAAGGGCCTCAACATCACTCGCAGCAAACGTGTCACGCCCTCTCCACGCCAAAGATTGTGTTCCACGAGACGTGGCTCGAGCTATCGACCGCGGAACGGTGCACATAATTGTTCAAAAACTAAAATCAAGCACCACGGAAACAAAAAATCTGTCGACAATGATACCATTTTCTTTAAATTAGAATGTATAACTTCCATCACTATCTAGACTAATATAAGGAATCTTGTTATAAAATACATTGTAGCAGCTGAAATATTCCATTACGATACCCTCTTATTCTTCAGTACAACAAATCATACCACTAGCTAATGTCATATCTGACGTAAAACCATCTTGTATTTAGTGTAGCTCACGTTCAGCATGCCTCATATCAGTGATTTGGACCCTTTTACTGTAACCTACAATTACTGCGATCGTGGAAAACTTTGTGAGTAAAGTATTACTATATTCATAAACAATGCAACTGACGACATACAACAGATAGCTCTGCGGCAGTGTAGTCCTCTATAGTTTTCCCATTAGTGGAGGGAGTTACAAGTACGGGCATTACACCCGAGCTGGTTGCAGAGCTGTAGGTGGGAAAACGAGTTTGTGTATTTCTTGGGAACTTCTACTGTCTATATTTTTGCAGAGCTGACTGACTGTAGGTACGTCGGCATCAGCAAGTCATTTGTGCTGATCGTTCTGTTAAAGGGCTAAATTTTACTACCATTTTAGCGAGCGAGGTGGCGCAGTGGTTAGCACATTGGACTCGCAGTCAGGAAGACCATGGTTCATTTTTCTGTCCGGCCATCCAGGTCTCCCCAGATCGCTTCAGGAAAATGCTGGGATGGTTCCTTTGAAAGGGCAGGGCCGATTTTATCCCCTAACCTTGAAACAGTCCGAGCTTGAGCTCCGTCTCTAATGATCTCGATATTGATGCTACAGTAAACCCTAATCTTCCTTCCTTCCTTTAGTAACCTCTTCCTTTACTCACTGACGAGCGAAACAAGTTCTTTCTGTAGATTATGGCACCACTTTTGTAACGACACATATACCTGCAGAAACAAGACTGACAAGCGAAATTCTAGAAATGGGCCATTTGTCCAACACTTCATTATAACTTTGTTTCCACATGTAATTTACAGTCACTCAGAATACTATTTAACTGTGTCATGACTGTTTCTTCTCACACCACTGAAACGTTAAACAGAATGAATTCATTACCTTGCATAGATGATATTGTGATAAATGCGTTATGACCCTATTTTTTTCACGGAAAAGATGCGTAAATAAGAGTTTAAAAGATTTAGTTACACTAATGCAATTTACTTTTTCTTTTTAATTCTTATTTGTCTTTTTCAATAATACTATGTCTAAAATTATTAAGATTTAAAAAAAAAACAGAAAAATAAGTCACACGCTGTAAAAAAATTTTGACGAATATATTTCTTTGTATTCATAGCACAAAACTCATAAACAACGGATTGCTGTGACTAAGTTATAACTACGTGTGCCCTGCCTTGTTCTCAGTGTCACACTGTTGTCCGAACTGAAGGGAGAGGGAGGGGGGTAACTTCCTGAAAGTTAATATTACATTTTCCGAAACTTTCTTGATATAAAAATTGAAGAATAAGGACTACAGAAGCCCATATATGTGTAAATTAAATGTCTCAGTACAAATTTGCAAACTATTAGAGTAATGCTATACGACAGCATGAACAAATTTCGGAAAGAATATTGTTGACGTTTTTCCCACTAAACTGCGAAAATGGCAGTTTTTGCGGTTACAGCTACCGGAGTTAAGTAGTAGATATACAACTGCAGATACCTCATTACAGCTCTTTCACAAAAGATGAGGAAACTTTGTGTGGAGTAGTAGACACACACTGCCACTGACAGGTCCATACAAATTATTTGACGGAAGTTATTGACAGCAAATACCCGTACATTCCACGTTCGTTCCGATATTCCGATATTCGGAACGAAAAGAAGAGTTATTTAAATGAATATTGATGTGCGTTGTCAATAACGGTACCCAATTGTTCGCCGTAGCTGATTACCTTTCAGAGAATGTTGATAATGGTGCAATTAATTTTCAGGTCAGAGAGAATCCACGCTCTCTCTTCGTTACACAGAACGTAAGAGTCTTTTGAAATACACGATGTAAGCTTCATTTTAAAGAATTTTTTTAAGCCATCTGCAGTTTTGTGCCTACACTCAACTCCCTCATCCTCGCAGTTAATCACACGAATTCATAAAGTAAAACTCGTGCTCTCTTCTAACATCATCTCTAAAATGGAACTGATTATCAAAAGAAAGAAGGAACCAGGATTAAAATTTAACATCTCGTCCAAAAAGAAGTCATTTGGGGCAGATAAGGATAGAAAACGAAGCAGTCTTTTCTTTAGCAAAGGAACCTATCTCCCACTGTCCTTAATGAATTAAGAGAAACTATGGCAAACCGAAATTTCTTTGGCTAAACGAGAATAGAAATGTTCTCGTTCGGGATGCTAGTCTGTTGTCAACCACTTCGTTACCACGATCGATACGTTTAGAAAGTATAAATTAAAAACTAAGAGGAAAAGGCAAATGAAAAATGTAAATACGACAGTAATAGAAGGTTTTCGGGATCATTTTTAGGCAAACACTTTCGAAAGCATGAAAAAATGAAGACATTAATCAGCTTTGCAGTAAAGCGTCGAACACCTAAATCAAGTCGTATCGTTCATAAACAGTTTACTCCTGGATTAATAAAAAGACAAAATCGATGAGACATGGAACTGTTAAAACTAACCACTGTAGATTCGCTTGATGTGTGCATAAGATTTACCAACAAGCTTGATGTGTGTCTAAAGTTTACCAGCAAGCTGTGCTATTGATCCTAGAAGACAGCTGCCATCACAATTACTTTGGGAAAGGATACCCAGATAGTTCGATTTTTAAGACACTAAAATCGCATTTGGATCCAAGAGCTACATAAATTGGTTACTTTAAATAGGTTACTCTTGTTTGCCATGAATCTGAGGGTAATGGCTATGGTTCGTTGCATACAACTACCTCTGTGTGCTCCATCCTCTTTCAAGTTAGTGGGCGGTCACTAAAAATGTCGAGTTCCTTCATTTCTGCCACTGTAGGTAACCATCATTGACGCTTGGTTGCCATCATAATGACAACATAATCTCCTCTCCATGAATGAGGTCCCAGTAAAAAGGTGAGGCATACAAACCTATCCAACATTAATAAACAACTGTCCAATGATCAACAGTATCTTCTGCATACATGTAACTTCACTATTGGGGTGACAAATTTAAAACATTCCGAGTTTACATAAACACATCGGTAAATACTGCTGAAATGACGAATTCAGTGCTCATATACCATGTCACCTTTACAAGTGATGCAATCACATAGAAAGAAAATCGCTTACACGCTGTTCTTGGCCACAGGTGTGAGGTTCACGTAGCCGTCTGGGCATCCAGATTTTACGTTACTGTTTAATACCCATAGATTAAGGGCATCGTCTTTGATCAGTAACCAGAACGTACTTTGTCCCAGTTTAGAAACACGCCTCCGCATAAATTTTGAGTAAAACTCATCAATGGCGGCCGACGACTTCTAGCATAAAAAGATGCCCTAATTCAGCCTATGGCCTTGTCAAAGAAGGAGGACAGAGGTTCAGGGCATTGTCTTGCCTTTGGAGTGGGAAACTGCTCCTAAAGAATAACCTACAAAATGATTAACTTCTACGAGTCGCGGTGTGGAACTGATGAACTTCGAACGTAGTAGGGAAGCAAGAACACCTGAAACCAGAAATGCTGAGGCTCAGTCTAGACATAGTGGAAGTGATAAGAAGATAAGGACATCTGCTCAGATGTGTACAGATAATATCAAGAGCAGCAGAAAACGGTATAACGGGAAGAGAATTAGTTGTGAATAGGAAGATAGGGAAAAGTGTGTGTTACTGTGTACAGTTCAGTGACAGGGTTGTTGTCATCAGAATCAACAGGAAACCAACACCATCAATGATAGTTCTGGTATACATACCGACATTGCGAGTAGAGGATGAGGAGATAGAGAAAGTATATGAGGATAACGAAAGGCTAACTCAGTATGTAAAGGGTGATGAAAATCTAATAGTTAGGGACGGCTGGAATGCTGTTGTAGGGGAAGAAATAGAAGAAAGGGTTACGGAAGAATCTGGGCTTGGTACAAGGAATCTGAGAACAGAAACACTAATTGAGATCTGCAATAAAGTTCAGATAGTAATGGCGAATACTTCGTTCAAGAATCACAAGATAGAATACTTGCAAAAGGCCGGGAAATACAGGAAGATTTCAATTAGATTTCATCACGGTAGGGCAGAGATTCCGAAATCAGACAATGAATTATAAGTCGTTCCCAGGAGTAGATAGACCACAATTTATTAGTGATGAAGATTAGGCTGAAGTTTAAGAGACTACTCAAGAAGAATTAATGCAAAAAGAAGTGGGGTACAAGTATGAAGAGAAGCGCTTCAACTTCTCTGAAGCTATGATTTAGGGATAAGGAATAGGTCAGCAGGCAATTCAGATTAATACAGCTCTAAAAGGGGCAGTCACAGAAGTTGGAAGGAAAAACACAGGTGCAAAGAAGGTAACTGCTACGAAACGGTGAGTAACAGAAGAAACACTCCAGCTGATCGACGAAACAAGGAAGTACAGAGACGTCCCATGAAATTAAGGCGTACAGAAACACAAGTCACTTATGAATAGAATAAATAGCAAGTGAATGGGAAGCTATGGCGAAATGGCTCCGTGAAAATGTGAAGAAATAGAAAAAGAAATGATTGTCTGAAGGACTGGGTCAGATATAGCGAATAAAAAACAACCTCAGGTGAAATTAGAAGCAAGGGTGTTAGCGTTAAGGATGCGAAGAGAATTCCACCGTTAGATGCACAGGAGAGAGCAGATACATGGAAGGCTTCTGTCAGGGGTAAGAATGTCTGATGTGGTGAAAGAAGAAACATGAATCGGTATAGAAGAGATAACAGATCCAGTATTAGTGTCAGAATTTTAAAAAGAGCTTGAAGGGAGATAATCGGTAATGAAGTAAAAAATCCACGCAGTGGACGCCAAGTGAAAAGCTACTCCTTATGTTTCAGATCTACACTGCAAAAATAAAATGGGAAGGAACTGTTAATTGGAACTCAGAGATATGTTGTAGTCTAGTTTACACTCGATTTATTCATCTTAAACATGACAAGACAGCAAAATTGTTAAAGAAATATCACACAAGCATTTTTATTTAACAAATACCTTACTAACATGGGATCTAAGATGGACAAAGTGATCTGCTGGGGATTAACTCACAACATTAACCAGAACACTAATCGCCTTATCTGAATTCATACATGTGAATCCAGGTTATGGCACCAAACTACGCCACCACCAAGCATCTATATTCTACCATAAAAAAAAGAAAAATATGGTTCGAAAGAACAGGGTGCTGAGAAATATACATTATGGTCCTACATCGCAGCAGCGAATACTTTACCATCCTGCTGGTCAAGGCAGCACACCACGATGTGTTCGGTGACTGAAGTCCTGAATGGCCACAATCTGTTACTAAATGCGTGTTCCCAAAAAAAATGCAAGTACGCGGTCTCATGTTCGGTTAATTCAGAATGCACGACATTAATTCAGAATGCAAGTACTTCCCTATGAGCCTCTGAAACCCCAATGGATTCCAGCGTGCAGGTGGACCCATTTGCTGGTCTGCCAAACAAATTTGACTCCTTCCCATGACTGTGCATGTCAGAATACGTCAAATGCTTGGATGGCTGACTCAAGATAAATAAGTACCTGCACACATCACTCGTTGTGACTGTGATGATATAAGCAGTACCTCTGATGGTTCTACCATTTAGGTAGAGACCTGCAGTTCTTCACTAGCGAAGCGCCAGTACGAGAGACTTGTACAAGAGTGAACCTTCCTCCTTTCTCACCCCTTCCTCCTCAGCTCACTTCCAAAAGCACATTTTTCTTTTTTCACTTCCTCCACTTTCGCTCAAGCCAATCACGAGCTGGAGCCTGGCATTCTAAGCTTGGAGAATGGTTTTTGCACTGCAAACCGATTTGACCAATAAGAGACTTTAAAGTTAATTCACAGAAACAGAAAAAGATTCAGCGTTGTGGCCTCTTTCCCATACATTTGCCATGTCTTTTGCTAACACAATACAGGGTGGAAGCAAAGCCCTCCATAAACAGCTTGTTATTCCCCTGTTGCGTCCATTTCAAAGTTTCCAAAGAACAGCCATGAACTCTCAAAAAGCCTCATGCTTTCACAGACATGTTTTTAAACAGAGTCTGGACGTCTGGACGTTAGTTTCCCTGTCCCATGGAAATTCCCAGAACGCTTACATTTCTTTTGGCGGTTTGCTCCCTAACAAGGGCCCATCCTCTGCTTTATTTTTGGCCTACAATGCGCTGTCGGCGACTTCTCGGCGCTAGCCTGTATACCTGGACGTCTGGCTCCCATCCGGCGCTAACTTAATGTGTTTTTCACAATGCGACCATGGCACGTGGCAGTCTGGAAATGTCTCCTCACTGTTCCCCAGAAAAACGTATTTTGTCGGCCCACCATCGCTGTGCTTTTACTGCAATCATTTAAGTTGGCACCCTATTCCTTCTAAGGCAGGTAAAGCTTACTGTATTTCCTTCCCTAGAGCATGCAAACAAGACCATTAACTACTGTCCACCATTTCATCACAATGTATGAAGTCAAATCGCAATTAAGATCATATTCCCTAGGAACACAAAGTGGCATAACACCGAATCAAAAGTGAGAGTGCCCTGCAATCTCTCAAGCTCTGGAAGAGGTAAGATCGAGTAATACGGAAAGGGCTGATAACATATCTTTAGAAATTCCAAAATCTTTTTGGTAGATGGCAAGGAAGTGGCAACAAATGGCTATTCATGTAGGATCTACGAGACTGGTGATATACCATCAGACTTTCAGAAGAACATCAACCACACAATGATCGAGATAGCAAGAGCCAACAAGTGCAGGAATTATCGCACTCGGTTTAACAGCCGATGCATCCAAAATGCTGTCAAGATTAACATTCACAAGAATGGAGAACAAATTTGATGGAGTGTTAGATGACGATCAGTTTGCTTTAGGAAAGATAAATGCATCACAAAGGCAATTCTGTGTTGTGGTTGATAATGGATGCATGACTAAAGAGAAAATCGACACATTTTCATAGGAGTGGTCGACCTGGAAAAAGCGTTCGACTACGCAAGATGCTGGAAATTCTGAGAAAAATAGGTTTAAGCTATAGGGAAAGAGAGGTGATACAGGTACAAGAGCGAAGAGGGAACAATAAGAGTTTAAGACCAAGAATGAATTTCACAGACTAAAATGATGTAAGAGGGGATGTTGTCTTTCGCCGCTACTGTTCAATCTGCACATCGAAGAAGCAGTGATGGAAATGAAAGAAACGTTCAAGACTGGAGTTAAAATTCAAGGTGAAAGGATATCAGTGCTAAGATTTGAAGATGACATTGTTATTCTCAATGAAAGTGAAGAAGAATCACAGGATCTGCAGAATGGATTGAACAGTCTAACGAGTACAGAATATGGATTGAGCGTAAATTTAAGAAAGTAATGAGAAGTAGCAGAAACGAGAGCAACGAGAAACTTAACATCACAATTGGTGACACGAAGTACCTGAAGTTAAGGAATTCTGCTACCTAGGCAGTAAAATAACCAACGACTATCGGAGCAAGGAGGAGCAGTCTAGCACCAGCAAAACTGTCATTCCTGGCGAAGAGTAGTGTACTAGTATCAAACATTGTCCTTTATTTGAAGAAGAAATGTCTTAGAACGTACGTTTTGAGCACAGCATTGTATGGTAGTGAAACATTGACTGTGGGAAAACCGGAGCAGAAGAGAGTCGAAACATTTATGGTGTGGTGCTACAGAAGAATGTTCAAAATTTGATAGACTGATAAGGTAAGGAATGAGCAAGTTCTTCTGAGAATCGGTGAGAAAACGAATGTATGGAAAACTTTGACAAAAAGAATGGACAGGATTATAGCACATCTGTTAAGACACCACGGAATAACTTCCATGCCACTAGGGGAAACTCTAGGGACTAAAAACTCTAAAGGAAGACAGAGATTGTAATAGATCCAGCAAATAATTGAGGATGTAGGTTACAGGTGCTACTGTGAGATAAAGAGGTTGGCACAGGAGAGGAATTCGCGGCAGGCCGCATTAAATCAGTCAGAAGACTGATTTTTTTTACAGCTTACTTAAGGTAAACGCTAAGACTGTAGCTTTGAAAAGCACACGGCCGGGCGCCTCCTCTGTCCCTGCCCAGTTCGGTCCTGTGCACTGTCACAGTGACGTCGATATCGTCATACCTAGCTAAGTGTCTCACTTGTAACACAGTGGACTCGCAGTAGCAGGACTACGGTTCAAAATCCAACCTAGACATCCAGATTTAGGTTTCCTATACATTCCTTAAATCTTAAAGACAAATGCCGAGGTGGTTTCTTTGTAAGAGCACGGACGAATTACTCCTCGAAATCAGATCTTATGTTACGTTTGTAATGACTTCATCATCGGCTGGACCTTCAACCTTAATCTTCCTTCCCCGCGTCGTCTACAAGTTGTTAAACCCTTAAGAAAAGTGTTCTCTCACATCATAGTGTTTTCACAGCATTCCTTTCACCATCAACATGCTTAGGGTGAAGGGCCCCCGTTCGTCACATCTGCAGAAAAAGTGTTACAAAGACATCGAGGAGTTACTTTCTTCTGTTAGCAAAGTAATAGTCATCAATACGACTTACATTTACTACATTCCACCGAAACTCATAGCTGTGTCGATGACCTCAAATTCGAAGCCCAAACTGTATAGAAAGCTTCACGTGAAAACAAAAACGATTGGTAAAGCAGACTGAAATCTCAGAAGCGAAACAACACCTAAACACGATTTGCCTGTAATGTGTTGTGTAACGTAACTGATGTACACCATACATGTACGCAAATCATAAACGACGCTGGGCATTCTGGCTCATCGCAAAGGGTAGTATACAGTAGGTTCACTGATTATCGAAAGCTGCCAAGGGAAGATAAACGGCCACCATTCATATGACATGATGTATAGAATTGATCGCCATGCAACATCACAGTATTTTAGAGCTTCCTAATGAAAGAGAAGGGATCTAAAGGGAAATCAGGATATTATGCAAGTTGTCTTACATTAGGAAAGTAGCTACGACTACCAACCGAAGTTTACTGTTTAAACATGTGATTAGGCACTACACTAAAGCTGCTTTTCTGCGACTGCACTTCTCTTTCGCACTCTTCAGGTCGGAACACGGTTTTCAGTTTACTGTATCAGTTTTTCGCCAGCCATATGTAATAACATACAGGCATACTATCTTTTAAGTGAAACCAGGAAGAAGATATGTTTAAATATATAAAAACATTTTTACTTTTTATACACTAAAAGCAATTAGAAATTCCAAGCACTCCAAATAATAAATCGTTACCATGACAAAAGGCAAATTCCTAAGAGAATGATTGAAACAAAAAGTCTGAATGAAAACTTGCGCTAAAGAACTAGATTTACATAAAATGGCATGAATTCATCAGCTAACATCCAAGGAAAATGTTGGTGCCTTAATTTGTAACCTATTATTCATTGCAAAAAAATTGAAACATGAACAGTTTGCAAGCTATGTCTGAGACACATGGACGCAACATCCAACACATTCACAAAACTGAAATACCAGCAAGCGGTTAAGGATTTTATGGATGTTTTTGGGTGTTGTGGTTATACCATTTCATTTGCTTACGTATAGTTAATCTATAACGTTTATAATGGGTGTTACTTTCTCATTAAACCTTCCATTTTTTTCGGATCTTTCAAAATTTTCTGATTTTAATTATATTGTCACAAATCAAATGATTTGCCAAGTGTTGCTCTTTCACACACTTGATGGGGCTCAGTAGTATTTCAAATACAGATCGATACCAGCGCAGTATACAACATACTTACACTAAATTGTAAACATAGCTCTGAAATGTAGCTTGGAAATAAATTGTATGATCTGTAGCGTGCCGTGTGACAGTATGTGATAGGGATTTCATGTGGATGGATGAAAAATGTAGTCCATCAGGATGTTGGACTCTGCGACATTAGAGGAAAACATCCATTCTCAAATGTTGTTATTGTGATCCTCAGTCCAAAGACTGGTTTGACCCAGAGCTCCATGCTACTCTAACATGTACAAGCCTCTTCATCTCCGGGTAACTCCTGCAATCTTCATCCTTTTTAATTTGCTTAGTGTATTCATCTCTTGGTCTCTCATTTTGACACTCCACGTTTCCCTCGAGAACTAAATTCGTGATCCCTTGATGCATCAGAACGTGTCCTACCATCCATCCCTTCTTCTGGCCAAGTTGTGCCTCGAATTCCTCTTCTCCTCAATTCTGTTCAGTACCTCCTCATTAGTTACCTGATCTGCCCACCTAATCATCAGCATTCTTCTATAGCAACATATTCAGAAAGCTTATATTACTTTCTTTTCTAAACTGTTTATCGTCCATGTTTCACTTCCAAACATGGCTACACCCCAAATAATTAAAAAAAAAGATTTCCTCACACTTAAATCTATACTTGATGTTAACAAATTTCTCTTTCTCAGAAACGATTTCCTTGCCATCACTGGTCTACATTTCATATCCTCTCTACTTCGACCATCATCAGTTATTTAGCTGCCCAAATAGCAAAACTCATCTAGTACTTTAATTGTCTCATTTCCTAATCTAATTCCGTCAGCATCATCTGATTTGATTTGACGGCATTCCATCATCCTCGTTTTGCTTTTCTTGATGTTCATCTTACATCCTCCTGTCAAGATGCTGTCCATTCCGTTCAACTGCTCCTCCAAGTCCTTTGCTGTCTCTGACAGAATTACAATGTTATCGACACAGCTCAAGGTTTTTATTTCTTCTCCCTGGATTTTAATTCCTACTCCAAACTTTTCTTTTGTTTCCTTTACTGCTTGCTCAATATACGGATTGAATAACATCGGGGATATGCTACAACCACGTCTCACTCTCTTCTCGTCCACTGCTTCCCTTTCATGCCCCTCGCCTTTTGTAACTGCCATCTGTGTTCTATACAGATTGTAAATAGCCTTTCGCTCCCTGTATTTTACCGATGTCACCTTCAGAAATTGCCAGTCAACATTGCCAGCCAACACGGTCAAATGCCTTCTCTAAGTCAACAAATGCTATAAACGTAGGTTTGCCTTTCCTTAACCTATCTTCTAAGCAAGACGTAGGATCAGTATCGCCTCATGTGTTCCTACAATTCTACAGAATCCATACTGATCTTCCCCGAGGTTGGCTTTCACCAGTTTTTTACATTTGTCTGTAATGAAATCGTGTTAGTATTTTCCAACAGTGACTTATTAAATCGATGAAGTCTGAGGATATTTCGCTTGTCTCATATATCTTGCTCACCAGATGGAAGAGTTTTGTCATGGCTGGCTCTCCCAAGGCTTCCAGTGGTTATAACGGGAAGTTTTCTATTCCCGAGACCTTGTTTTGACTTAAGTCTTTCAGTGCTCTGTCAGGTTTCTCACGCAGTGTTACATCTGTCATCTCATCTTCATCTACGTCCTCTTCCATTTCCATAGTATTGCCCTCAAGTACATCGCCGTTGTACAGACCCTGTATATACTCCTACCATATTTCTGCTTTTCCTTCTTTGCTTAGGACTGGTTTTCGGTCTGAGCTCTTGATATTCACACAGGTGATTCTCTTGTCTCCAAAGGTCTCTTAAATTTTCTTGTTGGCGGCATTTATCCTACCCCTAGTGACATATGCTTCTACATCCTTACATTTCTCCAATAGCCATTCCTGCTTAGGCGTTTTACACTTCTAGTAGATCTCATTTTTGAGACGTTTGTATTCCTCTTCGCCTCCTTCATGTACTGTATTTTTATATTTTCTCATTTCATCAATTACATTCAATAACTCTTGTGTAACCCAAAGATTTCTACTAGCTGTCGTCTTTTTACCTACTTGATCCTCTGCTGCCTTCACTATTACATCTATAAAAGCTACTGATTTTTCTACTACAGTATTTCTCTCCCCTGTTATTGTCAGCCGTTCCATAATGCTCCCTCTGAAACTCTCTACAGCCTCAGGTTGTCTATAAACTACACAACATTTTCTTTATTAAAGTTCCTTCGCCAAATGAAGTGCGGGAAATGGAAACATTGGTTGTCAAATTGAACAGCGCGACATCTGGTTTTTGAGGGAACATTAAAGTATTTAGTTCGCACCTGTTGCCAGATATGTTAAGGAAGGGTGAGAAAGTTCATCTCTTGAACGCCTAGCTCTTTCCCTCTGAAAAAGATGCCTTGATATGGTATTTAGCTGTCAAATTTGCTTCCTTCAAATCAATTACTAAATTCATGACATTTCAGGAGAAGAAGACGCTAGGAAAGCAAATGATGTGTCAAAAAGACCACGCTTTCTGAACATAAAAAATGTGAAAAGACGCTACAATTTTTTGTGAAAAGGTTTGTCTTAGAAATAAAATAGATCAGAGAAATATCTGACAGGTTCTTCAAATGAAGCTCGAAATCATGTATAGTAAAAGATGTGCTGACTCAGAATTTTAAGTTCAGTGTCTAACTTGGAGTCTTAGGATTTTAAAGTGCGCTAGGGGATATTTGTTCCAATTTTTCAGTGTCAAAAGTATTTCAATATAGAATCCTTTAGATATCATAAGGGGAAGGGAATACGCAATCTGCACCGGCACCTCATTTTCTGTGATTCTATTTCTTATTTTCATACATTTCACCTCACAAAATATTTGACTGTTTTTTCTAATTTTTTCTTCCTGTTTTACTGTATTTATGCTATACGATAACGAACTGACAGCGATAGTTTGAACAACTTATTGTAAGCACTGCAACAACTGACACTCATAGTCAAATTGCCAAGATATGCGCAGAGAGTCAAAGAGCACAGTTAATGTGTCTGTTTAAAATGGATTTATACGGGGACAATATTTGAGGCACTGACCTAATATTTTAGTGAAATAATTTCAAACTTCTATGAAGAATGACATATTAATTATTTTATAAAAATCTTATTATTTCGCATGTTTGGTACTGTTCAAAAATTTATGCATATTTGGATTGCTACACGATTACGAAATACTTTTTTCCATTCGCGACACTCTGTCGTACATTATAGGATATGTTTGTAATACTGCAAAGTCGCGGAAAAGGATATTGCAGACAGATTGTTTCAATCTGCATACTAAGTTTGTTGGTACATACCTTTAGATATGACTCAGTTAAAATGCTAAAACGTTGTGTGGTTATTCCCTAATCAATCAGCATATGCCTGTGTCACAACTTAGGGCATCGCCTTGGTAAACCATATTTCAGTCTTTATCAGGCGAAATGTACGACTGTACATTTATCATCCATTTGCTTTCTTCACCATTTGGTTCCGAGCTGTTCTTGTTTTCAGAAACGAAGAGGTTGTCACACATTCATCGCAAAATTCAGAATCCGTATATTTTATCAGTAAGTTAGTCATGCTGTTTATGTTCGTGATGACTTACGTACTGATCTCGAGTGATAAATGGTACCTTCAATGAGGTAAGCTTTCTAAGAATACCTGTATCTATTTTATTAATCTTGTTTTGTGAATGCTGTACACGTTAATCTGAATCAAAATATGATTTCATATTGTATTGTAATTCTACAAACGTCAAGTTTTTGTTTTATAAAGCTGGTATTTAACATGTTATATGTCCAAAATGAGCTGATCGCTGTCTTCGTCATTCTTTTTCCATTACGGAAACTTGTGTGTGAATCAAAAATCATGCAAAATCGTGCTACCCACCTGACAAAAATTAATGCTCCGCAAGAAAATGACATTTAAGAACCATCTTTGGATGAAGTACACTAAGAGAATTTGTGTTTTGCAAAAAGAAATCGATCCGGTTGCTACGTCAACGTATGCAAACGCGGCTAACGCTGCTTAGTACTAACTCGCATTCTTGATTTGCCGTTTTTATAATTAGCACTTGGTTTCTGTATACACTGCCGGAAAAAAAAAATCCAACACCCTCAAGAACTGTGGTGAGAGGCACCAGGGTATAATATGTGCATACTGAGGGGTTGTAGTGTTAGTGATTGATTTGCCATGGCTCTTTGGAGGCTTTTGTGTGCATCCTCCGTTTTGACTGAGCAGGCAGTAAGCCTGCTCAATTCAGATGTGACCAGTGTCTGCCCCATTCGTTCTCTCGTACAACCACGCCCTGCTGACGAGTACATACTCTTGCTGAACAACTTCAGTCATTTTGGCAGGGTCCATTATGGGCCTGTGTGAAGATGGGTGGAACTATCGACGGACTACTGGACATGTTGGGCACAAGGAATGGGTGTATGTCATTCCCTTCAGAAGTGGTCTTTGGCACATTCCACAACCGTAGATCGGGTTCTGGATGTCCGCTTAGTACTAATGCATGTCAAGATCGATGCATTATGAGAGCAGCAGTGGCTGAACAAAAATCATCCAGTAAAGAAATGGGGTGCATGTTACAACTGCTGTGAAATCAGCGACTAGGAAACGTCTGCTTTCAGGAGGACTAAGATCGCGTGTGCCTCTGGTCGAGCTACCACTAACTCAACGACACCACCAAGTGCTGCAATCCTGGTGTCATGAAAGAGTAGACTGGAGAGCGGAATGGTGCTCTGTTGACTTCAGCGATGAGAGTAGGCTCTGTCCGTATGTGAGTTATGGACTCAAACGTTGACGGCATAGATCTGGTGAGCGTCGTGTTCCAAAGTGTATTCGCCCACAACAGATCGATCCCAGGTTTCACTGTTGAGGGAGGAGGGGGGGGGGGGGGAGCGCAATAGGTTACAGCTAGTGGTCACATTTGGTGCTTCGACAGTGTATATTAAGCAGTGGCCGCTACGTTGCGTTGTTATCCTTGTTTTACTGCCATTTCTTAGGCAGGAAGGTGGTGTGCTTTTTCAGTAGGACAGTGCACGTCCACATGCAGCTACTGGGATGCAACACGCTGTTTCATAGTATACAACAACTGCTCTGCCTAAAAAGATCGCTAGATCTCCCGCCAACTGGACACGTATGTGTCATCATGGAGTGAGAACTTGCTCGTTCTCCAGAGCCGGCAAGTAACACTGCCGAACTGCAACAAAAGGTGCATAATGATTGGAACAATACATCGCAGGCTGTCATTCAGCACCTCTAACACGTCCTTTTGATGAATATTTCAGGATTGCACCAACGGTTTTATAATACCTTCTTGGTATGGTCAATGTGCGACCTAGACTATTAGCTCTGCTTGCTTTACTGTCGTAGGAATAGGTCTTACATCGCTTAAAAAGCCAGAATATTTATTACAGACCTGACAGCAAGATATTTATAAGTAGTTGGCAGGTCAGTGAAATAATTTATAATTAAATGAGTTGCAGCGATAAATCCTGTGAGATTAGTAATGTTCTCGAAACAGTATAATTATCGTTCCTTCTTCTTCTTCTTCTTCTCCCTTCACGGATTAAGAGATTTCACGCGATTTGCTCCCGCCATCTCTTCCGTGGTCTTCCCCTCTGTCTTGACCCTCTAGGTTTCTAGTCAAGAATTTCTTTTGGAACTATATTTTCGTGCATTCTACCTAAATTACTGACAAGTCAGTCAAGTAAAAAACAGACAACTGCCGTTTAAATTCAATAAATGTTTATTTCAAATAATTCGCATATTTGATACTGGCGGCCTTACACAATTGCTGATGCAAAACAAAACAACAGGCTGGCCGGCTGGCCTCGCCCGTTCATCCTGTCAGTGGGCAGGTGGCCGCTCCTTCAGCAGGGCCCGAGCAAGCACACGGGGGCAAAGGCTTACTGGCTATTGGGAGCTCCAACGTTAGGCGGGTGATGGATCCCCTTAGGGAAATAGCATAGGGCTAGAAAGAATTCCAACGTGCACTCAGTTTGTCTGCTGGGGGGCCTCATCTAAGATGTGGAGGCGGCCTTGCCTGCGCCTATCGAGCGTACGGGGTGCAGTCGTCTGCAAGTAGTTGCTCATTCCGGCACCAATGATGCCTGTCGCTTGGGTTCTGAGGCGATCCTCAGTTCGTACGGGCGGCTGGCGGATTTAGTGAAGACCGCTGTCCTCACACGCGGGGTGCAGGCAGAGCTCTCTATTTGCAGCATCGTTCCCAGAGTGGATCGGGGTCCTTTGGTTTGGAGCCGAGTGGAGGGTCTCAACCAGAGGCTTCTTTGTGAAGATCTTGGCTGCAGATTTCTAGACTTGTGCTATAGGGTGGGGAATTGTGGGACGCCCCTAGGTAGGTCAGGGATACACTACACAAAGGAAGCGGCTACTCGGGCAGCAGAGTACTTGTGGCGTGTACTTGGGTTTTTTTTAGGCTAGGCAGTAGTGCGAGGTGTCCTGATGAACACTCACCAGTCGACGTGCAGGGAGGCAATTCAGGACGCGCTCAGTGTAAAGACACTTCAGCTATCAAGATATTAGCAGTAAATTTTCAGACTGTTCGGAATAAAGTTCCTGAATTTACTGCCCTCCAGGAAGAGTGTGGCGTGCAAATTATTCTCGGGACAGACCTGGCTGAACCCTGAGATAGGAAGTTCTGAAATATTTAGTGAGGGTGGGAACGTGTATCGGAAAGACAGATTAGACGCCGTGGGAGGTGGTGTCTTCAATGCAGTTGACAAAAATATTGTGTCTACTGAGGTCGAAGTTGAGTGTGGTTGTGAAGTTATCTGGACACGTTTAACAGGGCTAGGAGAAATAAAGTTAATTGTTGGGTGTTATTACCGGCCATCAGGTTGCACCGTGACGGTTCTAGAATCATTCAAAGGGAGTCTACACTTTGTATCGCAGAAGTACCCGGATCATGCTATATTAGTCGGAGGCGACTTCAACCTACCTAGTATAGACTGGGATCCAGAATGAGATTGTCACTCTGCAGCGGAGTGTGCACTGATATGAAACTTCCTGGCAGATTAAAACTGTGTGCCCGACCGAGACTCGAACTCGGGACCTTTACCTTTCGCGGGCAAGTGCTCTGTCAACTGAGCTACCGAAGCACGACTCAGGCCCGGTCCCCACAGCTCTACTTCTGCCAGTATCTCGTCTCCTACCTTCCAAACTTTACAGAAGTCCTCCTGCGAACCTAGTTCTGCTAGGTTCGCAGGAGAACTTCTGTAAAGTTTGGAAGGTAGGAGACGAGATACTGGCAGAAGTAAAGCTGTGGGTACCGGGCGTGAGTCGTGCTTCGGTAGCTCAGTTGGTAGAGCACTTGCCCGCGAAAGACAAAGGTCCCGAGTTCGAGTCTCGGTCGGGCACACAGTTTTAATCTGCCAGGAAGTTTCATAGACTGGGATGTCTATGGATTCATTACAGGTGGTACAGACAAGCCGTCGTGTGAATTACTTTCGAACACTTTATCCGAAAACTATCTTGAGCAGCTAAATCGACAGCCAACGCGTAATGGTAATATTTTAGATCTGGTAGCCACGAACAGACCAGACCTCATCGACGGTGTCAGTGTTGAGACAGGGATTAGTGATCATGACGTTGTCATTAAGACTGTGGTTACGAAAGTTGAAAAGTCGGGCAAGAAGGCTAGGAGAGTATTCTTACTAGAAAGCAGTTGTTAGCATCCCACTTAGTAAATGAATCGACTTCATTTACTTCCGGTACGATGGACGTGGAAGAATTATGGGCAAATTTTAAACACATTGTAAATCACGCATTGGAGAAGGATGATCCGAAAAAATGGCTTACGGACGGAAAAGACCCACCGTGGTTTAACACCGCAATTCGGAGAATGCTCAGGAAGCAAAGACAGTTGCACTCGCGGTACAAAAAAGATCGGGAGAATGAGGACAGGCAAAAGTTAGTAGAGATTCGTGCTGCTGTAAAAAGAGCGATGCACGAAGCATACAACCACTACCACCGTCATACCTCAGCAAACTATTTTGTTGAAAACCCAAGGAAATTCTGGTCTTACGTAAAATCGGTAAGCAGGTCGAAGGCTTCCATCCAGTCACTCACTGATCAGCCTAGCCTGGCAACGGAAGACAGCAAAACGAAAGCTGAAATTTTAAATTTAGCATTTGAGAAATCTTTCACGCCATTTGAGTCTCGTACAGATTCCCGTATGGAGGTCGTAGTGATAGACATCCCTGGGGTTGTGAATCAGCTGAATGAGTTGAAAATAAATAAATCACCAGGTCTTGATGGGATTCCAATTCGGTTTTACAGAGAGTACTCTACTGCATTGGTTCCTTACTTAGCTTGCATTTATCACGAATCCCTTGCCCAACGTAAAGTCCAGAGAGACTGGAAAAAAGCGCAGGTGACGCCTGTACATAATAAGGGTAGAAGGACGGATCCTCAAAATTACAGATCAATATCCTTATCATCGGTTTGTTGCAGGAATGTCGAACATATTCTCAGTTCGAATATAATAAATTTCCTTTTGACAGAGAAGTTGCTGTCCATGCATCTGCACGGCTTCAGGAAGTATCGCTCCTGCGAAACGCAACTCGCCTTTTTTCACATATCTTGCGAACCATGGATGAAGGGTATCAGACGTATGCCTTATTCCTTGACTCCCGGAAAGCGTTTGACTCGATGCCCCACTGCAGACTCCTAACTAAAGTACGAGCATATGGGATTAGTTCCCAAATATGTGAGTGGCTCGAAGACTTCTTTAGTAATAGAACCCAGTACGTTGTCCTCGATGGTGAGTGTTCATCGGAGGTTAGGGTAGCATCTGGAGAGCCCCAGGGAAGTGTGGTAGGTCAGCTGTTGTTTTCTATCTACATAAATGATCTTTTGGATAGGGTGGATAGAAATTTGTGGCTGTTTGCTGATGGTGCTGTGGTGTACGGGAAGGTGTCGTCGTTGAGTGACTGTAGGAGGATACAAGACGACTTGGACAGGATTTGTAATTGGTGTAAAGAATGACAGCTAACTCTAAATATAGATAAATGTAATGTAGATGAATAGGAAAAAGAATCCCGTAATGTTTGAATACTCCATTAGTAGTGTAGCGCTTGACACAGTCACGTCGAATAAATATTTGGGCGTACACTGCAGAGCGATATGAAGTGGAACAAGCATGTAATGGCAGTTGTGGGGAAGGCGGATAGTCGTCTTCGGTTCATTGGTAGAATTTTGGGAAGATATGGTTCATCTGTAAAGGAGACCGCTTATAAAACATTAATACGACCTATTCTTGAGTACTGCTCGAGCGTTTGGGATTCCTATCAGGTCGGATTTAGGGAGGACATAGAAGCAATTCAGAGGCGGGCTGCTAGATTTGTTACTAGTAGGTTTGATCATCACGCCAGTGTTACGGAAATGCTTCAGGAACTCGGGTGTGAGTCTCTGGAGGAAAAGAGGCGTTCTTTTCGTGAATCGCTACTGAGGAAATTTAGAGAACCAGCATTTGAGGCTGCCTGCAGTACAATTTTACTGCCGCCAACTTATATTTCGCGGAAAGACCACAAAGATAAGATAAGAGAGATTAGGGCTCGTACAGAGGCGTATAGGCAATCGTTTTTCCCTCATTCTGTTTGGGACTGGAACAGGGAGAGAAGATGCTAGTTGTGGTACGAGGTACCCTCCGCCACGCACCGTATGGAGGAGGATGTATGTAGATGTAATGACAATTAGCGTAGCACACTAGCGCATTGTGAGTTTAATACGAAAATAAGTTTATTTAACAGTCAATTCATCACAAAATTCAGTAGCAAACACTTAAAACCCCACAGCGAAAGTTCTCGCTGTTAATCACGACATGAAACTTAAACTCATTATCCTAAATAATGTAACGAAAATAAGTGTATAGCTCCATCGCACGCACGTCTAGATATTAACTTCAGCAAAATAGTCAAAGTTCTCAGCTGCATCATGTGTCACAAAATTAATAAAGGTAATGTTCACTTGCGCGCTCAGACTCAATCAACGAAACCACATCTCCTATTCAGTGCCCAGTGAGTAGTAAAATATGAGCGTGCACTGCCCAAATTTCTAAGTCCAGGTGTTTTATTGTTGCGGCTGCCTCACCGCCCAGATTATCTCGGCTGCCGCCAGTCAAACCCGCTGAAAACATCACTTGCAAAAGACGAAAAGACCCATTGGAAAAAAGTCTGAAAACCAAAGACCGAGTCCGTGCTGCACTTCGATGTTAAACACACGACTGAATCTATTTTCAGTTTTGAAACAATTACCACATTTCTAAACTAAGGATATCTGCACATATGTACATATTACTAGATTAAGTCTAGTCTCATTACAAAAGCATAGGTACAAGCCTAGAACTATCATAAAAACAAAACAGTATTCTTAAATTATTAGCAAATTTCCTAAGCTTTCTTATATTCTTGTTTACAATATGACATAGTTACATTAAAATCACAAAGTACGTACGCCAGCTTCAAGGGAGCGCATCCTTCTGCCATCTAGACACGTGTTCCTTCATGCAAGCTTTTTAATTTATCATTCATACGTCCATAACGAGTTAACATAACTTCCGAATCGTCATTTACGTAAATAGTTATTTAAAGTTAATTTTCTATCTAACTGTAGGTGTTCAATAGGTGACATGATTAGGAGAGGAACTAGGTAGTTGATACTGCCTCCATACTATGCATGTTGAGAGTACATACGTTTCATAACGACACCATTTATGCTGTACGGAATACACCCATCCATTTTACACATTCTGGCTAGCTTATAAATTCAACTAAAAATCTTACACTTATTCAAAATTTATCATGAAATTTGATTTATTCAATGCTTTGCCTAATTTACATCATATTTGAGACATTTTTTTGTTATTTTGGCGATACGTTCTGGATTTATTGGAATCAGAGTGTGTTACCTCACAGTAGATATAATCAGAACGTAAATACTGAACATAAATTATATAAATACTAATACACCCTGTTTGGTGATGAAAGTGGAAAGTTGGTATGAGCTGCCTCTTCTTTTAATCGTTGTCCCAAACTGTTGCTTCTGATGATATGTTTCAAATTCTACCTCTTGCTTTAAAACAAAGGAAACTCTGATAAAAGCTTTGTTTTAAAACAAAGGAAACTCTGTTGAAAACGTTGATCAAGACTGAAAGAGTAGTCTCATTTCCATTTGTTGCGAACAGCCAGAAGTATAGCGCAGGTGCGCGTGCCGCTCTCTTTCTCTCTCTCTCTCTCTCTCTCTCTCTCTCTCTCTCTCTCTGTCTGTGTGTGTGTGTGTGTGTGTGTGTGTGTTGATCAATATATACTGAAATGATTCTTCTCCCCTTCATTACCATGTCTACCGTCATTGAGTCGCCTCAGACAGGTTCCTGAATCTGGAAGACAGCTTGGAGTTTAGTCTGAAGATTGATAAAAGACTGTGGAATTGTCCGCGTTTAACACAGTAGATTTCAGAGCAAAATACTCTAATAAGCTATTGAATCATTCGGCAAATAAGTAGCTCTCTCATGGCGTATGGACTCAACAGCACATCAGAAGTACTTGAAAAAGTAGAATGGGCATCACGTTCCATAACAGCTCAATCGTCACCCACCGCTTACACTGACTGGTCAGAGCTGGATCAAAACGTGCGAACCTGCTGATCGCGTTCTGGACGTGTTCAACAGTGTTCAAGTCAGGTAGCTTAGGCGGTGGGTTGGAGGTTTCAGAAGTACGAGCCGCAAAGTGTGCATCAAACTATTCTGTAGCAATAGGGGAGCAATGCTATGATTTATTTTATTGCTAAATATACGGGTTCTTCCTGTGGCGGTGCAGGCGAGCAAAGTGATGACTGTTGTGTCAGGTGCCTCACTTCATTCGTTGTATACAGTCTCCCAGGAAGAATAGTCACCATTCAGGGGTATGACAGGTACTATCACGTGAAGCAGAAAATTCCAGTAAAAATGGACTCTGATGTGCATACCTTTAAGAGCTATGAGGAATTTTTCATCTCAGATACTGTGAAAAATATCTCTTCTACTGCAAGCTCTTTGCTTTCCATGTTTTGAGAGGTAGTAGTATTGAAGAAAACAAGAAGAAAATATGCGGTGAAAGGGCTCTAACTAAAGTACACACCTGAAGATCTACGAGCACTTGTTCATCTTCGGTACTGTGAAAGACATCTCTTTCACTGGGCAAGTCCTCACAGCTCTTAATATATTTATTTTGAAGCACATGTTTACCCGATTTTTTTGCTTCGAGTGATCATTCCCGTCATATCCAGGAAGACAGATTATTTCTCATTGGACGGCACATATACAGGGCGAAACAAGTCAGATTGATCAAAAATATATTATGCACCTGAAGACAGGCAACTCGACTTACACCACTTGATCTTGGTGTGGATTTGTGGATTTTGTATTGCTTGTCTTAGGTTGTATACAGTATTTCCTGGACCAGTTTCATTTCGTTCAGTCACGTTCAATCATCGCTTGCCCCCTTGGTAAGCTCGCGTGTTTCAGTTTTCGACGTACTCGTTGCTTGGCGACATCAAGTAAGCATGTGTACTGTAACTCATTAGTCTATCGCGATAGTTCTCCAGTGGTAGTATCATTCAATATATTTTCATTGAAAAAGACGTTTTCGTATACCCAGCTATAATCGATTTTGACTCTATGGTCATCTTCATGCAGCACCGGTCTCCGTCTACAGTATGTGATTAATACTGTGTGTGTTTCTATACAGTTACTGACACCCAGTGTTGCCCTGCCATCCCATGGTCAATATATAATCCTAATCGCTGTGCCCTTTGGGATTACTATTGTTGTCCGTCACGGCAATGACGACTACTGTGTTGCACTATGGTCCGTCTACCTGCTGTTACAGTTCTAGGTATTCAACACGAACACCTGTGGTAACTCTTTGTTGCTATGGTGACTGACACTGGCAGATCTGCTTTGACACAATTTGAGTACGATCAAATGCACTGACAAGGAACGTCTCGACCAGCGTGCACTGAACTGTGACGCCGAAGTACAGCACTGGAGCTGGCGAGAACCTGTTGAGGTGACTAACCGGTTTCAGTAGTGGTGTTTTTTCCACGGTATTTCAATGACTGATCTAATCGTCTTTGATATGTGATACCAAGAATATTCGTAGGAGCATCCACTACAGGGGCTCCTGCCAGAGCATCAGACGCTGTGTGGCTGTATTTTCTTTTCATTCATAAACTGTGAAATTCAACTATGATAAGAATTTAGACCGAATACATGCTTTCAGAGCTCGGAGCGGGCGACATTTTTTATGATATGCACCCGACCATGATCACTGTTACCTTTCACGAACTCTTAACATTAGCTAAAGCAGTAGTATGTGGACACATATATAGGTGAAATATACGGTAAAAATTATGTCATTAAGCTGTTTCCTGAACATGACTTTGATGTCAAAACCGGTTCTACATAAGACTTACGCCATTGTAAATTATAAGATTACAATAGCACAAATGACAACCGCTGTCCGGATACCAGCCTATAGGTACAACAAAATTTATAACTGTTATACGTATAGTGGCTCCAGGGGAACAATATCACCCCATTTGATTTGATTTCTAGCGACAGCCATACGAAAGACTAGCTCGATCGACCTAACGCGTTAGAGGTCTCGTGGGCGCAGCTAGTTACCTGGTCAATTAATTATTGTGTGTCGGTCGAGATGGCGGTACTGCAGTATCTAATGGTGTTTTCCATTTCACCAAGTGCTGTTCACTTATAACAACGAGGCGTGATTTACCATCCTTTGCAACTCAAAGAATCCGACAACGGTAACAGTTGTTTCAAGACACTTCCTGTGTATCTAAGGGGAAATCCACAGGTCACTCCTTGTGTGCTGGTCCAAGATGCAGAGCGTTTTCAACAGTTTTTTGTTAATAGAAACAGAAACGTACTCGTTAGAGGATATTAGAGGAGGATATTAGTGTTTAACGTCCCGTCGACAACAAGGTCATTAGAGACGGAGCGCAAGCTCGGGTGAGGGAAGGATGGGGAAGGAAATCGGCCGTGCCCTTTCAAAGGAACCATCCCGGCATTTGCCTGAAGCGATTTAGGGAAATCACGGAAAACCTAAATCAGGATGGCCGGAGACGTGATTGAACCGTGGTCCTCCCGAATGCGAGTCCAGTGTGCTAACCACTGCGCCACTTCGCTCGGTAACGTACTCGTTGTGCAAGCCGAGAACTCGCCGTTGCTCATACGTGTCTCTGGCTTGTTTTGAGGCGATATTCGTGTTTCGAAACAGGGATTTCATTGCCACAAGCCTTTCATGGCGGTGACAATAGCTTGTAGCGTTTTGTGAATTCATAGTGTGCGCGGAGATGGAAGAAAACAATTCCCCCTCACGTTGACTGTTCAGTGCTGACGATACGTCCAGTTAAAGTTCAAAAATGAACAGCCACAACATAAGAAACATGGGGAACACAGCAGCCCCATATCATAGTCGAACAGGAGAGAGAGAGAGAGACTCTGCAAAGCTCGTTATTGTATGTGTGGTGTCTGTTCTGTCACATATCCGACAGAACAGACGGCACACATACTGTATGATAACATCTGTGCGTCTCGACGGCAGAGGTAGCTTCAGTGCAGATGTACACTATGTCCGAACACTTGCGGGAGTCAGGTAACGCTGCAAGCAGTGATGATAATGGACAGTGGACTCTACGGACTCTACATGTGTAGGGTACAAAACGTTGAATTTGGATTGGAAGGGAAGCGTATCTGGATAGCCGAAGCGATTTGGTGACCGCTAGCGTAAAGCAGGAAATCCGGATTCGAGTCCCCGTCCGACAGAAATTCTCGCTTGTCTCCACTGAAATTAATTCAGTATCCAATTGCAGCTGAGATTTGTATTTCTCTTAAATCATGTCTGTAAAGTTGATTAATTTGCGCCGTTTCCCTACAAAAAATTTGCGGTCCACTGCGTTATGCAGGATGTCGTGCGTCCGATGGAGGACACATTGAAAGTTTTCGGATGGTAAATCAAAACACTGATTTTAAAACTGGTCGTATATTGTGCACGAAAGCTGTATGTACTTGCAAGTAAATGATATGCCCTTGCAAAATGTACATGTACAGCTGTACTGCCCAAGGCACAGTGCGTGGCAGAGGGTAAGTTCCCCTATACCAATTATTAGGGTTTCTACCGCTCCATTCACGTACGGAACGCGGAAACAATTGTTGTTTAACGCCGCTGTGCGTCCTGTAATTAATCTAATCTTCTCCTTACTATCCCTATGGGAGCGATATGTCGAGGGCTGTTGTATATTCCTAGAGTCATCAATTAAAGCCGGTTCTTGAAACTATGTAAGTATGCTTACTCGGGATAGTTTACACCCATCTTCAAGAGCCTGCCAGTTCAGTTTCCTCAGTATTTCTGTGAGAGGTTCCCACGGGTGAAACAAAACTGCGACAATTCGTGCTGCCCTTCTTTATACAGGGTGAGTCACCTAACGTTACCGTTGGATATATTTCGTAAACCACATCAAATACTGACGAACCGATTCCACAGACCGAACGTGAGGAGAGGGGCTAGTGTAATTGTTTAATACAAACCATACAAAAATGCACGGAAGTACGTTTTTTAACACAAACCTACGGTTTTTTTAATGGAACCACATCTGAACATATAAACAAATACGTAATCAGTGCCATTTGTTGCATTGTAAAATGTTAATTACATCCGGAGATATTGTAACCTAATGTTGACGCTTGAAACCTCCGACGTTCAGTTGCGTGTTGTAACAAACACGGGCCACGGTCGGCGAGCAGCATCTGCAGGGACATGTTTACGATGACGACCGTGTTTACGAGTGTGGCTGTAGTGCACTGTTGTGGTTTGGCCTAGCTGTCGCAGTGTCCGCATGTAGCGCTTGCTGCTATTGTTATTCTGCATTCGTCTCCTCACGCAGACCAACTGTAGTACACCGTGTTACCAGACGTCTGTGATAGTGTAGTGTTGTAGGAACTGTGTCCATGGTGTATTCGAACTCTGAAAAGGCGGAGATGATACTCATCTATGGCGAGTCTCGATGAAATGCAGCTGAAGCCTGCAGGGTGTATGCAGAACGGTACCCGGACAGAGGGCATCCAACGTGCCGCACATTGCAAAACATCTACCGCCAACTGTATGCAACAGGTATGGTCGTAGCACGCAAACGGGTCCGTAACAGGCCCGTCACAGGAGAAGCGGGTGCAGTTGGTGTGTGACCTGCTGTTGCCATGAACCCACACATGGGTACACGGGACATTGCGAGAGCCGGTGGACTGAGTCAAAGTAGTATCATGCGCACACTGCATCGTCACCGCTTTCACCCGTTTCATGTGTCGCTACATCAGCAATTACATGGTGATGACTTTAATCATCGAGTGCAATTCTGTCAATGGGCATTAACAGAGAATGCGTTGCAGTTCTACCTGTTTACCGATGAAGCGGGTTTCACAAACCAACGGGGCAGAGAATCTACGGAACATGCATTACTGGTCTGTGGACAATCCTCGCTGGTTCAGACAGATAGAGCGACAGCGACCGTGGACTGTAAAATGGTTCAAATGGCTCTGAGCACTATGGGACTCAACTTCTGTGGTCATCAGTCCCCTAGAACTTAGAACTACTTAAACCTAACTAACCTAAGGACATCACACACATCCATGCCCGAGGCAGGATTCTAACCTGCGACCGTAGCGGCCTCGCGGTTCCAGACTGTAGCACCTAGAAACGCACGGCCACGCCGGCCGGCCGTGGACTGTAAATGTATGGTGCGGAATCATTGGCGACCACCTCATTGGCCCTCACTTCATTGCAGGGGCCCAAACAGCTGCAACATACATCGCGTTTCTACAGAATGATCTGCCAACGTTGCTCGAAAATGTCCCACTGGAAACGCGTCGGCGTATGGGGTATCAGCATGATGGTGCACCTGCACATTCCGCAATTAACACTAGGCTGACCCTTGACAGGATGTTCGACGGGCGTTTCATAGGCCGTGGAGGACGCATAAAATGGCCAGCCCGTTCTCCTGATCTTACACCTCTGGACTTCTTTCTGTGGGGTACGTTATAGGAGAATGTGTACCGTGATGTGCCTACAACCCCAGAAGATATGAAACAACGTATTGTGGCAGCCTGTGGCGACATTACACCAGATGTACTGCGGCGTGTACGACATTCATTACGCTAGAGATTGCAATTGTGTGCAGCAAATTATGGCCACCACATTGAACATCTATTGGCCTGACATGTCGGAACACACTCTATTCCACTCCGTAATTGAAAACGGAAACCACGTGTGTACGTGTACCTCACCCCTCATGGTAATGTACATGTGCGTCAGTGAAAAGGACCAATAAAAAGGCGTTAGCATGTGGACGTAATGTGCTGTTCCAGTCTCTTCTGTACCTAAGGTCCATCACCGTTCCCTTTGGATCCCTACGTAATTCGGTGCTCTCTGATACACACGATCGAACAGCGGAGGAGTGGTATTCAAGCATTAACTTTAGGTTACAATATCTCCGGATGTAATTAACATTTTACAATGCAACAAACGGCACTGATTACGTATTTGTTTATATGTTCAGATGTGGTAACAAAACTAACGGGGTTCCATTTAAAAAACGTAGGTTTGTGTTAAAAAACATACTTGCGTGCATTTTTTTATGGTTTGTATTAACCATTTATACTAGCCCCTCTCCTCACGTTCGGTCTGTGGAATCGATTCGTCAGTATTTTATGTGGTTCACGGAATACATCCAGCGGTAATGTTCGGTGACTCACCCTGCATATGTCACTTATCCCCTGTTAGTCCTATTCGGTACGTGTCCCACTCACTTGAGCAATATTCTGGACTGGGCCCTGTGAGTGATTTGTAGACAATTTGCTTTGAAGATTGATTGCATTTCCCCAGTATTCTACCAATAACCCAACGTCTATGACCTCCCGTACCAACGACTGGGTCTATGTGTTCATTCCTTTTCATATTCTTACTATGCATTACGCGATGGTATTTGTATGAGCTGATCGATTTCAACTGTGACATTGATGCTGTATTCATACGATACTACGCTTTTTCGTTCTGTGAAGTGCACAATTCGACATTCCTGATCATTTAAAGCAAGTGGCCAACTTTTCACCACTTTGAAACCTTATCAAGAACTGACTGAATATTTATGCAGCTTCTTTTAGAGAGTACTTCATTATATATGAATGCATCATCTGCAAAAAGTTTGAGGTTGCTACTAATATTGCCCGCAAAAAGTTTGAGGTTGCTACTAATATTGCCTGCTAGGCCATTAATATGAACAACAAGGGTCCCAACACACTGCCCTGGGACGTACCTGAAGTTACTTCTATATTTGACGATGACTCTCCATCGAAGATAACATACTGCGTCCTCCCTACCAAAAATTCCTCAGTCCAATCATAAATTTTATTTGATACCCCATATGATAGCACTTTTGATAATAAGCATATATGGGTACTAAGTCAAATGCTTTCCGAAAATCGAGAAATACTGCATCTACGTCGCTACCTTGATCCAAAGCAAAGGTTGTCATTTGAGAAAAGTGCGAGTTGGATTTCGCATTACCGATGTTTTCGAAATTCGTGTTGACTGGCATGAATAATGTCAATTTGTTCGAGACATCTGATTATGTTAAAGCTCAAAATATGTTATAAGATTCTACATCAGATTGATGTCAAGGATATTGGACGGTAGTTTTGTGGATCACTTTTACTATCGTTAACGGGTGTGGCCGTGGATTCTGGGTACGGTCCTTTTTTCGAGGGATCAGTGATAGGTTAAAGTTAAAAGAGAAGCTAATGCAGCCGCTAATTCAATATAGAATCTGATAGGAATTCCATTGGGTCCTGGGACGATTTCAGCTGTTTTTCGACATCACTGACAGTAACATTCATTTCATTCATCTTTTCAGTGGTACGAGGATTACACTGTAGCAATTCTCCTGGGTTTTCCTTTGTAAAGGAACAATTGAAAACAGAGTTAAGAATTTCAGCTTTTGCTCTGCTACCCTCAATTTCAGTCCCTGTCTGATTTATTAGGAACTGGACAATAACTTTCGTGTCACTAACAACCTTTACATACGACCAGACTTTCTGTGGGTTCTGTGAAAGATCACTTGACAGTATTCTGGTGCAGCAGTCGTTGAAGGCGTCACACATTGCTCTCTTGACAGTCAAATGCATTTCATTCAGCATCTCTCTATCTACAGCCCTATGCTTTTTTTTACGCCTATAATGGACTAATCTCTGTTTCGGTAGAAGTTTGAGCGACTGGATACCATGGAGGTTCCCTCCCATTAAGAACTGTTCTACTGGGTACATATCTATCCAGCGCATGGTCAACTGTTCTTTTTAACATGAGCCAGAGTTCCTCTGCATGCCCCTACCCTTTGCTGAAAGTTTCAGGTCCCTCATTGAGGTATGACACTAACGACTTTTTATCTAGCTTACTGAACGTATATATCTTTTTGATTGATTAAAATGTCCTTTGTAGTTTGGTAAGCATTGTTGCCGCAACCGCGGAATAGTCAATGATACCAGTTTTAATGTGGACTTCCTCAAAAAGGTCAAGTCTATTTGTTGCCATTAGATGTCAGATATTACCATCATAAGTAGGGTTCCGAACTCTCTGTTCTAGTTAGTTTCCACAGAAGGCTCTTAGTAACGTTTCTCAGGATCTATTGCCACGCTCACACTAACAAAACTGTAATTTTCTCAATTTATTGTTGCATGATTAGTGTCTCCATAGACGACTACAAAACGATACGGAACTTATGTACGAGGGAACTGAGCTTTTCTCTTAAGTTTTTGGTTACATAAGGAGCAGAGTGTGGTGCGCGACAGAAAGATGCAGTTACCATTTTTACATTTTATTCCCCACCCCCTGATGCTAAGTCTTGCCCAAATAATTTCGTATGCAGTTCTAATTCCTATGTAGGTGGATTTGAGTTTCTTGCCTACTGAGACAGATACCCTTCTCTATTTCCAGTTAGTCTATCCTTTCGTATATGCTATAGTTTTCTCCAAAATCTTACTGCTTGAATTTCTGGTTTTCATCACATTCCTGTACGTGGTATTACGTGAGCTTCATTGCTTTTTAGGGGCTCTCCGCCCAGTCTAGAAAATGACAACTGTAGGAGACACGGAAGTATTAGTGTAAAATTCAAAAGAATGCCTCCACACAATCCTAGTAGTTAACTGCCGAAAGATTCGCAAGAAAGTGTCAGAGCTTGAAGTACTCCTGAGCCCTGTGCAGAAACTCACTTGTCACAGAAGCTCAGTGGCCTCTGGTTCAGTCCTCCCACTCGAATCGTGAAAGGGGACCACGATCAATTCTGGGGACAATTTTGCAAATTGTGAGCTTCGTTGAAACTCCGTGAGCAAGACTGGTCTTCTCAATCTTCTTTGCCAGTTGCTGGAATGATACAAGTATGACCTCGGAACCCCGACGACAGGCTCATTTGTTCCAACGTGTTCCACAATCTTCACTTGGCTACACCCGGTTGCCTCAATGACTGTCGGAATAGCAATATGCCCCCAGGCGTACACATTGAGTGCGCCTGGTGTTTCTTCCTGTCTCTTGCTGTCGTTTTCCTAAGCGGTACCATTATTTGCCAAGCATTTCCACTGCCAACGCCTATTAGATCCCTACATTTAACGTTTGTCTCCTCTTGACACAGGGCACAACATGTTTCCCAACAGGTGAAAAGTACAAGTGACTCTGTTTGAGTTTCTGTTGGAATACAACGTTTCGAACTTAAGCAGTTCTAAGTTCTAGGGGACTGATGACCTCACTAAGATGTTAAGTCTCATAGTGCTCAGAGCCATTTTAACCATTTTTTGTCAAATTTCAGGTATGAAAAGAACGTGTCGCATTTTCTTTGCTGACTTACAGAATGTATACACACGTCCCTTTACTGAAAGCTCACTGGTTACAAACCTGTAGCGTATGTATAACTCACAGAAGGCCCTTAAACTGATGTGGCATAGAATCTAATTTGCAAGATTCATTTTAAGCCCAAATTTGGATACCAAATAAAATACATTAATAGTACTTCTCTAAGCAAAAATAAGTAAATTCCGGTATAACACAGTATGTTTATGAAATTATTCAAACGTAGAGTAGTTGAAAGGTCTAACACTCCCTATGTTTCAAAACAAAAGCCAGTCAGTAGTATCACACATTAGAAAAATCAGTTAATTAACTCTTTCAATGAAAACTTTCACTTTTATTATTATTCTGAACCACTCATGGAGTAGAAATAGAAAGGCACAGTTGAATAATTACGGGCCAATGTTATGTGTCTGACACATATACTGAAGATTAACACTTCTTTGAATGAATGTCACGAAAAATTGGTTCATGCAAAATGTAACAGTTCTAAATTATTACATTCCCTAGAGAAGCCGAAGAGTAGAGTTCCACTGGCGGCGCACTGACCAGAGTTATGTGACCGTGGTTCTTGGTACGTAAAGGCCAGCCAGACGAAAACGAGACAGATGTAAGAGAAGAAATTGATCTGTTAGCTGACGATCAATTTGGATTTAGGAAAGGTAAAGGCACCAGAGAGGCAGTTCTGACGTTGGGGTTGATAGTGGAAGCAACAGTGAATAAAAAGAAGACACTTTCATAGGATTCGTCCAACCGGAAAAAGCGTACTACAATGTAAAATGGTTCAAGATGTTCGAAATCCATAGAAAAATAGGTGTAAGCTATAGTGTAGGGCGGCTAATGCACAGGAACCAAGAGGGAATAGTAATAGTGGGAGGCCAAGAACAAAGAGTTCGGATTAAAAAGACGGTAAGTCAGGGATGTAGTCTCTCGCTCCTACTTTTCAGTCTATATATCGAAGGAGCAATGATAGAACTAAGATAGTTCAACAGTGGTGGAACGTGCTATTTGCGTCCAGTAATACGACAGGAAACTGCAGGGCCATAATTACCAAACGTAAACCGGTTGTGTCAAACGATGTTTATTTGCTTGCACAATTTAAATACAATAAAATCGATCAATTTAACAAGCATGTAAAAAACTCTTAAATCCCTGTTGAAATCTGCATAACAAATGCAAAAACATTAAGAAAATTTCTGTTGGTATAAATACTTAATACAATCAAACCTTGCCAAACTCTGAACCCGCAACAATATTCCTGTACAATTTCTTCTCTTTTGCAATGTAATTTCACACCAAGGACCGTGCTTAAAAGAGGGCGGATGAGGATTTAACTACGTAGCGTAGGCCGTGCACGATGCATAGAGCACGGTAACTCTGCCTGCGGGTCGCGCGAGGCGTGTTTACAGTCTGCAGCCGCTGCCGACCGCCTCGACCTTCAATCGCACAATATTTCCCAGCGTCTTTTAAGCGAAGTTTGAATCACAATAACAACATGCGTTACATCACTATACGCGTCATTTGCAGAGCGTTCGAATGATGGTAAAAAAGTATAGCGTCCCATTTAAGAAACATGTACTTACCTCATTATCTCGGTCAATGTAAACGTTGTGATTATTGTGCATGTACCAAAGTATGTGCCCCATAGTCGGCTATGATTCGCCGTATACCGCTTGTCGATACGTGCAATCGCCAATGGAGTAATGGGGGTGTTCCGTCTTACGCGACGTGTGTGTGTGTGTGTGTGTGTGTGTGTGTGTGTGTGTGTGTGTGTGTGTGATATGAAACTTATGAAACTTGAGTAATTTTACATGACAGAAACAGGTCCACACGATACAGTACAATCGTCGAGCTGTCAGAGCTAAGCAACGCCACTGAACGATGGATGACGAGCGATATGGAGCGATTAATCACTCTATAGGTTGTGAAAATCCGATGGAATTGTTATGGTGTGGTGGAGGTGGTTAGAGTGTGTTCTCCATGCTGCTTTGAAGAAAACGCTAACTGCGGAAGAACATGGACGCATTTTGCAGCATTGTGCATTGCATACAGTACAGGAACATTCGGAGAGAATGATTGTATCAGCATGACTATGCATACTACAATAAACAGGTATCTGTGAGGCAATGGTCTGTGGGTAGTAACATTGCTGAAATGGACTGACTTGTCGAGAATTCCTTCTGAATGGGTTATAATTTCGACTTCGCTTTAGATCCCACTCTCCAGCGTCGATACCTTTTGTGGTTTCGAAAATGGTTCAAATGGCTCTGAGCACTATGGGACTCAACTTCTCAGGTCATTAGTCCCATAGAACTTGGAACTAGTTAAACCTAACTAACCTACGGACATCACACACATCCATGCCCGAGGCAGGATTCGAACCTGCGACCGTAGCAGTCACGTGTTTCCGGAATGAAGCATATAGAACCACTTGGCCACCGTGGCCGGCGAAATTTGACAGTTTTCAGACAATTGTTATGAAATTATTTGTGTATTTTGGGCTGGCGAACGGTTCTGAGTTTCTTACAATACACAACTTCTATTGCCTTGAGGAAGACTGATTCGAATGCCGTTATTGTCCCAGTTAGTTCCTTTTAATACGAATCGACGTCAGGTAACGTAGCTTAGAGTCAGAATGTTTAACCCATTCGACATACGATCACAGTCAAGTAAATAATATAGAAGGGGTAACGTTAACACCTAACGGAAACTGGGATGTAAACATAAACAAAGTTTAGTTTTACAGTGCCTGATTCTTTTCAACTCCCTAAGCACAGTCATCGGACTACCTGGACTGCTGGTGGCAGTTTATAACTCACGGGCAATTTTTCTGCCGATCTCATGCGATTTTTACAACTCCCCCATCCCCCCCCCCCCTTCCGTATTGCTTGACGGTTCCTGTCAGTCAGTGCATTTGGTCTCCCTCACCTTGGTTTCACTACAAAATCACATCAGTAGCAGCCTACATAGTGAAACGTCATCGACGGATTTGTTTCTCAGATGACATCCAGTGAGCAGTGGGCATATGAATTCGCTGGGGCTCTCCTGACGACCCGTTCTGCTGTTACTGCTTCTATACTGACAACGGAACACTCCCAGCTTTCTTTTGTACTGAAGGGTCCATCTCTCGTCTCATCTAGTGGTCAGTTCCTCATTACAGAAGGGTGACCCGATATTTTAGATCAGGCAGTGTGAACTGCCCTCCCCCTCTCCAAGCTCCCCCCCCCCCCTCCCCGTCACACCACCCTCACAAACACACTCCGCCAGCTGAATTATAAAATTGTAACACTTCCTTCAGATAAGTCTGTGTATCTCTAATCTCTACCAATTTAGCATTAAACTTCCAACAACTAAAATGCAATATAACGGAAATCGTTAACATAAGAGGAAGAACAAGTTACGTTCAAACTCTGGAGTGCTAGGGACTAATCAGAGACAACAAACTTTTAAATTCACAACGCTTTATTACAAAGGCTATAAATTTACTAATTACAAGTAATTGAAAACATAATTCATTACAAGACTTTTCAGTCATCTCTTACAAGAGATGAGCACAACACGCCATCTGCACCTATGTAAATAGCGGCCACCTGCAGTGACATGAACAGTCTGGTTACGGGGTGGTACAGGTGACTTGTGAAACAAACAAACATAAAAACAACAATTAAAACACGATTATTTCAAAGTCCATAGAAGCAAGGGATTAAGACTCGCCTCGAGCTCGGGAATCAGAATGAACAAATAATGAACCTAACTGCCGGCCGAAGTGGCCGTGCGGTTAATGGCGCTGCAGTCTGGAACCGCAAGACCGCTACGGTCGCAGGTTCGAATCCTGCCTCGGGCATGGATGTTTGTGATGTCCTTAGGTTAGTTAGGTTTAACTAGTTCTAAGTTCTAGGGGACTAATGAGCTCAGCAGTTGAGTCCCATAGTGCTCAGAGCCATTTGAACCATTTTTGAATGAACCTAATTGTAGCAGTTGTTAATTAAAGGACATATGGTGCAGAACAAGAGACTGCATTTCTTCGAAGCAAAGCTTCAAATTAAAACATTCAGAACCTATTAAGTGACGTCACAATAGCTATTCAGCTGTTAACTTGCTCTTAAGAAATAAAACACTAGTGGTAACCGTCCAGTAGCAAGAGTTTACTAACGGTCACTAGAATCAATTAATGAGCTGATGATTCCAAGTCCCTTGTAATAAACAATGGCGCCTCCTAAAACCACTATTTAAAATCTAAATCACCTCAAACAATCAAACCACGGGGAAGGAATAGAGTTTATTTCACAGACTAACAGACGCTCACCCTTATAATTGCCTTTATCCAACATCATGCAATAACTTTCCATCAGGCAAGACACCTTCCAGCGTGAAGCCAACTAAATGTGCATAGCATCCACAGTACACCACGTTTTGCGAGTGACACCATGCCACCGCCCAGTGCGGTTACAACGGCCGACTCAAATTTTAACCAAAAGGCTCTTCTTTCCTACAACAATACCCATCTAAGTTCCCCAGACATTTCTCTTAGATATTCATACGGGCTGTCCCTAGCTCCTATAAGCGCGTCTCTAAAGTCGTTCAATTTCTGCCCACTTGCTAAAGGCTCCAAAAGCCTGAACATGCCTCTAGAGCCGGACGGGGTGGCCGAGCGGTTCTAGGCGCTAGTCTGGAACCACACTACAGCTATGGTCGCAGGTTCGAATCCTGCCTCGGGCATGTATGTGTGTGATGTCCTTGACCTCAGACGTTCTCCGATAGTGCTCAGAGCCATTTGAACACCTCTAGAATTTTACCACTAGTATCTTTTGCGCTATTTCTCTTGCAGATGCATTCCATTTTCCCAAAATCCTCAGTATCTTCTCCAGTAATCTAGTCAGATGCTACCTGTTTCTTTCTCGCTGTAATCTATGTAGAGTCCAACCCGCAGCACAAACACATGAACTAAGTCAAGGCGAAGCACTTTGAAAACTTTCAGGGCAGGCAACAGTTCACATGAGTATATTTCATATGACCCAAGAAAGCATTCGTTTCGATAAAAGTACACATTTAACTTTCACACAAGTTTTCAGCACAATCCTTTCGTTGATTATAGCTGATTTTAGCGGTGGAAAGCTTTTTGGAAAATTTAACTGTCGCTATCAGCACCAGAAATGGAATGATTCTTTGTTTCTCTTTCTCTCTCTCTCTCTCTCTCTCTCTCTCTCCCTCTCTCTGTCTCGCTCTTGGTGTCACAGCCACTTCATCTCACAAAATTTGCCGATGCTATTAGGTCTCTCAATTTTCGCTTGCGCATTATTGATATTTCTCGTAGTGCTTCCACAAAGCAGCCAGACGCTACTGTTTTCCGCTGCGTTTGACACAGTCACTGCCAGTAAAGTTCCTACGCGACAAGCGTTCAATTAAAGATATGAATCACAAACAACGAGGGAAGTCTTATTTCGGCCGTTCTCCTGGCCCATTCAAACTCGCGACTGCCGTGCGGAAACGCTGCTACAATTTGCTTTAATAATCAGCCATACGACACTGCGCGTCCCCAGGACGGTGGGGGGGGAGTAATTATTGCTGAAAGCGGGGAAACGCTCTCCGTTAATGAAGAGCTCTGAAGCCAAAGTTAAGTAATCATATAAGTGCTGCTCGGTAATGAAAGTGCTTCCTCATGCCTTTCATTCGATTGGGAAACCAGTAACTACAAGTAGCTGCCGGCATTAGTTGTGACGATGTCGCGGAAATGTTTTCAAAGTCCCGGCACTTGCTGGGTGGGAAAGTGAGTAAAGGCGGTAGCAAAAGACGGCTTTCTGCAAAAACGCCGTCACACTGCAAGGCGACTCGAGTGAATTTCGTTGCTGAAAGCTCAAAGCATAGCCGTATGTTAGTCAACGGATATGAATAGTACAGGGTCTTTCGAAAAGATTCATCTGATTTCACAATATTACGAATTCTGCCTGAATAAAATCAGAAACTTGGGGCACATTTTAACTTAGGCATAGGAATACAAAGTTTTAATTTTCAAACCAACCATCCGATTTGCATCGTTAGCTGCTCCAAGTGGAAGATATGCAGCACATTTTCGCGATTTTGATTGAGATAAACCGACGCGGCAGTGTTCAACTTCAGCATACCAGTGTTGAACTTGTCACAGTATCAGGAAAGTAATAAATCCGTGCAATACGTATAAAAGCCGACTCCGGAATTTTCCGTTATGTGAGACCACGTGTGCCAGATTCTTGCGCCGTTGTGAAATTCTTTATTAGTATATTTTACTGTTCGCATCGCTTCTGCATAATCTTCCATTGATTGTAGTACCAATACCTGTTTGTATTTTGTTGTATTGTGAAATTTCGAACACCTGAGAATGCCGTGATAAACTCGTACTGCTATCATCAATTGCAGGCTTATACTTATATGCGTTTTCTAAAAAAAATTTTAGAACAGTAGGCCTATTCTTGTTCAAAACAAACTTTCTCTAATTTCGTTATATAATTACGTGAGAAACAGATCATTTATTTAGAATTTTCAGGCGTTTACAAAACTATATTTCTGAGAATTTTCGTAAGTTATCATTGAACTAATTCGTATTAAATCGGCGTTTATGTCTTAGTTACTGTAGTACATGTTGTGTTACATCTAGTTTTCCCTTTTCAAGTGGAGCATTCATAAACTACATTTAACATACATTAACACTATTTTAGGGGTTGTTAGCTACTATAATTAACTAAAACGGTTTTAGGAAACTAGTAATTTTTACTGCAGGTTTTTCTGTTACCTCAAGAGAAATCTCATTTTGCGTATTTGGTTCAATACTTACAGGGAATTGCAGATTTTTTGGGGCAACAGATTAAAAGATAGTCATTAGGCATAGTTTAAAGTTATTTGTTTTTTGTCCTGTAAAAGATTGCATCAGCCGCAATGCACGACCCCTTTGGATGCTTTTCTCGAAAATAGGATGAGTTAGCACACCAGCTGGAAATCATCCTGACCACCGGGAAACGATGGCTACCTGCTGCGAATAGGTTTATTGGAAGAGAATCCGAGAGTCATGTAACAGTACCTGAGATACCAAAGGCATCTCAGGTACGTCCTTTCCTGTGGATCCTGTCTTCTCTGCAGGAAGTAGGGAATCTGTCATTACTCTTCCACTTGACTGCGAGTGGCTTGTCAATGGCATATCTAGACGACCTGTTCACGGTAGACAGGGGCTGGTAAATACCCAACTTCTGAGGTCATTAGTCCCATAGAACTTAGACCTAGTTAAACCTAACTAACCTAAAGACATCACACACATCCATGCCCGAGGCAGTACTCGAACCTGCGACCGTAGCGGTCTCGCGGTTCCAGACTGCAGCGCCTAGAACTTCACGGCCACTTAGGCCGTCTTTTGTGGTTTCGGCTATTAAGGGAGGATGGGCTGCCATTCTTCCTCAGACACTAGCAGAGTTGAAGTCATCATAAGGGTGAACGGTGGACACACCCCATATTAACGTCCACTAAAAGGCGTCCGAATACTTTTGATCAGGTAATGTATTTCACGTGTGGATCATGGGAATAAGATAAGAGAGAGAAGAGAGAGTAGAGATTGTGTACAGAAGTATACAGATGGTCTTTTTTCCATCGACCAGAACGTGAATGGGAATGAAAAGGAAACCGGTGACTTTCGTGGAGAGTACTGCATCCAGGCACTGAATAGTGGCTTTCGCATTACTTAATACTGGTACGTAGTTTCTGTGTGTATATTCAGTAAATTCACAATGCAAACATATGTGTGACTGGTGAACAAAGTTCATATTATATCACTGGTATGCAAAGACGCAAATAAAAAAAAGTGCATAGAATTACAAATTAATGAGCTACCTGTAAAGTGTAGTGAAAATCGGCCACACGGAGATTCCTCATCTCTGGTATGAGTAAAGAAATTCATTTGTGCACTTATAGCACAATTACAAATAACCGAAAAGAGTTTTCCTTTATGCTTAACGGAATCGCCAAGTGTGCACCTTGCGGTAACCTTGAGATCACCTTCTTCTCGACCCACGTTCCTAAATCGTTGATGTGCTCATTTGGGCACACACTGTAAGGTTTGTGCGTAAATTTTCGATGGAATTTTTCTTGTTTGGAATGTCTGGAATTGCGCTCGGAGGGTCTGAAGGCTTAGAAATGCGCACGCAGGGTCTGAAAAGTCACTTGTGACGTCATTACGACGTGCACAAGCTGCATCGAAGACGACAGAGACGGCTTATCGACTTTTGTGATCATCCCAGACGCTAAACTGCGGTAGCCATTTTTACAAACGAATTAAAGAAGCAGCTCAATACATCCTCAACTGGAATACTCACTGCAATTTTGGAAGCTATTGATGACTTTATTTTCTTTAGAAAAAAGACCTCACAATACACTTCGTATATAATCATCATCGTGTCAGTCAGTTACACGTAGTTTTCCGGTGACAGAGGTCCCGTTTTCTAACCTACCGATTTCATTAATGGACTTTAAAATGATTTCGATAGTATTAGTCATAAATATGCGGAAAAAGTTATGAATAAAGTGGGTTTTGGCGCCAATTTGACGAATGCATTTCAGAATATTTCTGGCACTGCTGTGTCACAGGTCATTGTTAATGGCAGATTAAGTGAACAAATCCCCATCAAAATATCAGTCAGATAGTGTTTCCTGTCATCCGTCGCGTTATATGCAAGAGCTTTAGATCCTCTCCTATGTACCATATATTGTGAATGCCAATGAATTACAATAGTAAATGAAAAGCTTACGTCAGGACCTTTCGCCAACGACTTGGTCGTTTCCATGGGAAGTCCTCGAGATGCTGACACATAACATCCTACGGCGATACGAAAAAGCTACAGGTGCTATTCTTAACCCGAAAAAACTGTGATATTCCCAGTTGCAAATAACAAGTGGAATATACAGCGGAATTTGTTTACTGCCAAAAATCAATACCGAGTGTTAGGCGTTATTAGGCTGTGCCAAATAACCCACAACTAATGGAGGCTCTCAACTATCGCATGACACTACATAAAACAAGAGCGGTAGTAAAAATCCGTGCGAATAGAAATTTATCTAGGACAGAAATAGTCGAGCTGTGCAACATATTCCAAAACCGTGGTACTTAGCTAAGGTCCTCCTGATACCAAAAAAAAAAAGGTAGGGTTATACAACAAGCGATATATTTATGTGGAGTTGTGAAATCTTTAAGTCAAAAACTGCCTACAGCATAAATCATTTGTGTGTTTCTTCTTAATTCAATGTCTTCAAGAAATGGTTTGCATTGTAATTTTTTTGTTTTGTAATTTATGGTTTTAAATAAAAATAAAATTAAAAATTACTGCTCAGATATTTTTCCAGTGAAAAATTATTTGTTACAATAAATGATTGCTAATTTTGGAAAACATGTATATGGTGAAATGCAAACTCAATGGAGACTCTTACCACTTTATTCAAATTTTTAGCTGTAGCTGCATTTCCTATAACAATGCTGAAGCAAAACACAAAAATACAAGTTAATCTTTTTGGTCATCATTATCATCAACATTGTGTGTTACCCCTACTGTTGACCGTTCTTGCAATTGCTCATAAAATTCCATATATTGAGGTGCAGTACACCTTTCCGCTTTCAGTACACCTCGTACATTTTTGGCATTCATGGGCACCCGTTTTTCAGGATATGGCAACTCATTGTGATTATAGGATCCTTAGTGAAGCTATAAAGGAGCTGAAATATTTGTGTGACAGCACCATCCAATAAACTGCTCTTATTTTTTCACTTGCCCCAAACAATGGGCATAATGCTCAACACTTGTACATTTAGACAGAGAAACAGAAATTTTATGTACCGTAGGAAATTTTCCCATGCTTCATTCAGAGAGGCAAGACATTTTAAAATAGAGAGGCAACCAATTTTTAAATGCTAATACAGCAAAATTGTCAACAGTTTCCACTAAAAACATACTTGATGCTTTTTTTTATCGTTATGGCGTACCCTTCAAACATATAGGCCCTGTCGTGGTTGCTCACCAACTTCTTTATGGTTTCATTTTTATCATTTGGTAGAAAAATAAGGACTATTTATAGAGAAGTAGTTTTTCATCTTTTTCTATGTCCCATTTGATACAACTGTTAGACAAAAGTGAAGCACTGTGTTGTTATTCTACCCGGCACACCCATTGCCGACCAGGTTAAGCTCATTCTCATTTTTCTAGGTATGTTTCTGCACGTAATGGTATAGAAATAAGCAGCTTTCATTTGCACGTTTCTTGGCTTCACCTTCGTGGCACCTTTAAAAGTGCGAGTGTTTCTTTTCATGTTATGTTTACCAAAAGCATTGCCCCATATCGTTTTGAAATAAAAGATACGCTGCAAAGGAATACTTGGTAACACTAAATTTTGCATGTAGTCAAACTTCAGCCCTCAGACTTTACGAGTATTTTTCTCTTTAAATGCGTTTACAAACTGCATTAATTTTACAGTAAAATTTTTTGGATCTTCTCTGGCGAATCATTGACCAGATTGTTACATGTCGTTATTGCAAAAAAGGCACGAGTCGATGACTCATGACCTTTCTACATGGAGTGAAGATTTCGAGCTCTGATACTGACGCCATTTGAAGGTTGACATCTTCCCTTCTTGTACATATTATTCTCGCTACTCTCCATCACCCGGTTCCAAATATACTCGAATAACTCATTTTTGTAAAAAAGTTGACTCATGACCTTCCTGCAATGACCGATTCACTTCGGATTAGAGTACACATCAGTTTGACACCACAACCAAAACTTCTGTAGGGTTTCCAATACCACACGCTAGCCCCTTTTAATTCATCACAGTTTCGTTTAAATCTGGTCACCGAATTTTGTACGGATTGCTTTTCAACGCCTTCCTTTTAGCAACGGCATTCGTTTGGAGTTGCGGGCTTTTCAAGAGAATTTTAAAATAGTGTGCATAACTATTATACAGAAGAAGATACATGTGTGAAACTAATCTATTTTCTTATGCTGATGCTTTAATTAATTGACAAAAATAGTTCACATCACACTAACACACCAAGGCGTCACTGCAGAGACATTTATCGGTTCGTTCGATAGTCCAGTACTCCCGGGAATTTGCAGAGATGTCTACCACCGCAAGGAATCACAGTAGCGTGACCGAAGCGACATCTGTCGGTTTGCAGTGTAGTTGAGGCTCCCTTAAACGATATTGGCTCAAGACGCCTGTTGTGAAGATCCGCGGCAAATTTGTCCGTTGATCGCGAGTAGTGGAGAGCAAGCAGACCATGAGCTTTGGTGTTAGATGTGAACAGTCGAGTTTTGTTTCAATAGCAGTAAGCAGCAAACAATGGAAACTTTTGAGAAATCTATTGTGAGATAATGGAAAATTTATTTTGGAGAGGAAAAGAATTGATTTTTTACTTTGGTACGCTTATATTCTTTGTGAAGAATGGATTACGGGTAATGATTAGGTTTGTTTCATTTGCGGCAGTGGTTTGATAATGCAGCAGTTCGTCAGACATTCAGACCATAACTGTTTTTGCTGTACATTTACTGTGCGATTTACCGATCATTGTGAGAGAAATGGATTTAAGGATTAGAATTTGGAATGTTGTTAAGGGAAGGTCATACACATGAAGTTTAGTTTTTGTAATTCTTGAATTATACTTACGTGATTTCAGAGGAAGCTTAACTACTATTGAAGTTTCATTAAATATTAGTAAGTCAAATGATATGAGATTGCTACTGAGTTCATTTTACTGACAGTCATTGTCCACATCCCAAGACACAATTAAATTTAAATTTATTTAAAACCGTTGTCAAAAATTATGAACCAACAATGATAGTAATATAGTTTTAAAGAACGCATTGAACCTTTGCGTATCTCAGTAGTTAGATTTTGCAGCTCTGTTATCGAAAAGCGCCGTAATTCCGAGATCAGTTTACACTGTGTTATCTAAAGCAACCCAGGTAAGACAAATAGTGTATTTAATTAAATGAAAGTAATCAGTTTTTCATCAAAGTTCATGGTTAGATTTTGTGATAGCAGTAAATTTCAGAGGACAAGTTTCTCTTAGAATTCTTACAGTTAGATTTCTCTATGCACTCTCACAGTTGAATTCTGTCAGCAACAGTTAACGTTATGCAAGCTATCAGCTTCAATGTGTTATAAGTGAACCGTTGAAAACCTGGAAGCCTAAAGTTGAGCATCTAGAGAACAATGTGACATTAAACACACAATCAACATTACAGATCCACTTTCACTGAAATAAACAGATAACTTTCAACGCATGTGACAGAATAATGCACTAATATACCAGCAGTCAATGCCATTAAACATCCAGATATGATACGAACGCTTATTGTACAGAAGATTCTGTACGGGGAGGCTAATTTTGCGCAGCGTGGTGAAGCATTCCTGTGATGAGAAGGAATACTGATTGCACGGCTAAAACGGCACACCCATAAATTACGTACCGAACACCAGTTTTGATTTTACGCAACGCTGTTCAACGTACTGATGAGAATTTTCTGATGCGCAGTGGGTCGCGTTCTCTGAGTTCGTATACCGTCATCGGCTGAATTAGGCGCCTGAATAAATGAAAAACTGAGGTTGCAAATGTCCCTATACTGTTTCATTCAGACCCCACAAATGAGCTAAAAACGAGCTGTTTGGTCTGAAAGCTTCAGTTCGTGCACAATAAAATTAGAGAGAATAAAGTGGCACGTACTCTTTGATGTTGTTCAGACACGACGATATTTTGATATTCATCAACACAACTAATCGGCCTTGAAATTTTGCCGAAATATTTTGCAGACTATCTTTCACTTGAAAAATGTTTTCTGCTGTTAGGAGTCGTTTCCAATAGTTTTTACTGACCTCTTCGCTAGTTAGATTATGACGTCACAAAATTCCTGGAACACTTTTCCTATAATTTTTATTCTGGCAATTATAAAATTTGTCCGCCGCTAGAGGTCTTGCGATAGCGTTCACGCTTCCAGAGCTCGGGGTCCTGGTCCGATTCCCGGCGGGGTCAGGGGTTTTCACCTGCCCCGAGATGACTGGGTTTTGTGCCATCTTCATCATCATTCATCGCCATTACGGTCGGAGGAAGGCAATGGCAAACCACCTCCATTAGGACCTTGCCTAGTACGGCGGTGCGGGTCTCCCGCATCGTTCCCCTACGCTGTGTCAAGAAGCATGGGACTTCGTTTCCATTTCCAACTATAAAGTTTACTGTGCTTACAGAAATCGTAAAATGATGTACTAGGAACAATATTTTCGTGTTATTGTTTTTCGGAATTGAAGGTCTTCTAATTTATTTTTGATATTCAAGATAAATAGTGTAAGCCCTATTTTCATTCAGTCTTTCTCAATCTCTTCAGTTGTTGTTGTAACATATATGCTACGTCTAATTTTTTTTCTTGCTCAGGGAATAAATGAAACTTAGTGTGCCTAATTGTAACATATAATTTACACCATGTGCTTTCATAGCATACTTGTTTGCTGTCTCTGAATATTCCCAGTAGACTGGACCATATGTAATATATTCAATTGAAATATGTAATTTGTACATATTTCAATTGTTTTCCAACGTAAATAGTATTCACTTTGAACATGTTCAAAAGTTTTTACAAATCACACAATTTTTTTTTTAAATTTCAGTATTAAAATCTTATTTTGCCCGAGACTAATGCATTGGACGACAATATAAACTTTTTATTCACAAAATCTGAACTGACGACTGTGGAAGATTTTCCCCATGTTTATACTGTACATTTTTCAAAAAGTATTTTTAGATAGTCGATATGTTAAGCAAAGAGATCTTGTGATCTTTGATTGCATTGTCGTTGCCGTAGACACTCTAAGAGCAGTTAGCAAAATAGTCGGATGTGGCTAAGGCTACTGAGCGGATGAAAATGGCTTGTAGAGCACAGAGATAAAGTAACAGAGAAGGATGAACTATGCTTTTGTAAAGATTTTTTGAGGTAAAGTGTTTCTGCACTTCATGGTTATGCTTAACTGTTATTTGTGTTAATAACGGAAGGTTTTAATGGAAAATCTGCTTTTGGTTTGGATTAATTGGTTTCTTTGTTCGGACGAGAGTTATTAAGGTTTTCAATTCACATGGCTTGCACTCCTAAGTGTTAGATTTTATCACTACTTCACCATTTTCAATGATTAGTAGTGGCTGAAAAATGTTTGTTTAAAAGATTGTTTTTTGTGAAGTTCATCGTCATAGTCAGACAATGAGTTTCAGTTTTTGTAATACAGTTTTCCACAGGCTTTTTCCATTTAATTATTTCACTTGTTCGAATTCCAGCACCATCTTCGCTAGAAAGAATTTCACATTTTCTAATTCTCTGCGTCGCCGCATTAGCATTTTGCGGAACGGAATGATTGCAGCATGAGCTGCTTAGAATAGTTGCACTTCTTTGAATTGCAGTGTGCAAGGCTTTTTCTTTCCAATTTTCCTGTTTGCTGCTGCGCTGCATATTTTAAGTGCATCACTTGGAGCAGAACCTACCAATTTTCTGCTGCCTCACGTAAGCCACAAAAAAATTTGTTAGGGCTAGTTACAGTATAATCAGAACGTAATAAGATCATTCAGAGCTAGGTGTTAATTTTCAGAACGTATTATCAGGACATTTTGAACTAAGTTCAGGTCATTTTAAATTTCTTAGGCAGTTTTATTTTCACAGTACAATGTTACATCTGCGTGTACATTATTCTGCGTTTGGAATTTTGTTTAGTCAGACTGGACAGGAAATTTTAGTAGAAACAATTTAGTGATTTTTTTTCAAAATTTGATTAGCAGTTTACGTAACATTTTCATCCTTTTAACTTCGTTTGCTGGAATTGCAAGCCACGTATTGTGACGTCACACATTGTAGCACTTCACTGCACAATAGAATTTACAGGACAGCTTCTTTAACGTACAGATACACTTTCTAATCACTATCGCTACGTTAGTTTGTAACCTCCCCCTCACTTACCGACCTTAATGACAGCGAAAAATGAAACCGCGTGTACCTAATGGGAGTTTTGGAAAAGCAATCGTCACCGAAGTTAACTTGTCGGTAAAGAGGGAGGAAAGGGTTACATCTAAATGAAAGGAAAAGTGCTAATGAAACTGGTGGAAATTAATTTTGAAAAGGGGTAAAGTTAATAAGGAAAGTAAATGTGCAGCCGTTACGTTAACAATTAACTAGCGGTAATTAGGTATTTGAGATTTGGGGAAATCACGGTCGCCAGTCCTAAGGACAATTACTATAGTAACTGAAAAAGAAAGATTATTACACATATAATTAGCACTAGAAGCGTGGCAACTGAAGGTTGACACGTGTAGTGTGAAAACTGAAAGTTTGTCAGAAGTAATAAATTTCGCTACACCCTGACTTAATTTAGCAAAAGAATTAATAAAACTGGAAAATCGAAAGTTAATTTAGTGACTGAAGTTAATAGTGAGCTTTCTTTCTGAAGCACATCGAAATTCAGTAAAATACAGTTAGTCTTGGACTACCTCAACAATCATTTCAAAAGCTACTTGAATCTACGCAATTTAGAAAGAAGAGAGTTAACTTTGAACTTGAATTAAATGATTCTGAACAATCAACAATAGTAAAATTTAGTACGTACCAAGCTGAGCTGCAGTCACAGGTAACTAAAATACGGTAACAAAACTCGCACTCTTAATTTGTGCTTGTGCAATCTAAATATTGTAGCCAGCTGAACTTTGAAATTAAAGCAGTGAAATCTAATCATATTATTTTAATGCTGGCGTTTGAATTTCAACGACACTCGGGTTCATTTCGGAAAAGGAAGGGACCCTGCTTGGCAATGCAATTGGGACAATGAGCAACAATGGTTCATGCTAAGTTGCTGTAATTTTGCGAGGCAAATGGAACAATTTGAAAAGCTGAGGTCTGCCATACAGTTCTGAAACTTTACGTGCTTTTAGTCTTCCTTGTTGGTTGATTGAAGGTTTGAAGCCGTCGATCGAGGAGGTGGCGACAGTCACTCATTGTCGGCCGTCGCTGTTGCAGAAGCTGGATGTTGGCGCGCCTTCTTCTCGACACGGTCACCAGGCGAAACGGGCTCTTGATGTGCGCCAGCTAATGCTTCCCGTCCGCGACACCATGTCAGAAACTATCATCGCGAGTCGAGCGCAATTACTTGCTGCCAAACCCCGAAAGCGCGGCAACTCGCGGGAGCGTCACACAACACCTGCTCCACTCGCTACTCCCGCCAGACTCTCACTGTTCTGCCCGCGCTCCACGCGGCAGAGTTAACACTACCAAAGATCCTACACACTTTGATTCTTCACACGACCTATCGATGTAATCGTTCGATAGCAGTTTTCCCTAGGCAAGACCCAACGTAAAAATACAAATAATATTTACCAAACAAACCAATTATACATCGACATAAATGCATAAATACATATATATATACAAATAGTAAAACAATCACAATATGTAAAGACACAGAAATATCATATATTCAGGTAGCAAAAATAAGGAAAACAAATTATAGTACAATAGATGGAAATAGGAGGATATGCATTTCCGGCGTTACACGTGCCCCACATTGTCTGAGGATGTTCGTGTAACGTAAACAGACTCAGAAAATGTCCCAAAAAAGGAACAGCGGAGATGCATATGCTCAAAACATCAACAAAATTTAGCATTCGTCTAATTAACCATAAATCAATTTTTTGACCATAATAATTGAGTGGAGACACTCCTAATCTTATTCCACTCTGTCATCTTGATCAAAATAAAACAGGTTGACAACATATTAAAATTCATAGAAAATATAGAAAATGGTTTAGCTATTCCAAAATCATTAAAATTCGTAACACTATAAGAAATGGAATACTATTTGCAAAATTGATCAGAGTACATGGTCATAAAAAACAGGTATATCAAAATACGCAAACTAATAATTAATTACATAGAATACACATATTTATGTAACCTTTTCATAATTATATTCTCGTCATGTCCAATTAAACGCTAAACAAGAAAATAACACACATCAGATCGAAAAAAACATAAATAGTGACAGTAGAATTCTTTCAGCTGTCCAGGAAGAAAAACAATTCCGCCTTCCGTACTCGCAAGTACAAAGAATGCCGACAGCGGCCCAAGAGCCAACAGCGGCACAAGAGCCGACAGCGGCTCGCCCTGCCAGTATTGTTGCGCCCGCGTGTGCGGCACGCTTGATCTCACTCGCCCTTGTGATGGCGTTTCCAGAACGTCCGTTCCACTGAATTCTTTAGGAAAAACTCACTCCCGAGTAATCTCAAGGAGTCCCTTAATACTATCACAGTGGATAACTCAACACTGTCCATCATCACACGCATGTACTAGCCTGAAACTTAAAACAGCGTCTAAGTACATCGGCAATGACTAGTAAATCACATATTTATGAAATCTTACAGCTATTTACAAAATCATATTTACATTCCTTAATCTACTGTGACTCAGCTGAAAACTTAAACTTGCAGCTTGGATTTTTCAGTTGATTAGATCATGATTAAATTGATTAAAATTAAATTGATTAATCAAAATTAATTACTTATTAATTACAACTTATTTAATGACCTTGGTCAGTCAAAAGCATGGCAATCTAGCAAACCTTAAATCTTACACTCTATATTTACATATTGTACAAATTACCCATTGTGTGGTATTAATCGATCCTAGGTTGGTACAATTTCAAATCTACTATATTTCGAATACCTAATAGCTTTCCAGAGCTTGGATACTCTAAGCAATAAGCATTTGTGTGAGGTATACCAATGACTTTATATGGTCCATTATAAACAAACTTAAATTTAGAGATTTCATTGTCTATCTCGCTCGATTTCTCATGAGCTTTTACAAGTACTAAGTCTCCGATCGCAAACTTAGCAAAACGCGCTTTAGCGTCATGACGACGTATGCGAGCATCAGCTTTTAGGTTCGTTACTTCTCGCAAACGATCTTTTTTCACACCAATACTAATGTCAATCCGTGGAGGGAATTTGATTATCACTTCCACTAAACTTTTACTTCTGTCATCCAACAGGATTTCCTCTGGAGAAAATCCCGTAGATTCATGTCTCAAGGTGTTCATAATTCTCTTAAATTCTGCTTCATATTTGCCCCATGCCCTATGGTTGTGATGGCAGTAGGTACGGGAAAGTCGGCCTCGTCTTTGTTCGTGTGTTACGTTTGACACACCTTCTACAATACTTTCCAATTCACTTTCTACATTATTGTCAATGCCGAGATTCTTCACATTACAGTAGTTCAGATTCATACCTACGTCAATACCATCCGGCCAGTTAACAATGTGTATAGGCTGGTATTGCCTATGCACACCGTCTCCTGCCTCGTCAGAACTAACTACTATTGTTTTATCTTGGGACGTTTTGCTTTCGCAGTTAATCACTGCACGGTACTTTAATAGCCAATCTAACCCGATAATTACTTCCGTAGTTAAGTCTGGCACGACGACAAACTCTTGTTCAAATCGTGCCCCACATATCTCGAAGTTGACAAAAATCTGTTTTGTGACCGGTTTACTGGCCTTCCCAGTAGCACCGATAATTTTCACTCCTGTTACTGGCATAACTACGATGCCAGGTCTGTCTTTCAGTAACTCAAATATTTTCCCAGATACAGCACTCAATTCTGCACCGGTGTCAATCAACACGTTTAGTTGTAGGTCGTGCATATTAACGGACACTACTATCTGTCTACACTTGTCCTCGACTGTTTCTTTATTTTCCCACAGTAAATCCTCGTCTATATCCAGGTCATTCCAGAAAAAACCATCCGGCTTTGATCCTAAATCCGGTTTATCTGGCGGCTTTTTCAGCCTCTGTTTACATACAGTTTTAATTTCAACACGTTTGTCCTGAGGCTTAGTCTGTTGCTTCGCCTCCAACACCGAAACCTTTTCCTGTAACTCGTCAACTAGCGAGTGTTACTTTGCTATCAATTCACTAATTGTCACCTTCGTTGATTCCACTTTGGTCAGATTGATCTCATCTGCCAATCTACCTGGAGGAATGTGCCCAGTAGCATCTGAAATTACTTCCTCTGGATCTGCGCAACCCACTCTGCTATCGTCTGACCGTATAACGTCAGCTCTAACCTCATACACACTGTAATCTACGTGGTTTTCTACCAATCGTGTCCGGCTATCACTAAAATTTTCGTAATCTTTCTCCTTAATACTCTCGCAACGTTTAAACTGGATGTTCGCGTCGGATGGGTCGGCTACTTCTACCATTACAACTTTCGGTAAAGTCTGCCGGTTAGGGCCAGAGCTTTCCGTTACTACTTCAACATTCGACTCCAGCGGGACGAAACACGACGCATCTTGCTCGTGCTCCCCATTAACATCAACTATTTCTAGTAAAGTCTGCCGGTTAGGGCCAGAACTTTCTATCACTTCACAATCACTATCTTCCTGCGGGACGAGACGCGGCAAATCCTGCCCGCGCTCCCCATAAACACTTCTCCCGTACAGGCCCCTATAATCTCTTAGTTCGTCGTATAAGCGACCGAACTGCCTTAACCAGACCTCATCCCTCTCTGCATCTCCTCGCTCGATGACGGACGTTTTATCCGACATCTGTTCTTCTCTCAACACTTGCGAATCATTCTTAAACTCAGTCTCCAGTTCCGCTGTGGGTATTACAGCTGCCACTTTATAACCGATTTCCGGAACACTACTTAAATTGTTCTCACTGACAGTGAATGTACTTCCTACTGCCGTGTATACAACTGATCTACTACTTGTGGGCGCACTCCTTTCTCCTAACACTGGCACACTCTCCCGCCGTTGATTATTCCACACGGAATTTTCATATCGACGACACCTGGGTTTTCTCCTGCTATTGGGCCGCCAAAATTTCTCCACGCCCGGTCGGCCCCTCACCGGCGCGGCTAATGGTTTCCCTGTCTCGTCCCAGCAGATACGCTCTCCGGATGCTGCTGAGGCGGCTTATCACACCCTCTGACGTTATTACTATTGCGCGAAGCCCGTATCACGCTAGTATGATACTGGTTTCCGTTATTCCTGTTATTATTTGCATTGTACCGATTGTTATTACGGTCCGAACCATTATTGTTATTGCTGCCATGGTTGCGGTATGCATTATTCCCATGGTTATCGTTGTTGTGGTTGCTGTGGTACCCGTTGTTGTTACCACGGCCTCTACCATTGTCGCGATTATTGCGCCAATTGTCCTCGTCCTCAACTCTTTCCAGGAAATCATTGATTGTCCTGTAATTGCTTCCTACGTAGCGTTTTGTATCATCTGGAAGCTTCTTGTAGAGTTCCCAGACTATTTCGGATGCCGTGCGGCGATCACGCAAGTATTCCAACTTGCGGATCCAGCCCTCACAAAACTCCTTCATCGAACCACGCGAATTCGCATCGAAAGGCCTCGATACGACAAATTCGCGCCAGACACTTTGCTGTTTTTGCTCTGACCAGTATTCAGCCAGAAACAAATTTTTAAATTCGTCAAAAGTCAGGTTCGTAATGTTGAGGTTTAAGCCCCAACGCTTGGCATCACCAGCCAACACATCAATAATCGCATTAATTTTTCTCTCATTAGTCCATGATCTGGGTAAAACTCTTTCACAATTTTTAATGAAATCCGTCTCGTGTATACCGCCTTTTTTCAAGGGGTCGAACCGCTCCTCTTTCGTCAACAATTCCGAACTATGTGCACAGATTGGCACACAGCTCTGTTTTTCGTCCAGTTTCTTTTCTAATTCCGACCCTCTCGTAATTACTTGGCAAGTGGTTGTCGCAAGCGTTTCCACTTCCCTCTTTTTCTCTTCGCAGGTATTAGCCTGCTCCCTCACTTTAGTGTCTACTTCGGACACTAAAGCCTTTAAAGTTTCCACCTTCTGTTGATCCTCTTTTTTCACTAATTGAATTTGTTCCGTCACCTTATTCTCGATGATCGGAGCAACTGCTTCTCCTACACTTTTCTCGATTCTGCTAATTTCGGAATCAAAACGAGTATTTATGCTCGCAATTTCCGCCTGAACGCCTATCATTTCCTGTTTAAGATTACCGATTTCGGTATTAATTACAACAATATCTACTTTGATTTTATCAACTTTTGTATTAACAACTCCAACATTGTTGTTAACAGCATTAATAGCTTTGTTCTGATTGTCTAGCTTTCGTTCAATCTTTTCAGACTGAGCTTCTTGCTTGGCAGACAGAGCTATAATTTCTGCCGATTGACTCTTGATTTCATTAATCAAAACATTCAATAAATCAGTTAAATTCCCGGAGACTAGCCGCCTGCCCCTGAACAATGGGAACCGCCGTGCGCGTTTCCCACTGTTCGACCGATTGTTCCGTATCCAAGTCTACCAAATTTTGGTAATTGTTGCCTTCACTCATTTTAATAATTTTCAATATAAATGACAAATCTCAAATATAATTAGGATTACTCCCACTACTTATTCTCGCTGACGTATCGACCATTTCGTAACCAGTACTTTGTTACGAGATTTGCACAATGCAAAATTCGTGTCCAGAACAACCTCAAATTTGAAGATTGTCCTGTCACCAGGTCGCCACGTGTAACCTCCCCCTCACTTACCGACCTTAATGACAGTGAAAAATGAAACCGCGTGTACCTAATGGGAGTTTTGGAAAAGCAATCGTCACCGAAGTTAACCTGTCGGTAAAGAGGGAGGAAAGGGTTACATCTAAATGAAAGGAAAAGTGCTAATGAAACTGGTGGAAATTAATTTTGAAAAGGGGTAAAGTTAATAAGGAAAGTAAATGTGCAGCCGTTACGTTAACAATTAACTAGCGGTAATTAGGTATTTGAGATTTGGGGAAATCACGGTCGCCAGTCCTAAGGACAATTACTATAGTAACTGAAAAAGAAAGATTATTACACATATAATTAGCACTAGAAGCGTGGCAACTGAAGGTTGACACGTGTAGTGTGAAAACTGAAAGTTTGTCAGAAGTAATAAATTTCGCTACACCCTGACTTAATTTAGCAAAAGAATTAATAAAACTGGAAAATCGAAAGTTAATTTAGTGACTGAAGTTAATAGTGAGCTTTCTTTCTGAAGCACATCGAAATTCAGTAAAATACAGTTAGTCTTGGACTACCTCAACAATCATTTCAAAAGCTACTTGAATCTACGCAATTTAGAAAGAAGAGAGTTAACTTTGAACTTGAATTAAATGATTCTGAACAATTAACAATAGTAAAATTTAGTACGTACCAAGCTGAGCTGCAGTCACAGGTAACTAAAATACGGTAACAAAACTCGCACTCTTAATTTGTGCTTGTGCAATCTAAATATTGTAGCCAGCTGAACTTTGAAATTAAAGCAGTGAAATCTAATCATATTATTTTAATGCTGGCGTTTGAATTTCAACGACACTCGGGTTCATTTCGGAAAAGGAAGGGACCCTGCTTGGCAATGCAATTGGGACAATGAGCAACAATGGTTCATGCTAAGTTGCTGTAATTTTGCGAGGCAAATGGAACAATTTGAAAAGCTGAGGTCTGCCATACAGTTCTGAAACTTTACGTGCTTTTAGTCTTCCTTGTTGGTTGATTGAAGGTTTGAAGCCGTCGATCGAGGAGGTGGCGACAGTCACTCATTGTCGGCCGTCGCTGTTGCAGAAGCTGGATGTTGGCGCGCCTTCTTCTCGACACGGTCACCAGGCGAAACGGGCTCTTGATGTGCGCCAGCTAATGCTTCCCGTCCGCGACACCATGTCAGAAACTATCATCGCGAGTCGAGCGCAATTACTTGCTGCCAAACCCCGAAAGCGCGGCAACTCGCGGGAGCGTCACACAACACCTGCTCCACTCGCTACTCCCGCCAGACTCTCACTGTTCTGCCCGCGCTCCACGCGGCAGAGTTAACACTACCAAAGATCCTACACACTTTGATTCTTCACACGACCTATCGATGTAATCGTTCGATAGCAGTTTTCCCTAGGCAAGACCCAGCGTAAAAATACAAATAATATTTACCAAACAAACCAATTATACATCGACATAAATGCATAAATACATATATATATACAAATAGTAAAACAATCACAATATGTAAAGACACAGAAATATCATATATTCAGGTAGCAAAAATAAGGAAAACAAATTATAGTACAATAGATGGAAATAGGAGGATATGCATTTCCGGCGTTACAAGTTGAAAAGACAGTTATATGGTTTACGTTTGTACGACTCATTTTCTCACCTAGCGTTTTCGTAACTACGCCACTAACATTGTTCAGAATTACAACAGAGACATACACTAGTATAAAGAAAACAGTTCGCTTCACTGCAGTTTCAGTTCACGAAAATAAACCAAATAGAAAAGGCGCAGGATGAGTTGCATAAAATTATATAACATAATGAGAAAAAATGTGTTGACGGAGTACTATGATTATGTTCCCAAAATGTTTCTGAAGGACCATCTCTGTAAGACAAAACATGCTAAGCAAATTGGTAACAGTATTTCGATCCTCATTTTCATTTTGAAGACACTGGACACAACAAGAATATTCTTAGACCAGTAATGGGCGGTCATACTCACCTGCAGTGGGTGGTTGAGAATTTTGTTGCAGTTTGTTCTGTGTTACATTTTATCTATTTATTTTTATTTTTCATTCAACAGTCTCATGACTAGCTCGATGCCGCCAGCGAAAAAATTACATGCTAAACGTAATTCATGTAGCAACTGAGCAACAATGTCTGCATATATTAATAATGCCATTAATAGAATTGACTGTCGGATGTTTAAAAATACATCCATTTTATTTGAGTATGCTACACTGAATTTATGAAAGTTGAATATGCCACAGCAGACAAGACCACCACTTTGTTCATCACAAACATTCCTTGTACGAGTTATTTACATCCGTAATTTTGATCTCATTGTCCGCCTCGAACACCCATGTAGAAATCGTTCCTGACACATGAATAGGCGTAAGGATCAGAAGCAGCAATGAAAGAAGGTGGGGAAAGTGAGATACACGATACATACGGAAGAAAACTCTAAGCATATAAATGAGAAGTTGTGGAAACAGTCCTGTCTGTTCTGTCGTCACATCCCGTTCACGTTTCGTATAATGGCGCCATATTCTGAATCTGTGTGCGGGGCTGCGACCGTAAACGTCCAGTGGCGCTGAATAAGTACCCTGAGTGCGCCTTTCTCACATGTAGCATGCACCGCCCTCTGAATATTTGATGCAGCTGCTAAATGATGAGACGAACTTGGAACGCCTCTTCGTCTTCCGAGTCAGCTGCATAATGTAGCTTGGAGAGGGGTTGAAAGGTACTGTTGGTCGAGTACGAGGACTTTGCCGAAATCTCTTCACAGTGATTTCCTTTAACATGCAACAGAACTATTACGTACGATGCGCCCGTAATATAAACACATCTCTAACGCACAACTGGCATTACCGTATTGTCGTTTTTTCAGAGTTAATAAAAATCATTCGTGTTCCGATGTGCATGCAATCTGAATGAACTTTGGAAAGGAACCATTTGAAGAAGGAGCATTAGCTCAGCAGAAGAAGAGAAGACACTCATCTCGCTTAGCGCCTAAAGTACATCTCATCAACATGGACAGCATTTCCTTTTCTAGTGCACGTGATTTCATTTAAAGAAAGCTGTAAGAATAGTGCGGAAAATATAAAGCTTCGAACACACCAGTTAAAGTACGTTGCCACGACAGAAGTTCTGCATCAAACTGTTATTGTAGAAGGGTGGCACTACGGCCAAGTGCTGAAGAGCGTGAAAGCAGAGAAGGAAGGTTAGGAATATTAGGGTTCAGCTTTCCCTTTATGGCGTCATTACGCTTAGAGCAGTAACTCATAGTGAAGAGGATATCGATTGCGTCTTATTCAGAGAAACTAACTCTTCATTCGCGTCAATGGTTTGTGGAAACCATGAGAAAACTTCGTCGGACGGAAATCTGAACCGCCGCTTCTCAGAATGAGACTATAGTTTTAGTGGAGTGCTAGCGTAAATTTAGGTATAGGTGATTTGCATAATAGGCAATGTGTCTCGTAAAGATGGCTACAGGTCATAATAAATGTTCTTCAGCTGCTACTTATAGCACATTGACTGCAAGGAGTCTTCGTCACAACTAGGGAGTTTATGCAGTAAATTCTTCAGGACACAGAGGCGCTTTGTAATTTTTAACGCTATCAGCTGGTTGTGGGCGAGATTAACTGTTTTTTAGGAAGGACATTACGTAACTGTGTACAATGAAAGAAGCCCGTCCTTCAAAAAAAAGTATGAATTAATTTTGAAACACTGGAAAGATATTTTGGCACAAAATGAAACACAATAGGCACGAATAGTAGTCGAATCACACAACGCAGCTTTATTAACAAATCGAACGCTGTGAATGGATAGAAAACAAACGCGTATAATCACAGACGCGTATTACCACAACCTTGCTCCATCAGGCAGTTACAAATAAATTATAGCACATGGTAGTAATAATCACTGCAATCGCATAATGATAGTTCTTCCACAATTATGCAAGAGGCGACCAGAAGTTTTATGCAAAAGAAACATTTAAACAAACTGCTTTTTGTGCACAAACAATGCTGATAAATACTTGCAAAATATAACGGTTATTTAATTACTCGGCGTGGAGAAACTGATGTTAATGAACAGGGACAAGGTATCGAGATTGAACTCATAGTTCTAGATCTAAGTCACATATATTGCGGAGGAAAATTTCTTCTTACCCTGTAGTTAACGATCACAAACGAGTTGAACCGTATCTCAAAGTTCAGTGACAATAACGGCGCATAAGTAATGCAGACGTTGTGAAGCACCAGCAAGCCGCGCCTGCAGTCCCATCACTCAGAGACAGACGTTCATTTAAACATAATGGACGGGATTTTGTATCTGCTTCGTCGTCATTAACAAACATATCAGCAGTTTCACAGCAGCATTTTCGCCCCAGCAGACTTGCTCACATCTTTCCGGCTGGGGAACACACCTTTAAAACGTCATTCTACTGCAGCTCGCCTACGCCGATATCACCAGAGATCAGATTCAAGTACGACGACGATTGCTGCCACACCGTTCAAGCAAGTAAATGTTACAGTTCACAATTTTACATTGTGTACTTCTGCTATTTTAACTATACTAACAAACAAATAGTTATCACTATTTAATCTACTAATATTACATACTGAATCAAGTTATAAAAGCAGCCCACAAATGCTCTACTACCTACGGTCTAACTAATTAGAGTTAAAGTAAACGTCGTGTCAATTTTATAATTTCACTAGAGGAGACTTCAAAATTTACTTACACATATATACTGAGAAAGCACATATTTATGGCAGCGAAGGTGAAATCACCTTGACAGTATTTCACTAATGTTCCAGAAATGAAGTGTAACATAGTATTTTTACAGGTATACTGGTGTCTAAAGTCAAAATGCAAAGGGCATTATGTACTGCTTGAAGACCCATAAATACTGGAGGCAGGTAGGCATCAACTAGTAGCTCTTTTTTGGCGGTTACTGTCCAGGATAACTATATCAATAGACTCATTTCCGGCGGCTGACGTTTTTCGTATGTTCGATATGAATGAAACTCTTAGATTATGTCGCCATAGAAATCGAACTATTCATTACAGTGGGTTTCCTTGTAGCACGCTTATATATTTACTTCCTAGTTTACCTACCTCTGCTCTATTTTCACTTACACTAAGTGCACAATGTACTCTGACGCTAAATATTTCGCTATAAAAATTGTTTAGGAGGTGAATCCCTATCTTAACAAGAATATGCTCAAAACATTTCACAATCTGAGTATTTATTTTACATATGACAGTGAAACAAGGCATCAAATAAAGAATCATTTTAAGTAGCATCCTGATTTTGAAACATAACAAGTATTCGAAAAATTAGTTTTCTCTTTTAATAGCGCCTGTGATCAAATTTTCACGCTAACATCGAGAGATTGAATTCGCAAATTTTAAAAAAGGGGGCTCTGGAACGAAGGCAAACTGTCAGGTGTGGATGATGTACTGTGACAGTACCACCATCCAGAGAAGATGAAAACCGAAAAGTCTTACACTAATTTAAAAAAAAAGGTATAGTGTACATTGTGCCATAATGAGTATCACTGTAAAAAGATGCCTTTTTTCCTTCTGTACAAGTGGCTCAGTGGGACCATTTATTGGATATCTCCTCCGCCGAGATTTTCCAATGGGTTGTACAAGTGGTTTCGTCAGATCGATTTTATCTGCACTATAGCTGATTTTATTGCAGAAGTCTAAGGGGTTCCTCAAATTTTTAACATATGGAAACCAGGAGACCGGAAGTCTTCTGTATATGGCAGAATTCCTAGTACCACTTGTAATCTGCTCCCTCCTTCCTAATTCCAGTTATTGTCCACAGTAAGCAAAGTCTTTTACGAAAAATTCGAGAGGAGCGAAGATTACAGTGAACTTTTTAGTTTAGTTAGCTTTTCGTGTAGAGTTGGCTCCAGTCCTTGTCTAGGGATCTGCTTCTTGAAGCTGAAATTCTCGCATTTTAGGTCCTCATGATTGAATTGATTTAAATAAATTTGAAAATTGTTGTTGTAGAAGATCTGTTGTGACGTTAATATATTTTGTCACATTTTAGTATTTGGTTTACTCTTTTGAATTTTCACGTTAACAAAGCCGAAATTACTTTGTTCCCCCAAAGCGCAAAAATACGTCCGATCACATTAGAGGCATGCTTACTACTTCTTCACTCGGCGGTAAAACCATATTCCAAATGGTTTACAATTTTTCTTGACAAAAGAATTTCTATTAATTTCGATTATTATTTCATAAATGAATCCAGAAATAACCATAGTAAAAAGTACTAGGCTGCTTAATTAATAATAGAAATTTTAAGTGTGCCAAATAATTTGTAATTTCAAACGTTTCTAAGAAAAAAAAATAATTTTAACTGTACTTTCAGAGCTAGTACTTATCGACTGTAACATCGAAAATAAATAATCCCTTCCATAAGTTTTGGCCTGAAATATAACATGTTGTGGATTAAGTGAAGACAATACTGGCTTTGAAAGCCTACACTACTTGACCATATTGTGAATAAATTGTATGAAAGTTTTCAGAAAAGCAGCTAATATTGACCTGTCCAAAATTTAAAAAAGTGATACTGCTATCGACAACTACTGTTGAGGAAAAGTAATGCTAGTGGAGGAAGTCCCGTTGCACATTGTCGAGTTTGAAGACATAATTGTTTTCATCGCATCTAAACTCAGCAAGCTTTCCTTGTACATGTGTTTTTAGTGCGACTCTATAGCCTTAAAGATAATCGACATTACCTCTCTCCTATATTCCAAACTTATTCCTTTCAAATCAGCGTTGCACAGCGAAAATTCTATGTCCAATGAACAAAGACAAACCTTTCATAGCAAAATTCTCAGGACATTAGCGCAAATCTAATATTCGACTGGACGCAGTTGCCTGTACATCGAAGCTCTAATTTAGTTCACTGATTTCCCTTACATTTCACTGTTTACATCTAGCACCTCCATACACAAACACGACATTATGTAGTTCACTGATTTTCATAACTATCTTTACACCTATCAAGTACAGAGATGCAGCCCAAACACGTGCACTAATTACAACCACAATGTGTAGAGGTAAGTCAGTAATTCTTTGTACTACACAATAATGAACTGATGTTGGAGACTACATTTCACTCTAGACATGAATGGTAACTTAATATGCGGTCATATTTCTTTCTTTTCTAGTCATCATTCTTTTGAATGGTTCGATGCGTTACCTCTCCTGTGCTAACTTCTTCATCTCAGAATAGCACCTGCAGCGTACTTCATCAATTATTTGCTGGATGTGTTCAAATCGCTCCTTCCTCTATAGCTTTTTCCCTCTACAACTCCCTCTAGTACCAAGAAGGTTAAACCCTGTTGTCTTAACAAATATTCTACCACCCTGTCCCTTCTTGTTAGTGCTTTCCATATATCGCTTTCCTCGCTCATTCTGCGGAGAACTTCATTCTTACCTAATCAGTCGACCTAATTTTCAAAATTCTTCTATAGCACCACATCTCAGATTCTTAGATTCTCTTCATTGCCGGTTTTCCCACAATCCATGTTTCACTACCATACAATGCTATCATCCAAAGGTACAAACTCAAATGAAGGCTAATGTTAGTTACTAACAGACTTATTTTTTTCCAGGAATGACATTTTTGACAGTGATAATCCGCTTTTTATGTTCTCCCGATGGATTATTTCGTTGCCTAGGTAACAGAATTTCTTAACTATCTACTTGGTGATCACGAATCCTAATGTTAAGTTTCTCACTGTTCTCATTTCTGATACTTCATTACTTTCGTCTTGGTCTACAATTTACTCTCAGTGCATATTCTGTACCCATTAGACTGTTCATTAGATTCAGTAGATCCTGTAGTTCTCTTTCACTGAGGATAGAAATGTCATATCATTGATATTTCACTTTGTATTTTAATTCCACTCTTAAACCTCTCTTATTTCCAACATTGCTTCTTCGATGTACAGACTGAACAATATGGGTGAATGAGTAAAACCCTCTCTTACGCTCTTTTTAATCCGAGCACTTCGTCTTCCACTCTTATTGTTCCCTCGTAGTTCTTATACACATCGTATGTTACCCGTATTTCTTTATTTTTATTTATTTACATGTCAAGTTCCGTAGGACCAAATTGAAGAGCAAATCTCCAAGGTCATGGAAAGTGTCAGTACATGAACTTACAACATAAAAGTAATAACGGATAAAAATAAATGTTCATGAACCTGAAAGAAAATCGGTCCATAAGTTTAGGCAAACGCTATCAGCAGTACAATGAGAATCAGCTTAATTTTTCAAGGAACTCCTCGACAGAATAGAAGGAGTGACCCATGAGGAAACTCTTCAGTTTCAATTTGAAAGCGTGTGGATTACTGCTAAGATTTTTGAATTCGAGTGGCAGCTAATTGAAAATGGATGCAGCAGTATACTGCACACCTTTTTGCACAAGAGTTAAGGAAGTCCGATCCAAATGGAGGTTTGATTTCTGCCGAGTATTAACAGAGTGAAACCTGCTTATTGCTAGAACTAAACGAATATTGGTAACAAGAAACGACAATAAGGAATATACATATTGAGAGGCCAATGTCAAAATACCCAGACTCATGAACAGAGGTCGACAAGAGGTTCGTGAACTCTCACCACTTATTGCCCGAACCGCCCGTTTCTGAGTCAAAAATATCCTTCTAGAATGGGAAGAGTTACCCCAAAACATAATACCATACGACATAAGTGAATGAAAATAAGCAAAGTAGACTAATTTACGTGTCGAAGTATCACTCACTTTCGATACCGTTCGTAGTGAAATTGGCAGTATTAAGTCTTTGAACAAGATCCTGAACGTGGGCTTTCCAGCTTACTATCTATCTGAACACCTAGGAATTTGAACTGCTCAGTTTCACTAATCATATTCCCGTTTTGTGAGATTAAACGTCAGATTGTTGAATTGTGTGTTAGAAACTAAAAACTGAGTCTTACTGTGACTTATCGTTAGTTTATTTTCTACAAGCCATGAACTGAGATCATGTACTGCACTACTTGAAACCGAGTCAATGTTGCACACAACATCCTTTACTACCAAGCTAGTGTCATCAGCAAACAGAAATATTTTAGAGTTACCCATAATACTAGAGGGCATATTTATATAAATAAGGAACAGGAGCGGCCCCAACACTGATCCATGGGGCAACCCCCACTTGACAGTACCCCACTCGGATCTCACATCACAGCCGTTATCAACATTGAATAATGACCTTTTGCTGCCTGTTGCTAAAGTAAGAGGTGACCAATTGTGAGCTACTCCCCCTACTCCGTAATGGTCTAACTTCTGGAGCAATATTGTGAGATCCACACAGTCAAATGCCTTTGTTAAATCAAAAAATACGCCAAGCGTTCGAAACTTTTTGTTTAGCCTATCCAGTACCTCACAGAGAAAAGAGAATGTAGCATTTTCAGTTGTCAAACGACTTCTAAAGCCGAACTGTACATTTGACAACAAATCGTGTGATATGTAATAATCAATTAACCTTACATACACAGCCTTTTCTATACCTTCTGCGAACGCTGATGGCATAGAAATAGGTCAAATTGTCTACATTATCCCTTTCTCCCTTTTTATAAAGCGGCTTTTCTACCGAGTCCTTTAATCGCTCAGGAAACTGACCATTCCTAAAGGAAAAATAACAAATACGGCTAAATACAGGGGTAACATGTGCAGCACAGTACTTTAATATTCTATTAGACACTACATCATAACCATGAGAGTCCTTAGTCTTCAGTGATTTACTTATTGACTCAATCTTCCTCTTGTCTGTATCACAGAGGAGTATTTCAGACGTCAATCTCGGAAAGGCATTTGCTAAGAAATTTATATGATTTCCTGTAGACACTAAATTTTTGTTTAATTCACCAGCAATGCTCAGAAAATGGTTGTTAAATACTGTACATATATCTGATTACAGACGAATGGAAAAACTGGTAGAATCTGACCTTGGGGAAGATCAGTTTGGATTCCGTAGAAATATTGGAACACGAGAGGCAATACTGACCCTACGACTTATTTTAGAAGCTAGATTAAGAAAAGGCAAACCTACGTTTCTAGCATTTGTTGACAATGTTGACTGGAATAATCTCTTAAATTCTGAAGGCTGCAGGGGTAAAGTACAGGGAGCGAAAGGCTACTTACAATTTGTACAGAAACCAGATGGCAGTTGTAAGAGTCGAGGGACATGAAAGGGAAGCAGTGGTTGGGAAGGGAGTGAGACAGGGTTGCAGCCTCTCCCCGATGTTGTTCAATCTGTATATTGAGCAAGCAGTAAAGGAAACAAAAGAAAAATTCGGAGTAGGTATTAAAATCCATGGAGCAGAGATAAAAACTTTAAGGTTCGCCGATGACATTGTAATTCTGTCAGAGACAGCAAAGGGCTTCGAAGAGCAGCTGAAAGGCATGGACAGTGTCTTGAAAGGAGGATATAAGATGAACAACAAAAGCAAAACGACGATAATGGAATGTAGTCAAATTAAGTCGGGTGATGCTGCGGGAATTAGATTAGGAAATCAGACACTTAAAGTAGTAAAGGAGTTTTGCTATCTGGGGAGCAAAATAACTGATGATGGTCGAAGTAGAGAGGATATAAAATGTAGACTGGCAATGGCAAGGAAAGCGTTTCTGAAGGAGAGAAATTTGTTAGCATCGAGTATAGATTTAAGTGTCAGGAAGTCGTTTCTGAAAGTATACGTATGGAGTGTAGCCATGTATGGAAGTGAAACATGGAAGATAACTAGTTTGGGGAAAAGAAGCTTTCGAAATGTGGTGCTACAGAAGAATGCTGAAGATAAGATGGGTAGATCACATAACTAATGAGGAGGTACTGAATAGGATTGGGGAGAAGAGGAGTTTGTGGCACAACTTGACTAGCAGAAGGGATCGGTTGGTAGGACATGTTCTGAGGCATCAAGGGATCACAAATTTAGCATTGGAGGGCAGTGTGGGGGGTAAAAATCGTAGAGGGAGACCAAGAGATGAATACACTAAGCAGATTCAGAGGTACGTAGGCTGCAGTAGGTACTGGGAGATGGTGAAGCTTGCACAGGATAGAGTAGCGTGGAGAGCTGCATAAAACCAATCTCAGGACTGAAGACCACAACAAGAAATCTGATTTATCAGTAAGAGAAATATTACTGCGAACTGACTCTATATCATCAACCTTCTGCTGCTGACCAGAGACTTCCTTTACAACTGACAATATGGCTTTAATTTTATCCTGTGAATTAGCTATTCTATTTGCATACCACATACTATTTCCCCTTGCTAATAATATTTTTAAGCACCTTACAATACTGTTTGTAATGGGCTACTGTAGCTTGATTGTGAGTACTTCTAACATTTTGATATAATTCCCGCTTTGTTCTACATGATATCATCCCACTAGTCAGCCAACCGGGCTGTCCATTACTGCTAGTACCCCGTTTAGAATGTTCTAATGGACAGCAACTCTCAAAGAGCATGTGAAATGTGTTATGGAAAGCATTGTATTTAACATCTACATTATCAGCACTATAAACATATTGCCACTCTTGTTCCTTGACAAGTTTTGAGAAACTCTTTATTGCTGTTGGATTAACTTTCCTACGTGGTTTGTAATTAAATACGACATTGGTTTGGGTACAAAAACCTTTTAGTATTAAAATTTGTGCATCATGGTCTGAAAGGCCATTCACCCTTTTACTAACAGAATGCCAATCTAGTAATGAAGAATGAATAAAAACATTGTCTATGACTGTGCTACTGTTCACCTGCACCCTAGTTGGAAAAAACACAGTTTGCATCAGATATGAATTTAGGAGATCTAGAAACATACTTTTTGTTGCACAATCATGTACAAAATTAATATTGAAGTCACCACATATAACTACTTTCAGGTACTTCCTACAAAGTGAATCAGGAACCCCCTTTAGTTTAAGCAAAAATGCTCTGAAGTCTGAGTTAGGGGACCTATAAACAACAGCAATTAGAAGTTTAGTTTCACTAAATTCAACTAATGCTGCACAACTTTCAAATATCTGTTCAGTGCAGTGTCGTGATTGTCTATGGACTCAAATGAAATACTGTTTTTTTCCGTACGGAGCCACTCCCCCACCCCACAAGGAACTCCTTGAGAAACAGCCAGCTAATCTGTAGCCTGGTAAAGGAAGCATCTGAATTATCAAATTATTTAAGTGGTGCTCTGATATACCAATAATTTCAGAGTTAACATCTATTAGCAGTTCACTATATCTCTAATACCTCATATTTTGATGAAATATGCTAATTTCTTCTCTACTTGGAAACATTACATCCTCTGGAGGTGAGCTCTTAGTTAGAGGCACTTCCTTTAAGCAGGTATACCTATCAGATGACTTCAGCCTAAAAAAGGTGCAGCTCTAACACCAACTACTACAGGAATTTTTCCATGAGTGATACCACTACCACCACCACCCACTACACTGTCACCAATAAGCTTAGTCAGCCTCCCCTTCCCATACCTATTGAGGTGCAGGCCATGCCTAGTGAAACCCCATCTACTGATAGACCCAACTGGCACCACTGAGATGTGATCCATGCCCTCCGCCATCAGTGCCCTCCCCAGCCCCACATTAACGCGCCTAACAGCCGCATTAAGGTGAGGCCGATCGTGACGCTGATACAGTTGCACGAAATGCACATTAGTGCCACCAGTTTGAGTGGCTATCTTAACCAAGTCACCACTGACATCATATTCCCCGTCCCTATCGAGACTGTTCCCTGCTCCACCCACTATAACTACCTGATCCTCTTTCGTAAAATTCTTACATAACTCCCCTATGCATTCAGTCACCTGAGCCAACCCTGCACTAGGCTTCACAATGCTGGTGACCTGGTAATACCCAATACTTCCTGCAACTGCTGGCCCACACCTCTACCGTGGGAACTACCTAGCAGCAGAACCTTCTTTCTGCTAGACTTTGCAACTAACCTAGGCCTCCTAATTGCTGAGGACTGCTGCAAGTTACCCACATCTACGGCTACACGAGACTCCTCTCCACTCAACTCTGACAGTTGGTCGTATCTATTGCATGTATGCAAGGTAAAACTGTCTGAATACCTTCTCTTCCTAGCTACCTTCTTGCCAACGGACAGTTCCCATTCCCCACCACACTTCACCCTCCTCAACCTATGTAGTTCCTCCCTTGCGCACTGTAACTGCACCTGAAGGGCACAGATCTTACGCTCCTGCACCTCTATTAACTTGTTTGTGGCAAAGCACCAAGATGCACTTCTCAGCCGTTGTCGAGAAAATCGACAGTTAAAAGAAACCGTTGCAGTGAAATACTCTCAACGATTAATTATTATCTACAGCGTCGTGGCGCAGCGGTAAGCGCTCGGGTTCGTAGTCCGAAGATCGCCGGATCGAATCTCGCGCCATGCACACTTTTTTGTGTTTGTTTTTTGTAATTCTAATATATGTATATATATATATATATATATATATATATATATATATATATATATATAAAAAGAAAGATGATGAAACTTACCAAACAAAAGCGCTGGCAGGTCGACAGACACACAAACAAACACAAACATACACACAAAATTCTAGCTTTCGCAACCAATGGTTGCCTCGTCAGGAAAGAGGGAAGGAGAAGGAAAGACAAAAGGATATGGGTTTTAAGGGAGAGGGTAAGGAGTCATTCCAATCCCGGGAGAGGAAAGACTTACCTTAGGGGGAAAAAAGGACAGGTATACACTCGCACACACACACATATCCATCCACACATACACAGACACAAGCAGACATTTGTCTGCTTGTGTCTGTGTATGTGTGGATGGATATGTGTGTGTGTGCGAGTGTATACCTGTCCTTTTTTCCCCCTAAGGTAAGTCTTTCCTCTCCCGGGATTGGAATGACTCCTTACCCTCTCCCTTAAAACCCATATCCTTTTGTCTTTCCTTCTCCTTCCCTCTTTCCTGACGAGGCAACCATTGGTTGCGAAAGCTAGAATTTTGTGTGTATGTTTGTGTTTGTTTGTGTGTCTGTCGACCTGCCAGCGCTTTTGTTTGGTAAGTTTCATCATCTTTCTTTTTAGATATATTTTTCCCACGTGGAATGTTTCCCTCTATTATATATATATATATATATATATATATATATATATATATATATATATATATATACACACAATCAGTTGCAACAATTATGCATATTTCACCGCAACGGTTTCCTTTAACTGTCGATTTTCTCGTCAACGGTTGAGAAGTGCATCTTGGTGCTTTGCCACATTACACCTCTGGCCGTGAGCTTTTATTATGCGCAGTATGAATCGAATCTGAATATCACAATTGGCGGCCTCTCCTTGTCAGACGAACGGCGAAAGCAGACTCACAAATAATAGACCACTCGAGTCAATAACACAGGAAGAAAGACTGAGATTAAAGAAAATCCACTATTAAGTTACTTTTACGCCAAATATTAAAACAAATAAACTTTAAAATAAGCAAAATCAAGTCTAAAATTTATAAAATATTAACGAGCCATTTCAACAGCAGTGCAGCACATGTGACGTCACACCAAAGATCTGTCTCCATAGCTGACCTCAATTTTTCTATGGATTTCGAAGATCATGCTCCATTTCACCTTGTCCAACATTTTTTCCGAGTCAACAAATGCTATGAAAGTGTCTTTATTCTTCTTTAGTCGCCGGCCGGACTGGCCGAGCGGTTCTAGGCGCTAGAGTCTCGAACCGCGCCACCGCTACGGTCGCAGGTTAGAATCCTGCCTTGGTCATGGATGTGTGTGATGTCCTTGGGTTAGTTAAGATTAAGAAGTTCTAAGTTCTAGGGGTCTGATGACATCAGAAGTTAATTCCCATAGGGCTCAGAGCCATTTGAACCATTCTCCTTTATCTTTCCACCACCATCAACCGCAACGTCAGTATTGCCTCTCTCCTGACTTTACCTTTTCTAAAGCCAAACTGATCGATACCTAACAGACCATAATTTTTCTTTTCCATTCTTCTATATATTAATCTTGTCAGCAATTTGGATGCATGACCTGTTAAGATGATTGTGCGATGATTGTCGTACTTGTCAGCTCTTGCAATCTTTGGAATTGTGTGGAAGATGTTTTTCCGGAAGTGAGATGGTATATCTCCAGACTCAAGTATTCTACTCACCAACATAAACAATCTTTTTGTTTCCACTTTCCCCGGTGATTTTAGAAATTCTAATGGAATGTTACCTATCCCTTGTGCATTTTTTATCCTAAGCCCTCCAGAGTTCTTTTAAATTCTAATTCTAATACTGCATCCCCTCTTTCTTCTGTATCGACTCCTGCTGCTTCGTCTGTCAGTCAAGTCTTCCCTCTTATACAGGCCTTCGGTGTACTCTGTCCACTTACTAGCTCTCTCTCCTCTGAATTTAACACTGGAGTTCCCACTGCACAGTTAATGTTACCATACTTGCTTTTAATTTCAATGAAATTCGTTTTGACTTTTCCACTTGATAAATCACTCCTTTAGACAATCGTTCCTTTTTCGATTCCCTCACATTTTTCGTGCTTTCATTTCGTCTTAGTTTCTCTGCATTTCCTATTTATTTTATTCCTAAATGTTTTCCATTTCTGTATTACTGAATTTGCCTGAAAATGTTTGTACTTCCTTCCTTCATCTATCAACTAAAGTATTTCTTCAGTTACCCATGGTTTCTTCGCAGTTACCTTCTTTGTACATATGTTTTCCTTTCCAGCTTATGTGAATGCCCTTTTAGATGGTTCAAATGGCTCTGAGCACTATGGGACTTAACTTCTGAGGTCATCAGTCCCCTAGAACTTAGAACTACTTAACCCTAACTAACCTAAGGACATCACACACATCCATGCCCGAGGCAGGATTGGAGCCTGCGGCCGTAGCGGTCACGCGGTTCCAGACTGTGGCGCCTAGAACCCCTAGGCCAACCCGGCCGGCGCCCTTTTAGAGATGTCCATTCCTCTTCAACTGAATTCCTTAATGAGATATTCCTTATCGCAGCATCTATACCCTTAGAGAACTTAAAGTGCATCTCATCATTCCTTAGTACTTCCATATCCCACTTCATTGCGTATTGATTATTTCAGCCTGCTCTTCATCACTAGGACATTGTGATCTGAGTCTGTATCTGCTCTTGGGTATGCCTTACAATCCAATATCCGATTTTGGAATCTCGGTCTAACCAAGATGTAATCTAACTGAAATCTTCCTGTATCACCCGGACTTTTCCAAGTATGCTTCCTGCTCTTGTGATTCTTGAACAGAGTATTGGCTATTACTGGCTAAAATTTATTGCAGAATTCATTTGGTCTTTCTCCTCTCCCATTCTCACTGGCATACTGAAGACAAGTGTGTACAAATTCGAAAATAAGATTTGATTCCGAATGAATTCGTCTGGAGAGGAGGGTGTGTGATTTGAAGCTTCATACCGAATTAAAACATTGTGCCGTTGCGGGTCTCTAACCTGGGACCTTTGCGTCATCCAGGTAATTAATTTACCTACTGTGCCATCCTAGACCCCACTGCTTCACTTCGTCCAATACCTGCCTCCTACCTTCCACACTTTTCAAACTCGTTCATTCTTTGCGAGACTGGTACTCCTGGATGGAAGGTTATCACGGAGAAATGGGCTAGCCACAGCCTGAGGGAGTGTTTTGAGAAAACTAGGAAGTTTCAAATATAGTTTATACGTATTTATGATTTAATAATTCGTACTTCGCGTACATCTGATTTCAGAATATCTACGAAAAAGTCCTTTTTGTGTCATTAGGTTCTGTCTGGTGGCCAAACTCCTCTCCTATATCAACCTCTCCATCTCAGAGTTCCACTTGGACTCATGTCCTCTATTATTTACCAGAGTGTTCATCAGAGTGCTCATTACATTCATCCGATCCTCCAATTCTTTCTATCTCACTGAGGACAGCAGCATCAGAGAATTTTAATCCCATACCTGAACTGACCTAAATCGAAACAAAGGCCCCAAGACCAGGCAAAATTTCATTATGAATTTGGGAGAGCCAGCCATGACAAAACACTACCGTCTGGTGAGCAAGATGTATGAGACAGGCGAAATACCCTCAGACTTCAAGAAGAATATAATACTGCCTAGCCCAACGAAAGAAGGTTTCACAAGTGCGAAAATTATCTTACTATCAGTTTAATAAGTCACAGCTGCAAAACACTAACACGAATTCTTTACAGACGAATGTAAAAACTGGCAGAAGCCGACCTCGGAGAAGACCATTTTGGATTCCATAGAAATGTTGGAACACATGAGGCAATAGTGAATCTAAGACTTATCTTAGACGATAGATTAAGGAAAGGCCAACCTACGTTTCTAGTATTTGTAGACTCAGAAAAAGCTGAAATTGGCAAAGATCAAATACAGGGAGTGAAAGGCTATTTACAATTTGTACAGAAACCAGATGGCAGTTATAAGAGTCGGGGGGCATGAAAGGGAAGCAGTGGTTTGGAAGGGGGTGAGACAGGGTTGTGGCCTATCCCCGATCTTATTCAATCTATAATTGAGAGAGCAGTAAAGGAAATAAAAGAAAAATTTGGAGTAGGAATTAAAATCCATGGAGAAGAAATAAAAACTTTGAGGTTTGTCGCTGACATTGTAATTCTGCCAGAGACAGCAAAGGACCTGGAAGAGCAGTTGGACGGAATATAAGAGGAGGATATAAGATGAACATCAATAAAAGCAAAACAAGGATAATGGAATGTTGTTGTTGTTGTTGTGGTCTTCAGTCCTGAGACCGGTTTGATGCAGCTCTCCATACTACTCTATCCTGTGCAAGCTTCTTCATCTCCCAGTATCCACTGCAACCTACATCCTTCTGAATCTGCTTAGTGTATAGATCTCTTGGTCTCCCTCTACGATTTTTACCCTCCACGCTGCCCTCCAATGCTAAATTTGTGATCCCTTGATGCCTCAAAACATGTCCTACCAACCGATCCCTTCTTCTAGTAAAGTTGTGCCACAAACTTCTCTTCTCCCCAATCCTATTCAATACCTCCTCATTAGTTACGTGATCTACCCACCTTATCTTCAGCATTCTTCTGTAGCACCACATTTCGAAAGCTTCTATTCTCTTCTTGTCCAAACTGGTTATCGTCCATGTTTCACTTCCATACATGGCTACACTCCATACAAATACTTTCAGAAACGACTTCCTGACACTTAAATCTATACTCGATGTTAACAACATTCTCTTCTTCAGAAACGATTTCTTTGCCATTGCCAGTCTACATTTTATATCCTCTCTACTTCGACCATCATCAGTTATTTTGCTCCCTAAATAGCAAAACTCCTTTACTACTTTAACTGTCTCATTTCCTAATCTAATCCCCTCAGCATCACCCGATTTAATTTGACTACATTCCATTATCCTCGTTTTGCTTTTGTTGATGTTCATCTTATATCCTCCTTTCAAGACACTATCCATTCCGTTCAAGTGCTCTTCCAAGTCCTTTGCTGTCTCTGACAGAATTACAATGTCATCGGCGAACGTCAAAGTTTTTACTTCTTCTCCATGGATTTTAATACCTACTCCGAATTTTTCTTTTGTTTCCTTTACTGCTTGCTCAATATACAGATTGAATAACATTGGGGAGAGGCTACAACCCTGTCTCACTCCTTTCCCAACCACTGCTTCCCTTTCATGCCCCTCGACTCTTATAACTGCCATCTGGTTTCTGTACAAATTGTAAATAGCCTTTCGCTCCCTGTATTTTACCCCTGCCACCTTCAGAATTTGAAAGAGAGTATTCCAGTTAACGTTGTCAAAAGCTTTCTCTAAGTCTACAAATGCTAGAAACGTAGGTTTGCCTTTTCTTAATCTTTCTTCTAAGATAAGTCGTAAGGTTAGTATTGCCTCACGTGTTCCAACATTTCTACGGAATCCAAACTGATCTTCCCCGAGGTCCGCTTCTACCAGTTTTTCCATTCGTCTGTAAAGAATTCGCGTTAGTATTTTGCAGCTGTGACTTATTAAACTGATAGTTCGGTAATTTTCACATCTGTCAACACCTGCTTTCTTTGGGATTGGAATTATTATATTCTTCTTGAAGTCTGTGGGTATTTCGCCTGTCTCATACATCTTGCTCACCAGATGGTAGAGTTTTGTCATGACTGGCTCTCCCAAGGCCATCAGTAGTTCTAATGGAATGTTGTCTACTCCCGGGGCGTTGTTTCGACTCAGGTCTTTCAGTGCTCTGTCAAATTCTTCACGCAGTATCTTTTCTCCCATTTCATCTTCATCTACATCCTCTTCCGTTTCCATAATATTGTCCTCAAGTACATCGCCCTTGTATAAACCCTCTATATACTCCTTCCACCTTTCTGCCTTCCCTTCCTTGCTTAGAACTGGGTTGCCATCTGAGCTCTTGATATTCATACAAGTGGTTCTCTTCTCTCCAAAGGACTCTTTAATTTTCCTGTAGGCAGTATCTGTCTTACCCGTAGTGAGACAAGCCTCTACATCCTTACATTTGTCCTCTAACCATCCCTGCTTAGCCATTTTGCACTTCCTGTCGATCTCATTTTTGAGACGTTTGTATTCTTTTTTGCCTGCTTCATTTACTGCATTTTTATATTTTCTCCTTTCATCAATTAAATTCAATATTTCTTCTGTTACCCAAGGATTTCTATTAGCCCTCGTCTTTTTACCTACATGATCCTCTGCTGCCTTCACTACTTCATCCCTCAGAGCTACCCATTCTTCTTCTACTGTATTTCTTTCCCTCATTCCTCTCAATTGTTCCCTTATGCTCTCCCTGAAACTCTGTACAACCTCTGGTTCTTTCAGTTTATCCAGGTCCCATCTCCTTGCATTCCCACCTTTTTGGAGTTTCTTCAGTTTCAATCTGCAGTTCATAACCAATAGATTGTGGTCAGAATCCACATCTGCCCCTGGAAATGTCTTACAATTTAAAACCTGGTTCCAAAATCTCTGTCTTACCATTATATAATCTATCTGATACCTTTTAGTATCTCCGGGATTCTTCCAGGTATACAACCTTCTTTTATGATTCTTGAACCAAGTGTTAGCTATGATTAAGTTATGCTCTGTGCAAAATTCTACAAGGCGGCTTCCTCTTTCATTTCTTCCCCCCAATCCATATTCACCTACTATGTTTCCTTCTCTCCCTTTTCCTACTGACGAATTCCAGTCACCCATGGCTATTAAATTTTCGTCTCCCTTCACTACCTGAATAATTTCTTTTATCTCGTCATACATTTCATCAATTTCTTCGTCATCTGCCGAGCTAGTTGGCATATAAACTTGTACTACTATAGTAGGCATGGGCTTTGTGTCTATCTTGGCCACAATAAATCGTTCACTATGCTGTTTGTAGTAGCTTACCCGCACTCCTATTTTTTTTATTCATTATTAAACCTAGTCCTGCATTACCCCTATTTGATTTTGTATTTATAACCCTGTAATCACCTGACTAAAAGTCTTGTTCCTCCTGCCACCGAACTTCACTATATCTAACTTTAACCTATCCATTTCCGTTTTTAAATTTTCTAACCTACCTGCCCGATTAAGGGATCTGACATTCCACGCTCCGATCCGTAGAATGCCAGTTTTTGTTCTCCTGATAACGACGTCCTCTTGAGTAGTCCCCGCCCGGAGATCCGAATGGGGGACTATTTTACCTCCGGAATATTTTACCCAAGAGGACGCCATCACCATTTAATCATACAGTAAAGCTGCATGTTCCCGGAAAAAATTACGGCTGTAGTTTCCCCTTGCTTTCAGCCGTTCGCAGTACCAGCACAGCAAGGCCGTTTTGGTTAATGTTACAAGGCCAGATCAGTCAATCATCCAGACTGTTGCCCCTGCAACTACTGAAAAGGCTGCTGCCCCTCTTCAGGAACCACATGTTTGTCTGGCCTCTCAACAGATACCCCTCCGTTGTGGTTGCACCTACGGTACGGCCATCTGTATCGCTGAGGCACGCAAGCCTCCCCACCAACGGCAAGGTCCATGTTTCATGGGGGGAATGGAATGTAGCCGAATTAAATCTTCTGACGCTGTGGGAATTAGATTAAGAAATGAGTCACTTAAAGTAGTAGACGAGTTTTGGTATTTGGGGAGCAAAATAACTGATGATGGTCGAAGTAGAGAGGATATAAAATATAGTCTGGCTATGGCAAGGAAATCATTTCTGAAGAAAAGAAATTTGTTAAAATCGAGTATTGATTTAAATTTCAGGAAGTACACTCCTGGAAATGGAAAAAAGAACACATTGACACCGGTGTGTCAGACCCACCATACTTGCTCCGGACACTGCGAGAGGGCTGTACAAGCAATGATCACACGCACGGCACAGCGGACACACCAGGAACCGCGGTATTGGCCGTCGAATGGCGCTAGCTGCGCAGCATTTGTGCACCGCCGCCGTCAGTGTCAGCCAGTTTGCCGTGGCATACGGAGCTCCATCGCAGTCTTTAACACTGGTAGCATGCCGCGACAGCGTGGACGTGAACCGTATGTGCAGTTGACGGACTTTGAGCGAGGGCGTATAGTGGGCATGCGGGAGGCCGGGTGGACGTTCCGCCGAATTGCTCAACACGTGGTGCTTGAGGTCTCCACAGTTCATCGATGTTGTCGCCAGTGGTCGACGGAAGGTGCACCTGCCCGTCGACCTGGGACCGGACCGCAGCGACGCACGGATGCACGCCAGGACCGTAGGATCCTACGCAGTGCCGTAGGGGACCGCACCGCCACTTCCCAGCAAATTAGGGACACTGTTGCTCCTGGAGTATCGGCGAGGACCATTCGCAACCGTATCCATGAAGCTGGGCTACGGTCCCGCACACCCTTAGGCCGTCTTCCGCTCACGCCCCAGCATCGTGCAGCCCGCCTCCAGTGGTGTCGCGACAGGCGTGAATGGAGGGACGAATGGAGACGTGTCGTCTTCAGCGATGAGAGTCGCTTCTGCCTTGGTGCCAATGATGGTCGTATGAGTGTTTGGCGCCGTACAGGTGAGCGCCACAATCAGGACTGCATACGACCGAGGCACACAGGGCCAACACCCGGCATCATGGCGTGGGGAACGATCTCCTACACTGGCCGTACACCACTGGTGATCGTCGAGGGGACACTGAATAGTGCACGGTACATCCAAACCGTCATCGAACCCATCTTTCTACCATTCCTAGACCGGCAAGGGAACTTGCTGTTCCAACAGGACAATGCAGGTCCGCATGTATCCCGTGCCACCCAACGTGCTCTAGAAGGTGTAAGTCAACTACCCTGGCCAGCAAGATCTCCGGATCTGTCCCCCATTGAACATGTTTGGGACTGGATGAAGCGTCGTCTCACGCGGTCTGCACGTCCAGCACGAACGCTGGTCCAACTGAGGCGCCAGGTGGAAATGGCATGGCAAACCGTTCCACAGGACTACATCCAGCATCTCTACGATCGTCTCCATGGGAGAATAGCAGCCTGCATTGCTGCGAAAGGTGGATATACACTGTACTAGTGCCGACATTGTGCATGCTCTGTTGCCTGTGTCTATGTGCCTGTGGTTCTGTCAGTGTGATCATGTGATGTATCTGACCCCTGGAATGTGTCAATAAAGTTTCCCCTTTCTGGGACAATGAATTCGCGGTGTTCTTATTTCAATTTCCATGAGTGTATTTTCTGAAATTATTTTTGTGGAGTGTAGCCATGTGTGGAAATGAAAACTGGGCGATAAATAGTTTAGACAGGAAGAGAATAGAAGCTTTCGATGTGGTGCTACAGAAGAATGCTGAAGATTAGATGGGTAGACCAGGTAACTTATAAGGAGCTGCTGAATAGAATTCGGGAGAAGAGGAATCTGTAGCACAACTTGACTAGAAGAAGGGATCGGTTGGTAAGACACGTTCTGAGGCTTCAAGGGATCACCAATTTAGTATCGGAGGGCAGCATGGAGGGTAAAAATCGTAGAGGGAGACCAAGAGAATAATACAATAAGCAGATTCAGAAGGATGTAGGTTGTAGTATGTACCTGGATATGAAATATCTTGCACAGGAGCTTCATCAAACCAGTCTCTGGACTGAAGAGTACAACAACAAGCTGAACGTTTGCTTTATTCGAGCCATTACTCCTTCGATACATATGTTTACCAGTAGGGACGAAAGATAACATGCCTGTCTTATGACATTTTTAGTCCGAGCACCTCATTCTTGGTCCTCCTTTCATATTTTTCCCCCTGATTCTTGTATATATTGTGTATTACCCGTCTTTCTCTATAGCGTAGATCCATTTTCCTGGCAATTTCGAATAACTTGCATCAGTCTACATTATCGAATGGTTTTCTCAGGTCAACAAATCCTATTAACGTCCCTTGATTTTTCTTGAGGCTTCCATCCATTATTTAGCGCTACATTAGAATTTTCTCTGTGCTACTTTTGCCTCTCCCAAAGCGAATAAGATCGTCATCTTATACATCGTCAATTTTATTTTCGATTCTTCTGTGTAATATTCTTATAGGGAATGTATATAATGATTCTGGTTGCTTTAGGGGAGGGTCTGCCGTATCCATTGCAGTTGTGACATGTAATAAGTCTGTCAGACCATCACGACTGAGGCATTCAACATAACCGTCAAACATGCGTACAACCACCCAAGGTAATTGCAACTGCCGAACGTTGCTTTAGTAGAGGTCATCCGATGGAATATAGCCACACAGAAATTCTACCACTTACTGGGACGGTGTTGAGATTAAAACAGCAGGAGTTGAGATTAAAACAGCAAATGAGCTAATAAATAGAGTTGGAGGCTTTTGCCTGAACTTTGGGTGAGATCATGCTCTCTCTTCTCTCTCTCTCTCTCTCTCTCTCTCTCTCTCTGTGTGTGTGTGTGTGTGTGTGTGTGTGTGTGTGTGTGTGTGTGTGTGTCTGGTAAAACAACAGAGGGACAGACTTGCCGTTACTTTCTCAAAGTTCCGTTTGTATCGAGAATGTCTGATGTTGGTTGGGTTGTATGATGGTGCTAGTTGCTTACAGCGTGTGTTTTCTGTTTGTTGATAATTGTAAGCACACCCAACACCCACTGAGACTTTAAGCTGCCGTGCGCAAAGATCAACTGTCCCATTTGTATCTTTAAAATGACGAGGTGTTCGCCTGTCGAAGAATCGTCGGCTGTCAAGTATGTGACCCACCTACATTGCACTAAGTGATTTGAACAGTATGATTAAATTTAGTCACTCGACCAAATGTGGAGCGATTTGAAAGTTGTAATTTCAGTAAAACGTAAATGCTCTTACCTAAGAAATACAGGACGATTTTATCCATCGTTTACAAACTCCAGCGCTTGATCGATGAGAGAATACGAAGAAAAAAGGTCTAATGAACTTACGACCGGAAATGCATGGCTTAGACGCTAAAGACCATCTATTCAATCATACATTGTTACAGAGACTGCGGTCTAATACACGCTGTATCACAGTTACAGTATGTGTTGAAAATGGTATCCATGTGTCTCAATGCAGGCGTGTGCGCGTCGTAGCAGGTTCTATCTCACGCGTTCACATCGGCCAGGGTGCACGTGAACAGCGTCAAAGTCAGCATGAATACAGTGTTACAACCTCTGGAGTGAGCTCTGAAAATACTCTTCGAAACATCAGTGGCACTTCTTCCGAGACACCCACAAGAAACACCGATTTTTCCGGCCTGTTAGGTGATGCGGAAGGAAGACTGGTCCCAAAGTATGGTCGCCAATTATCGCAGCTCACACATTCCGGCTGCACCGATGCTGATGATTCCGTATCACCATACCGTGGTGGTTCTGCATACTGTCCCAGCGATGACTGCTATGAAATACCACTCTGTGTGAAGGTGACCTCATCTGTGAATAGGATGGATGACACAGATATCGGAATTGTGACTGCCTGATGAAGAAACCAGTCGTGTGGCTTGCCCTGTAGTGCAACTGACATGGCGGTCGCCTTCCATAGTGTTAAACACATTTTCCTCCAAGTCTGGTGTGAGAACATTTCGGGTACGTCCTTCCTGATTTCCTGATTCCTGAAACGACCGTGTCTCAAACAATCGGCGAAACACTGTTGCAAACATTGAATGCTGTGGTTGTTTTCGACGGGGATAGGTCTCCTGATACAACCTTGGTGCTGCCCGCCCGTTGCCCTTTGCCTTTCCGTAAGTAAACACCATGTCGGGAAGCCTCGATTCGAATACAGAACCATTATATCACATCCACTACAATTTTAGTCACTAAGAGAGATGAATCGGACACAACTTAACCAATTACTATGGCAGGAGAGGGTACCAGGGCATGACGTATGAGAAACAGTACCACCCTCTAGGAGGATACCACGTATACTGCAACTGTGGCTGCATGGTACAGCGCTTATTAAACCGCAGTCTCTGTAACAAAGCATGATTGAATAACTGGTCTATAGCATGGAAACCATGCATTTCCGAAAATAAGTTTATTAGACCTTTCTTGTTCCGTATCCTCCCATCGATCAATTCCCTAGAGTTTGTACACGGTGGAAAATATCTCCCTTTATAAACAGAAATTACACTGAAACGCCAAAGAAACTGGTACAGGAGTACATTTTCAAATAAAGGGATATGTAAACCGGCAGAATACCGTGTTGCGGTCGGCAACACCTATATAAGACAGCAAGTGCTACAATGGCAGGTTATCAAGATTTAAATGAGTTTGAACGGGGTATTATCGTCGGCACACGAGCGATGGGACACAGCATCTCAGAGACAGCGATGAAGTGGGGAGTTTTCCCGTACGACCATTTCACAAGTGTACCGTGATTATGAGGAATCCGGTAAAATATCAAATCTCTGATATCTCTGCGGCCGGAAAAAGATCCTGCAAGAATGGGGCAACGACGACTGAAGAGAATCGTTCAACGCGACAGAAGTGCATCCCTTCCGCAAATTGCTGCAGATTTCAGTGCTGGATCATCGACAAGTGCCAGAGTGCAAACCATTCAACGAAACATCATCGATAACGGGTTCCGGAGCAAAAGACCCACTTATGTACCTTCAATGTCTGCACGAAACAAAGCTTGAAACTTCCCCTTAGAAAAATTATACATGACTCTGCTTAAACTGACACGCAATATTTTTAGCACAACGCAATCTGACTTTCAATAATCCCTACAAGAGAATGGCCCTAACTAATTTAACCTATACGTTTCACAAATCACTTACCTCACAAAAATCTTCGTTACTCGAACTACTGCAATACAGCGAGCGCCACTACTGCCAGCTAAATAACAGATTCAAACTACTGAAGGCACTAACTACTGATAGGCATAGTTAGCAAATGAAAGATTTTGATAGAGAACAAACAACGCATTTATCTTAATAGTGTTCAAAAGTCATAATATATATATCAGTCCATGATATCCAATATTGTAAATTTACTGTCTCTGATGGACACACGTCCAGATCGTCGGCTCTCAAGATTCCGCCGCCTCTCTCCCCACATCCACCACTGCTGGCGGCTCACCTCCAACTGCGCAATGCTACGCGCTGTTAACAGCCAACTGCCCAACACTACAATAGCCAACAACAATGCAAACCAACCACAGACTGCACGCAGCACAACCAGTGATTTTCATACAGAGCGCTACGTGGCGTTACCAATAAAAAAACCTATACAGCCTACTTACATAGCCCTCATGCTCCCCATAAACAATTTTACAAATTGTTTTGGGCACTGGCCAATACATATTTGTTAAAATTTTTTCACAATTACAATAACAAAGAAATCGAATGCACACACTTATTGATACAATGTTGGTCAAAAGCTAAAATTCTCATAGTCCATAAAGACAGTCCTGATCATTCATCATAGTAAAATTGCAGTGTTTTTTTTTTCCAAAGTCTGTGCAGTAAAAGAAAATGCACACGGAAGTAGTGGATTTCCATGCAGTCTTGAACAAGTAGTGTTGTCCTTCCAACGGAAAGACTGCTGACTCTTAACATGCAGGCAGGTAATGGGCACAACAGAGCAAACCCACCGCAGAGTCAGTCGAAGTTCTGACGAATATTGGTAGGTAGGTCATCACAGAGCAGACCACTGTAGTCCTGTTAGAGATTACAGTATTGGTCGGCCACCAGAGGTGCAGACCCACTGCATTTCTTGTAAAAATAATGGTACTGGTGGGTCATCAAAGATGTAGACCCACTGTAGTCCTTGTAGAGATGGCCAGCAGCCATCTGTTGCAACTGTGCAGATGCACAATCACCATCGAAGAGTCTTGCGGACAATATAGCAAGTCCATAAACCACCACTTGTGCACTCATAAAATTTTTGGAATTGTCCTTAGAACCAGCAATGCTCTTAAATAGTCCCTTGCTGAATTATCAACACACGTGCAAGCACTAATAGTCCTCTTTTTTCACATATTGTGAATATACAATGACCAACAGAAACGTGTGCAGCGAAATGTAACTTAATTTGAAGAACTGGTGTCTATACAATTATAAATTTACAACATAAGAATACAATTACAAAGGTACAAAATACATCATTAAAGAACATAACAGTACAGATAGCATTTGTAGTACCACAGGCTTTACAAAAGAATAGAAATAAACATACGCATCAGTGTTACAGGAATTATGACATAAGTAGATCCATAAAAGATCAGAATAACTTTTGAAACATCAACTTCACACATGAGCATTAAAACAGAACAGAATAAATAACGTCTAAACAGCTTTACAAAGTAAATAACATAGTATTAGAAAAGTTCTACGACGTAACTGTCATCAGATAAACACATAAAGACAGTAAGAACACAAATACCCAAGGGTACACAAACACGTAGTGGGATAACACAAGGAAAGGACAGGGTTTGTTTTACTGCAGTATTTTGCAAACAAAACTTTCTTTACTTCTTGGAGATCTCCCTTCATTCTTCATTATTTCCAAAAAGTCCTATCTATACCTTCTTTCTGTACTTTTTTCGTATAACTTCTCAATGCATTTCTTCCAATTCATCGCACCTCATTCTCTTATATAGTCTACCCCCTCTTAAGCTAACTTAAATATACTGAGCTCAGATGCATAAACTAATGGATGAGGCAATGCAGCAGCACAAAACAATTAACACAGACAGCAATGAAAGAATGCAAATTGGCAAATCTAGCAGCAGTAAATCTAAATTAGCAGAGCAATTGCAATATTACAACTAATATAAGGCAATGTGCAGCAAACAATAAAAATAAATCATTAGTAAAACTGGCTTAACAGAGTAATACAAAGTCAAATTTAGTAGCACCATGCCTGGCAAGCAGTAGCAGCAAATGCAATAACTTATACCTAAACATGACAAAGCTCAAGCAGAAAAAATATTACAGTAAAAATGGCCATGTTTAATACCTATGTCACATCTTAACACTAGAGTGATGCATCACCTTGATTTATCTACGAAACAAGTTACTCAGTCATTGACAAAAATTATGTATGCAGTTCCTGTGAAGGGAAATGTCTTTTTGGTGCTCCCTCGTTTTTTTTTTTTTTTTTGGAAGTAGATCATAAAATGGTTATTTACTGGATCTGTAGGCATAAAATATCTATATTAGTACATCTATTAAATTTTATTTTAACCAATGCTGCTGCACTAGAAACTAGATATTAAACAAAAAATGCAAATATATATGTAAAGCAACATATGAAACGTCATTCACTAGGCAAATCGTGTCTCCAAAGGCAAAAAAAAAAATCTCTCAACTAGAAAGACAATAGATGTAAAATGTTTCTTATCATTTCATTAGGCATTTTAGTAAAAATCATAAATTAAGAGCTCCATAGTGCAATCATATATTTTCAAGTTTGAGCGTGTCGTATTTGCGATGCTTTCTACAAATAAATGTCAATAGCGAGGATAATGGCCTCTTTTTTTTTTCTTTTGTGAGATGACTATCTCTCAGCTGGGCGCCCAAAACACATTACATCAAGGTCACTTACCTTTCTTACCAGAATATTTACGACAGCAGTTGCCGCTACAGTGACAGTCTCATATAAAAATTTCACAGGTCAAGAATTTGCGTTACAAATGTATAGAAACAAAATCTTATAAATATAACAGAGTCCAAAAAATTTTCGCCGGCATTGTGATACATTCACACATATACACACATTTCATAACTCTTAAAGTACGATTCTTGGTTTCCAAAATCCTTTTTCACAAACCAGAGTCGCTAACCACTACTCATTATTCCTTACCTTATTACACATATACATATTCATCTACACTTCTTCAGTATTTCATCACAATAAATACATATCATAATAAACATTTCTCAACAGTATAATACACTTCGTCGTCGTAATAATAACATGATAACACCTCAGTCAAATCTCAAAAACGTCGTAGCTTTCTGCAATAATTTCAAAACCTAAAAAAATTCTCTGCTCATTTACATAGTGTCATCTACCTCAAACGTACTTTAAAAATCATGATCTCATACCAAATACATCATTCAAAGCTCTCATAGTATCACAACTGTTCTGAAAAAATTTGAAGAGTTCACAAAGTACAGACAAAATACAGTTCCATAAGTGTGAAGTTATCCAACGGTGTAATTGTGTAAACATGTGCCACTGATGTAGTAAAAAAATTTTTGTTTCTCAGTTAAATGATCAGATATCTGTGTAATTTATGTGTTAGAGAAATATGGTACCGATGTGTAAAGTTGTATAAACAAATACCATATTAGCTAGGGCGCCTTGTGCTTGCCAGACACATGGTACACAAAGTAGGCATGTACCCACTGAGGATTAATGTAATTATACCCTCAGGTGTTACAGATTACAGCACTGGAATGAAATGTATCATGGAAAACCTTTGTATCATTGTAATTCAAAAATCTTTAAAAATGAATGTTTTAAGTGCAAAATTAATCACTCAAATACGTGTCCTTTAGCGCTAAATGTGCGTCTTTCTATAAGATAATTCTGTGGAAGTGTTGTAGTTATCGTCCTCCGAAAACTAAGTTCTGCAGAAGTCAATGTAGTTACCTCATGATAAACAAAAGTGAAATGCTTTGCGTATAGATATCTTACTTATTCTGCTTATTGCCGTGATGAAGAAAGTACTGTGCTGTAACGTATTGTTGTGCTACAGAAAAGGCTGTCTCATTGTAGCTATACCGCAAAAGTTACTACTAAAACATGTTTTACTTTCCAGAATAATACAGAAAAACTGTGCAGATATAACACAGAAACACCGCAAAAGCAACATTGTAAATAGTCACTCATTAGTAGCGTCGTGATAAAATCGGGTAGGTGTCACATAAACTAACCACTGTGTCATTTGGTATCTCACAGAAAGTACTTCAAATCCAGAATGTATTTTCAAGTAAACCAAAATGTTGCATTAAAATCTCATTAGCAGTACCAGTATATGTTCTAAGTATCTAAGCCTTATAGTCAGTACGTAATCGTGCAACTAACAATCAAGAATGTACACACACAATAACACTGTGACATCTGTTCACTATAACAATGCATTCGTAATTTCTGTTTAAATAAGTTCTCTTGGTTCTTGACTGGATATTTAACTTCAAACATTTTTGCATGTTAACAGATTCTAAGTCTGACAAAGCATACTAGTAATGTAAAGTGAAAAGTTTTATGCCAAAGACAAAGTTAAAAAGCAGATTATCTTTCAATAAACGGTTTTACATGTGAAATGTGGTGTAAACCTTTACTCTTCCTAGTATGTAGAGTTTCAACTTCAACCCAATTCTCATGTGGTATACGTCGGATTCTGTAAGGTCCATTGTAAACTAGAAAGAATTTGTGACTCAAGTGTTTCTTCTTATGTGACAATGAATGAGCTTTAATGAGAACTTTCTGACCAATATACAATTTCTTTGCATTTACTTTACCGTGTAGTTTTCTCCTTTTGTCTGCTGCAGATTTTATATTTTTAATAGCCAAATCAATTGTATCTTTGTGTCGAAGTTTACGTGTATTCGGGAAAGGTACAAGCTCTCTGATTCTGTTCGGTGGTTCTTCATTCTTCAGTACAAGAGTAGGTGGTAAAGCAGTGGATTCATGAGGCATTTCATTCAGCACGTTTTGAAATAAGTGTAAATATATGTCCCAATGCTGATGCTTTCTGTGACAATAAAGTCTGCAAAGCTTATTGATTTCTTTCATAATCCGTTCAGACTGGTTACAATGTGGTGAGTACAATGAAATAAAAACAGGTTTGATTTTATGGTT